>NC_091283.1:304562622-305167122 GCF_032444005.1 Ranitomeya imitator
ACTCACAAATATAGAAAAAGAAGCAGCATCCGTTCCAGGTGAAGAAAGTGTCAAAAAGTCTTTATTCTGCCATCATATAATACAACGTTTCAACCAAACATGGCCTTTGCCAAGTATACAATATGGTTCAAATGGCCACCTTAAATAGTGTGGAGCCAAATCAAGCACCAATCACCATCAAGGGGCGGCCTTTATTAAATTGTTTAAAAAAACAGAACAATACATGTGCAATATATATCAACATTAAAATTTGCGCAATATAACAAGCAATACAATATGTGACATATAGAAAATATATACAACATCCAAGATGCATATAATTCCCCAAAAAGTGCACCAATCATAACATGGCTGTCTGTCATGGTAACATTCCACCAATAAGCAGTTCCTTATTTGTAAACAAACTTCTTATCCAATCCAAGGAGGTCTTCATGTCGGCGCTTCAGCCCGCTCCAGCCAATCACCCTATATATAACAACATATGTCTGAATCACTATATCCGCCGGCCAGAGAACGCCAGCGTGTGCGCACAAGACACATCACGTGCGTGCGGTCACATGACCGCAGCACTGATGTAGCCCACAGCGCACGCGCCGGTGGTACACAGCTGCACGTCACCCCCAGAGACAATAGGTCCACAATGCGTCCACGTGAGTACCAGGGAGGAGCCTGAGCGAGAGACCGCCCAGACACACCCCCTGACTGCCCACAGGACGCACAAGACTCACGCTCACGTGGAGGACCCGGACCCAGCCAGCTCCATGGCAACCAATCTGTTTACAGGTACAAAAAAAGCATCACGTGCATAGCGATTTGGCACACAAGGGGAAGAGGAAGGGAAAAGGCACATACAGTATTAACAGTTAATAAAGAAAAAGAAGACCACAACCTCTTTAGCTTCCAAATCTCCCTGGATGTCAAATCCCAGATATACTGTAGGAAAAAAACAAAAAAGAGGGGAAAGACAAAAACAAATATTAGCACATTTAAAATACAGAATCAGACGCAACCTATATAAAGAGGGGGATCAGGACATACATATCTGAAGGTTATACTCTATATTAAGCCCCTTCGGCTGTAAAGTCTCCAATAAAGAGATCCATCTAAGTTCTTTCTGTTTTAATTTTTGTATCCTATTACCCCCTCTTCTTGGCATAGTGACCCCATCGATAACTCTAAATCTTAATTGGTTCACAGAGTGCCTACACTCATCAAAATGTTTGGGGATCGGCAATTCAAGTAATTTAGTCCTAATGGTGCTCTTGTGCTTGCTAATACGTGCTCTATTCTCCATGGTCGTTTCACCTACATACATAAGTCCACACGGACATACTACCAAATAGATAACAAAACTGGAAGAGCACGTATAGCGTTCTCTGATCAAAATTTTTTTTTCCAGTTCGAGGGTGATAAAAACTGTCATAATTAAGGCAAGGAAAATTGCCCATCCGAGGTGGACACAAGGTATTTTGTAGGGCAACCTTTCTTGTACCCACATCTGATTTCACTAGTCTATCCGTCAGATTTCGTCCACACCTATAAGAAAGAATAGGACGTGAACAAAAATCTTGAACTTGCGGCAAACCTCTGTTGAGAATACCCCAATGTTTATTCAGAATATTTGCAATACGATTACTAGCTGGGCAGTATGTTGAAACAAATGGAACACGTCTCTGTTTAACCCTATTTCTATGAGCTTGCAGCTCCTCATCCGTCAAATTGGTCACCCTATTTTTATGACCAATCACCTTCTTCCTAGGGTAACCTCTATGGACAAATTTATTGCACATTTCATCTAATCTAATGTCACATATTTCATCATCAGAGACAATCCATCGTACTCGTACCAACTGACTCCAGGGCAAAGAATCCATCATCCTTCTTGGATGATAACTTCTTGGTATCAATTGACCCACAGTACAAATTTGATAATGGCACAGCAGCAGCCATCCATGGGCCATAATGAGACATTGGGGTCTGGGTCAGGATTTATAGCTTTGAATTTAAGTTTAAATTAAAATGAGGTGAGTGTGGGACCAGTGTAAGCCTGCTGTGCTGGGAGCCCTGATACCTTATGCAACAGCTCACACTGCTTTTATTGCACAAGCACACTCAGGTGGCACAAATATCAGCTTCGTAGACCATAAATGTTATAAAAATGTAGAGATAGTAACACAGGTAGTTTACTGAAACTAAGGCCAGTCTCACACGTCAGTGTCTCCGGTACGTGAGGTGACCGTTTCCTCACGTACCGGAGACAATGACACGCGTAGACACATAAAAATCAATGCATCTGTGCAGATGTCATTGATTTTTTGCGGACCGTGTCTCCGTGTGCCAAACACGGAGACATGTCAGTGTTCGTGGGAGCGCACGTATTACACGAACCCATTAAAGTCAATGGGTCCGTGTAAAACACGTACCGCACACGGACGTTGTCCGTGTGCAGTCCGTGTGCCGTGCAGGAGACAGCGCTACATTAAGCTCTGTCCCCCCCACTGGTGCTGAAGCTGCGATTCATATCTTCCCTGCAGCAGCGTTTGCTGTAGAGAAGGTATGAATAATAGTGTTTAAAGGGACTCTGTCACCTGAATTTGGCGGGACTGGTTTTGGGTCATATGGGCGGAGTATTTGGGTGTTTGATTCACCCTTTCCTTACCCGCTGGCTGCATGCTGGCTGCAATATTGGATTGAAGTTCATTCTCTGTCCTCCATAGTACACGCCTGCGCAAAGCAATCTTGCCTTGTGCAGACGTGTACTATGGAGGACAGAGAATGAACTTCAATCCAATATTGCAGCCAGCGGGTAAGGAAAGGGTGAATCAAACACCCGAAAACTCTGCCCATATGACCCAAAACCAGTCCCGCCAAATTCAGGTGACAGGTTCCCTTTAAAATAAAGATCTATGTGACCCCCACCCCCTGTGTGCCCCCCCACCCCTTGTGCGCCCCCCCCCCCCAC
This sequence comes from Ranitomeya imitator, assembly GCF_032444005.1. NCBI lineage: Eukaryota > Metazoa > Chordata > Amphibia > Anura > Dendrobatidae > Ranitomeya > Ranitomeya imitator. The sequence goes on from NC_091283.1 coordinate 304,565,585, forward strand.
ACCCGCTATTCTGAAAATACTCACCAAGCTCCCTCATTGGCTGTCGCTGCTTCCTGTTCTGGCCGCATCTTCTCCTGTATGCGGTCACGTGGGGCCGCTCATTTACAGTAATGAATATGCGGCTCCACCCCTATGGGAGGTGGAGCCGCATATCCATGAGTGCAGAGAGTCCTGATGCAGAGAGTCCTGATGCTTCAGGAAACAGCTTAAATGTGATTTTTGATCAGCCACACTCAGGTGGCACAAATATCAGCTTGGTATACCACAAATGTTATAAAATTTAAGTATAGTAACACAGGTAGTTGACGGAAACTAAGTACAGGCCTGCCTGTATGGGAGCCCTACTGATAGAGGCAGCACACATAAAGAAGACCCAACTTGGAGTACACATATTTCCCAAAATTGACACACACCACTAAAGTGTTATTAATTTCCCAAAGTAAAAATATAATTGTGCCCTTTTTTTAAACTTCTATTACTATACGGTCTACTCGACTCCCTTTCTTTGGCAGCCGCACAGATGTATTATTATTATTTATTGTTATACAGCCATTTATAAGAAAAGGAGTATACATACTAACAAGTACAATAATCTTAAATATTACAAGTCACTCTGCTACTGGAGGAGAGAGGACCTTGCCCGTGAGGGATCAAAGTCTACAAAGGATGGGTGAGGATACAATAGGTGATAGTAGAGCGGTATGGTGGAGCCATGGTAAGTGTAGGCATTTCCCTTGTCGGAAGAGGCATTTCTTCAGGTTCCTTTTGAAGGTTTCCATGGTAGGTGAGAGGATGATATGTTAGGCCGGCGTCACACTCAGCATATGAAAATACGGTCCGTTTTTTACGGCCGTAATACGCACAAATGTCCCCAAAATAGTGATCCGTATGTCATCCGTAGGCAGGGTGTGGCAGCGTATTTTGCGCATGTCATCCTCCGTATGTAATCCTTACTGCGAGATTTTCTCGCAGGCTTGCAAGACGGACATACAATGGATCCATGGGCTCAAATATTTGTTAAAACATATACTGTATATATATATATATATATATATGTCAATGAGACACATATATATATATATATATATATATATATATATATATTACATAGTTAGTAAGGCCGAAAAAAGACATTTGTCCATCCAGTTCAGCCTATATTCCATCATAATAAATCCCCAGATTTACGTCCTTTTACAGAACCTAATAATTGTATGATACAATATTGTTCTGCTCCAGGAAGACATCCAGGCCTCTCTTGAACCCCTCGACTGAGTTCGCCATCACCACCTCCTCAGGCAAGCAATTCCAGATTCTCACTGCCCTAACAGTAAAGAATCCTCTTCTATGTTGGTGGAAAAACCTTCTCTCCTCCAGACGCAAAGAATGCCCCCTTGTGCCCGTCACCTTCCTTGGTATAAACAAATCCTCAGCTAGATATTTGTATTGTCCCCTTATATACTTATACATGGTTATTAGATCGCCCCTCAGTCATCTTTTTTCTAGACTAAATAATCCTAATTTCGCTAATCTATCTAGGTATTGTAGTTCTCCCATCCCCTTTATTAATTTTGTTGCCCTCCTTTGTACTCTCTCTAGTTCCATTATATCCTTCCTGAGCACCGGTGCCCAAAACTGGACACAGTACTCCATGTGCGGTCTAACTAGGGATTTGTATAGAGGCAGTATAATGCTCTCATCATGTGTATCCAGACCTCTTTTAATGCACCCCATGATCCTGTTTGCCTTGGCAGCTGCTGCCTGGCACTGGCTGCTCCAGGTAAGTTTATCATTAACTAGGATCCCCAAGTCCTTCTCCCTGTCAGATTTACCCAGTGGTTTCCCGTTCAGTGTGTAATGGTGATATTGATTCCTTCTTCCCATGTGTATAACCTTACATTTATCATTGTTAAACCTCATCTGCCACCTTTCAGCCCAAGTTTCCAACCTATCCAGATCCATCTGTAGCAGAATACTATCTTCTCTTGTATTAACTGCTTTACATAGTTTTGTATCATCTGCAAATATCAATATTTTACTGTGTAAACCTTCTACCAGATCATTAATGAATATGTTGAAGAGAACAGGTCCCAATACCGACCCCTGCGGTACCCCACTGGTCACAGCAACCCAGTTAGAGACTATACCATTTATAACCACCCTCTGCTTTCTATCACTAAGCCAGTTACTAACCCATTTACACACATTTTCCCCCAGACCAAGCATTCTCATTTTGTGTACCAACCTCTTGTGCGGCACGGTATCAAACGCTTTGGAAAAATCGAGATATACCACGTCCAATGACTCGCCGTTGTCCAGCCTATAGCTTACCTCTTCATAAAAACTGATTAGATTGGTTTGACAGGAGCGATTTCTCATAAACCCATGCTGATATGGAGTTAAACAGTTATTCTCATTGAGATAATCCAGAATAACATCCTTCAGAAACCCTTCAAATATTTTACCAACAATAGAGGTTAGACTTACTGGCCTATAATTTCCAGGTTCACTTTTAGAGCCCTTTTTGAATATTGGCACCACATTTGCTATGCGCCAGTCCTGCGGAACAGACCCCGTCGCTATAGAGTCCCTAAAAATAAGAAATAATGGTTTATTTATTACATTACTTAGTTCTCTTAGTACTCGTGGGTGTATGCCATCCGGACCCGGAGATTTATCTATTTTGATCTTATTTAGCCGGTTTCGCACCTCTTCTTGGGTTAGATTGGTGACCCTTAATATAGGGTTTTCATTGTTTCTTGGGATTTCACCTAGCATTTCATTTTCCACCGTGAATACCGTTAAGAAGAAGGTGTTTAATATGTTAGCTTTTTCCTCGTCATCTACAACCATTCTTTCCTCACTATTTTTTTTTATTCCATACAGCGCTAGATAGCTGAAAAGCCGGTAATTCAATTGCCGAATTTTGCTATCTCCTTCCCAAACCCGACATGATATGAGACATGGTTTACATACAGTAAACCATCTCATATCCGTTCTTTTATTACATATTCCTCTTTAGTAATGTAAGAAGTGTCTTGATGTAAAATTTGGTGGCTCTAGCTATTAAAGGGTTAAATCGCAGAAAAAATTGGCATGGGCTCCGGCGCAATTTTCTCCGCCAGAGTGGGAAAGCCAGTGACTGAGGGCAGATATTAATAGCCTGGAGATGGTCCATGGTTATTGCCCCTCCCCCCCCCCCCAGCTAAAAACATCTGCCCCCAGCCACCCCAGAAAAGGCACATCTGGAAGATGCACCTATTCTGGCACTTAGCCTCTCTCTTCCCACTCCCGTGTAGCGGTGGGATATGGGGTAATGAAGGGTTAATGTCACCTTGCTATTGTAAGGTGACATTAAGCCACATTAATAATGGAAAGGCGTCAATTATGACACCTATCCATTATTAATCCAATAGTATGAAATGGTTAATAAAACAGACACACATTATTACAAAGTATTTTAATGAAATAAAGACACAGGGTGTTTTAATATTTTATTATACTCTAAATCCACCTGAAGACCCTTGTCACCTGAAACAAAGTTAAAAAAAACAACAATATTCCTTACCTTCCGTCGTCCATTCTTGTCCCACGCTGTAAATCCATCTGAAGGGGTTAAATCATTTTACACCTAGGAGCTCTGCTAATGCAGCTGTGCTCATGGCTGTAAAAACCCAGGGAATCAATGGAATGCAGGGGAATTACCTGTAGTTACCTCGAGTCGCGGTGATGCGCCCTCTGCTGGATGTCCTCATATGAACTCGAGCGTGGGAAAATATTCTGAAAAGTTCCCACGCTCGAGTTTATCTGAGGTTATACCAGCAGGGGCGCAGCACCGCAAGTCTTGGTAGCTACGTTCCCCTGCTTCCTATTCATTCCCCAGATTTTACAGGCAGGGGCGGCTGCATTAGCAGGCTCCTGCTAGAAAAATTATTTAACCCCTTCTGATGGATTTACAGCGTGGGACACGACTGAACGACGGAAGGTATGGGATATTGTTATTTTTTTATTTTAACTTTGTTTCAGGTGACAAGGGTCTTCAATTGGATTGAGCGTTTAATAAACTATTACAACACACCGTGTCTTTATTTCATTAAAATAATTTTTTCCTAATGTGTGTGTGTGTTATTAACCCTTTATTACTATAGGATTAATAATGGATAGGTGTCTTATTGACGCCTCTCCATTATTAACCTGGCTTAATGTCACCTTACAATAGCAAGGTGACATTAACCCTTTATTACCCCTTATCCCACCACTACAGGGGAGTGGGAAAAGAGTGGCCAAGTGCCAGAATAGGCGCATCTTACAGATGTGCCTTTTCTGGGGTGGCTGGGGGCAGATGTTTTTAGCCAGGGGGGTCCTATAACCATGGTCCCTCTCTAGGCTATTAATATCTGCCCTCAGTCACTGGCTTTCCCACTCTGGCGGAGAAAATTGCGCGGGAGCCCACGCCAGTTTCTCCACGATTTAACCCTTTATTTTAACAGCTAGAGCCCCCAAATTTTGCAAAGACACTTGTAACATTACTAGTGAGGGATATGTAAAAAAATAAGGGATATGAAATGGTTTACTGTATGTAAACCATGTCTCATTTCCTGTCGGGTTTGGGAAGGAGATAGCAGAAAAGCCGCAATTCAATTGCCGGCTTTTGCTATCTAGCGCTGTATGAAATATAGATATACGTATATATATGTGTCTCACAGACATATATATATATATACATATATATATATATATATATATATATATATTTAGACTGTATATATGTTTTTACTAATTTTTGAGGCCATGGATCCATTCTATGTCCGTTTTGCAAGCCGGCGAGAAAAGCTCGCCATACGGATGCCATATGGATGTCACACGGATAATTTGATGCGAGGAAATCGCATCCTCGCACTGCACACCGATCACTGTTTTGTAAACATTTGTGCGATTCTCGTCCGTGTAAAACGGACCGTATTTTTATACATTTTGTGTGTCCCCGGCCTAATTGTAATATCAGGAACAATACATAGAAGCTGAGAGCCAGATGAGCAGGGCCTATTAAGGACATTCAGCTTCTGTGTATTGTTCCGGATATTACAATTAGGACTCATTTCCACTTGCGAGAAAAAAAACAATCTGATTTAGGACTGAAAAAACGGAGGAAAATCATGCGATTGTCATGCGATTTTTTTATCGCAACATTCGTATGACATCTGTATTGCTGTCCGATTTTTACGCACCGGTGTCCTTTGAAAAGCCGGTAATTCAGCACAGTGTACAGTAAAATCACACTGGCAGGTTAGAGTAGATATATACACACAGAATAGATATATACATATATATGTGTGTCAGTGAGACATATATATATATATATATATTTATTTATTTATTTAATACAGCGCTAGATAGCTTAAAAGCTGGTAATTCAATGGCCGGCTTTTGCTATCTCCTTCACAAACCCGACAGGATATGAGACATGGTTTACATACAGTAAACCATTTCATATCCCTTATTTTATTACATATTCCTCACTACTAATGTAAGAAGTGTCTGTGTGTAAAATTTGGGGGCTCTAGCTGTTAAAATAAAGGGTTAAATCATGGAAAAAATTGGCATGGGCTCCCGCGCAATTTTCTCCACCAGATTGGTAAAGCCAGTGACTGAGGGCAGATATTAATAGCCTAGAGAGGGACCATGGTTATTGGCCCCCCCTGGCTAAAAACATCTGCCCCCAGCCACCCCAGAAAAGGCACATCTATAAGATGCGCCTATTCTGGCACTTGGCCACTCTCTTCCCACTCCCCTGTAGCGGTAGGATATGGGGTAATAAAGGGTTAATGTCACCTTGCTATTGGTTAATAAAACACACACACACACATTGAGAATAAAGTATTTTATTGCAATCAACACATGCGCCTATTCTGGCACTTGGCCACTCTCTTCCCACTCCCCTGTAGCGGTAGGATATGGGGTAATAAAGCGTTAATGTCACCTTGCTATTGGTTAATAAAACACACACACACACATTGAGAATAAAGTATTTTATTGCAATCAACACACAGGGTGTTGTAATAGTTTATTGTACTCTTAATCCAATTGAAGACCCTTGTCACCTGAAACAAAGTTAAAATAAAAAAATCAACAATATCCCATACCTTCCGTCGTTCAGTCATGTCCAACGCAGTAAATCCATCTGAAGGGGTTAAATAATTTTACAGCCAGGAGCCTGCTGTGCTCCAGAATGTAAAAAGTGGGGAATGAATGGAAGTAGGCGAACGTAACACTAAAAAAGACCCACCCACTATACACACAAAGCTTTTATTCACAAATAATTAAAATGGGGGCTTCTAAATGATAGAGCAGAGAGGAGACACACGGGAGCAATAGGGGCCCTACTTGTGACCTAGTGGTTACCCCACCTTGCCGTGATATGGCAGCTCCACGCGATGTCAGCGCTGCCCTCACTGGCCCTAATAGACCCTGCAAAAATATAGAAAGCACCACTGTGAAAAAACCCTTATATGTGGCCGTAAGTAGCCATAATGATGGAGACACTGAATGGAGGTAAATCTTATCTAGTAAGGTGCACAAGTCACAAATATTTTGAATAGTTGGGATCAGGGGTAATAGTTGCTAAGAGCAAGTAAGAAGGGTGGAGGGCACCATCATCCTTATAACAAACTGGGATCTACCCGGGGTATGTCAAACAAAAGTACTGTCAAGAAGCAAGAGAAAAGGGAGACATACACAAGACCGGGGATCACCAAAAGAGAAACAATAATAATTATACTAAACAATTTTATTAAGGTCAAAAACAAGACATAGCACACAATAAAAACATTTAAAAACCAAACAGGTACATCCCTAGATAGGGAATACCCCCCAAGACCAGATCAAGGCTAATTCTGTAATTTATAGTACAAGTATATCATAGCCGATACATAACATGACAAACAGATGGTATATAAAAAAGCGCATAGAAAATGTACAAACAATTGCTGAGGAGCAGAATAATACAATCTGCCCTACAGGCACAGAATTGTTATGGCCATAACAAGAACAATAATAAAATTCAGTACATGACCAATTGCACTGTTATTAGTATATATACATGCACCCTATGTGCTAGAAAGGGCCCCATATGGGAGGTGCTATATGCAAGGTGTACAACGTCTGTAATGTGGGGGAAAAAAAGACAATACTAAACCCCACAAACATGGGTGTAGACCCACAAGAAGGAGTATGTAGGTATCGCACCTGCCTATTAAAAATAGCTAGATGGAGGAGGGGATGTGTATACACACAATATCCAATGGCTGATTAAGCAGGTGCTAATATATGCAAAACAAACCTGTACCCTGCATAAGCCCGATATATAAGTGTCATATACCAGATAACATAGTCTATAGTGTAGGATAAAGGAAAATGCCTAAACCCCATAGACTAAATGTAAGAACCATATAGGTCACAGATAAAGGAAGCATATCACTATCTTGCTCCTGACGAAGCCACGCTGTGGCGACACGCGCTGGGCTCTTTTTGCCCCCCATGACCAGTGGTATGCTGTTCTAGCGCCGGTTTCAGCTCTGGGCAGCTATTTTTGGCGCATATGGCCCCCTTTCTTCTGCTTACCTTTGTGCGTACCTGTATGCCTCTTTCTCTCCATTCAATCACTGCCTGCAGGCAGCTATGATAGTGATATGCTTCCTTTATCTGTGACCTATATGGTTCTTACATTTAGTCTATGGGGTTTAGGCATTTTCCTTTATCCTACACTATAGACTATGTTATCTGGTATATGACACTTATATATCGGGCTTATGCAGGGTACAGGTTTGTTTTGCATATATTAGCACCTGCTTAATCAGCCATTGGATATTGTGTGTATACACATCCCCTCCTCCATCTAGCTATTTTTGATAGGCCGGTGCGATACCTACATACTCCTTCTTGTGGGTCTACACCCATGTTTGTGGGGTTTAGTATTGTCTTTTTTTCCCCCACATTACAGACGTTGTACACCTTGCATATAGCACCTCCCATATGGGGCCCTTTCTAGCACATAGGGTGCATGTATGTATACTAATAACAGTGCAATTGGTCATCTACTGAATTTTATTATTGTTCTTGTTATGGCCATAACAATTCTGTGTCTGTAGGGCAGATTGTATTATTCTGCTCCTCAGCAATTGTTTGTACATTTTCTATGCGCTTTTTTATATACCATCTGTTTGTCATGTTATGTATCGGCTATGATATACTTGTACTATAAATTACAGAATTAGCCTTGATCTGGTCTTGGGGGGTATTCCCTATCTAGGGATGTACCTGTTTGGTTTTTAAATGTTTTTATTGTGTGCTATGTCTTTTTTTTTACCTTAATAAAATTGTTTAGTATAATTATTATTGTTTCTCTTTTGGTGATCCCCGGTCTTGTGTATGTCTCCCTTTTCTCTTGCTTCTTGACAGTTGCTAAGAGCAAGCCATGATTGGGTCTAGAAGGGTCTGCCTATGGGGTGATGGCTTATACTACAAAGTCTGCCTATGGGGTTGCTGCATTATACTACAGGATCTGCCTATGGGGTGCTGTCTTATACTACAGGTTCTGCCTATGGGGTGCTGCCTTATACTACAGAGTCTGCCTATGGGGTGCTGCCTTGTACTATAGGGTCTGCTTATGGGGTGCTGCCCTATACTACGGAGTCTGCCTATGGGGTTCTACCTTACACTACAGGGTCTACCTATGGAGTGCTGTCTTATACTAGAGGGTCTGCTTCAGGGAAGGGCGCTACCTTATACTGCAGAGTCTGCCTGTGGGGGGAGCTGCCTTATACTACAGAGTCTGCCTGTGGGGGGTGCTGCATTATACTACAAGGTCTGTCTATGGGGTACTGCCTTATACGACAGGGTCTGCCAATGGGGTGCTGCCTTATACAACAGGGTCTGCCTATGGGGTGCTGTCTTATACTACAGGGTCTGCCTATGAGGTGCTGCCTTATACTACAGTCTGCCTATGGGGGTGCTGCCTTATGCTAGAGGGTCTGCCAATGGCGTGATGCCTTATACTACAGGGTCTGCTTATGGGGTGCTATCTTATACTACAGGGTCTGCCTATGGGGTGCTGTCATACTACAGTCTGGCTATGGGAGCTGCCATATGCTAAAGAGTCTGCCTATTGACGTGCATTATACAATATAGAGTAGGCCTATGGGGAGTGCATTATACTATATGGAGGGCTATGGGGAGTGCATTATACTATATTGAGGACTATCTGGTGCATTATACTATATGGAGGCTATCTAGCGGGCCATCATACAGTGTGGAGATTACAGTAAGGGGGTTGCTGTGAATTCCACTCTTGGGCTCCCTCCGGTGGTTATAAGTGGCACTTTTGTGAGTTCTGCTTTTGGGCTCCCTCTTGTGGTTTCAAGTGGCATGGCTGCTCCTTGGATTTAGCTGTCAGCAGCTGCTTCCACTGATCGTCTTTTCTGCTCGGCTATTTATGCCTGGCTCTTTCTTCAGCCAGTGCCACTTGTAAATGGTTCCTGGTTGGATTCACATCTCTTTGGATTTCCCTGTTATCCTGACCAGTTCAGCAATGCTAAGTTCTTGCTTGCTCTGTTCTGTCCACAGATTGTGGACTTATCCGTTCTGTGCTTTCTATGTTTGTCCAGCTTATCAGTATGAATTAATTCTGTCTTGCTGGAAGCTCTGGGAGGCAGATTTGCCCTCCACGCCTTTAGTCAGGTGTGGAGATTTTTTGTAAACTCTGCGTGGATTTTTGTAGGGTTTTATACTGACCGCACAGTATTCCATCCTGTCCTATCTATCAAGCTAGACTGGCCTCCTGTGCTCATCCTGGTTTCATTCTGTGTATGTCTTTTCCCTCTCCACTCACAGTCATTATTTGTGGGGGGCTAATCTATCCTTTGGGGATTTTCTCTGAGGCAAGATAGTTTTCCTGCTTCTCTCTTTAGGGGTAGTTAGCTCTTAGGCTGTGACGAGGTGCCTAGGGAGAGTTAGGAGCATCCCACGGCTACTTCTAGTGTTGCGTTGAGCTTAGGGACTGCGGTCAGTATAGATACCACTTCCTTCAGAGCTCGTTCCATGTTGCTCCTAAACCACCGCATCATAACACTACAAGTGGCCAAAAATGAATTAAATGCATCTCAAAAGAAGGAAAAGAATGTTCTGAACCATTTTTTTTTCTGTGCTCTGGTTTGTCTCTTTTTTCCTCTTGATATCTGGGTGGTTCAGGATATATGCTCTGGCATGGATGTTCAGGGTTTGTTTTCTCGTGTGGATAAACTTGCTGCAAGAGTACAGAGTATCCAAGATTATGTTGTCCAGATTCCTGCTTTAGAGCCTAGAATTCCTACTCCTGATTTGTTTTTTGGGGACAGATCCAAGTTTTTGAACTTTAAAAATAACTGCAAATTGTTTTTTGCTTTGAATCCCTGTTCTTCTGGTGATCCCATTCGGCAAGTAAAAATCATCATATCCTTGCTGCGTGGTGACCCTCAAGACTGGGCTTTTTCTCTTGAAACAGGGGATCCGGCATTATTGAATGTAGACGCATTTTTTCAAGCGCTCGGATTATTGTATGACGAACCTAATTCTGTGGATCATGCAGAAAAAACCCTGTTGGCCTTGTGTCAAGGTCAGGAAGCGGCAGAATTATACTGCCAGAAATTTAGAAAATGGTCTGTGCTCACTAAATGGAATGAGGAGGCTCTGGCTGCAATTTTCAAAAAAGGTCTTTCTGGAGACCTTAAAGATGTTATGGTGGGCTTTCCTACGCCTGCCGGTTTGAGTGAATCTATGTATTAAACAGGGTGACGAATGGAAAACTGCATTTAATACGCCCGAAGGCCATTTTGAATACCTTGTGATGCCATTTGGGCTCTCTAATAGGGTTGAGCGAAACGGGTCGAACATTTTCAAAAGTCGCCGACTTTTGGCTAAGTCGGGGTTTCATGAAACCCGATCCGACCCCTGTGCGGGGTCGGCCATGCGGTACGCGACTTTCGCGCCAAAGTCGCGTTTCAATGACGCGAAAAGCGCCATTTCTCAGCCAATGAAGGTAAACGCAGAGTGTGGGCAGCGTGATGACATAGGTCCTGGTCCCCACCATCTTAGAGAAGGGCATTGCAGTGATTGGCTTGCTGTCTGCGACGTCACAGGGGCTATAAAGAGGCGTTCCCGCCGACCGCCATCTTACTGCTGCTGATCTGAGCTTAGGGAGAGGTTGCTGCCGCTTTGTCAGAAGCAGGGATAGCGTTAGGCAGGGTCCATTAACCACAAAACCGCTTGTGCTGCAGCGATTTGCACTGTCCAACACCACCCTCGGTGTGCAGGGACAGTGGAAGTTTTTTTTTTTTTTTTTTTCCCCTCAGCGCTGTAGCTCATTGGGCTGCCCTAGAAGGCTCCCTGATAGCTGCATTGCTGTGTGTACGCCGCTGTGCAAACCAACTGCTTTTTTCAAAGCACAAATCCTCTTGTTCCTTCCTTTCTGCACAGCTATCTTTTTTGTTTGTCCACACTTTTTATTTCATTTGTGCATCAGTCCACTCCTTATTGCTGCCTGCCATACCTGGCTGAGATTACTGCAGGCAGGGAGATAGTAGCTGCCTGCCATACCTGGCTGAGATTACTGCAGGCAGGGAGATAGTAATTGTAGGACATTCCCTGTTTTTTTTTTTTTTTTTTTTTTGGTGGGAGATTAAGATTGGCAATTTGGCATTTCTGCTAGAGTGCCATCCCTGTGTGTGCCATCTCTCTCACATAGTGGGCCATAGAAAGCCTTTTCATTTTTCTGTTTTTTTTTTTGTGGGGTGTATAAATTCTCCCTGATAAAAATACAGTGGGAGATTAATATTGGCCTTTGGGCTTGTGTGCCAGTCCTGAGTGTGCCATCTCTCTCACAAATAGTGGGCCATAGAAAGCCTATTTTATTTTTTTTTGGGTTTTATAAATTCTCCCTGAAAAAAAGGGAGATTAATATTGGCCTCTGGGCTTGTGTGCCAGTCCTGAGCGTGCCATCTGTGCCAGCCCTGAGCGTGCCATCTCTCTCACAAATAGTGGGCCATAGAAAGCCTATTTAATTTTTTTTTTGGTTTTATAAATTCTCCCTGAAAAAAAGGGAGATTAATATTGGCCTCTGGGCTTGTGTGCCAGTTGTGAGCGTGCCATCTGTGCCAGTCCTGAGCGTGCCATCTCTCTCACAAATAGTGGGCCATAGAAAGCCTATTTAATTTTTTTTTTTGTTTTATAAATTTTCCCTGAAAAAAGGGAGATTAATATTGGCCTCTGGGCTTGTGTGCCAGTTGTGAGCGTGCCATCTGTGCCAGTCCTGAGCGTGCCATCTCTCTCACAAATAGTGGGCCATAGAAAGCCTATTTAATTTTTTTTTTGGTTTTATAAATTTTCCCTGAAAAAAGGGAGATTAATATTGGCCTCTGGGCTTGTGTGCCAGTTGTGAGCGTGCCATCTGTGCCAGTCCTGAGCGTGCCATCTCTCTCACAAATAGTGGGCCATAGAAAGCCTATTTAAATATTTTTTTGGTTTTATAAATTCTCCCAGAAAAAAAGGGAGATTAATATTGGCCTCTGGGCTTCTGTGCCAGTCCTGAGCGTGCCATCTGTGCCAGTCCTGAGCGTCCCATCTCTCTCACAAATAGTGGGCCATAGAAAGCCTATTTTTTTTTTTTTTTGGGTTTTAGAAATTCTCCCTGGAAAAAAAAAGGGAGATTAATATTGCCCTTTGGGCTTGTGTGCCAGTACTAAGCGTTCCATCTCTCTCTCTCTCTCAGTCAGTGGGCCATAGAACGCCTATTTTTGGTTTTATTTGTTTTCTAAATTCTCCCTGAAAAAATCATTTTATTTTATTTGGTTTCTAAATTCTTCCTGATAAAATCATATTTTTTTTATTATTTTTTTTTCTAAAGTCTCCCTGAAAAAAAAAAAAAAAAAAAAAAAACAGTGGGAGATTAATATTGGCCTTTCTGCTTGTGTGCCAGTCTTGACTCCTGGGTGCGTCATCTCTCAGTCAGTGGGCCATAGAACGCCTATTTTTGGTTTTATTTGTTTTATAAATTCTCCCTGAAAAAATCATTTTATTTTATTTGGTTTCTAAATTCTTCCTGATAAAATCATATTTTTTTTATTATTTTTTTTTCTAAAGTCTCCCTGAAAAAAAAAAAAAAAAACAACCAAAAAAAACAGTGGGAGATTAATATTGGCCTTTCTGCTTGTGTGCCAGTCTTGACTCCTGGGTGTGCCATCTCTCTCTCTCTCTCTCTCTCTCTCTCTCTCCAATTGTGGTCCATAGAAAGCCTATATTTTTTTTCCTTGATTTGGGTTCCAAAATCTACCAGAGAAAATAACTACATCAATCATTGGTAGAAAAATATTGGCCTCTGGGCTTGTGTGCCACTCCTGACTCCTGTGTGCGTCATCTCTCAGTCAGTGGGCCATAGAACGCCTATTTTTGTTTTTATTTGTTTTATAAATTCTCCCTGAAAAAATCATTTTATTTTATTTGGTTTCTAAATTCTTCCTGATAAAATCATATTTTTTTTATTATTTTTTTTTCTAAAGTCTCCCTGAAAAAAAAAAAAAAAAAACAACCAAAAAAAACAGTGGGAGATTAATATTGGCCTTTCTGCTTGTGTGCCAGTCTTGACTCCTGGGTGTGCCATCTCTCTCTCTCTCTCTCTCTCTCTCTCTCTCTCCAATTGTGGTCCATAGAAAGCCTATATTTTTTTTCCTTGATTTGGGTTCTAAAATCTACCAGAGAAAATAACTACATCAATCATTGGTAGAAAAATATTGGCCTCTGGGCTTGTGTGCCACTCCTGACTCCTGTGTGCGTCATCTCTCAGTCAGTGGGCCATAGAACGCCTATTTTTGTTTTTATTTGTTTTATAAATTCTCCCTGAAAAAATCATTTTATTTTATTTGGTTTCTAAATTCTTCCTGATAAAATCATATTTTTTTTATTATTTTTTTTTCTAAAGTCTCCCTGAAAAAAAAAAAAAAAAAACAAACAAAAAAAACAGTGGGAGATTAATATTGGCCTTTCTGCTTGTGTGCCAGTCTTGACTCCTGGGTGTGCCATCTCTCTCTCTCTCTCCAATTGTGGTCCATAGAAAGCCTATATTTTTTTTCCTTGATTTGGGTTCCAAAATCTACCAGAGAAAATAACTCCATCAATCATTGGTAGAAAAATATTGGCCTCTGGGCTTGTGTGCCACTCCTGATTCCTGTGTGCGTCATCTCTCACTCAGTGGCCCATAGAAAGCATATAGTTTGTTACATTTGTTTTCTAAATTCTCCCTGCAAAAATCTATTTTTTTTTTTTTGGGGGGTTTCTAAAGTGTTCCTGAAAAAAATAAAAATAAAAAAAAAATAATAGTGTGACATTAATATTAACATTTGTGCTTCAGTGACAGTCCTGCGTGTGGGGCATCTCTCTAATTTGCAGCCACCAAAAAAAGAGTGTGTAACATTGGGCCTGATTTTCGCTGTGGTCTCACCAACCTGTAAAGGGGTAGCTAAATCATACTGAAGTTATAGCTCACCGTGTAAGTTGTGTGACTGCAACAAATAACGTTAGTTTGGTTACGTTTTTAAAACAATGAGGAAGTCTAGTGGAAGAGGTCGTGGCCGGGGGCGTTCATTGTCAGCTGGTAATGAGGGTAGTGGTAGTGGTGGAGCATCAGGTGGTCGTGGGGAAAAAAATATTGCACCTAAGTCTGGAGCTGTGGAGCCAGGTTCGTCGTCCGGCTACACAAGGCCTCGAACGCTCCCTTTTCTGGGATTAGGAAAACCGCTTTTAAAGCCGGAGCAGCAAGAGCAAGTTTTGGCTTATCTTGCTGACTCAGCCTCTAGCTCTTTTGCCTCCTCTCGTGAAACTGGTAAAAGTAAAAGCAGCGCGTCGTTAGTGGATGTTCACGGTCAGGGACAAGTCACTTCCTTGTCCTCTTCAGCAAAAACAACAACAGAGAAGAATGCAGCAGGCGACACAACGGGTTACTCCATGGAGCTCTTTACACATACCGTCCCTGGCTTAGAAAGTGAAGCAGTTAACAGTCCATGCCCATTACAAATTGAATCTGACATGGAGTGCACTGACGCACAGCCACAGCCAGACTACTATGCTGGTCCTTTGACTCAGACCACAACATTGCCCTCGCAGGGTGCTGATCAAGAATCAGACCCTGATGAGACTATGTTGCCCCATCACGAACGCTATACCACCGAACGACACGGTGACACAGACGAAGTTGCGCAGGAGGTACAAGAAGAGTTATTAGATGACCCAGTTCTTGACCCCGATTGGCAGCCATTGGGGGAACAGGGTGCAGGCGGCAGCAGTTCTGAAGCAGAGGAGGAGGAGGGGCCGCAGCAGGCATCAACATCGCCACAGGTTCCATCTGCCGGGCCCGTATCTTGCCCAAAACGCGTGGCAAAGCCAAAACCTGGTGGAGGACAGCGTGGCCATCCGGTTAAAGCTCAGTCTGCAATGCCTGAAAAGGTATCCGATGCTAGAAAGAGTGCAGTCTGGCATTTTTTTAAACAACATCCAATTGATCAGCGCAAAGTCATCTGTCAAAAATGTTCTACTTCCTTAAGCAGAGGTCAGAATCTGAAAAGTCTCAATACTAGTTGCATGCATAGACATTTAACCACCATGCATTTGAAAGCTTGGACTAACTACCAAACGTCCCTTAAGGTTGTTGCACCCTCGGCCAATGAAGCTAGTCATCAACGCAACATCCCTTCCGGCAGTGTAGGACCACCATTTAGCGCACCACCTGCTGTATCTGTGCAGGTATCTTTGCCAGGCCAAAGCAGTCAGGGTCAGGGAATCACCAGTTTCGTAGTAGGAAACACTGCATCTAGGGCACCGGCGGCAACAATACCATCTCCCACCGTCTCTCAGTCTGCCATGTCCACCGGCACCCCCGCTAGTTCCACGATCTCCAGCTCTCCAGTCCAGCTCACCCTACATGAGACTATGGTTAGAAAAAGGAAATACTTAGCCTCGCATCCGCGTACACAGGGTTTGAACGCCCACATAGCTAGACTAATCTCGTTAGAGATGATGCCCTACCGGTTAGTTGAAAGCGAAGCTTTCAAAGACCTGATGGACTACGCTGTACCACGCTACGAGCTACCCAGTCGACACTTTTTTTCCAGAAAAGCCATCCCAGCCCTCCACCAGCATGTTAAAGAGCGCATCGTCCATGCACTCAGGCAATCTGTGAGCACAAAGGTGCACCTGACAACAGATGCATGGACCAGTAGGCATGGCCAGGGACGTTACGTGTCCATCACGGCACACTGGGTAAATGTGGTGGATTCAGGGTCCACAGGGGACAGCAAGTTTGGGACAGTTCTGCCTAGCCCACGGTCTAGTAAACAGTTGTCTGTAGCCGTTCGCACCCCCTCCTCCTCCTCCTCCTCCTCGTCCTCCTGCAGAAGCAAGAGCTCGTCCACAGACCGCAGTCGCACAAACACTCCATCCGCACCTGCCACTGTTGCACACCAGGTCTCCCATTATGGGGCAGCTACTGGCATACGTCAGCAGGCTGTATTGGCTATGAAGTGTTTGGGCGACAATAGACACACCGCGGAAGTTCTGTCCGAGTTCTTGCAGCAAGAAACGCAGTCGTGGCTGGGCACTGTAGATCTTGAGGCAGGCAAGGTAGTGAGTGATAACGGAAGGAATTTCATGGCTGCCATCTCCCTTTCCCAACTGAAACACATTCCTTGCCTGGCTCACACCTTAAACCTGGTGGTGCAGTGCTTCCTGAAAAGTTATCCGGGGTTATCCGACCTGCTCCTCAAAGTGCGTGGACTTTGCGCACATATCCGCCGTTCGCCTGTACACTCCAGCCGTATGCAGACCTATCAGCGTTCTTTGAACCTTCCCCAGCATCGCCTAATCATAGACGTTGCAACAAGGTGGAACTCAACACTGCACATGCTTCAGAGACTGTGCGAACAGAGGCGGGCTGTTATGTTTTTGTGGGAGGATACACATACACGGGCAGGCAGTAGGATGGCAGACATGGAGTTGTCAGGTGTGCAGTGGTCGAAGATTCAAGACATGTGTCAAGTCCTTCAGTGTTTTGAGGAATGCACACGGCTGGTTAGTGCAGACAACGCCATAATAAGCATGAGCATCCCCCTAATGCGTCTGCTGATGCAAAGTTTGACGCACATAAAGGATCAGGCGTCTGCACCAGAGGAAGAGGAAAGCCTTGATGACAGTCAGCGATTGTCTGGTCAGGGCAGTGTACATGACGAGGTACCGGGCGAAGAGGAGGTGGAGGATGAGGAGGATGATGGGGATGAGTATATTTTTAATGAGGAAGCTTTCCCGGGGGCACGGGAAATTGGTGGCGTGGCAAGGCCGGGTTCTGGTTTTTTGAGGGACACAAGTGACGTAGATTTGCCTGCAACTGCCCCTCAACCAAGCACAACCGCAGATTTGACAACGGGAACTTTGGCCCACATGGCGGATTATGCCTTGCGTATCCTCAAAAGGGACACACGCATTACAAAAATGATGAACGATGACGATTACTGGTTGGCCTGCCTCCTTGATCCTCGCTATAAAGGCAAATTGCAAAATATTATGCCACATGAGAACTTGGAACTAATATTAGCAACAAAACAATCAACTCTTGTTGACCGTTTGCTTCTGGCATTCCCTGCACACAGCGCCCGTGATCGTTCTCACACGAGCTCCAGGGGCCAGCAGACCAGAGGTGTTAGAGGGGCAGAAATCAGAAGTGGCGTTGGCCAGAGGGGTTTTCTGACCAGGTTGTGGAGTGATTTTTCTATGACCGCAGACAGGACAGGTACTGCAGCATCAATTCAAAGTGACAGGAGACAACATTTGTCCAGTATGGTTACAAACTATTTTTCATCCCTTATCGACGTTCTCCCTCAACCGTCATTCCCATTTGATTACTGGGCATCCAAATTAGACACCTGGCCAGAATTGGCAGAATATGCATTGCAGGAGCTTGCTTGCCTAGCTAGTGTCCTATCAGAAAGAGTATTCAGTGCTGCAGGTTCAATACTAACAGAAAAAAGGACTCGTCTGGCTACCCAAAATGTAGATGATCTAACCTTCATTAAAATGAACCACAACTGGATTTCAAAATCTTTTGCCCCACCCTGCCCGGCTGACACCTAGCTTTCCTATGAAAAGGTCTTGCCTGTGGACTATTCTGAATGACTTTTCCAATCTCGTAATTTTCTTCACCTGATTGTCCAGCATACGACATGTTTCCACCTCACGAAATGGCCAAACTCCCCACACGGGGCCGTGCTATCGCCACTTTGCGCTTGGACCCTTGAGAGTGCTGTTTGTCTGAAGAGGTGGGTGTGGCCGCTTTTGGTCGACGGCACTGCCACTGGGTCCCTCATAGTACAATAAAGTGTCTCTGGCGGTGGTGGTGCGCACCCAACGTCAGACACACCGTTGTAATATGAGGGGCCCTGTGCCTGTACCGCCGGCCACAAGACAGTTCCCCCCCCCAGCTCAAACAGTGCTCTACCACTAGCAAAATTATCTCTCACAGCTTCACCAATGTGTAGTCTAGGCGCTGACATCCTTCAATGCCTGGCACTGACAATACCATTGTTTTGACATTTTTGTTATGTTAGGCCTTCGAAGCCTGTCTGCGGTCCCTTCTTTCTACAACTACTACACTGACCAGGCCACTGCTGGCCGTGTTACCCTGGAACCAATTTAAAAGTGCCTACAGTCAGCCCAATTTTGTTATGTTAGGCCTTCGAAGACTGTCTGCCGTCACTCCTTCCACTAGACTTCCACTGACCATACACTGCTGCCCATGTACCCCTGGAACCAATTTAAAGTGCCTACAGCCAGCCCAAGTTTGTTATGTTAGGCCTTGGAAGCCTGTCTGCGGTCACTCCTTCCACTAGACTTCCACTGACCAGACCACTGCTGCCCGTGTACCCCTGCAACCAATTTAAAAGTGCCTACAGCCAGCCCAAGTTTGTTATGTTAGGCCTTCGAAGCCTGTCTGCGGTCACTCCTTCCACTAGACTTCCACTGACCAGACCACTGCTGCCCGTGTACCCCTGGAACCAATTTAAAAGTGCCTACAGCCAGCCCAAGTTTGTTATGTTAGGCCTTGGAAGCCTGTCTGCGGTCACTCCTTCCACTAGACTTCCACTGACCAGACCACTGCTGCCCGTGTACCCCTGGAACCAATTTAAAAGTGCCTACAGCCAGCCCAAGTTTGTTATGTTAGGCCTTGGAAGCCTGTCTGCGGTCACTCCTTCCACTAGACTTCCACTGACCAGACCACTGCTGCCCGTGTACCCCTGGAACCAATTTAAAAGTGCCTACAGCCAGCCCAAGTTTGTTATGTTAGGCCTTCGAAGCCTGTCTGCGGTCACTCCTTCCACTAGACTTCCACAGACCAGACCACTGCTGCCCGTGTACCCCTGGAACCAATTTAAAAGTGCCTACAGCCAGCCCAAGTTTGTTATGTTAGGCCTTGGAAGCCTGTCTGCGGTCACTCCTTCCACTAGACTTCCACTGACCAGACCACTGCTGCCCGTGTACCCCTGGAACCAATTTAAAAGTGCCTACAGCCAGCCCAAGTTTGTTATGTTAGGCCTTGGAAGCCTGTCTGCGGTCACTCCTTCCACTAGACTTCCACTGACCAGACCACTGCTGCCCGTGTACCCCTGGAACCAATTTAAAAGTGCCTACAGCCAGCCCAAGTTTGTTATGTTAGGCCTTGGAAGCCTGTCTGCGGTCACTCCTTCCACTAGACTTCCACTGACCAGACCACTGCTGCCCGTGTACCCCTGGAACCAATTTAAAAGTGCCTACAGCCAGCCCAAGTTTGTTATGTTAGGCCTTCGAAGCCTGTCTGCGGTCACTCCTTCCACTAGACTTCCACAGACCAGACCACTGCTGCCCGTGTACCCCTGGAACCAATTTAAAAGTGCCTACAGCCAGCCCAAGTTTGTTATGTTAGGCCTTGGAAGCCTGTCTGCGGTCACTCCTTCCACTAGACTTCCACTGACCAGACCACTGCTGCCCGTGTACCCCTGGAACCAATTTAAAAGTGCCTACAGCCAGCCCAAGTTTGTTATGTTAGGCCTTGGAAGCCTGTCTGCGGTCACTCCTTCCACTAGACTTCCACTGATCATACACTGCTGCCCATGTACCCCTGGAACAAATTTAAAAGTGCCTACAGCCAGCCCAAGTTTGTTATGTTAGGCCTTCGAAGCCTGTCTGCGTCCCGTTCTTTCAACTACAACTACACTGACCAGGCCACTGATGGCCGTGTTCCCTTGGAACCAATTTTAACTTGCCTACAGCCAGCCCTATGTTATTATGTTAGGCCTTCGAAGCCTGTCTGCGTCCCGTTCTTTCAACTACAACTACACTGACCAGGCCACTGATGGCCGTGTTCCCCTGGAACCAATTTTAACTTGCCTACAGCCAGCCCAATGTTAGGCCTTTGATGCCTGTCTGCCGTCACTCCTTCCACTAGGCCTCCACTGACCTGTCTATTGCTGCCCGTGTACCCCTTGAACCAACCTAATAAAATATTTAAAAAATTAATTTGATTATAAAAAATAAGATCGTGTTGAGATCTCAAATGCAGACATTTTAACAATCAAAACAAACACACAACAAATATCTGGAACTGTACTACAAAGGTCCAACAGCTACAATTTCTTTCTCCTGCAAGAAGTTAACTGAAAGTTTTTTGGAGTTGTTAACACAGATATGGCATCCACCGAGTGTTGTCCTGTCGCGTCTCCTTTAAATTATTTCCAATAAGATGTTAAACTATTAATTTAATAAAATCAATAATTAAAAAAATAATTGAGTAAGTCAAAAGCACATTGCAAATAAACATTAATTACAAATCAAGAAGCATGGCGCGTCCGAGGGTGAGTAGATACCGAATAAGAATATAATCACCCTCGGACGCGCAATGCTTATTTACAACAGCCTTCCTTCCTAAGAATCAGCCCTTCCGTGGTGTAGAGAGAGGTTGTGTTACACTCCAAGGTGTTCCCCAGGTTGCCTTTCCTGAGCTTCGATCTTCCGGCTCTCGTTTAGTAGCTGTTGGAAACTACGCTGCATTAGGCCTACTAATTGTGTATGGGTGAAACAGTGGCGCATCTGCGGTCCCTCCTTCCACTAGGCCTCCACTGACCTGTCTACTGCGGCCCGTGTACCCCTTGAACCAACCTAATAAAATATTTAAAAAATTAATTTGATTATAAAAAATAAGATCGTGTTGAGATCTCAAATGCAGACATTTTAACAATCAAAACAAACACACAACAAATATCTGGAACTGTACTACAAAGGTCCAACAGCTACAATTTCTTTCTCCTGCAAGAAGTTAACTGAAAGTTTTTTGGAGTTGTTAACACAGATATGGCATCCACCGAGTGTTGTCCTGTCGCGTCTCCTTTAAATTATTTCCAATAAGATGTTAAACTATTAATTTAATAAAATCAATAATTAAAAAAATAATTGAGTAAGTCAAAAGCACATTGCAAATAAACATTAATTACAAATCAAGAAGCATGGCGCGTCCGAGGGTGAGTAGATACCGAATAAGAATATAATCACCCTCGGACGCGCAATGCTTATTTACAACAGCCTTCCTTCCTAAGAATCAGCCCTTTCGTGGTGTAGAGAGAGGTTGTGTTACACTCCAAGGTGTTCCCCGGGTTGCCTTTCATGAGCTTCGATCTTCCGGCTCTCGTTTAGTAGTTGGTGGAAACTACGCTGCATTAGGCCTACAAATTTGGTATGGGGTGTAGAGACAGGTTGTGTTACACTCCAAGGTTTTCACCAGGTTGCCTTTCCTGAGCTTCGATCTTCATGCTCTCGTTTAGTAGGTGTCGGAAAGTAGGCTGCATTAGGCCTACAAATTGGGTATGGGGTGGAGAGAGATGGTGTGTTACACTCCAAGGTGTTCCCCAGGTTTCCTTGCCATTGCTTCGGTCTTCCGACTCTCGTTTAGTAGTTGTAGAAAAGTACACAGCATTAGGCCTACAAAATGGGTATGGGGTGGAGAGAGATGGTGTGTTACCCTCCAAGGTGTTCCCCAGGTTGCCTTTCCTGAGCTTCTATCTTCAGGCTCTCATTAAATTGTGGTTAAATGGAACAACTGCATTTGGCGTACTAGTTGGTTTGGGGCCTACTATCGGTGTCTGCCACTCCTTGCTGTTCTCCTGGTTTCCTGTCCTGAAATACCATTTTCAGCCTCTCGTTAAGTAGTTGTTAATGTTAGACTGCATTTGGCCTACTAGTTGGGTTGGGGCCTACTATCGGTGTCTGCCACTCCTTGCTGTTCTCCTCCACTGAACAAAGCTGTGCCGCCTGTTTAAAACGGTTGCCAATTTTGAACTGCATTTCGACTACTTACTGATTTGGCCCTACTCTCTGTGTCAGCCTCTCATTCCAGTTGTCCTCCACTGCAATGCCCCCTGGTTATTCCTGTGTTACCAATTTTGAACTGCATTTAGCCCACTTTCTTCTTTGGGCCTATATCTGTGTTTCCACTTCATCGTGCCCATTGCCCAGCCAGTGATAGATGAGTCTGCTGGTACATTGACCCATAACGCAACATTCCCCGTGCACGCTACACAACAACATTGTGACCCTGCTGAAAGTCAGGTTGCTCTTCCCGCATACCATACCACCTTACACGGGGACAAAGAGGAAGGTGCAGATGAAAGTGCAGGTTCCTTCATCAGGTGGGGGGAGGAATACTAGTTGGCGACGTCACTGGCACAGGGCCTCTCATAGTACGCAAAAGTGTTGCTGCCGGTGGGAGGCGCCCCCGCCGTGCAAACACACCGCTGTACTTTGAGGGGCCCTGTGCCAGTGCCAATGCCAACGAGTGGGCCCCCCCTGCTTGCTCAGGTTCACAGCACTTGCAAAGTTGAAATACTTACCTCTCCCTGCTCCACTGCCGTGACGTGGTCCAGATTTCCTGGGCCCACTAATTACTTGAACCAGCCCTACCCCCCACAACTTTAGCCAAATGACCCCCAATTTCAAATGCCTTCCAATTATTATAAGGTAAATTACGCTTGACAAGCTTCATTAAGAAGAATGGATGGTTTTGACATTAAAATGGCCACTCTAGGTGTTTTCCTGGCCCCCACTCACTGCCGACTATGCTGCCCCATTGACTTGCATTGGGTTTCGTGTTTCGGTCGATCCCGACTTTACGTCATAATCGGCCGATTTCACTCGACCCGACTTTGGACATAGTCGGGTTTCGCAAAACCCGGCTCGACTCTAAAAAGGTCAAGGTCGCTCAACTCTACTCTCTAATGCTCCATCTGTGTTCCAGTCTTTCATGCATGATATTTTCCGCAATTATCTTGATAAATTCATGGTCGTATATTTGGATGATATTTTGATTTTTTTCCGATGATTGGGAGTCTCATGTGAAGCAGGTCAGGATGGTGTTCCAGATCCTTCGTGATAATGCTTTGTTTGTGAAGGGGTCTAAGTGCCTATTCGGAGTTCAGAAGGTCTCTTTTTGGGGTTTTATTTTTTCTCCCTCGTCTATAGAAATGGATCCTGTTAAGGTCCAAGCTATTCATGACTGGATTCAGCCCACATCTGTGAAGGGCCTTCAGAAATTTTTGGGCTTTGCTAATTTCTATCGCCGTTTCATTGCCAACTTTTCCAGTGTGGTTAAGCCCCTTACTGATTTGACGAAGAAAGGCGCTGATGTGACGAATTGGTCCTCTGCGGCTGTTGAGGCCTTTCAGGAGCTTAAACGCCGATTTACTTCTGCCCCTGTGTTGCGTCAGCCGGATGTTTCTCTTCCTTTTCAGGTTGAGCTCGACGCTTCTGAGATTGGGGCAGGGGCCGTCTTGTCTCAGAGGGAGTCTGATGGTTCTTTGATGAAACCGTGTGCTTTTTTTTCCAGAAAGTTTTCGCCTGCGGAACGCAATTATGATGTCGGCAATCAGGAGTTGTTGGCTATGAAGTGGGCGTTTGAGGAGTGGCGACATTGGCTTGAGGGAGCTAAGCACCGCGTTGTGGTCCTGACCGATCATAAGAATCTGATTTACCTCGAGTCGGCCAAGCGGCTGAATCCTAGACAGGCTCGATGGTCCCTGTTTTTCTCCCGTTTTGATTTTGTGGTCTCGTATCTTACGGGATCTAAGAATGTTAAGGCTGATGCCCTCTCTAGGAGTTTTTCGCCTGATTCTCCTGGAGTCCTTGAGCCGGTTGGCATTCTTAAGGAAGGGGTGATTCTTTCTGCCATCTCCCCTGATTTGCGCCGGGTGCTTCAGGAATTTCAGGCTGATAGGCCTGACCGCTGTCCTGTGGGGAAGCTGTTTGTTCCTGATGGATGGACAAGTAAGGCGATTTCTGAGGTTCATTGTTCAGTGTTGGCTGGTCATCCTGGGATTTTTGGTACCAGAGATTTGGTTGCTAGGGCCTTTTGGTGGCCTTCCTTGTCGCGCGATGTCCGTGCTTGTGTGCAGTCCTGTGGGACTTGCGCCCGAGCCAAGCCTTGCTGTTCCCGTGCTAGTGGGTTGCTTTTGCCTTTGCCGGTCCCTGAGAGGCCATGGATGCATATTTCCATGGATTTTATTTCGGATCTTCCTGTTTCCCAGAAGATGTCTGTTATCTGGGTTGTTTGTGACCGGTTCTCTAAAATGGTCCATCTGGTACCTTTACCTAAGTTGCCTTCCTCCTCAGATCTGGTTCCATTGTTTTTTCAGCATGTGGTTCGTTTGCATGGCATTCCGGAGAATATTGTGTCTGACAGAGGTTCTCAGTTTGTCTCTAGGTTTTGGCAGGCCTTTTGTGCTAGGATGGGCATTGATTTGTCTTTTTCTTCGGCATTTCATCCTCAGACTAATGGCCAAACTGAGCAAACTAATCAGACCTTGGAGACCTATTTGAGATGCTTTGTGTCTGCTGATCAGGATGATTGGGTGTCTTTCTTGCCATTGGCCGAGTTTGCCCTTAATAATCGGGCTAGTTCGGCTACTTTGGTTTCACCTTTCTTTTGTAATTTTGGTTTTCATCCTCGTTTTTCTTCTGGGCAGGTTGAGCCTTCTGATTGTCCTGGTGTTGATTCTGTGGTGGACAGGCTGCAGCAGATTTGGACTCATGTGGTGGACAATTTGACGTTGTCTCAGGAAAGGGCTCAACGTTTTGCTAACCGCCGTCGGTGTGTTGGTCCCCGGCTTCGTGTGGGGGATTTGGTTTGGTTGTCTTCTCGTCATGTTCCTATGAAGGTTTCTTCCCCTAAGTTTAAGCCTCGGTTTATTGGTCCTTATAAAATTTCTGAAATTATTAATCCGGTGTCTTTTCGTTTGGCTCTTCCAGCCTCTTTTGCCATTCATAATGTTTTCCATAGATCTTTGTTGCAGAGATATGTGGTGCCCGTTGTTCCCTCGGTTGACCCTCCTGCCCCGGTGTTGGTTGAGGGAGAGTTGGAATATGAGGTTGAGAAGATTTTGGATTCTCGTTTTTCGAGGCGGAGGCTTCAGTATCTTGTCAAGTGGAAGGGTTATGGCCAGGAGGATAATTCTTGGGTTGTTGCCTCCGATGTCCATGCCACCGATTTGGTTTGTGCTTTTCACTTGGCTCGTCCTGATCGGCCTGGGGGCTCTGGTGAGGGTTCGGTGACCCCTCCTCAAGGGGGGGTACTGTTGTGAATTCCGCTCTTGGGCTTCTTCCGGTGGTTGTAAGTGGCACTTTTGTGAGTTCTGCTCTTGGGCTCCCTCTTGTGGTTTCAAGTGATATGGCTGCTCCTTGGATTTAGCTGTCAGCAGCTGCTTCCACTGATCGTCTTTTCTGCTCGGCTATTTATGCCTGGCTCTTTCTTCAGCCAGTGCCACTTGTAAATGGTTCCTGATTGGATTCACATCTCTTTGGATTTCCCTGTTATCCTGACCAGTTCAGCAAAGCTAAGTTCTTGCTTGCTCTGTTCTGTCCACAGATTGTGGACTTATCCGTTCTGTGCTTTCTATGTTTGTCCAGCTTATCAGTATGAATTAATTCTGTCTTGCTGGAAGCTCTGGGAGGCAGATTTGCCCTCCACGCCTTTAGTCAGGTGTGGAGATTTTTTGTAAACTCTGTGTGGATTTTTGTAGGGTTTTATACTGACCGCACAGTATTCCATCCTGTCCTATCTATCAAGCTAGACTGGCCTCCTGTGCTCATCCTGGTTTCATTCTGTGTATGTCTTTTCCCTCTCCACTCACAGTCATTATTTGTGGGGGGCTAATCTATCCTTTGGGGATTTTCTCTGAGGCAAGATAGTTTTCCTGCTTCTCTCTTTAGGGGTAGTTAGCTCTTAGGCTGTGACGAGGTGCCTAGGGAGAGTTAGGAGCATCCCACTGCTACTTCCAGTGTTGTGTTGAGCTTAGGGACTGCGGTCAGTATAGATAACACTTCCTTCAGAGCTCGTTCCATGTTGCTCCTAAACCACCGCATCATAACAGGGGGTCATCTTACAGTGTTGGAGCCATGAAACCGATTGAGGGCTACTAAGGGGCTTGTATACTGTGTGGGTGATACTATACAGTGAGGGGGCATTATACTGTGTATAAAAGAGCATCATACTGTGTATAGGGGAGCTGTAAGGGGGAGGAGATTCGGGACATTATTCAATGTTAAGTGGGCACTTATTGTTATATGGGAACTCAGGTTACTGTGGCTATCAAAGGGTACACAGGGCATTATTACTTTCTAGGGGCAAAATATGGGCACTGTTTTCTAGGGTACTTGCACGAGGCATTACTATACTATAGAGGGTTGCTTTAGAATTTAGGGTATGTGCACATGTTGCAGATTCTCTGCGGATCCGCAGCGTTTTTTGAGGTGCAGACACGCTGCAGATCCGCAATTGATTTACAGTACAATGTAAATCAATGAGAAAAAAAAATGCTGTGCACACTTTGCGGAAAATCCGCTGCGGAAACGCTGCAGTTTAAAAGTAGCATGTCACTTCTTTTCAGTGAATCTGCAGCGTTTTTGTACCCATTCCATTATAGAAAACCACAGGGATAAAAAACGCAGCAAATCCGCCAGAAAACCGCAGCAAAAATGCACAAAAAAATGCTGCGGAACCGCACAAAAAACACGACAAATCCGAAGGTGCGTTTTCTGCCAGGAGAGGCAGAATCCGCACCAGAAATTCCTAAGCCTAATCTGCAACGTGTGCACATAGCCTTAGAGGGCAGAGAACCACACAGCAGGTGCAGTAATAGGGACACATACGGCAGCAGCGGCTCAGTATTGGGGTATCAGGTGCAGTAATAGGGACACATACGGCAGCAGCGGCTCAGTATTGGGGTATCAGGGTCAGTAATAGGGACACATACGGCCTTAGTGGCTCAGTATTGGGGTATCAGGTGCAGTAATTGGGACACATACGGCAGCAGTGGCTCAGTATTGGGGTATCAGGTGTAGTAATAGAGAGACATACGGCCTCAGCGGCTCAGTATTGGGGTATCAGGTGCAGTGATAGGGACACATACGGCAGCAGCGGCTCAGTATTGGGGTATCAGGTGCAGTAATAGGGACAAATACGGCAGCAGCGGCTCAGTATTGAGGTATCAGGTGTAGTAATAGAGAGACATACGGCCTCAGCGGCTCAGTATTGGGGTATCAGGGGCAGTAATAGGGACACATACGGTAGCAGCGGCTCAGTATTGGGGTATCAGGTGCAGTAAGAGGGTCACATACGGCAGCAGCGGCTCAGTATTGGGGTATTAGCACAATGAGGAGTTTGTGCAGGTTGGGAATAGATGGTGATGGCTGAAAATATGAGGCACGAAACGTGTTTTTGTTATTTTCTCTGCAACCGAGACGTGGCTGGAAGAAGTTGTCGTGTCGGTCTGGGCCAGATGGAAAAGACGGGAAAAATGAACGACTCCATCAGAAAGAACGT
The DNA here is from genome assembly GCF_032444005.1 of Ranitomeya imitator. Lineage (NCBI taxonomy): Eukaryota > Metazoa > Chordata > Amphibia > Anura > Dendrobatidae > Ranitomeya > Ranitomeya imitator. Next base: position 304,593,546 of record NC_091283.1, read on the forward strand.
CAGCGGTAAGTCATTATCTATAACTGTGCAGTGATCTGTTATATGTTCTGTAGGACTGGTATTTACCACTGATCATATGGCGGTAATATCAATATTGGTCTTTATATAGAGATTTCAGTAACATCGCTGTCATTTGCTGAGGTCCTCCTCCACTATTAGGGTGCGTCACCCAGTTGTTATCAAGGTTACCTGGTTTGGGGCCCACTCAGAAGCTTCGCTCCCCCTGAACCAAAACCCTAGCTACACCTCTGGGGACACATGAAGATGCGATCATCCAATCACATGTGCTACTATATACAGTGATGCCACAGCATTGCTGCATAGAGCAGAAATCCCGCGCATCTTTAAAGCCAGGCCACAGGAAGCTGACCTCCGGCTGTCATGACAACCCATCAGCGACGTCATGGGCGCACCAGTGAGTGAGAGAATGATGCACATGCATTTTAGCACATGTTACGGTAAATGCCGCTGTCAGAGATTGACAGTGGCATTTAACATGTGCCATACATGTAAAGGTCTTAAATACATGAGGATCCCCTTCCTTCCCCACTGTATCACCCAATATCGTGTGAGCCCCTACTGCTTCACCTCCATTTTCCTGGGGGCCCCCTCCCCCACTTTGTAACCAATATCCTGTGGGCCCCCTCCCCCACTGTGTCACCTATTTTCCTGTGAGTCCCCTCCCACACTGTTTCACCTCTATTTTCCTGTGGGCCTGCTCAGAGGGTGTAAGGGGACCCACAGTAAAATAGAGGTGGTTGTCACAATGGGGGAGGGGGCCCACAGGAAATTAGAATTTTAGATTGCTGTCACCTTTAGATTGCGTGATTGCTCCTCCCTTAGCTGCCTCAGTGGCTGGAGAACTAGTCAGGCTGCAGACATCATATTTATTTACTTACACTCACACGGACTGCAGCCATCAGGCTCCCTCTGATCCTCTGTACAATATATGGCTGTGCTGCTTTTTCAGTACCTTGACCAATCACAGCACAGCTTCTTGCCTTCTTGCTGTGCTGTGAGGTCACACAATGAAAACTAACGCTGATTGGCTGAATTGCAGCCAATCAGCATTTTACACTGCTGTCCAGGGCTTTGTGGAAGAGGAGCCAAGAGACGCAGCAGCACAGGAAACAGGTGACTGCGGCCGGTCAGTTGTTGCGTGTGTGCGTGTCTCCTCTCAGACTCTGTGAGTGAACCTGACTCTGCTGGCTAAAGTGAGGGTCGGCACCCACGCAAACACAGCTCTCTTTGCAGAGTAATTGAAGCCGGCAGCGGCGGCAGGTGATGTGAAGGCGTTGCCCCTGCACTTCACATCAAATCACTTGTGCAGCCTGCCAGCCGATGCCGGCTATAGTATAAAATGTGCATCGCTTGGCACACGCTATTAGCAAGCAGGGCAGACATGAATGGAGAAGGCACGAGCTGGGGCGGGCCCACCGGAGGATTCTCTGGTGTCCAGGTGCCCCAGTCCGACCCTGAACGTAACAGTTAAGGTACGTCACACTAGACGATATCGCTAGCGATCCGTGATGTTGCAGCGTCCTGGCTAGCGATATCGTCCAGTGTGACAGGCAGCAACGATCAGGCCCCTGCTGTGATATCGCTGGTCGGGGAAGAAAGTCCAGAACTTTGTTTCGTCGCTGGCTCTCCCGCTGACATCGCTGAATCGGCGTGTGTGACGCCGATTCAGCGATGTCTTCGCTGGTAACCAGGGTAAACATCGGGTAACTAAGCGCAGGGCCGCGCTTAGTAACCCGATGTTTACCCTGGTTACCATCCTAAAAGTAAAAAAAACAACCACTACATACTTACTTACCGCTGTCTGTCCCCGGCGCTCTGCTTCTCTGCTCTGGCTGTGAGCACAGCGGCCGGAAAGCAGAGCGGTGACGTCACCGCTCTGCTTTCCGGCTGCCCGGCGCTCACAGCCAGAGCAGAGAAGCAGAGCGCCGGGGACAGACAGCGGTAGGTAAGTATGTAGTGGTTGTTTTTTTTACTTTAACGATGGTAACCAGGGTAAACATCGGGTTACTAAGCGCGGCCCTGCGCTTAGTAACCCGATGTTTACCCTGGTTACCGGGGACCTCGGGATCGTTGGTCGCTGGAGAGCTGTCTGTGTGACAGCTCTCCAGCGACCAAACAGCAACGCTGCAGCGATCCGGATCGTTGTCGATATCGCTGCAGCGTCGCTTAGTGTGACGGTACCTTAAATGCCTCCTGGCTTACTGTAAATTAACGTATGGTTAATTAAGATAAAATACTGTGTCTTCAAAACACCCTTGAAGGCACCAAGTGGAGTACCTCGTAAAAAAATTAAAGTGTAGTTGATTTACTCCTACACTTATAAAGGCTTTGCGCAAGTTGAAGGTCGCAGAGGAATTAGGGAGTACACTGGTTTGGTCAGCCAGGTATTGCTTGACCATCTTCAAAAACATTTCCCTCCTTGTCAAAAATACTCGATCATTGGGCCCTGGATGCTAGGATGGTGTAATGAAATTGGACCAGGTCTTTGACAGTGTACCCTTGCCTCTGTTGTGTGTCTCCCTAGCCTCTCTTCCCTGGTTGGGCAAGGAAGCTTGCCTCCTGCCGCTATCGTTGTCTGATGGGAATTTTTTCAACATATTTTCCACAATGGCCTTCTGATATAGCAGCATTTTAGAAGACCTCTCCGCCTCAGGAAGGAGAGATGCAAAGTTCTCCTTGTAGTGTAGATCTAGCAGGGAAAACAACCAGTACTCTTTTTGGCCAAGGTAAATATAACGCGATGGTCAAAGTAAAGGCAGCGCTACATAAATCGGCCATTTGTACCAAGCTCCCTAGAGCCAACATTTTTCTGTCACTACCGTGATGACTGCTCTCCATCTCCTCCTCCCTCTCTTCCTCCTCAGCCTATCCACATAGGAGAAACAGGACGAAACATGTGTGGGCACTAGCCTATGTTGTGCTAGCAACCAGATCCTGTTCCTGCTCTTCTGTTATCCAATCCGCGCTGAGCTGATGGAATGAGGCTGGGCTGGGTAGTATCTCCCTGTCTCATGTCTTCCTCCATTTCCACTGGGTCCACATGCATAGCTCATATTTAATTTTTAGCAGCGACTAGTAGGCACAGAAGCAGGATCGTTGCACGGACTATGGCATCATCACAGCTCACCATCTTTGTGGACTCCTCAAAGTCTTTGAGAACCACACAAATGTCAGACATCCATGCCCATTCTTTAGTGGTTACATGCAGAGTCTGACTACTGTCCCAAAGGGTGTGTTGGAGCCAGTATTGCACAACTGGCCTCTGCTGCTCACAAACCTTCCAAGTATGTGCCACGTGGAGTTTCTGCACGTGCTAATGTCGTATACCAGTCGGTGAGCTGGCATTTGCATTCACTGCAGCAGCACCGCAAGAGTGGCAGCAACTGTAACAGGCTTGCGGAAATGGGAACTGATGCAGTATACCTTGATCAGAGGCTCTGCCAAACCTGGCTGAACGCTGTGCTGGGACAATGATTTGGAATTACCTAATGATGGTGCATCATAATATGCAAGGACAGGTGCAGGGCAGGAGGCATCTGCACCAATGTCATGAACAAGGGATTGGAAAGCACCTAGCACAGGAGAAGAGGCAGTGGTGTTACCTGACTTCACCAATCATGGACCCAGGTGTCCGGTGCTTAGATGACATGTGCCTGATTATGCCAATAGTGGTTAGGCTTTTAGTGGTCAGGTCTCAGAACCCTCTTTAAAAAAGTCCCAGAGTGGGGAACTTCTAACTGTTTGATGGAGAAATTCACGAGTGTTGGTACTCTACAGAACAGTTGCCTGCATTCTCCCTCTGGTCACCCCACTGCATCTTTCTGCTTCTTTCGGTGTTGCTGAAAAAAAAATTGGTCAACTGCAGCAGTCAAAGCATTTTTTTTTAGTTTAATATCACCATTATGTAACACAAAGCACGTAAAAGTGTATGGATGACAAATTCAATCCAGATAAATTTCTCAACCCTCATTTGAAGTGTTATATACAATAAAAATGCACCACAAAGAACATACCGTATATACTCGAGTATAAGCCGACCCGAGTATAAGCCGAGACCCCTAATTTTGCCACAAAACCTGGGAAAACTTATGACTCGAGTATAATCCTAGGATGGAAAATGCAGCAGCTACCGGTAAATGTCAAAAATTAAAATAGGTACCAATAAAAGTAAAATTAATTGAGACATCAGTAGGTTAAGTGCTTTTGAATATCCATATTGAATCAGGAGCCCCATATAATGCTCCATACAGTTGATGATGGGCCCCATATAATGCTCCATAGTTTATGATGGGCCTTATAAGATGCTCCATATTAAAATATGCCCCATATAATGCTGCACAAATGCTGATTATGACCCCATAAGATGCTCCATGGAGATATTTACCCATATAATGCTGCACATGGCCCCATAAGATGTTCCATAGAGATATTTACCCATATAATGCTGCACATGGCCCCATAAGATGTTCCATAGAGATATTTGACTCATATGCTGTTGCTGAGATAAAAAAAAAAAAATTACAGTCACCTCTCATCGCTCCGGCCCCCAGCATTTGCTATATTCACCTGTCCCACAGTCCACCGTCGGCACAGCTGTGTCTTCCGCATCCTCTGCACTGAAGTTCAAGCAGAGGGCGGCGCGCACACTAATCGCGTCATCGCGCCCTCTGACCTGAGCGTCACTGCAGAGGACGCGGAAGATGGATCGTGGGACAGGTGAATATGCCCCCGTTATACTCACCTGCTCCTGGCGCGGTCCCTGGTTCTCCGGGCGCTAACAGCTTCTTCCTGTATTGAGCGGTCACATGGTACCCCTCATTACAGTAATGAATATGCAGCTCCACCCCCATAGGAGTGGAGTCGGGATCATATTCATTACTGCAAAAAGTAAGTCCTCACATGTCCATATTGATGGAAAAATAACAAAGTTGCGGCTCTGGGAAGGAGGGAAGCGAAAAATGAAAACGCAGAACTTAAAGCACCGGGGGTTAAAGGGGATGTCCACTACTTGGACAAACCCTTCTCACTGAAAAAGGAAAGATTTATCCAACTTCTACTGTAGAAATACAAGACATGTTTAAAATGATGAATTCTTTAGTTTTTCAAAGTTAAAATATAGTCGTATCAAAAAGTCTTTTTTTTCCTTTCTTGATTGAAACATGTAGGAAAAATGTATTTAAAAATCATAGTGAAAAGATTAATAGAATACCAAATGTGTTTTGAAATCAAGTGCATTCTTAAACATGGATTACGGTCTCTACTTTTAGACACATCAAACAATAAGAGTGAGGGCTGTGCCAGACAGCCGTAAAAATTGTGCGATAATAGCATCACACTGCATGGACTAACCTGGCACCTCTCCTGACCTGAGCAAGACAGTATGATGTATTTCTATGCATCTGTCAAGCTTAGGTTAAGAGAGCCGATAGCCAGTACTAGTTTTATGATGTGATTCTCACACGAGAAATATGGCAGTCTGTCTCTGCCCTAAGTCAGAGAGCAGCCGCAGCCCTAGCTTCCTGTTGTTCAATACATCCGAAGGCAGGAACAGTGAAGCCAGCACTGATTTTGTAACAACCTCACATGAGCCCCAGGAACGTGAGTGCCAAGACCACTGAAATGACGCTGGCATGGAAAGTTAGTATGAATAATTTTATTTCAAATTGCCCAAACATGAGGAATGATAAGGGGTTGTACTAGAAATGGTCAACCGCTTTAAGAAATACATGTTTTGGCTAAAACAATTCCAACATTCTTAACATGAAAAAGGCTTCATCTCCTTTGTGACTTTTCTGATGTTAAAGAGTTGATTTTAGTGTAAAACATTTTCTACATTATGAACATGAAAAAGGCTTCTCCCCTGTGTGGGTTCTCTGGTGCTTAACCAAAGTTGATTTCTCGTTAAAACATTTCCCACATTCTGAACATGAAAAATGCTTCTCTCCTGTGTCAGTTCTCTGGTGCTTAACCAAAGTTGATTTCTTGTTAAAACATTTCCCACAGTCTGAACATGAAAAAGGCTTCTCCCCTGTGTGGGCTCCCTTGTGTATAACAAGATGTGATTTTTGTTTAAAACATTTTCCACACTTGGAACAAGAAAATCTTTTCTCCACTGCATGAATTTGTGGATGTTTAAGAAAAGACTTTTTGATGGGAAAACTGTTTCCATATTCTGAACATGAAAATGGCTTCTCTGATTTAGTAGTATTTTGTTTTTTATTGCTTATTTTGTGACTCTGATTTTCCTTAGTTGTTACTAATGAAACAGAAGACACGACCTGTTTCAATGGATCAGATGAGAGATCTTTACACTGAAGGGATGATGGTATATCTGGAGTAATGGCATTAGCTTCAAATGCATCCAGTGGGATCTCAAAATCATCCGATTTAAAAATTGAAGAGGTCAGCTGTTTCTCTGATCTCCTGGTACAGTCATCTGTCAAGATATAAACCAATTATTGTTTTTGAATAAAATATCTTTTGAATGTCATTTAACATTTCTACTTAACTTGTCTGTAAAAATGGTAAGTTATGTAAAGATATTAAAATTCTTCACCAAGTCAATGACAGTTCACAGTCTAAGGGCTCTTTTCCACTTGAGAGAAAAAAAACGGTCCGATTTACGGACCCCAAAAAAAAAAACGAAGGAAAAATCATGCAATTGTCATGCAAGTGTCATGTGATTTTTTTTTTTATCGCAACATCCGTATGACATCCGTATTGCTGCCTGATTTTTACACACCGGTGTCCTTTGAAAAGCCGGCAAATCAGTACTGTGTACAGTAAAATCACACTGAAAGATTAGAATAGAAAAGATAGAATAGATACATACACATAGACTAGGTATATACGTGTGTGTGTGTGTGTATAATATATATATTTTATTAATTACAGAGATAGATAGCAGAAAAGCCAATATATATATATATACATATATATATATATATATACACATACATACATACACACACACTAGCTGAAGAGCCCAGTGTTGCCTGGGCATAGTAAATATCTGTGGTTAGTTATAGCACCTCACTTCTCTTATTTTCCCATCACGCCTCTCATTTTCCCCCTCACATCTCTCATTTTCTCCCTTACACCTCTCATTTTCCCCCTCACTCCTCTTATTTTCCCCCTCACTCCTCTCATTCCCCCCTAACACTTGTCATTTCGACCTCACATCTGTCATTTTCCGATCACGCCACTATTTTCCCTCACTCCTTTCATTTTGCACTCACGCCTTTTCATTTTCACCTCACACCCCTCATTTTCACCTCACACCTCATTTTCCCCTCAGTATATACATGTTTGTCATCTCCCTTATATATAGGATACACCTGTATGTCATCTCCTGTATATAGTATATACCTGTATGTCATCTCCCCTGTAAATAGTATACACCTGCTGTATGTCATCTCCTCCTGTATATAGTATATACCTGTGTGTCATCTCCTCCTGTATATAGTATATATCTGTGTGTCATCTCCTCCTGTATTAGACCTCGTTCACATGTTATTTGCTCAGTATTTTTACCTCAGTATTTGTAAGCTAAATTGGCAGCCTGATAAATCCCCAGCCAACAGGAAGCCCTCCCCCCTGGCAGTATATATTAGCTCACACATACTCATAATAGACAGGTCATGTGACTGACAGCTGCCGTATTTCCTATACGGTACATTTGTTGCTCTTGTAGTTTGTCTGCTTATTAATCAGATTTTTATTTTTGAAGGATAATACCAGACTTGTGTGTGTTTTAAGGCGAGTTTCATGTGTCAAGTTGTAGCGACTTTTGTGAGATGAGTTGCGTGTGGCGACATGCATGTAGCAACTTTTTGTGTCTCGAGTTGCATGTGACAGGTTAGTGTAGCAAGTTGTGTGCAGCAAGTTTTGCATATGGCGAGTTTTGCGCGTGGCGAGTTTTATGTGGGGTGCGTTTTGAGTTTTGTGTGAGGCAACTTTTGAATGTGTTACAACTTTTGTGCATGTGGCAATTTTTCTGCGTGTGGCGAGTTTTCTATGAGGTGAGTTTTGCACGTGTGGTGAGTTTTGCGTGAGCCTAGTTTTGCACGTGGCGTGTTTTGCACGTGGCGAGTTTTGAGCGGCGACTTTTGTGTTTCGACTTTTATGTGGCGAGGTTGGTGTATGTGTGGTGAAATGTGTGCTGAGGGTGGTATATGTGTTCAAGCACGTGGTAGTGTGTGGCGCATTTTGTGTGTGTGTGTTCATATCCCCGTGTGTGGTGAGTATCCCATGTCGGGGCCCCACCTTAGCAACTGTACGGTATATACTCTTTGGCGCCATCGCTCTCACTCTTTAAGTCGCCCTTGTTCACATCTGGTAGCTGTCAATTTGCCTCAAACACTTTTCCTTTCACTTTTTCCCCACTATGTAGAGAGGGGTAAAATTGTTTGGTGAATTGGAATGCGCAGGGTTAAAATTTCGCCTCACAACATAGCCTATGACGCTCTCGGGGTCCAGACGTGCGACTGTGCAAAATTTTGTGGCTTTAGCTGCGACGGTGCAGATGCCAATCCCAGACATACACACACATTCATATATATATATATATATATATATATATATATATATATATATATATATATATATATATATACAATGCCTACAAGTAGTATTCAACTCCCTGCAGATTTAGCAGGTTTAATAAGATGCAAATAAGTTAGAGCCTTTAAACTTCAAACAAGAGCAGGATTTATTAACAGATGCATAAATCTTACAAACCAAAAAGTTTTGTTGCTCAGTTAAATTTTTATAAATTTTAAACATAAAAGTGTGGGTCAATTATTATTCAACCCCTAGGTTTAATATTTTGTGGAATAACCTTTGTTTGCAATTACAGCTAATAATCGTCTTTTATAAGACCTGATCAGGCCGGCACAGGTCTCTGGAGTTATCTTGGCCCACTCCTCCATGCAGATCTTCTCCAAGTTATCTAGGCTCTTTGGGTGTCTCATGTGGACTTTAATCTTGAGCTCCTTCCACAAGTTTTCAATTGGGTTAAGGTCAGGAGACTGACTAGGCCACTGCAACACCTTGATATTTTGCCTCTTGAACCAGGCCTTTGTTTTCTTGGCTGTGTGCTTTGGGTCGTTGTCTTATTGGAAGATGAAATGATGACCCATCTTAAGATCCTTGATGGAGGAGCGGAGGTTCTTGGCCAAAATCTCCAGGTAGGCCGTGCTATCCATCTTCCCATGGATGTGGACCAGATGGCCAGGCCCCTTGGCTGAGAAACAGCCCCACAGCATGATGCTGCCACCACCATGCTTGACTGTAGGGATGGTATTCTTGGGGTCGTATGCAGTGCCATCCAGTCTCCAAGCGTCACGTGTGTGGTTGGCACCAAAGATCTCGATCTTGGTCTCATCAGACCAGAGAACCTTGAACCAGTCAGTCTCAGAGTCCTCCAAGTGATCATGAGCAAACTGTAGATGAGCCTTGACATGACGCTTTGAAAGTAAAGGTACCTTACGGGCTCGTCTGGAACGGAGACCATTGCGGTGGAGTACGTTACTTATGGTATTGACTGAAACCAATGTCCCCACTGCCATGAGATCTTCCCAGAGCTCCTTCCTTGTTGTCCTTTCGTTAGCCTTGACTCTTCGGACAAGCCTGGCCTCGGCACGGGAGGAAACTTTCAAAGGCTGTCCAGGCCGTGGAAGGCTAACAGTAGTTCCATAAGCCTTCCACTTCCGGATGATGCTCCCAAAAGTGGAGACAGGTAGGCCCAACTCCTTGGAAAGGGTTTTGTACCCCTTGCCAGCCCTCCACGATCTTGTCTCTGATGGCCTTGGAATGCTCCTTTGTCTTTCCCATGTTGACCATGTTTGAGTGCTGTTCACGAGTTTGGGGAGGGTCTTAAATAGTCAGAAAAGGCTGGAAAAAGAGATAATTAATCCAAACATGTGAAGCTCATTGTTCTTTGTGCCTGAACTACTTCTTAATACTTTAGGGGAACCAAACAGAATTCTGGTGGGTTGATGGGTTGAATAATAAATGACCCTCTGAAAAGACTTTTCACAATTTAAAAAAAAAAAATAAACAAAGAAATAACATTCTTTTTTGCTGCAGTGCATTTCACACTTCCAGGCTGATCTACAGTCCAAATGTCACAATGCCACGTTAATTCCAAATGTGTAAACCTGCTAAATCTGCAGGGGGTTGAATACTACTTGTAGGCACTGTATATATACTAGCTGAAGAGCCCGGCGTTGTCTGGGCATAGTAAATATCTGTGGTTAGTTATAGCACCTCACGTCTCTTATTTTCCCATCATGCCTCTCATTTTCTCCCTTACACCTCTCATTTTCCCCCTCACTCCTCTTATTTTCCCCCTCACTCCTCTCATTCCTCCCTAACACTTGTCATTTTGACCTCACATATGTCATTTTCCGATCACTCCACTATTTTCCCTCACTCCTTTCATTTTGCACACACACCTTTTCATTTTCACCTCACACCCCTCATTTTCACCTCAGTATATACATGTTTGTTATCTCCCTTACATATAGTATACACCTGTATGTCTTCTCTTGTATATAGTGTATACCTGTATGCCATCTCCCCTGTAAATAGTATATACCTGCTGTATGTCATCTCCTGTTTATTGTATATACTGTAAGACTCATGCTGGTGTGGTAGATGGAGGCAGGTATATCTCGCCCAGGTGTTTGTCCTATGTGAATTAGGCCACTCAGTATCTTCAGGGTGCTAATGGGTTAATGATTGCAGGAATAAAAGATGACCAGCTGGGTGTTTCCAGTGTCTGCCTGGGGCACACAGATTGCCTGCCTGTGTGGGACAAACGTGAGTGAAGAGCTCTGCTCAAGAATTGTGTGATGTTAGCTGGGTGGGAGAAGCCCCCCCAGTTGTTGAGATAGCAACGTATTTGTTTAGTTAGTGCCGGACAGGCTAGGATTTATTTTTATGTTTTGTTTTTTGTGTTGCTTTCACGTTAATAAATCTGACCTGAGGTCAGCCTGCTCAGAAACCTGCTGTACGCCTCAGATTCAATGCACAAACCACGTGTCCTTTGACCCCAGCAAAGGCGATCCCAGAGTGTTTTGTCACATTGTGGTGGAGAATGCGGGCATACCGTGGCACAGGCGACAGCATGGAAGACGTGGTGAAAGCCTTAGTACAGTCCACTGCCGTACAGCAGCAGGCCACTGCCGCACAGCACGAAGCTAATCGCTTGATGGCCGCACAGCTGAAGGAGTTACTGGACATGACGGTTGCAGACCGCCAACTTCTCCAACAGGTGGCGCAGCGCCTGGTGAGCATGCCTGACGCTGACCCGGAAGCAGAGTCCAGAAGGATCCATGTGAGTCGATACTGGCAAAAGCTGACTGCAGAAGATGATGTCGAGGCATACCTGACAACGTTTGAGCGGACGGCGTTGAGAGAGAAGTGGCCGAAGGCACGATGGGCCGACTTGATTGCCCCGTTTCGCTCCGGCGAGGCCCAAAAAGCTTACCATGATTTGGACCCGGAGGTCGCTCAGGACTTTGAGAAACTGAAAGCTGAGATCCTGGCCCGGCTGGGTGTGACGACGGCTGTCCGGGCACAGAGGGTACATCAGTGGACATACCAGCAAGATAAACCGGCGCGGTCTCAGATGTTCGACCTGATCTACTTAACAAAGAAATGGCTGCAACCCGAGGTACTGACAATACCCGAAATAATCCAGCGGGTTGTCCTGGACAAGTACCTGAGAGTACTACCCCCAGCGCTGAAAAGGTGGGTAAGCCAAGGAAATCCCACGACAGCGGATCAACTTGTGGAGTTGGTCGAGCGTTATTCCGTGGCAGAAGGACTTCCCGACGACACCGCCAACCCCCGGTCTGTGCCTCCTCCTCGTGGAACCGGTAAGACTGTTCCAGGGACCACGGGTGAAGGAAAATCGCTTAAAACTGTGAGGGAGGAGTCCGGGACTGCTCGCACTCCGAGACCAAGAGTATTGGACGGTGGTCTCAGTAGGGGACCTGTTAGGTGTTTCCGCTGCCATGAGAAGGGTCATGTTTCTGCGAACTGTCCTGTTACCGCTGAACCCATGCAGTGCGACGTTATAGACTCTAAAAAACGCATGTCTTTGGTTACACAGCTAGTGAGTGTGAATGCGGGTCAAAATGATACAGTGAAACACCTGTGTGAATTATCTGTTGATGGGAAAAATGTTGTGGCATTACTAGACTCTGGAAGTGTGGTGACTCTGGTGAAAGCTAGTCTGGTGGCACTTCCGTCTGGTCCGTCTGACAAGTTTTCTGTGACGTGTGTGCATGGTGACACCCGCTCGTACTTAACAGCGGTCATATGGATTTCTACTCCCTATGGGTCAGTGCAGCACAAAGTGGGACTCGTTCCTGCATTGTTACAGGATGTAATCCTGGGAAGGGATTTTCCCTATTTCTGGCAGTTGTGGGAGAATCAGTTGCTCCTTCACGGTAGCTGTACCCGTGAATCTTCTCCCATGCCATCTGGAGGTCCCGAGTCCCTAGAGGAGACCCCACAGGAAGATGTTGCTGGGGAGGTTAGTGAATCTAACCTTCAGTACCCCTTCTCCGTCATGGCGGGGGAAACAGAGGAAACTAAGGAACCTCAGCGAGACCCCACAGGAAGATGTTGCTGGGGAGGTTAGTGAATCTAACCTTCAGTACCCCTTCTCCGTCATGGCGGGGGAAACAGAGGAAACTAAGGAACCTCAGCGAGAGGCGGAGGCAGACAGCCATCCGGCACCCTGCCTGCCAGATTTGGGAGTCCAGGTGGATGACTTCCACAGCGAGCAAATGAAAGATCCTACCCTGACTCCGGCTAGGAAAAATGTAAAAATGATAGATGGGGTACCCGTAGAACCTGACACTAGGCTAGCGTACCCGTATATGGTTCTTGAAAATGATTTGCTCTACCAGGTAGAAAAAAAAGGGGAAGACACAGTGCAACGGTTAGTGGTACCCAAACCTTATCGGCGGAAGGTACTGGATTTGGCCCACGGACATATAATGGGGGGACATCTGGGGGTACAGAAAACCACAGAAAGGATATTGCATTGTTTTGTGTGGCCTGGAATACATTGTGATGTGCGTAACTATTGTGAGTCCTGTCCAGAGTGCCAAATCGCGGCCCCTAAATCTCAGTTCCGTAGCCCTTTGGTACCCCTTCCTATCATCGGGGTCCCTTTTGAGAAAATTGGGATGGATTTGGTTGGGCCCCTTCCCCGATCCGCACATGGGCACCAACATATCCTCGTCATCGTGGACTATGCCACTCGTTACCCGGAAGCCGTCCCTTTGCGTAACACAGCTACCAAGACGATCGCCAAGGAATTGGTACAAGTGTTTAGTCGGGTGGGAATTCCAAAACAGATACTCACCGACCAGGGGACTCCCTTTATGTCGAGGGTAATGAAGGAGCTCTGCAGGCTCTTACAAATAGACCCGTTGCGTACGTCTGTCTATCACCCTCAAACAGATGGCCTGGTTGAGCGCTTCAACAAAACCTTAAAACAGAGGCCGAGGCGGCCAGAGAGAAGACGGCATTTGCTACACCGGAAGGTCTGTTCCAGTATGTCTATATGCCGTTTGGACTTCACGGAGCTCCCGCAACATTCCAGAGATTGATGGATCGAGTCTTGAGGCCTCACAGACAGTACGCTTCTGCCTACCTGGATGACATCGTAATTTACAGCATGGACTGGGAAACTCATCTCCAGAAGGTACAAGCGGTGATTGATGACCTGCGAGATGCAGGTTTAACGGCAAACCCCAAGAAATGCCACATCGGGCTTGAAGAAGCCCGATACTTGGGCTACGTGATTGGCCGAGGAGTGGTTAAACCCCAGATCGACAAAATACAGGCAATTCAGGGCTGGCCACAACCAGTGAACAAGAAACAAGTGCAGGCTTTCCTGGGGATTGCCGGCTATTATCGCCGGTTCATACCCAATTTTGCAGCCATGGCTACTCCCTTGACGGATCTTACCAAGGGGAAGGGTTCCGTCATGGTAAAATGGACCTCAGCTGCTGAAGAGGCCTTCCACAGCCTGAAACGGGCTTTGTGCTCTCAGCCCGTACTAGTGACTCCTGATTTCAGCAGCGAGTTTGTGGTACAAACTGATGCCTCTGATACTGGTGTCGGAGCTGTACTTTCCCAGGTGAGGGACGGAGTCGAACACCCGGTCCTCTATCTCAGTCGGAAACTGAATGTACATGAGCAGAGGTATGCGGTGGTTGAAAAAGAGTGCCTAGCCATTAAATGGGCTCTCGACTCCCTCAAGTATTACCTGGCTGGTAGGAAGTTTAGGCTGGTCACAGACCATGCCCCTCTCAAGTGGATGCACCTCCACAAGGACCGTAATAGTCGGGTAACCCGGTGGTTCCTTGCCCTGCAGGCTTACTCTTTTACGGTGGAGCACCGACCTGGGGTGCAGATGGGGAACGCCGATGCCCTATCCCGAGTGCACTGTTTCAAAAGTGTTCTTGCTCGACCGGAGTGGTCTGAGCAAGGGGGGGGGGATATGTAAGACTCATGCTGGTGTGGTAGATGGAGGCAGGTATATCTCGCCCAGGTGTTTGTCCTATGTGAATTAGGCCACTCAGTATCTTCAGGGTGCTAATGGGTTAATGATTGCAGGAATAAAAGATGACCAGCTGGGTGTTTCCAGTGTCTGCCTGGGGCACACAGATTGCCTGCCTGTGTGGGACAAACGTGAGTGAAGAGCTCTGCTCAAGAATTGTGTGATGTTAGCTGGGTGGGAGAAGCCTCCCCAGTTGTTGAGATAGCAACGTATTTGTTTAGTTAGTGCCGGACAGGCTAGGATTTATTTTTATGTTTTGTTTTTTGTGCTGCTTTCACGTTAATAAATCTGACCTGAGGTCAGCCTGCTCAGAAACCTGCTGTACGCCTCAGATTCAATGCACAAACCACGTGTCCTTTGACCCCAGCAAAGGCGATCCCAGAGTGTTTTGTCACAATACCCATGTGTCATCTCCTCCTGTATATATTATATACCTGTATGTCATCTCTTCTGTGTATACTATATACCTGTATGTCATCTCCTCCTATATATAGTATATACGTGTATGTCATCTCCTGTATATAGTATATACCTGTGTGTCATCTGCTCCTGTATATAGTATATACCTGTGTGTCATCTGCTCCTGTATATAGTATATACCTGTGTGTCATCTGCTCCTGTATATAGTATATACCTGTGTGTCATCTGCTCCTGTATATAGTACTAAATTGGCAGCCTGATAAATCCCCAGCCAACAGGAAGCCCTCCCCCCTGGCAGTATATATTAGCTCATACACATAATAGACAGGTCATGTGACTGACAGCTGCCGTATTTCATATATGATACAATTGTTGCTCTTGTATTTTGTCTGCTTATTAATCAGATTTTTATTTTTGAAGGATAATACCAGACTTGTGTGTGTTTTAGGGCGAGTTTCATGTGTCAAGTTGTGGGTGTTGAGTTGCATGTGGCGACATGCATGTAGCGACTTTTGTGAGATGAGTTTTGTGTGGCGACATGTGTGTAGCAACTTTTTGTGTGTCGAGTTGCATGTGACAGGTTAATGTAGCAAGTTGTGTGCAGCAAGTTTAGCGCATGGCGAGTTTTGCGCGTGGCGAGTTTTATGTGTGGTGCGTTTTGAGTATGTGCAAGTTTTGAGTGAGGCAACTTTTGCATGTGTTGCAACTTTTGTGCATGTAGCAATTTTTCCGCGGGTGCAAATTTTGCGTGTGGCGAGTTTTCCATGAGGTGAGTTTTGCACGTGTGGCGAGTTTTGCGTGAGCCTAGGTTTGCATGTTGCAAGTTTTGAGCGGCGACTTTTGTGTTTCGACTTTTATGTGGCGAGGTTGGTGTATGTGTGGTGAAATGTGTGCTAAGGGTGGTATATGCGTTCAAGCACGTGGTAGTTCGTGGCGCCTTTTGTGTGTGTGTTCATATCCCCGTGTGTGGTGAGTATCCCATGTCGGAGCCCCACCTGTGCAACTGTAAGGTATATACTCTTTGGCGCCATCGCTCTTACTCTTTAAGTCCCCCTTGTTCACATCTGGCATCTGTCAATTTGCCTCCAACACTTTTCCTTTCACTTTTTCCCCATTATGTAGATAGGGGCAAATTTGTTTGGTGAATTGGAAAGCGCGGGGTTAAAATTTCACCTCACAACATAGCCTATGATGCTCTCGGGGTCCAGACGTGTGACTGTGCAAAATTTTGTGGCTGTAGCTGCGACGGTGCAGATGCCAATCCCGGACATACACACACACATTCAGCTTTACATATTAGATATATTCTATTCTAACCTGTCAGTGTGATTTTACTGTACACTGTGCTGAATTGCTGGCTTTTCAAAAGGACACTGGTGCGTAAAAATCGAACAGAAGTCACATGGTGCGAGAGCTGTGTGATTTTTTTCTCACACCTATTGACTTACATTGGCGAGTCTCGTCCGAGAATCGCAGCATGCTGCAATTTTTTTCTCAGTCCCATTTCGGCTGAGAAAAAAAAAAAATCGCAAAGGAGATGACACCTATTGAAGAACATTGGTACGAGTGCAATACGATATTTTTATCGGATTGCACTCGTCCGTTTTCCTCACAAGTGGAAACGAGCCCTAATAGAAACTCTCATAGGAAGAACCAGTGAAACACGGTGTTCCAACTATTTGTTCATTCTGCCTCCCAAGTATGGACTAAAAAGCCTTAAAGAAACGTTATGTTGACAAACATATACCAATAAAAACTTCTATTCATGTAATCAAAAAAACAAGTCCCCACTCATTTCCATCATCTGTCAGTGGAAAAACCAAGGTTTCCACATTATTAGTGGCTCAAAGGCTCTTAAAAAGTAACATGACTTCCATTAACCAATCCAGCAATAACCACTCTCCCAAAGTCAAATTTTCCCCTCGCTTCTTAACCTTTCAGTGTGCCCAAACCGCATTTAGCATTCATGTATTTGGAATTACTATAGTGAGAAGAACCACTTAATTTACGGTGTGTGTGCCTCCTGGAGCACAATCAGAGCACTATGTGTTGGGTAATAAAATAGCATATTTGCAATTTTTTTTCTCCCACATCCACTGTGTGCTAATTTCCAGAAAGTGCCTGTGGAATAAAAAATAGTCACTACACCAATAGATTAGTTCTCTGAGGGTTATAATTTCCAAAATGGAGTCATTTTATGGGGATTTCTACAGACCTGATTTTCTGAAATTTTGTCATATTAGGGCTTCTGCAGATGGTGTGTGAAATCTCTTCTGGAATCTGCTCCTATGATGTCACAAGGCGTGTCCTTATTCATATGGCAGGCGGGGTTGATAATGGAGTAGACATTGGAACCAGAAGCTCTTGATGACATGGGCTCGATTCAGCCACTAAGATTAGGGTGCTTGAGACCAGTAGTACCATCCAGTCTGACAGTATGGGTGTATGTGCTGTCCAGATTAAGTAATCTGCTCCCTGATTCAGCCAACTGGACAGCACCATATTCTATGAAAGCTCGAAGCATTTTGAAGGAAGTTGCCAGAGACAGGCTTGTTCTCCTCTGGTTCAGTCCTCTATGCTCAGCTCATGTTTTGTGTATTTGTTTCCTGTTGTGATCCCGGCCTGTTTGCCGACTACTCTTACGTCTTCCGATTTTGTATTTTTTCTGCCTTACTGCTTCTGACCCAGCTACTTGACTATTGTTCTTCCTGTTTCACACCACCGAACAGCAGGCAACAGTGGCCCAAGCCAGGGGGGGTCCCTATGCAAGTCCAGATCCATGTAGTGGTGTTAAAGGGTGATGAGAAAGATAATCCCTGGGATCTGGAAAATGGAGTAGATAGCGCCAAGCCTGTTCGTGGTGGACATCTTCTGAGCTGACAGGTGGCCATAAACACTGCTCCTAATACATTGTGTCTGCCAACTATTAAAGTAAGATCTGGATTCAAAGAGCTAAATGGCTCTTTCCCTTCTCAACCCTGTAATGTGCCCAGACAGTAATGTACAACCGTATATAGGGTGTTGCCGGATACAAGAAAAGTCGGAAAATAACTTGTGAGGTCCATCTGTTTGCTATAACCCTTTGTGAAAATGAAAAAAAATTGGGGGAAAAAAAGTATTTTGCAACTTCTCCCACTTAAAAAGTGGGGCGTGGCCTGTAATTGACATTAGAGGTAGACCACAACTATGAGAGTCGAAATGAGAAAACAAATCCCCCCCCCCCCAAAAAAAAAAAAAAAAAAAAAAATTACCTTGTCTGATTTTGAAAGATTTATCTTGCAAATTATGGTGGAAAATAAGTATTTGGTCACCTAAAAACATGCAAGATTTCTGGCTCTCACAGACTTATAACGTCTTCTTTAAGAGGCTCCTCTGTCCTCCACTCATTACCTGTAGTAATGGCACCTGTTTGAACTTATTATGAGTATAAAAGACACCTGTCCACAACCTCAAACAGTCACACTCTAAACTCCACTATGGTGAAGACCAAAGAGCTGTCACAGGACACTAGAAACAAAATTGTAGCCCGGCACCAGACTGGGAAGACGGAATCTGCAATAGTCAAGCAGCTTGGTGTGATGAAATCAACTGTGGGAGCAATAAAAAGAAAATGGAAAACCTACAAAAGTCCACTGATAATCTCCCTCGATCTGGGGCTCCACGCAAGATCTCACCCCATGGGGTCAAATTGATCACAAGAACGGTGAGCAAAAATCCAAGAACCACATGGGGGACCTAGTGAATGACCTGCATAGAGCTGGGACCACCACAACAAAGGCCATCATCAGTAACACACTACGCCGCAGTGGACTCAGATCCTGCAGTGACAGATATGTCCCCCTGCTTAAGCCAGTACATGATCGGACCAGTCTGAAGATTGCTAGAGAGCATTTGGATTATCCAGAAGAGTATTAGGAGAATGTCATATGGTCTTATGAAACCAAAATAAAACTGTTTGATAGAAAGAAAACTCGTTGTGTTTGAAGGAGACAGAATGTTGAGTTGCATCCAAAGAACAACATACCTACTGTGAAGCATGGGGGTGGCAACATCATGCTTTGGGGCTGTTTCTCTGCAAAGGGACCAGGACGACTGATCCGTGTACATGAAAGAATGAATGGGGCCATGAATCGTGAGATTTTGAGTGTTAAAATCCTTCCATCATCAAGTGCATTGAAGATGAAACATGGATGGGTCTTTCAGCATGATAATGATCCCAAGCACACAGCCAGGGCAACGAAGGAGTGGCTTCGTAAGAAGCATATGAAGGTCCTGGAGTGGCCTAGCAAGTCTCCAGATTTCAACCCCATAGAAAACATTTTGAGGGAGTTGAAAGTCCGTGTTGCCCAGTGACAGGCCTAAAACATCACTGCTCTAGAGGAGATCTGCATGGAGAAATGGGCGAACATACCACCAACAGTGTGTGACAACCTTGTGATGACTTACAGAAAACATTTGACGTCTGTCATTTCCAACATTGGATATACAGTGTGGGCCATGTATATGGATACACCTAAATAAAATGGGAATGGTTGGTGATATCAACTTCCTGTTAGTAGCACATTAGTATATGGGAGGGGAAAAACTTTTAAATATGGGTGGTGACCATGGTGGCCATTTTGGATCAAACTTTATTTTTTCCAATTGGAAGAAGGTCATGTGACATCAAACTTATTGAGAATTTCACAAGAAAAACAATGGTGTGCTTGGTTTTAGCGTAACTTTATTCTTTCATGAGTTATTTACAAGTTTCTCTTTGTTTATAGCCATTGACATGTCGCAGAGGTTAACACGTGAGGAGCAGATAGAAATTGTGTTGATGTCTGGTGAACGCAGTACCCGGGTCATTGCAGCAGATTACTATGTAAGACACTCTACGCAAGAAAACTGTCACTATTCCCATGTTATATAGGTGTATCCATATAAATGGCCCACAAAAAAGTTTGCCTCATTACTGAACATAATGTTCTGTGTAAACTGAGGGTCCTGTTTCAATTTTTGTTTTGCCCATTCTGCAAATTCAGTGCACTGATCTGGATCATCCTCCTTGAGATGATGACGCAGCTGGATTTTGTAAGGGTGCCATTTGTGAGTAATTAATATCCGCCGAAGGAATGTTCGACCGATGCCAGATCGGCACGCTAAATTTGCAGTATGGGCAAAGCAAAAATATGAACAGGACCCTCAGTTTACACAGAACATTATGTTCAGTGATGAGGCAAACTTTTTTTGGGTGGGCCATTTATATGGATAGGAAAGAGAAGGAGATCCAGCTCAACGAAATAGTGAAAAATCCATAGTTTATTTCACTTTCACTTCACTTAATTTTTCACTATTTCGTTGAGCTGGATCTCCTTCTCTTTCCTGTTCGTCTACGCCCTGACACAGCGGTTCCGTGCTCCGAGCTCTTGGGAATGTCGGTATGGTGAGCTGGATTTTGTTTTTTCATTTATATGGATACACCTAAATAACATGGGGATGGTGACAATTTTCTTGCGTAGGGTGTCTTGCATAGTAATCTGCTGCAATGACCCGGGTACTGCGTTCACCAGACATCAACACAATTTCTATCCGCTCCTCACGTGTTAAAGGGAAGGTGCCACCAGTTTTCTTGTATTTTGTTTTTTTGTGAAATTAAGCTTAAAATAGTAATTAAAATGTATTAATGCAATGTTTGCACTGTTTGCAAACATTTCTATATGAAAAATATTATATATTTTTCTACAAATATACATATTTACCACTAGGGGGAGCATTTTCCGTTTTAGACCTCAAGCAGCTATAGTAAGATTTAGCATCTTTACTCTTTGCTGGAAAATTGGGGCAGTAACTGCTGACATCACCATTTCCCTCCCCTTTTGGGTGGTCTAGTTTTCCTGGGGCAGAATGAAGAGCAGCATCACAGGGCAGCACCATTTTGTGTGTGACTGCCCTGTGATCTGCTATCACCAGCAGTTACTGCATCAGAGGCACAGCTTGTTTACAGAGGAGCAGAACACAGTGGACTCAGCAGCATTTTTTGTGAATAACATTCTTGCCATCCCCCTTCCCCCACCTTAATCCCTGTCCTGTCAGCTGCCCTGCTCTCTCTCCAGGTGTCACCTCCCTCTCTGCAGACTGTGAGTGCAGCTTTCCAGAGATCACAGGGACTGTGTGTGAGGGGGAGGCAGAGACACAGCAGGAGAAGCACACAGGGCAGCCTGTGAGGAGCAGAGGATGTGCCTGTCTGGAGTACAGAGGAGCAGTGAGGGCTTCTTCTGTCCTGCGATAGAGAGCACAGGGCTATAATAAAATGGCAGCTAGTCACACCTACAGCAGTGAGTTGTGCAGCCCACAGAGGAGTGCCCAGCTCACTGCTAATGCTGCTGCAATGTTACAGATAGGAGATAATAGACCGGCGCTGACCCTATGTCCATGGGGTGCCGTAATCTGACACTGATAGTGCCCTGCTACTGCTGCAAAACCAAGATGTCAGCCCCCAGTGCATTCTTTAAACTCATATAACACATGAAATCTGTTTCACATGCATTTCAAACTTGCTTATAGCAGCATGTTATGCTACATTACAGTGATTTATTAATAATCTACAAACGCGGTACCTTTCCTTTAACCCCTTAAGCCCCGAGGGTGGTTTGCACGTTAATGACCGGGCCAATTTTTACAATTCTGACCACTGTCCCTTTATGAGGTTATAACTCTGGAACGCTTCAACGGATCTTGGCGATTCTGACATTGTTTTCTCGTGACATATTGTACTTCATTTTAGTGGTAACATTTATTCGATATAACTTGCGTTTATTTGTGAAAAAAACAGAAATTTGGTGAAAATTTAGAAAATTTCGCAATTTTCCAACTTTAAATTTTTATGCCCTTAAATCACAGAGATATGTCATGCAAAATACTTAATAAGTAACATTTCCCACATGTCTACTTTACATCAGCACAATTTTGGAACCAAATTTTTTTTTTGTTAGGGAGTTATAAGGGTTAAAAGTTGACCAGCAATTTCTCATTTTTACAACACCATTTTTTTTTAGGGACCGCATCTCATTTGATGTCATTTTGAAGGGTCTATATGATAGAAAATACCCAAGTGTGACACCATTCTAAAAACTGCACCCCTCAAGGTGCTCAAAACCACATTCAAGAAGTTTATTAACCCTTCAGGGGTTTCACAGGAATTTTTGGAATGTTTAAATAAAAATGAATATTTAACTTTTTTTCACACAAAATTTATTTCAGCTCCAATTTGTTTTATTTTACCAAGGGTAACAGGATAAAATGGATGCCAAACATTGTTGTACAATCTGTACTGAGTACGCTGATACCCCATATGTGGGGGTAAACCACTGTTTGGGCGCATGGCAGAGCTCGGAAGGAAAGGAGCGCCATTTGACTTTTCAATGCAAAATTGACAGGAATTGAGATGGGACGCCATGTTGCGTTTGGAGAGCCCCTCATGTGCCTAAACATTGAAACCCCCCACAAATGACACCATTTTGGAAAGTAGACACCTTAAGGAACTTATCTAGATGTGTGGTGACCACTTTGACCCACCAATTGCTTCACAGAAGTTTATAATGCAGAGCCGTAAAAATAAAAAATCTTATTTTTTCACAAAAATGATCTTTTCGCCCCCAATTTTTTCCCAAGAGTAAGAGAAGAAATTGGACATCAAAAATTGTTGGCCAATTTGTCCTGAGTACGCTGATACCCCATATATGGGTGTAAACCATTGTTTGGGCGTATGGCAGAGCTCGGAAGGGAAGGAGCGCCATTTTACTTTTCAATGCAAAATTGACTGAAATTGAGATGGGATGCCATGTTGCGTTTGGAGAGCCCCTGATGTGCCTAAACATTGAAATCCCCACAAGTGACACCATTTTGAAAAGTAGACCCCTTAAGGAACTTATCTAGATGTGTGGTGAGCACTTTGACCCAACAAGTGCTTCACAGAAGTTTATAATGCAGAGCCGTAAAAATAAAAAATCTTATTTTTTCACAAAAATGATCTTTTCGCCCCCAATTTTTTATTTTCCCAAGGGTAAGAGAAGAAATTAGACCACAAAAGTTGTTGTGCAATTTGTCCTGAGTGCGACGATACCCCATATGTGGGGGTAAACCACTTTTTGGGTGCATAGCAGAGCTCGGAAGGGAAGGAGCGCCATTTGACTTTTCAATGCAAAATTGACTGGAATTAAGATGGGACGCCATGTTGGTTTGGAGAGCCCCTGATGTGCCTAAACATTAAAACCCCCCACAAGTGACACCATTTTGGAAACTAGACCCCCTAAGGAACTTATCTAGATGTGTTTTGAGAGCTTTGAACCCCCAAGTGTTTCACTACAGTTTATAACGCAGAGCCGTTAAAATAATTTTTTTTTTTTCGCAAAAATTATTTTTTAGCCCCCAGTTTTGTATTTTCACAAGGGTAACAGAATAAATTGGACCCCAAAAGTTGTTGTCCAATTTGTCCTGAGTACGCTGATATCCCATATGTGGGGGGGAACCACTGTTTGGGCGCATGGCAGAGCTCGGAAGGGAAGGAGCGCCATTTGGAATGCAGACTTAGATGGATTGGTCTGCAGGAGTCACGTTGCATTTGCAGAGCCCCTGATGTACCCAAACAGTACAAACCCCCCACAAGTGACCCCATATTAGAAACTAGACCTCCCAAGGAACTTATCTAGATGTGTTGTGAGAACTTTGAACCCCTAAGTGTTTCACTACAGTTTATAACGCAGAGCCGTGAAAATAAAAAAATTTTTTTTTCACAAAAATGATTTTTTAGCCCCCAGCTTTGTATTTTTACAAGGGTAACAGAATAAATTGGACCCCAAAAGTTGTTGTTCAATTTGTCCTGAGTACGCTGATACCCCATATGTGGGGGGGAACCACTGTTTGGGCGCATGGCAGAGCTCGGAAGGGAAGGAGCGCCATTTGGAATGCAAACTTAGATGGATTGGTCTGCAGGAGTCACGTTGCATTTGCAGAGCCCCTGATGTACCCAAACAGTACAAACCCCCCACAAGTGACCCCATATTAGAAACTAGACCTCCCAAGGAACTTATCTACATGTGTTGTGAGAACTTTGAACCCCTAAGTGTTTCACTACAGTTTATAACGCAGAGCCGTGAAAATAAAAATTCTTTTTTTTTTTCACAAAAATGATTTTTTAGCCCCCAGCTTTGTATTTTTACAAGGGTAACAGAATAAATTGGACCCCAAAAGTTGTTGTTCAATTTGTCCTGAGTACGCTGATACCCCATATGTGGGGGGGAACCACTGTTTGGGCGCATGGCAGAGCTCGGAAGGGAAGGAGCGCCATTTGGAATGCAGACTTAGATGGATTGGTCTGCAGGCGTCACGTTGCATTTGCAGAGCCCCTGATGTACCCAAACAGTAGAAACCACCCACAAGTGACCTCATATTGGAAACTAGACCTCCCACGGAACTTATCTAGATGTGTTGTGAAAACTTTGAACCCCCAAGTGTTTCACTACAGTTTACAACGCAGAGCCGTGAAAATAAAAAATCCTTTTTTTCACACAAAAATGATTTTTAGCCCCCCAAATTTTTATTTTCCCAAGGATAACAAGAGAACTTGGACCAAAAAAGTTGTTATCCAATTTGTCTCGAGTACGCTGATACCCTATATGTTGGGGTAAACCCCTGTTTGGGCGCACGGGAGAGCTCGGAAGTGAAGGAGCACTGTTTTACTTTTTCAATGCAGAATTGGCTGGAATTGAGATCGGACGCCATGTCGCGTTTGGAGAGCCCCTGATGTGCCTAAACAGTGGAAACCCCCCAATTATAAATGAAACCCTAATCCAAACGCACTCCTAACCCTAATCCCAACTGTAACCCTAACCACACACCTAACCCTGACACACCCCTAATTCTAATCCCAACCCTAATCCCAACCGTAAATGTAATCCAAACCCTAACCCTAGCCCTAACCCTAGCCCTAACCCTAATGGGAAAATGGAAATAAATACATTTTTTTTAATTTTATTATTTTTCCCTAAGGCTAGGTTCACATTGCGTTAGGGAAATCCGTTTAGCACTAGCGGATTGCGCTAACGCAATGTCTTTTTAGGTGTCGTGTCTAGTGGTCGCGTTAACGTCCCCGCTCTGGAAGATCGGGGATCGGACCTCGGGCGCGCCGCGGACGCTGCAAGCAGCGTCTGAGGCGCGCCACAAAAGAATGGCACCTTGCTAGCGTGAGCCGAAAATGGCACGCTCTAGCGATGCGCTACACCCGAAAATCACATTGCTGTCAATGGTTGTGCTAACGGACCCGTTGCACGGCGTTAATTGTGACATTTTCGCCGTGCAACGCTGTCCGTTAGCGTTAACCCATTAACGCAATGTGAACCTAGCCTAACTAAGGGGGTGATGAAGGGGGGTTTGATTTACTTTTATAGCGTTTTTTATATCGGATTTTTATGATTGGTAGCCGTCACACACTAAAAGACGCTTTTTATAGCAAAAAAGTTTTTGCGTCTCCACATTTTGAGACCTATAATTTTTCCATATTTTGGTCCACAGAGTCATGTGAGGTCTTGTTTTTTGCGGGACGAGTTGACGTTTTTATCGGTTACATTTTTGGACACGTGACAGTTTTTGATCGCTTTTTATTCCGATTTGTTGTGAGGCAGAATGACCAAAAACCAGCTATTCATGAATTTCTTTTGGGGGAGGCGTTTATACCGTTCCGCGTTTGGTAAAATTGATGAAGCAGTTTTATTCTTCGGGTCAGTACGATTACAGCGATACCTTATTTATATCATTTTTTTTATGTTTTGGCGCTTTTATACGATAAAAGCTATTTTATAGAAAAAATAATTATTTTGGCATCGCTTTATTCTGAGGACTATAACTTTTTAATTTTTTTGGTTATGATGCTATATGGCGGCTCGTTTTTTTGCGGGACAAGATGACGTTTTCAGAGGTACCATGGTTATTTATATCCGTCTTTTTGATCGCGTGTTATTCCACTTTTTGTTCAGCGTTATGATAATAAAGCGTTGTTTTTTGGCTCGTTTTTTTTTTTTTTTTCTTACGGTGTTCACTGAAGGGGTTAACTAGTGGGCCAGTTTTATAGGTCGGGTCGTTACGGACGCGGCGATACTAAATATGTGTACTTTTATTGTTTTTTTGTTTTTTTTTTTAGGTAAAGAAATGTATTTATGGGAATAATATTTTTTTTTTTCTGCTTTATTTAGGAATTTTTTTTTTTTTCTTTTTACAAGTGTGGAAATTTTTTTTTTTACTTTTTCACTTTGTCCCAGGGGGGGACATCACAGATCACCGATCTGACAGTGTGCACAGCACTCTGTTAGATCGGTGATCTGACATACAGCCGGGCAGGATTAGAGCTGCAGCTGCAGCCTGATCCTGACCCGGAAGTGCTCCCTGCAGGACCCGGATGCAGCCCGGCGGCCATTTTGGATCCGGGGACTGCAGGGAGAAGACGCTCGGTACACGGTGAGTACATCACCGTGTACCGATCGTCTCAGGGAAGCACGCAGGGAGCCCCCTCCCTGCGCGATGCTTCCCTGCACCGCCGGCACACCGCGATCATCTTTGATCGCGGTGTGCCGGGGGTTAATGTGCCGGGAGCGGTCCGTGACCGCTCCTGGCACATAGTGCCGGATGTCAGCTGCGATAGGTAGCTGACACCCGGCCGCGATCGGCCGCGCTCCCCCCGTGAGCGCGGCCGATCGCATATGACGTACTATCCCATCACTGGGAATTAAGTCCCAGGTCACCTGGACGGGATAGTACGTCATATGGGATTAAGGGGTTAACCTCTGCGACATGTCAATGGCTGTAAACATAGAGAAACTTGTAAATAACTCATGAAATAATAAAGTTATGTTAAAACCAAGCACACCATTGTTTTTCTAGTGAAATTCTCAATAAGTTTTATATGTGTCACATGACCCTCTTCCCAATGGAAAAAAATTAAGTTGGATTCAAAATGGCCGATTTCAAAATGGACGCCATGGTCACCACCATCTTGAAAAGTTTTCCCCCTCCCATATACTAATATGCTACAAACAGAAAGTTGATATCACCAACCATTCCCATTTTGTTTAGTTGTATCCATGCACATGGCCAACCCTGTATAACAAAATATTGAGATGATCTTTCGATATTGAACAAATACTTATTTTCCACCGCAATTTGCTAAATAAATGTTGCCAAATCAGGCAAGGTGATTTTATTCATTTGTTTTCTCATTTTGACTCTCATAGTTGTGGTCTACCTATGATGTCAAATACAGGCCTCTCATCTTTTTAAGTGGGAGAACTTGCACAATTGGTGGCTGAATAAATACTTTTCCCCCACTGTATTTCGTGAAGAACTCTAAAATTATCACTACATGAAGTGACACGTCAGATTTGAAAAGTGGGCCATGATTAGGAACACAAAACTGGCTGCAGGAAATGGTTATCAGATATTTTGGGAACTAACTACTGTAGTCAAAAACTGTGACTATAGACAATAACATATCTGCTGAAATGATCAAACAGAATAATCTTCATCAGTAAGAATGAGTAACTAGTGGTGAAACCTCTCTGGAGCAGTTACCAGGGCTGTGTAGTCGGAGTCGTGGAGTCGGAGTCAGTAGAAATGTACCGACTCCGACTCCAGATTTAAAAAAAAATGTATTAATATTTAATAATTGAACTTTCATATGAATTTTATAAATGTTACTCAAATATATATGTTCTATCAAACTATGAACAACAGTGATAAGCAGATAAGAACACAGCCAGTACATTTCAGCAGAATGTTTCATGTGCACTAAAAGAAATTGAGAAATGTGACCGTTCATCAAAAATAACAGTGCAACAAGCGATTCCTCTGTATCCTGACTTTGTCAGAGATGTTGCCCGAGTGGTTACTGCTTTGCCACCGACCCAAGTTAGTGTAGAGAGATTGTTCTCTGCTCTCAAAATAATTAGATCAGATTTGAGGGCACCCATGAAGGAGGATCTGACAGAGGCAATACTTTTTCTGAGGACAAATTTATAGATTTCTTCTTATTAACTGCATAAGTGTTTATTGCATATTTACTTACAAGAGTTTAGAAAAGTTTATAAAAGTTATTTGCAAAATTCTAATGGTATTCTAATAAATATAGTTTTTGCTCTAAGTGGTCTGATTACTTATGTGATGGTGAGAAACTGAATAAGCACTATGTTAATATTTGACAACAGTAAATTTATTGTTACGAATTGGCCATTTATGAAGGAGTCGGAGCCAGAGCCGGAGCCGGAACCTGATAAAATCCAGGAGTCGGAGTCGCAAATGTGGCTTACCGACTCCACAGCCCTGGCAGTTACAGTATGGGGCTTGATGGGTCTTGGCAATCTAAATTATTGTAATTTTCTGTCAGATGAGTTTCAAGAAGAAATATTAAAAAGTCAAAAATAAGAGTAGAGAAAGTATTGGCTCCCCTCATTTCAGGAGAGATT
Organism: Ranitomeya imitator; assembly: GCF_032444005.1. Classification (NCBI taxonomy): domain Eukaryota; kingdom Metazoa; phylum Chordata; class Amphibia; order Anura; family Dendrobatidae; genus Ranitomeya; species Ranitomeya imitator. Next base: position 304,622,067 of record NC_091283.1, read on the forward strand.
GTGCAGTAATCTGATTGCCTTAGGATTGAAAACAAAGAAATTTATGACATGGAATGAATCCATGAATCCAGGGTCATGCCAACACATCTCCTGCAGGGGTGAATAAATGTATATTACAGCCATCAGCCACGCACAGCTTAGAGATATCTCATGGCACAGGTGTAATGTGTTTTATGTAGTTTATCATAATCCTTCTTGAAGTTAGTCGGTTTTAAAAAACATTGAAAATTCAGGATAAAGGGAAACTCTTGTTATTGTCCAGAAATTCACACTTGACCTCACTGCACATATAATGTTGTCGATGATAAAAGTGAAGTTTGGCCAGAAAGACTGGACCTGGTGTTGTAGGGACCATATGAGCACATTCAGCAGCACAGAAGGGAGAGAAGGGAGATTCATCCAATAAGATATCAGGGATCTAGGAAGCCAACAGCATCATTACCCTCCGCTTTATCTTACAGGCCCTTCATAATAGTTTTCTTCAAGTAATTTTCTAACTTATCAGCACATTCTACGTCATTTGGCTTTGTAGTTTACAGATCTGGGAAGGTAACAGTCAGCATCTCCTAATCCCTAATCTGCATTTAGTGGTTACTACTTACCTGAGTAGTCATATGTAGGAATCTCCTCTTTACACGGCTCATCACCCCTCACATATGTCTCTGTAGTATTAATACGGGTCAGATCTTCACCCTGAAACAAATATTGTAAAAGTCACAGACAGATGGAGAAGTCGAATCTATGATTAGCTCTAATCCTGCCATCTCCACCGTTCTCATTACACAAATATAAAACATATACCGTATATTTAGGATTATAAGAAGCACTTTTTTCCCCCCAAATTTGGGGGGAAAATGGGGGTGCATCTTATAATGCGAATGTTCCTTACCGCTACCGTTGCTGCAGGCGGCAGGCTGGGATGAAGGGGTGTCCGGCGGTGCTACGAGTGTCCGCTGCTGCTACCCAGTGCTTTGTGGGTGTCTCCGATGCTGCGGGTGAGCGGCTGGCGCTGCCCGATGCTGCTGTGGTGGTCTCCGGTGCTGTCGGCAGTCCCATGGTTTCCTGTGCAGTTGACTCCGGTAAAACGACCGCCGGACAGGGCGGTGCATGAGCAGATGGAGATCTCGGCACAGATCCCGAGATCTTGGTGCCGAAATCTCCATCTATACATGCTCCGCTCCCCAGACAGCCATTTTCCTGGAGTGCAGCGCACAGGAAATCATGGGACTGCCATGACTCTGGCTTTTCACAAAATGTCAGCAGAGCCCCGGCAGCACCAGAGACCGCCACAGCAGCACCGGGCAGTGCCGTCCGGGCACCTGCAGCACCATAGACACCAGCAGAGCACCAGGCAGCAGTGCTGGACACCTCCCGCAGCGCTGCCAAGCACCGGAGACACCCTCAGACCACCAGGCAGCTGCGCTAGACACCAGCAACACTGCCGGACACCCCTTCATACCAGCCTGCGGCATGCAGCATCACCCCACTCCTGCCTTCTCCAGCAGCGACCCTGGGTCCCCGCTTCACCACCCCCGGTAAGCAATAAGACGCATATATTATAAGAAGCACCACCATTTTATTAAAAAAAATCCTATTTTTCTCCTCAAAATTTGGGGTGCGTCTTATAATCTGGAGAGCTTTATAAAGCGAAAAATATGGTAATACTGGTGGATAAACAAGACTGAGCACAAGACCTTCACAGCCATCTACACATCATAGGGGAGGTCTCCTGACACCTTCTCTCCATCTACCTGATGATCCTGAGGAATATCGGGATCTTCATGTTTATAGTCATGTGGAAGAGGAAGGGGACATCTCTCTGTTGTCCTCTTACTGGATAGATCTGCAGGAAACACATATAGGGACTGAATTCATTCTTTACATACAGATAATTATAGGCCGTGTGTATTTAGTCCTGTCTATTACCCGGTGATGTGGGAGGTTGAGGAACCTCCATCATGATGTCCTTGTATACATTTTTGTGTCCTTCTAAATACTCTCACTCCTCCATGGAGAAATAGACAGCGACATCCTGACACCTTATAGGAACCTGACACATACAATGATAACATCATCCCCTGATCCCATCATAGCATTACTGTATAATGTCCCAGCATTCCCAGCAGTGTCACCTCTCCAGTCAGCAGCTCAATCATCTTGTAGGTGAGTTCTAGGATCTTCTGGTCATTGATGTCCTCAAATACCAGAGGGTTACATGGAGGCCTTAGGATTGGACACAGGGGTCTTCCCCATCCCTCAGACACAGGGTCCTGACAGTGTTCACTAGAGGTCTTCTTCACTACTGTGTAATCCTAGTTATGGAGAGACACATTAATAAATCTCACTACAGACATTTCCAGAGTCCTCACCTTTCCAGTTCTGTTCATCTGTTATTCCCATAGATAAGAATGATGTAATGTGACGTCATCAGAATCTCTCACCTCTCCGGTAAGCTGGAAGAGGATCTCTAGGGTGAGGTGTAATATCCTCTCTGCCGTCTTGGCTCTGTCCATATCAGTCTTTGATGGGTAAATCAGGAAAATTCTCTTATATAGAAGATCTTCACTGAGAGGATCCAATATTGTAGAGACCTGAATGAGAAGATAAGCTGATGTAACATCATAAAAATCATGTGTAATAATACAATTACTGGAGATAATAAGGGAAACATGAGGAGACAGAACGTCTAGATGTATTCTCTAGTCTTTTATGGACTCGAACATAAGTTGAATTTCTGGCTAAGACATCTCCTCCATGCTCACAATCACTGGATAGGTTACTCACTGCTTTGGCAACTGATTGGCTTTAGGAATCACAAGTTCGTTGGAAATGACTAGGAAATGGCAGGGGACCAAAGCAGCAATGGTATTATTATTTTACAATATTCTGTTTCCCTCCCCCCCCCGACATATTTTAATAAAACCTATATATTTAGGCAACAGAGAACAAGCAGTTTCTTCCTTGAAGTCGGCAGCTGAATACGTTTCTCATAGACTCATCTTCCATAACGCTAATTCTCGTCTCATTTACCTACACTGGAATCGGCATTACCAAAACTGCAGGAGATATTCATTAGACGTGACAGGAGAAATAACTACTTCATGATGAGGACGACATCTTCATCTTCTACTACGGCTCTAGGAACATATTTGGCCAGAATCCGTCACTGACTCCATCACCACCGGCCGTCTATATGAAGGTTTCCAGTCTTCCCCGCACTGTAATCTTCTATCACTTCAGATCTCAGGTCTGATTCACACACAGAAGTTTGAGGCTTTTATAAAAGATTGTTTGTAAGAAAAACAAGACAGGAGATATTTGATACCGATGTCTCCATGTACAGTGTTTTATTTTATTTTTCTATTATGTTGTTTGTTTTTGTTAGCATTGTCTTGTAGGCTTCCATACAACTCTGGCAAAACTTTAGAGACTACTGCACAGTTTTATAAAAATCAGGTTCTCTACATGTCTGACAGCCATCCCGTTCCAGTGTCAGTTAAATTCCAACCAGAGTACACCTCACTCTACTTAATGTGCTTCTGATTAGGTGATCACCTGAACCAAATCTTATCTAATGAAGGAAAGTATAAAAACCCCTCTGTGGTGTTCACAATCCTCTTGCAATAGGACAAGCTGGATAGCAAAACAAGTGCTAGTAATATCCCAAAAGTAATAGGAATGAGAAAATAAGTTTCAACCGTGCGAAAGGAATTGAAATGAAAAGTCTTGAGTGAGGGAAAGAAGGGCTCAATTCTGGCTTTACTAGCAGAGAGACACAGTGAGCGTCATGTTGCCTCCATCCTTAAAATTTCTAAGACGTCAGTCCATTACAACAAGGTCAAGCAGCAGACATTGGGGACAACAAAGCTACAGACCAGCAGGGGGCGAAAACGACTCTCCACTGACCGTGATGACCGTCATCTTATTCGAATGTCACTCAGAAACCGCAGGATAACATCAAGTGACCTACAAAAGGAATGGGAAATGGCAGCTGGGGTGAAGAGCACAGCAACAAAAATTCATAACAGGCTCCTAGATGCATGACTCAAGTCATGTAAAGCTAGAAAAAAGTCTTTCATCAATGAAGAGCAAAGGAGAACCAAGCTGAAGTTTGCCAAAGACCATAAGGATTTGACCATAGAGGACTGGAGTAAGGTAATCTGATCTGATGAGTCTAGTTTTCAGCTTTGCCCAATACCTGGTCATCTAATGGTTAGACGGAGACCTGGAGAGGCGTACAAGCCACAGTGTCTTGCACCCACTGTGAAATTTGGTGGAGAATTGGTGATGATGTGGGGATGCTTCAGCAAGGCTGGAATTGGGCAGGCTAATCTTTGAGAAGGAAGTATGAATCAAGCCACATACAAGGTTATCCTTGAAAACCACTTGCTTCCTTCTGCTCAGGCAATGTTCCCTTACTCTGGGGGCTTGTTTTTCCAGCAGGACAATGCCCCATGCCACACAGCTAGGCCAATCAAGGTGTGGATGAAGGGCCACCACATCAATCCCTGTCATGGCAAGCCTAATCTCTAGACCTGAACCCCATTGAAAACCTCTGGAATGTAATCAAGAGGAAGATGGATAGTCACAAGCCATCAAGCAAAGAAGAACTGCTTACATTTCTGTACCAGGAGTGGCAGAGGTTACCAAAAAGCAGAGGAAAGCATGGCAAGATGCATGAAAGCCGTGATTAAAAATCATGGTTATAACACAAAATATTGATTTTTGAACTCTTCCTAATTAAAACATCAGTATTGTGGTTTCTAAATGATTATGAACTCGTTTTTTTCTTTGCATTATTTGAGGTCTGCAAGCACTGCATTTTTTTGTTATTTTCACCATTTCTCATTTTCAGAAAATAAACTCAAAGTTTATTGGGGATGGAGGTACTGTGAAAAAATTATTCTGTGTGTGGGAACTAGGGCTGTGGAGTCAGTAAGCCACAGTTGCGACTCCTGGATTTTATCAGGTTCCGACTTCGACTCCGACTCCTTCATAAATGGCCAATTCGTAACAATAAATTTACTGTTGTCAAATAGTAACATTGTGCTTATTCAGTTTCTCACCATCACATAAGTAATCAGACCACTTAGAGCAAAAACTATATTTATTAGAATACAATTAGAATATAGCAAATAACTTTTATAAACTTTTCTAAACTCTTGTATGCAAATATGCAATAAACACTGTTATGCAGTTAAGAAGAAATCTATAAATTTGTCCTCAGAAAAAGTATTGCCTCTGTCAGATCCTCCTTCATGGATGCCCTCAAATCTGATCTAATTATTTTGAGAGCAGAGAACAACCTCTCTACACTAACATGGGTCGGTGGCAAAGCAGTAACCACTCGGGAAACTTCTCTGACAATGTCAGGATACAGAGGAATCGCTTGTTGCACTGTTATTTTTGATGAACGGTCAAATTTCTCAATTTCTTTTAGTGCACATGAAAAATTCTGAAATATACTGGCTGTGTTCTTTGATGGGGATGACTCTTCTATAAGGGAACGCTTTGCACGGTCCTTGTGATCCAAATATTTTTCTAAATTAAATTCTTCATCAGTTGATGAGGGTGAAGATGTGGCAGGATGACCAATTTCTTCTTGTTCCTCCTGACTGTTCTGCAACCCTTTCATCCTTACTGCTATTTCAAACACAGCTTCTTTTCCTTTACTTAGCTGTAGATCATCTAGAAGAATCCGATGCATTGGGTCTACATAAACAGCTGCCAAAAGAATGTTATTTTGTAATAGTAGCTCCTCTCTCCGTTTCATTGATGTAGCAATGCCACTTGCAATTAACCCTCCTCTTTGGGACAGGCGAAACATCAGGTTCTTCCTCTCCTTTAAGAAAATACTTGGATTTAAGTCCTCTGCTTGTAATTTTTTAGTCACTGTAAATGGGTGCTCTAGCAATTTTTCCAGCTCAGTCACCTGATTCCACTGACTTTCATTTAGCGTCAGTTGAGGGTTAGCCATGTCTACAAGAAAGATTTTCAGTTGGCAACAATAGCCAATTTTCTCACCTTGCCAATCAGTGCAGCAGCATGTCCTTCTTGCAGACTGTCTCTTATAGCCAGCTGTAGCGGATGCACAACACAGCACATGTGATGAATGAAAGAACGTATTGACACAGTTTCAACAAGATCATCTAAACCAGAGGTGTCAAACTGCATTCCTCGAGGGCCGCAAACAGGTCATATTTTCAGGATTTCCTTAGCATTGCACAAGGTGCTGGAATCATTCTGTGCAGGTGATTAAATTATCACCTGTGCAATACAAGGAAATCCTGAAAACATGACCTGTTTGCAGCCCTCAAGGAATGCAGTTTGACACCTCTGATCTAAACTATCATGTTGCTGTTCATCTGAAGCAACTTCAGTTTGCTCCTCAGTTACAACACTGTGTTCCTCTATTTCAAACATTTCTGTGTCTGTGGACCCAGAATGTTCTTCTAGCTGCTGGTCACCATCATTACTCTCATTCATTAGCTTAAAGGGACACTGTCACCTGAATTTGGAGGGAACAATCTTCAGCCATGGAGGCGGGGTTTTGTTGGTTTTTGATTCACCCTTTCCTTACCCGCTGGCTGCATGCTGGCTGCAATATTGGATTGAAGTTCATTCTCTGTCCTCTATAGTACACGCCTGCGCAAGGCAAGATTGCCTTGTGCAGGCATGTACTACGGATGACAAAGAATGAACTTCAATCCAATATTGCAGCCAGCATGCAGCCAGCGGGTAAGGAAAGGGTGAATCAAAAACCCCAAAACCCCGCCTCCATGGCTGAAGATTGTTCCCTCCAAATTCAGGTGACAGTGTCCCTTTAATAGTACTTATCATATTTGTAGCATTGTCAGTTACGACAGAAAGAACTTGCTCTTTTTTTAAGTTCATAGTCTTGCAGAACCTTTTCCACCAAGACCTGGAGAAACTCACTGGTGTGATGAGCTTTGGTGTTTTTTACTGCCAATGTCTTGGTAACTATTTCATTTTTGTCACAATCAAATCGGACATTGATGGCAAAATAGTTCACTCTGTGACGTGTGCAGGCATCCATTTGAAGAAACAGAAAGCATCCCTTGAGAGTTTTTTTTAAGTTCTTCTTTTTGTTTAAAAGCTTCTTCGACTACTAATTTTCTAATACTCTCTCTCTCTAGAGAAACACCAAGCTTGCGGGCCATTTCCCCATTCAGACACATAAAAGTTGGTTGTGAAAATAATGAAATAGGCACACAATCCTATACAACAAGCTCTATGATCTGTTTTTTTAAATGTATCTATTGTCATTGTCACAGTAACTTTGTCACTGACAAAATATCTTGCAACTGATGGCTGCAAAGTTCTCTGCTCCTTTGTTTGGCTGGAAGAGCTGGGCACTGGTTCATTGGTTTGGATGCAGTCTTTCTCATCCACTGCTTTCAGTACTTCTGGATGAAAGCGCTGTAAATGTCTCTTTAGATTAGAAGCTCTGGTAGGAGCATTTTTATCTTTGCCTTAATATGCACTGATCTTGGCTTCACAGCATTTGTTTTCGTCTGGATCATTTGTCATACACTGAAAGACATAATGTTTTCTATCTTGAGTGATGGTGAAATGTTCAAATACAGCTGATTTAATGTGACGCTTCTTTGACATTCTCAGGTTTTCAATTCTGTATTCGCAATCCAAATGACAATTGTTTTTCCTAAAAACAATTGTACAAAACTATTGCCAGGTCATACAACTGATATAGTGGTCAGTAATACTGTTATTCCTTATGTACTCACAGTTAACTGATGCAAAGTTTGTTGAAAGGATAATACTTCTTACAGTCTTCCTCTTCTGAGTAGCAGCCGTAAGATGCTTGGAAGAGGCACACCAAACATCTAGTCTAGAGGAGGAGCTTTACTACTAAGAATTTGCAACACATTTTCACTTTCAGTTTCATACATTGTAAATAGGGGGTTGGGGCAGCATGAGGTTAACCAAGTATAAGATTAGTTAATCAACCAAATAAACAACTATATGTGTGGTCGTGTATCTGTATAAATACATAACACCTATAGATATAAAACAACAACCAATGATTTGAGATTAAAATATAAAATTTATTATAAACACAATAATAACAGTTTAAAATTCAGGAAAGGACCACGAGGTGGCAGTAGAATGCAGGTTACCATACAAGGGCATGTCAATAAATTTTGAATAATTTCCAAGGAAATCAGATAATGTAATGAGCATGGAAATCTCACCATAAATGATAAAAAATTGAGGTAATTTTGCTTATATTGCACTGTTCATATTTCATAGTATATTCCATATGGAAAAGTAAGGGATAAAGTGAACATCGTGCATGTAGCAGAGTTGATATTACAAAAAAAATACTCAAAAAATAAATGCAGTGACAAAAAAGTCAAATTTACCCAGAAAAATCTAAATGAATAATTAATAATAAACTACCTCTAAAGTGCACCAAATAAATTGCATTGCACTGCGTGTTAATAATTCAATATAAAGTGTCAGGAAAGTTTATGTCAGGAAAGTATCCATTTAAAGTGAACGCTGTGCATAAGTAAGCTATATAGATAATATACCCCCAAAATAGATATAATAAAGTGCCGTGCACAGTAAATAAAGGAGGGAAACAAGGATATAAATAAAATCAAATAGTTACCAAGTGCACCAAAATGTAATCATGTGAAATGTTTCCATGGTCAGACATACCCTGATGATAAGCCCGCACGGCCCAACACGTGTTTCGCTTCAGCTTTGACGAGGGAGACTGAAGATAAGCCCATCGCATAGCGTTATATACCCATAAGGACCAATCAAAGAAAGTGCATCGTGCAAGTCAGCAAATAGACGGCGAGACTGAGTTACCATGCATGGTAATGCTGCTGTCATCTCCTGGAGATCAGGGAGATGGAGCTGCGGAGGGTGTCACAAATATTGCTGAATTAACCCTTTTCTGACCTCGGACGGGATAGTACGTCCGAGGTCAGATCCCCTGCTTTGATGCGGGCTCCGGCGGTGAGCCCGCATCAAAGCCGGGACATGTCAGCTGTTTTGAACAGCTGACATGTGCCCGTAATAGGAGCGGGCAGAATCGCGATCTGCCCGCACCTATTTACTAGTTAAATGCCGCTGTCAAACGCAGACAGCGGCATTTAACTACCACTTCCGGCCGGGCGGCCGGAAATTATCGCATCGCCGACCCCCGTCACATGATCGGGGGTCAGCGATGCTTCAGAATAGTAACCATAGAGGTCCTTGAGACCTCTATGGTTACTGATCCCCGGCAGCTGTGAGCGCCACCTTGTGGTCGGCGCTCACAGCACACCTGATTTTCTGCTACATAGCAGCGAACAGCAGATCGCTGCTATGTAGCAGAGCCGATCGTGCTATGCCTGCTTCTAGCCTCCCATGGAGGCTATTGAAGCATGGCAAAAAAAAAAAAAAACAGTTAAAAAAATGTGAAAAAAATAAAAAAATATAAAAGTTTAAATCACCCCCCTTTCGCCCCAATCAAAATAAATCAACAAAAAAAAAATCAAATCTACACATATTTGGTATCGCCGCGTTCAGAATCGCCCGATCTATCAATTAAATGAAAGCATTAACCTGATCACTAAATGATGTAGCGAGAAACAATGCGAAACACCAGAATTACGTTTTTTGGTCGCCGCGACATTGCATTAAAATGCAATAACGGGCGATCAGAAGAACGTATCTGCACAAAAATGCTATCATTAAAAACATCATCTCGGCATGCAAAAAATAAGCCCTCAACCGACCCCAGATCATGAAAAATGGAGACACTACGAGTATCGGAAAATGGTGCAATTTTTTTTTTTTTTAGCAAAGTTTGGAATTTTTTTTCACCACTTAGGTAAAAAATAACCTGGTCATGTTAGGTGTCTATGAACTCGTACTGATCTGGAGAATCATAATGGCAGGTCAGTTTTAGCATTTATTGAACCTAGCAAAAAAGCCAAACAAAAAACAAGTGTGGGATTGCACTTTTTTTGCAATTTCATCACACTTGGAATTTTTTTCCCGTTTTCTAGTACACGACATGCTAAACCAATGATGTCTTTCAAAAGTACAACTCGTCCCGCAAAAAATAAGCCCTCACATGGCCAAATTGACGGAAAAATAAAAAAGTTATGGCTCTGGGAAGGAGGGGAGTGAAAAACGAACACGGAAAAACAAAAAGTCCCAAGGTCATGAAGGGGTTAAAGACGGTACCCCGTCACTTCAAGCTTTTCCATGGATGCGACTCATCCCTTCTTAAAGGGACTCTGTCACCTGAATTTGGCGGGACTGGTTTTGGGTCATATGGGCGGAGTTTTTGGGTGTTTGATTCACCATTTCCTTACCCACTGGCTGCATGCTGGCTGCAATATTGGATTGAAGTTCATTCTCTGTCCTCCATAGTACACGCCTGCACAAAGCAATCTTGCCTTGTGCAGGCATGTACTACGGAGGACAGAGAATGAACTTCAATCCAATATTGCAGCCAGCATGCAGCCAGTGGGTAAGGAAAGGGTGAATCAAACACCCGAAAACTCCGCCCATATGACCCAAAACCAGTCCCGCCAAATTCAGGTGACAGGTTCCTTTTAAGGTAAGCGGGATTGATAGAATTATCATAGGGACCCGGGGTGGGGACAGGAAAAAACGTCTGGCACAGAGAGAAATACAGTGGATCTGTAAATTAGACACCGTGTCCCCTAAGGGCTTAAATGAGGCCCTGAGTTTTGTGCCTTTTTGGAATTAGTTTCTCCCATATTGTTATTTGTTATGCTTTCAATCATCGTTTCTTATTTCTCTTTCTTATTTATTTTTTGTCTTTGTTTTTAGTTATTTCACTGTTTGACATGAAACCTATGGACTACATATGCCCGTCTTAGAATTTCTGCGTTAGGTGCTACATATGGATCAATCTCTTTTACCTCTTTGGGAGGTATCCTAACTTCACTTTTATATAATCTACTTGGATTTTGACCCGCTCCCTTACTTTTGGTCATCTTATCTGCTCTCTGACTTAGGGTACCGTCACACTAAGCGACGCTGCAGCGATACCGACAACGATGTCGATCGCTGCAGCGTCGCTGTTTGGTCGCTGGAGAGCTGTCACACAGACAGCTCTCCAGCGACCAACGATCCTGAAGTCCCCTGGTAACCAGGGTAAACATCGGGTTACTAAGCGCAGGACCGCACTTAGTAACCCGATGTTTACCCTGGTTACCAGCGTAAACGTAAAAAAAACAAACACTACATACTTACATTCCGGTGTCTGTCCCCGGCGCTGTGCTTCTCTGCACTGTCAGCGCCGGCCAGCCAGAAAGCAGAGCGGTGACGTCACCGCTGTGCTCTGCTTTCCGGCTGGCCGGCGCTCACAGCCAGTGCAGAGAAGCACAGCGCCAGGGGACAGACACGGAATGTAAGTATGTAGTGTTTTTTTTTTTTTACGTTTACGCTGGTAACCAGGATAAACATCGGGTTACTAAGCGCGGCCCTGCGCTTAGTAACCCGATGTTTACCCTGGTTACCAGTGAAGACATCTCTGAATCGGCGTCACAGACGCCGATTCAGCGATGTCTGCGGGAGGTCCAGCGACGAAATAAAGTGCTGGACTTTCTGCGCCGACCAACGATGGCACAGCAGGATCCTGATCGCTGCTGCGTGTCAAACTCAACGATATCGCTAGCCAGGACGCTGCAACGTCACGGATCGCTAGCGATATCGTTCAGTGTGACGGAACCTTAAGGTGCTGGGGCTCTGTATTCTGACTGTCCTAATCTCCATGTGAAGCGCTCCATGGAGACATATCCCTGATCTCCAGGAGATGACAGCAGCATTACCATGCATTGTAACTCAGTCTCGCCGTCTATTTGCTGATTTGCACGATGCACTTTCTTTGATTGGTCCTTATGGATATATAACGCTATGCGATGGGCTTATCGTCAGTCTACCTCGTCAAAGCTGAAGCGAAACACGTGTTGGGCCGTGCGGGCTTATCATCAGGGTATGTCTGACCATGGAAACATTTCACATGATTACATTTTGGTGCACTTGGTAACTATTTGATTTTATTTATATCCTTGTTTCCCTCATTCACTGTGCACGGCACTTTATTATATCTATTTTGGGGGTATATTATCTATTTATCTATATAGCTTACTTATGCACAGCGTTCACTTTAAACGGATACTTTCCTGACATATGTACTTTATATTGAATTATTAACACGCAGTGCAATGCAATTTATTTGGTGCACTTTAGAGGTAGTTTATTAATTATTTATTTATTTAGATTTTTCTGGGTAAATTTGACTTTTTTGTCACTGCATTTATTTTTTGAGTATTTTTTTGTAATATCAACTCTGCTACATGCACGATGTTCACTTTATCCCTTACTTTTCCATAAGGAATATACTATGAAATATGAACAGTGCAATATAAGCAAAATTACCTCAATTTTTTATCATTTATGGTGAGATTTCCATGCTCGTTACATTATCTGATTTCCTTGGAAATTATTCAAAATTTATTGACATGCCCTTGTATGGTAACCTGCATTCTACTGCCACCTGGTGGTCCTTTCCTGAATTTTAAACTGTTTTTGTGTTTATAATAAAATTTATATTTTAATCTCAAATCATTGGTTGTTGTTTCATATCTATAGGTGTCAAATATAAGATTAGATAAGGGCAGTGGAGAACAGTGACACACAAGAAGTAAGAAATGTCTCTATCTCCAGCAGAACTACTTATCACTGTTGTTCATAGTTTGATAGAACATATATATTTGAGTAACATTTATAAAATTCATATGAAAGTTCAATTATGAAATACATTTTTTTTTTTTTTTAAAGCTGGAGTCTGTACATTTCTACCAACTCCAACCAAAACTAACTCCGACTCCGCAGCCCTGGTGGGAACCAAGAAAGTGGCACTGTATGATATCCCCATTCTTGATAAGTGAGGATTTATTATCTAGTGGTTTGGGTGGAAGCATATTATGTGGGATATCTTGTGCTATGATAATGTGTGGAGGCCAAGAAATGGGCCCCGTACTATTATTATTTATTATTATAGCGCCATTTATTCCATGGCGCTTTACATGTGAGGAGGGGTATACATAATAAAAACAGGTACAATAATCTTGAACAATACAAGTCACAACTGGTACAGGAGGAGAGAGGACCCTGCCCGCGAGGGCTCACAATCTAGAAGGGATGGGTGAGGATACAGTAGGTGAGGATAGAGCTGGTTGTGCAGTGGTTTGGTCGATAGGTGGCTACTGCAGGTTGTAGGCTTGTTGGAAGAGGTAGGTCTTCAGGTTCTTTTTGAAGGTTTCGTTGGTGAGAGTCTGGTATGTTGTGGTAGAGAGTTCCAGAGTAGGGGTGATATGCGAGAGAAATCTTGTATGCGATTGTGGGAAGAGGAGATAAGAGGGGAATAGAGAAGATCTTGTGAGGATTGGAGGTTGCGTGCAGGAAAGTATCGGGAGACGAGGTCACAGATGTTTGGAGGAGACAGGTTGTGGATGGCTTTGTATGTCATGGTAAGGCTTTTGTACTGGAGTCTCTGGGTAATGGGGAGCCAGTGAAGGGATTGACAGAGAGGAGAGGCCGGGGAATAGCGGGGAGGGACAGGTGGATTAGTCGGGCAGAAGAGTTTAGAATAGATTGGAGAGGTGCGAGAGTGTTAGAGGGGAGGCCACAGAGCAGGATGTTGCAGTAGTCAAGGCGAGAGATGATGAGGGCGTGGACTAGGGTTTTTGCAGATTCTTGGCTTAGAAATGTACGGATCCGTGAAATATTTTTGAGTTGAAGGCGGCAGGAAGTGGAAAGGGCTTGGATATGCGGTTTGAAGGAAAGATCAGTGTCAAGGATTACCCCGAGACAGCGAGCTTGTGGGACTGGGGAGAGTGGGCAGCCATTTACTGTAATGGATAGGTTCGTTGGGGGGTCGCGTGAGATGGGGGAAAGATGATGAATTCTGTTTTGTCCATGTTAAGTTTTAGAAATCTAGCAGAGAAGGATGAAATAGCGGATAGACATTGAGGGATTCTGGTTAGTAGGGAGGTGATATCTTGTCCAGAGATGTAGATCTGTGTGTCATCAGCATAGAGGTGATACTGAAAGCCATGAGATTCTATGAGTTGTCCCAGGCCAAAAGTGTAAATGGAGAAGAGCAGGGGCCCTAGAACTGAAACTTGTGGGACTCCGACAGATAGGGGCGAGGTGAGGAGGTGGTGTGTGAATGGGAGACACTGAATGTTCGGTCAGTTAGGTATGACGAGATCCAGGATAGGGCCAAGTCTGTGATGCCAAGGGATGAGAGGGTCTGTAGTAATAGGGAATGGTCCACTGTGTCAAAGGCAGCCGACAGGTCGAGGAGGACAGAGTAGTGTCGCTTGCTCTTGGCGGTTAATAGGTCATTGGTGACCTTAGTTAGGGCAGTTTCAGTGGAGTGGTGTGACAGGAAGCCTGATTGTAAGCGGTCGAAAAGGGAAAAGGAAGATAGATGGGAGGACAGTTCAAGATGGATGTGTTGTTCCAGTAGTTTTGAGGCATAGGGGAGAAGTGATATAGGGCGTACTATGAGAGTAATACACGTTTCCTTGGTTCCCGTCTTTCATATTTTGGTCCTTTGTATCTATCAGCGGAAAAAGAACAAAACCATTGTGATTCTTATAAAAGAAACAACACGAACCCCCCTAAATATAACATTTTATAACAACCCCACAATCTGTGACTCTTCAGGGTAAATCGCTCTCTCACCATTGGATTAGAGCTGATACTTTGAAGCTGAAGGGACTAAACAGACTTTCCGTCACCTCCAGAAAGGGGCACTTTACTGTGTTTGTCAGAACTGTCCAAGGATTGTTAGAGGTGATAGTTTCCCCAATTAGAAGGGACACCTGTGGATATTGGGGTCTTTACCTGCTACAGTTCTGGTGTGGACCCTCCACCTGCAGAGCCGCACTCCACATAGAGAATAATGGGCTGAGCCAATTTTTTACCTTGCTGTTTGTTTAGCTTCTTCCCGCCTGACTGGGGGCTGCGAGGAGGGAGGAGGAGACAGAACTGTGTGTACTGTACAAGTGTGGATTGTGGAATGACTGGCAATGCTGTGTGACTGGGCTGGGCTCCTCCCAAATGAGCTCATACATGATCTATGATAGGCTGCTCAGTTGTTGTGAATTCCGCTCTTGGGCTCCCTCTGGTGGTTGTAAGTAGCATTTTTGTGAGTTCTGCTCTTTGGCTCCCTCCTGTGGTTTTTAGTGGTATGGCTGCTTCTTGGATTTAGCTTCAGCAGCTGTTTTCACTGATCGTCTTTCTGGCTCGGCTATATTAGTCTGGCCTTATCCCTCATTCAATGCCAGTTGTCTATTGTTCCTGCCTGGAGTCATTGCTCTTAGGACTTTCCTGACACTCTGACCAGTTCATCAAAGCTAAGTCCTTGCTTGTCCTTTTGCGGTTCTCTTGTTGTGGACTTTGTTGTTCAGCACTTTCTTGTTTTTGTTCATTTGTCCAGCTTTTCAGTATGGATCTATTCAGCTAAGCTGGAAGCTCTGGGCAGCAGAGTTTTCCCTCCACACCTTTAGTCAGGTGTGGAGATTTTTGCATTTCTCTGCGGTGGACTTTTTCTAGTTTTTATTACTGACCGCACAGCGTTCTGTCCTGTACTATTTTCTATCTAGCTAGAAGTGGCCTCCTGTGCTAAATCTTGTTTCATACTACGTATGACATTTCCTTCTCCTCTCACAGTTATTATTTGTGGGGGGTTAATCTATCCTTTGGGGATTTTCTCTGAGGCAAGATAGTTTTCCTGCTTCTATCTTTAGGGGTAGTTAGCTCTTAGGCTGTGACGAGATGCCTAGGCAGAGTTAGGAGCATTCCACGGCTACTTCTAGTGTTGTGTTGAGCTTAGGGACTGCGGTCAGTATAGTTGCCACCTGCTCAGAGCTCGACGCATGTCGCTCCTTAATCACCAGATCATAACAGTACAACTGGCCAAAAATGAGCTGAATGCCTCTCAAAAGAAGGAAGAGAAAAAGAGTTCTGAGCCATTTTTTTCCTTTAGTTTGTTTTGTCTTTTTCCTTCCTCTTGATCTCTGGGTGATTCGGGATTTGGATGCAGGCATGGATGTTCAGGGTTTGTTTTCTCATGTGGATCAGCTTGCTGCAAGAGTACAGAGTATTCAAGATTATGTGGTTCAGACTCCGGCCTTAGAGCCTAGAATTCCTACTCCGGATTTGTTTTACGGGGATAGATCTAAGTTTTTGAACTTTAAAAATAATTGCAAATTGTTTTTTGCTCTGAAACCCCGTTCCTCTGGTGACCCCATTCAGCAAGTAAAGATAGTTATTTCTCTTTTGCGTGGCGACCCTCAGGACTGGGCATTCTCACTTGAGTCAGGGAATCCGGCATTGCTTAATGTAGATGCATTTTTTCAATCGCTCGGATTATTGTATGACGAACCTAACTCTGTAGAGCATGCTGAGAAAACACTGTTGGCCCTGTGTCAGGGTCAGGAAACGGCAGAATTATACTGCCAGAAATTTAGAAAATGGTCTGTGCTCACTAAATGGAATGAGGAGGCTCTGGCAGCAATTTTCAGAAAGGGTCTTTCTGAAGCCCTTAAAGATGTTATGGTGGGGTTTCCCACGCCTCTTGGTTTGAGCGAATCTATGTCTCTGGCCATTCAGATTGATCGGCGCCTGCGCGAACGCAAAGTGGTGCACCATATGGCAGTGTCCTCTGAGCAAAGTCCTGAGCCCATGCAATGTGATAGGATTTTGACAAGAGCGGAACAGAGGGGATACAGACATCAGAATGGGCTGTGTTTTTACTGTGGTGATTCTGCTCATACTATTTCTGATTGCCCTAAGCGTATTAAGAGGGTCGCTATATCTGTTACCATTAGTACTGTGCAGCCTAAGTTTCTCCTCTCTGTGACCCTGATTTGCTCATTGTCATCTTTTTCTGTCATGGCATTTGTGGATTCAGGCGCTGCTCTGAACTTAATGGACTTAGAATTCGCTAGGCGCTGTGGTTTTTCTTTGCAGCCTTTGCAGAGTCCCATACCCTTGAGGGGTATTGATGCTACACCATTGGCCAAGAATAAACCTCAGTACTGGACGCAGATGACTATGTACACGGCTCCTGCACATCAGGAGGATTGCCGTTTTCTGGTGTTGCATAATTTACATGATGTTGTTGTACTGGGTTTTCCATGGTTAAAAGTACACAATCCAGTGCTGGATTGGAAATCAATGTCTGTGACTAGTTGGGGTTGTCAAGGGGTACATAGTGACGTTCCTTTGATGTCAATTTCCTCTTCCCCCTCTTCTGATGTTCCTGAATTTTTGTTAGATTTCCAGGATGTATTCGATGAGCCCAAGTCCAGTTCCCTTCCTCCACATAGGGACTGTGATTGTGCTATTGACTTGATTCCTGGCTGTAAGTTCCCTAAGGGCCGACTTTTCAACCTGTCTGTGCCAGAGCATGCCGCCATGCGGAGCTATGTTAAGGACTCTTTAGAGAAGGGGCATATTCGGCCGTCTTCATCACCATTGGGAGCGGGATTCTTTTTTGTTGCCAAGAACGATGGCTCCTTAAGACCCTGTATTGATTATCGCCTTCTTAATAAGATCACGGTCAAATTCCAATACCCTTTACCTTTGCTCTCTGATTTGTTTGCTAGGATTAAGGGGGCTAGTTGGTTTACCAAGATTGACCTTCGAGGGGCATATAATCTTGTTCGTATTAAACAGGGTGACGAATGGAAGACTGCATTTAATACGCCTGAAGGCCATTTTGAATACTTTGTGATGCCATTTGGGCTCTCTAATGCTCCATCTGTGTTCCAGTCTTTCATGCATGATATTTTCCGCAATTATCTTGACAAATTCTTGATTGTGTATTTGGATGATATTTTGATTTTTTCCGATGATTGGGAGTCTCATGTGAAGCAGGTCAGGATGGTATTCCAGATCCTTCGTGATAATGCTCTATTTGTGAAGGGGTCTAAGTGCCTATTTGGAGTTCAGAAGGTCTCTTTTTTGGGGTTTATTTTTTCTCCTTCGTCTATAGAAATGGATCCTGTTAAGGTCCAAGCCATTCATGACTGGATTCAACTCACATCTGTGAAGAGCCTTCAGAAATTTTTGGGCTTTGCTAATTTTTATCGCCGTTTCATTGCCAACTTCTCTAGTGTGGTTAAACCCCTGACCGATTTGACGAAGACGCAGAGGCGAACACTGGTGGTAAGTGCTCCAGTGAAGCTGAGGACACTGAAAATTAAGCGCAGGGGGGCTTTATTATGCATGTGGAGAATTTGAGTAGGGATTGGGGGCTTCATTATGCGTGTGGAGAATTGGAGTGGGGATGGGGGGGATTTATTGTGTTGAGGGAGAATCTGAGTGGGGATGGGGGGATTTGTTATGTGTGGGGAGAATTTGAGTGTGGATGGGGGATTTATTGTTAAATTCATAAAAAAACTAAATCAGTTTGAAAATGGCGCCGTCCGCACCTGCACAGTAGCAGCTATAGGTGTACACAAAGGTGATCTGACAGCTGCTACTGCGCAGGCGGCCCCATCTTTGTAGAAAAAAAATAATTTCCTCCAAGATGACGCCACCTGTGTAGTAGCCTACTAGCCGCTATTGGATCACCTTTATATACACTGATAGCTGCTACTGTGCAGGTGCGGCCGGCGCCATTTTCATACTGAATTTTTATGTTTTATGAATTTCAGGATAACATTAAGCAAGTGAATTATATACGCAGTACATATGCAGTCAGGCTGCAGCACAGGGACCACTGCTGGCGTCTGCCTGCCAAGATATTTATAATATTCAGTATGTAAAATAGGGGGCAGTGAAGGGTCAAGTGACCTATCAGAAGCCCATACCGATGAATACCTAAGCACCACACGAAGACCCCCCAACGACCGCCCCAGAGCACGAGCATATCATTAACTCAAAACTAAAAATAAAGATTACACAACAACCACAAGACGGATTTCATCACCAGGTATCATTGTAATCAGTATAACAGCGCCAACCTGACACTGTGTGTAGTTACTGTGCACAATCCTGCTGACAGGGGCACTTTAATTATGCCATTTATGTCACTCGCCGGGGCTGACAAGTATCCACCGCATGGGACACACCGGGGCAGACGAGTATCCACCAAATGGTATGCGTGTGTGTGTATATAACACATGCACACTCACACACATTGGAGAAGACACACACATGCATGATTACACACATAGCAAAACACACACATATTGGAAAATAAACACACATGCACGCTCACACACACATGGGAAAACACACATGCACGCTCACACCCATAGGAAAACACACACACACACATTGGAAAATTAACACACATGCACGCTCATCCACACTGCAAAACACATACACACACACACTGGAAAATATGCACACATGCACACTCACACACACACACAAGGAAACACACATGCACGCTCACACGCATGGGAAAAAACATGCACGCTCACATGCATAGGAAACCACACACATTGGAAAATAAACACACATGCACGCTCATCCACACTGCAAAACACACACACACACACACACACACACACTGGAAAATATGCACACATGCACTCACACACACACACAAGGAAACACACATGCACGCTCACACGCATGGGAAAAAACATGCACGCTCATATGCATAGGAAACCACACACACATTGGAAAATAAACACACATGCACGCTCATCCACACTACAAAACACACACACACACACACAGGAAAATATGCACACTCACACACACACAAGGAAACACACATGCACGGTCACACGCATGGGAAAACACATGCACGCTCACACACATAGGAAAACACACATGTATGCTCACACGCATGGGAAAACACACATGCACGCTCACACGCATAGGAAAACACACATACTCTAACCTGTCATGTTTAATTTATTATTTGTCAAATGCCCCAACCCCCGCTACTTATCTCAGCGCATAAAAGCTGAGTAGGGCTGCTGGAGAGGTTGCCTGGAGTGTGCAGGGCAGTGTGCACACAGGGCGGTTATCTCACCATGTCTCGCTGTCCTGTGCTGCTGCTCCGCACACTGACGCCCCTCCAAGCTGATCGGACGTCGGAGACAGATCTGCACACAGAAGAGGAGGATGCTGTGTGCGATCACTAGGTAAGTAACGCACCCTCCTCCTCCTCTTCTTAGTTGTGTGCCAGGTAGCGGAGCTGCCCCCTCTCACCACTGCGTGCACATTACTGAAGTCGGCCTTGGCTGCAGCCACATGTGGACACTGTGCGTCCTGCGCCCCAGTGATGCTGCACCACCAGGTGACTGAAAAACTAAAGGGGCCGGCAGCTGGAAAACGAGCTGATGGCCCCAAGAGGTGGCACACCGCGGCCCACCGGGCAGATGCCCAGCAGGGCAGATTAGCGGTCCGGGCCTGGTTCCCAGCACCAGCCAGGGAGAATGATGAGAGTAGTAGTCTGCTCCCACTGTCTCCACCTGTAAAAATAAGAAAATATCCTTATACTCACCTGTCCTAAATGTCCCCCACTGTAATCCATGCGACCAATCATGCAGAGGAGCCGGGGAGAATGAAACCTGCAGTGAGCGGCCCCGGACCTCTGCTGCGCTTAGCGAGCGGTGTCCTGTCAGTCACTGAGGTCCCGGGCCGCTTGCTGCGTCATTCGCCCCGGCTCCTCTGCATGAGCGGTCAAGAGCATTACAGGGGGGACGATTAGGACAGGTGAGTACATGGATTTTTTAGTTTATTCTTATTTTTACAATTGGACACTGCGGGAGCAGACACTACTCTCATCATGGTCCCCCACTGGTGCTGATCGCAGCCACCCCCAACCTCCGCGACAAGGTAGGGGTACCACCAGACCAGAAAATAGGGTCAGTATCCCAGGTGTCCTTGTATGTGATATGTCTGACAAACGAGACCCAACTACGGCTTGCTCTGATCCCAACTATTCAAAATATTTGTGACTTGAGCACCTTACTAGATAAGATTTACATCCATTTAGTGTCTCCATCATTATGTCTACTTACGGCCACATATAAGTGTTTTTTCACAGTGGTGCTTTCTCTATTTTTGCAGGGTCTATTAGGGTCAGTGAGGGCAGCGCGGACATCGCGTGGGGGCGCCATATCACGGCAAGGTGGGGTAACCACTAGGTCACAAGTAGGACAGTACCCCTATTGCTCCCGTGTGTCTCCTCTCTGCTCTGTCATTTAGAAGCCCCCCTTTTTAATTATTTGTGAATAAAAGCTGTTGTGTATATAGTGGGTGGGTCTTTTTTAGTGTTGTTTAATATGAAAATTAGCCTGTACTCGCCCCAGCCTCTCCTGCTGTAATTACTCTCTTGTAGGAAAAAAAAACTTTTTTTACAAGGCAAAATGGGATCATATTTTAATGAGAACTAGATGACTGTGGCACAGTCATTTAAAGGTACAGTACTTATCTTTACTTCCATCCAGGTCCGGCTCCTGGTTTTTGAGGGCCCCGGCTGAAAAAGTCTCAGTGGGCCCCCCTCTTTAACACATACCACGATTCATGATGCACAGATACAGCAGAGAAATATAGCACAGCCAAGTAGCGTATAACACAGCCCACATCTATATATATAATTGTCTAAGGGTTTTTCCGTCTGTCTGTCTGTCTGTCCTGGAAATCCCGCGTCTCTGATTGGTCAAGGCCGCCAGGCCTCGACCAATCAGCGACGGGCACAGCGACGATGATGTCATAAAGGACGTAGAAATACCACGTTTCTGATTCAGCGACGGGCACAGTATCGATGTAGATGTCATAATGGTTGCCATGGCGACGATGATGTCAAAGGTTGCTTCGACCAATTAGCGAAGGGCACAGTCTGCCGCGAATTCTGGAATCATCATTGTCCATATACTACGGGGACATGCATATTCTAGAATACCCGATGCATTAGAATCGGGCCACAATCTAGTAGTATATAACAGCCCACATAGTATATAACAGCCCACGTAGTATATAACACAGCCCACATAGTATACAGCACAGCCACATAGTATATAACAGCCCACGTAGTATATAACACAGCCCACTTAGTATATAACACAGCCACGTAGTATATAGCAGAGCCCACGTATTATATATAACACAGCCCACGTATTATATATAACACAGCCCACGTAGTATATAACACAGTCACATAGTATATAGCAGAGCCATGTAGTATATAACACAGCCACGTAGTATATTGCCCAGCCACATAGTATATAGCACAGCGCCCGTAGTATATAGCACAGACACGTAGTATATTGCCCAGCTACATAGTAAATAGCACAGCCCACGTAGTATATTGCCCAGCCACGTAGTATATAGCACAGCCCATGTAGTATATAGCACAGCCACATAGTATATAACACAGCCACGTAGTATATTGCCCAGCGACATAGTATATAGCACAGTGCCCGTAGTATATAGCACAGAAATGTAGTATATTGCCCTGCCACATAGTAAATAGCACAACCCACGTAGTAAATTGCCCAGCCACATAGTATATAGCACAGCCACGTAGTATATAGCACAGCCCACGTAGTATATAGCAGAGCCCACTTAGTATATAACACAGCCACGTAGTATATAGCAGAGCCCACGTAGTATATATAACACAACCCACGTAGTAAATAACACAGTCAGATAGTATATAGCAGAGCCATGTAGTATATAACAGCCACGTAGTATATTGCCCAGCCACATAGTATATAGCACAGCGCCCGTAGTATATAGCACAGACACATAGTATATTGCCCAGCCACGTAGTATATAGCACAGCCCATGTAGTATACAGCACAGCCACATAATATATAACACAGCCACGTAGTATATTGCCCAGCGACATAGTATATAGCACAGTGCCCGTAGTATATAGCACAGAAACGTAGTATATTGCCCAGCCACATAGTAAATAGCACAACCCATGTAGTATATTGCCCAGCCACGTAGTATATAACACAGACAAGTAGTATATTGCCCAGGCAGAGACAGCACTGTCTGTCTTGCAAGTTGCACAGAGCAGAGACCAGGCATGATGATCCACTCCCAGGCTCACAGCAGGCTGAATACCCCCCAACACCCCCGCCATCGCAATGCGTTGGGACCACCAGGAACTTGGAAGGAAGACTCACTCTTCACTCACACTGCTTCACTTCGCCGTTGCTTCCATTGTGGACACAGGCAGGGACAGGGACCGGGACGGGTGCACCGTCCGTGCACCTGACTGCAGTGCTGCTCCTGCCTCCCGATCGGCTTTCTGTTTGGTGCTGCACCTGCGCTGCCGCTGGATGCCTGGACCTGGATGGTGGACCGTGGAGGACGTGGATGACAGGATCTCTTCTCTGAGCTCTTAGGATGATGAGCTCTCACCCGACTGGAAGTGACAGGACAGACGGCCCGGAAGTGACTCTGCGTATCTGTGGTGACGGTCCCGGAGGTGAGTATTCCTGCAGCTGTGCAGCGGGGCGGTGATGATGGATGTGCTCAGCCTCCGAGTCTGGGCTGGGAGACTGTCACACACTGTGTCACACAACAGCACAGCGTCAGCGGGGCCCCCCCCAGTAGTGCATAACTGCATTAGTGTGTCTGTGTGGAATGTGTGAGTGTACAGTACTACTTGTGAACCAATCGTTACTACCGTAAATGGGCCCCCCGTCTCGCCAGGGCCCCGGCATTTGCCCGGGTATGCCGGGTGCTGATGCCGGCCCTGCTTCCATCCTTAAGGTTTTCTTATCCCTGTTCCTTACTATCCTGCCCCTTTTTATGGATTTTTTTGCTGCATACCGTACATCATAATTAGGCACTAATTGAAAACTTTTTTCATACTTTTGTGGCTGAATCACATGGAGGCAGTTACTATTATAAGGATTAACAATGGAATATAGATAGATAGATAGATAGATAGATAGATAGATAGATAGATAGATAGATAGATAGATAGATAGATATTGCAAACACTGTTATGGGGCTTGTTATATTTTTTGACTACTTCACTATGTATGATATATAAAACATTTTAGAAGCTTCATTGCTCCACAAATTTATAAATATTTAATCTTCACTTTCATTCTAATAACAGCTCCATTCTTAAAGGTGATGATTCACTTGAAATTTGTGTAGCTTTTTTTTTGGCTGTGTTTTTGCATGTTGCTGTCCCCATACTAACTGGTTTTACGTTGAATCTTTTAATTTTGTATCAGTAAAAATGTTAATGTAATTCTATGGCATATAGCTTCCCGTCTATTTTTTTGATTTATGTAATGTTTGGAAGTGCCATGTGTGGAGAAACGGGGTCGGTGGGTGCTCTCTTCCACTGGCCCAGCTGTCTTTAGCAAGACTGCATGGACCAGGGCTGATACCACTGAACACCCGGTGGGCAATACACTAGACAAAACAGGGTTAAGGTAAAAAAGGGTGGCAGTACTTTATTGAACCACAACACACAATAGCAAACAGAACAATTTCAGCAATTATCCCAACATAGTGCACATGACAGGGTCTTACTCTTCTGTTGTCCTGCCGGGATAATGGTAGATGTTATATCAGAGCTCCCAGGGTCGCTATTCCACCTGTGATACACACACAGAGAAGAGGTAACGACAAGCGTAGGGAGATGACCAAGAACTGTCCATAGTGTCCATACAAGGTCCAAAGCCAGTTGACACGAGAGTCCCCACTTGGCTTATCTGACCATCTCCATGGAACCAGGCGACCAGCGGATCCCAAACCTGGCTTTCTCCAAACATATCCATGGTTCAGAGATGGTCACTGGATCAGATCTGTGTCCTTCCAACCGGAGCCGAAAACCCCTAGGTTGTTTCCTTTAGAATCATAGATCAGTGTCCCTCGTGATGTTGCCATGATGAATTGGCTGCAGTCCTTTCTCTTGTCTGTTGGGAAGTTTGCAGAATGTCCGGCTGGTAGCTCTGTGTTACTTCAGTCTCCCAGGATGTGAGCTCTGAGTCTTTTTATACCCAAGGCATGTAAGCTATTTTTAGAATTACCCAGCTTAACATACCCTATGTACAGTCACTATTACAGACTTAGGGTACCTTCACATTTAGCGACACTGCAGCGATCCAGACAACGATCCCGATCGCTGCAGCGTCGCTGTTTGATCGCTGGAGAGCTGTCACACAGACAGCTCTCCAGCGACCAACGATGCCGGTCCCCTGGTAACCAGGGTAAACATTGGGTTACTAAGCGCAGGGCCGCGCTTAGTAACCCGATGTTTACCCTGGTTACCAGCTTAAACGTAAAAAAAAAAAAAAACACTACATACTTACCTTCCGCTGTCTGTCCTCCGGCGCTCTGCTTCTCTGCACTGTGAGCGCCGGCCAGCCGGAAAGCAGAGCGGTGACGTCACCGCTGTGCTCTTGCTTTCCGGCTGGCCGGCGCTCACAGTGCATAGAGGCACAGCGCCGGAGGACAGACAGCGGAAGGTAAGTATGTAGTGTTTTTTTTTTTTTTTACGTTTACGCTGGTAACCAGGGTAAACATCGGGTAACTAAGTGCGGCCCTGAGCTTAGTAACCCGATGTTTACCCTGGTTACCAGTGAAGACATCGCTGAATCGGCGTCACACACGCCGATTCAGCGATGTCTGCGGGAGATCCAGCGACAAAATAAAGTGCTGGCCTTCTAGCTCCGACCAACCATGTGTAACAACTCTGCTGGCATCACAGCATGGCCTCACATCTCTCACACAATCTTACCCACTGCTCCAGGCCATGATGTGGTTTCTGTTTCATGCCAGCTCCATGTTCTGTGTCTCTGCTCTGTGCATGCTTCATGGCTATGTGTATAGGGGGCCGGCGCCTGAACTCTCTGGTTCTTATAGGAATCAGGTGCATCTGTCTAATCAGTTCCTGACCAATTATCAAGAGGCCTCCTGTATATAGTGCAGCTCCACCCTGTGGTCTGGGCCTGTGCAATGTGTTAGCTCAGTTAGTGTTTAGCTGCTGAGTTTGCCTGGCCTTGCTCTGAGTTACTCCCTCTCTGGAGGCTTTTCTCTGTGCTATTGCCTTGATCTTGTAGTCCGCCCTCCAGGAGGCAGAATATCCTGGTCCCTGTGTCTTTGTCCCTGTGTCTTGTTCCATTGCCTTGTCTGTACTTTGTCTTTTCTCGGTCTCCTTGTCTGTGGCTTCCTTCCCTGCTTTCTTTCCTTGTGTTCTCAGTCTGCTTACACTCCGCACTCTTGCGGCTCTGCACTCAGACCTTGCTTCGCACTCTCTGGCTTTGCTCTGTGGCTCCGCTCTTTGCGGTTCTATCTGGCTCTGCTCTTTGCGGTTCTATCTGGCTCCGCCTCCTGTGTTTCTGCACTTGGCTCCGTCTCTGCTCTTGGCTCCGCCTCCAGCGTCTCCGCTCTTGGCGTTACCTCCAGTGTCTCCGCTCTTGGCTCCGCCTCTAGCATCTCCGCTCTTGGCTCCGCCTCCAGCGTCTCCGCTCTTGGCTCCACCTCCAGCATCTCCGCTCTTGGCTCCGCCTCCAGCATCTCCGCTCTTGGCTCCGCCTCCAGCGTCTCCGCTCTTGGCTCTGCCTCTAGCGTCTCCGCTCTTGGCTCCGCCTCCAGCGTCTCCGCTCTTGGCTCCGCCTCCAGCGTCTCCGCTCTTGGCTCCGCCTCCAGCATCTCCGCTCTTGGCTCCGCCTCCAGTGTCTCTGCTCTTGGCTCCGCCTCCAGCGTCTCCGCTCTTGGCTCCGCCTCCAGCTTCTCCACTCTTGGCTCCGCCTCTTGCGGCTCCGCCCTTGGCTCTGCCTTCTCCTTCTCTTCTCTTAGTTCCACCTTCTACTTGTTACTTAGTCCTCCTGTCTGAACAGGTTCCTACCTGTTTCACATACCTGCCTGCAGACCGGTCCCTACTGGTTCTTCCTATGTTCCAGCCGTACCCGCCTGTCTACCAGAGTGCCAGCCGTGCCAGCTCCGTTCCTTAGTGGGATCAGCAGCCACAGCCAGACATCACCCTGGAGTGGCACCTGGTAGCTTCCTATTGCACAAGTCTGACCTCACCATCAGAGGCTCCAGCGAACACCTAGGAAGCTACTTAGTTACGCCCCTTCCAGGGAAGTTTGGTCTGTGGTCCAGTGGGGCCACACCCCCGTATGCCCGCGCCAACCAGTCTGGGCGCGTGCGTGACAGTTTGCACAGGCCATGGTCCCCGCTGAGTCCCATGTGCCTTCGCTCTCGGAGCAAGATGAACTCTCTTCTTGCCAGTATTGGCCTCCGAGGAAAATGTTTACCCAGTCTGAAAGCCAGTCCTTCACTGCTCCATCCCCTATTGTCATCTCTAATGAGCTGTTTGATCGACTTCAAGCGTGCGCTCCTAATGACGAATCCAAGCCAGCAGATCCTCCATGCTACTATGGGGACCCAAAGCAATGTCGTGTGTTCCTGGAGCGGTGCTTGCGTTATTTCAAGTGGCATGCTCCCCAATTCCCCACTGACTGGTTGAAAATATGTTTCTTAATGGCCTACCTTAGAGGAGATGCTTTGATGTGGTGCGACCCCCTTTGGGAAGCATGGGACCCCATCATCTCGAATCTGCCGGCCTTCCTGGTGGCCTTCTGTAAAGCCTTCGATGAGCCAAGTACTGCATCTCCTGAAAAGTCTTCCCCTTCGAGCTCACAGAGACGGTCCAGACGAAAGAAACCTGTAGGTAAAGCGTCACTTCTGTCCATGACCGTCCAAGACTCATCTGTTCCACAACCCGCCAAAACGGCCACCTGAGCAAGATCCAAGAGGTCTAATAAAAGGGGTCTGGCAAATCTGCAGCCTGAATCTGGTGCTGAGATTGAAATACGGTATCCCTGTGGTTGCAAAGAACATTCAGATGGTCTTTGCCCTGTGAAGCCTGTACTCCAAAACCCTGGGCCAGTAGGAGAGGCTGCCCCTGGCGAGAGTACTTCCTCTCCGTCAAAGTTAATGACTATTTCTCTGCCTTCTGGGAGCTTTGGTGTGTTTAAGCTGCCTATCATTCGGAGTCAGTGTATGGTCTCCGTTCTACAGCTCCAGAACCCGGTGTGGGTGTTGCCTGATAATGGCCGAGCCCTGCTAAAGAGCAGTCTAGTCCTGCAAGGACAACTACAGCTCCAAGTTGGAGCCTTATGCACGAAGAAGTTTGTTGTCCGTATGCTGTCTGTTATGCCCATGGGTCATTTTGAGCCAAGGACTCTACCACCCGCTCTGGTCAAGAGTTCCAGTAAAGTGCTTCGTTTGAACTTACCCAGTCTTGAGAAGTGTCTGGTTCCCATGCGTCAAAGACACTCAGCAGTGTCATCTTCTTCAGCTGGTCTGCTAGTCGTCGAGTCAAGGTGTGCTGACGTCACCGAAGATGGGGAAACGGTGACGATGTCTCCACACATCTCCAATGACTATACCAGTAAACAGTTAGTCGTCGAGTCAAGGTGTGCTAACGTCACTGAAGATGGGGAAGCGGTGACTATCTCTCCACACATCTCCCACGACTATTCCTGTAATCTGTTCCTAGGAACATCCCCGCCGTTTGGACGATTTCTTCTGGATAACGGGCAGAAGATGGTTCCTATGTGGATACCTTCAGCGTCCTTGTGGCCGGCTGGTGAAGATTTCAAAACAGAAGTTTGTTCACCTCAATTTTTCTCTGACCCGGTGGAGCTGTTGTTCTCCTCTCTCATCTCTAATGACTTTTCTTGTGTTCCGTACCTAAGAACATCTCTGCTACCTGTCGGGCAAAAGTTGAATCCTATGAGAAGGCTTCCAGCTTCCATGTGTCCGGCTGGTGAAGATGTTAAGACAGCAGCATTCAATTCCCTGTTACCTGTCTACCTGAAGGAGGTGGTCCAGCTCATTGTGGAAGCTAACCCTGTTGAGCACCAAGAGACTTTGTTTTATGAGATTCCTGGTGACCCGCCTGCCTTATTCTACCCTGAAGATGTCATGTTGGCCTGGACTATGTGTGCTCCTATCCTTCTTCTACAAGTTATTCTGGCGGGCTTGAAGAAGAGGGGCCGTAAAGGGGGGGGGGTACTGTAACAACTCTGCTGGCATCACAGCATGGCCTCACATCTCTCACACAATCTTACCCACTGCTCCAGGCCATGATGTGGTTTCTGTTTCATGCCAGCTCCATGTTCTGTGTCTCTGCTCTGTGCATGCTTCATGGCTATGTGTATAGGGGGCCGGCACCTGAACTCTCTGGTTCTTATAGGAATCAGGTGCATCTGTCTAATCAGTTCCTGACCAATTATCAAGAGGCCTCCTGTATATAGTGCAGCTCCACCCTGTGGTCTGGGCCTGTGCAATGTGTTAGCTCAGTTAGTGTTTAGCTGCTGAGTTTGCCTGGCCTTGCTCTGAGTTACTCCCTCTCTGGAGGCTTTTCTCTGTGCTATTGCCTTGATCTTGTAGTCCACCCTCCAGGAGGCAGAATATCCTGGTCCCTGTGTCTTTGTCCCTGTGTCTTGTTCCATTGCCTTGTCTGTACTTTGTCTTTTCTTGGTCTCCTTGTCTGTGGCTTCCTTCCCTGCTTTCTTTCTTTCGTTGTGTTCTCCGTCTGCTTACACTCCGCACTCTTGCGGCTCTGCACTCAGACCTTGCTTCGCACTCTCTGACTTTGCTCTGTGGCTCCGCTCTTTGCGGTTCTATCTGGCTCCGCTCTTTGCGGTTCTATCTGGCTCCGCCTCCTGTGTTTCTGCACTTGGCTCTGTCTCTGCTCTTGGCTCCGCCTCCAGCGTCTCAGCTCTTGGCGTTACCTCCAGCGTCTCCGCTTTTGGTTCCGCCTCCAGCGTCTCAGCTCTTGGCGTTACCTCCAGCGTCTCCGCTTTTGGTTCCGCCTCCAGCGTCTCAGCTCTTGGCGTTACCTCCAGCGTCTCCGCTCTTGGCTCCGCCTCCAGCGTCTCCGCTCTTGGCTCCGCCTCCAGCGTCTCCGCTCTTGGCTCCGCCTCCAGCGTCTCCGCTCTTGGCTCCGCCTCCAGCGTCTCCGCTCTTGGCTCCGCCTCTTGCGTCTCCGCCCTTGGCTCCGCCTCTTGCGGCTCCGCCCTTGGCTCTGCCTTCTCCTTCTCTTCTCTTAGTTCCACCTTCTACTTGTTACTTAGTCCTCCTGTCTGAATAGGTTCCTACCTGTTTCACATACCTGCCTGCAAACCGGTCCCTACCGGTTCTTCCTATGTTCCAGCCATACCCGCCTGTCTACCAGAGAGCCAGCCGTGTCCGCCTGCCCGCCAGTGTCTCTGTTGTACCCGTCTGCCTGCCTGTGTCCCAGCCGTGCCCGCCTGTCAGCCAGAGTGCCAGCCATGCCCGCTCCGTTCCTTAGTGGGATCAGCAGCCACAGCCAGACATCACCCTGGAGTGGCACCTGGTAGCTTCCTATTGCACAAGTCTGACCTCACCATCAGAGGCTCCAGCGAACACCTAGGAAGCTACTTAGTTACGCCCCTTACAGGGAAGTTTGGTCTGTGGTCCAGTGGGGCCACACCCCCGTATGCCCGCGCCAACCAGTCTGGGCGCGTGCGTGACACCATGGCACAGCAGGATCCAGATCGCTGCTGCGTGTCAAACACAACGATATCGCTAGCCAGGACGCTGCAACGTCACGGATCGCTAGCGATATCGTTGAGTGTGAAGGTACCTTTACACAGTATGTTAGATAGTATATCAGTTGGCAAGTCTGTCTTCTTGACAAACCAGCCATAAACACTTAAATTCACAAGCTAATATACAGATAAAAAGCCAGTTCTTTTGGTTTGCAAAAACATGGTTGTCTGGAAAATTAAGATACAATCTGGTTTCTTCACACCATGGATCTCAGCATGGTATATACTCTTTGAGGTTTATAATGAAGGGAGTGCAACAAGGGCCTGTTCTCAGGAGCTACAGTCTGAGAAATGGATAAAAGCCTTCATTAGACACCTGTAAAGTTGTATAATGAGGCCCAGGCTTGATAGTGAAAGGACTAGAGTGAGTGCCTGTTCCCAGGAGCTACAGTCTGAGAAATGGCTAAAAAGCCTTCACTAGACGCCTGGACAGCTGTATAATCAGGCCCAGGCTTGATAGTGAAGGGACTGGAACGAGGGCTTGTTCCCAGGGGCCACAGTCTGAGAAATTCATAAAAAGCCTTCACTTGATGCCTGTACAGCTGTATAATGAGGCCCAGGCTTGATAGTGAAGGGACTAGAGCGAGGGCCTGTTCCCAGGAGCTACAGTCTGAGAAATGGCTAAAAAGCCTCCACTAGGCCCCTGTACAGCTGTATAATGAGGCCCAGGCTTAATAGTGAAGGGACTGGAACGAGGGCCTGTTCCCAGGAGCTACAGTCTGAGAAATGGCTAAAAGTCTTCATTAGACACCTGCACAGCTGTATAATGAGGCCTGGGGGTTATAGTGAAGGGTATGGAGCAAGGGCCTGTTCCCAGGAGCTACAGTCTGAGAAATGGCTAAAAGCCTTCATCAGACACCTGTACAGCTGTATAATGAGGCCCGGGCTTGATAGTGAAGGGACTGGAGCGAGGGCCTGTTCCCAGGGGCCACAGTCTGAGAAATGACTAAAAGCCTCCTCTAGGCCCCAGAAAAGCTGTATAATGAGGCCCAGGCTTTATAGTGAAGGGACTGGAGCGAGAGCCTATACCCAGGAGCTACAGTATGACAAATGGCTAAAAAGCCTTCACTAGACTTCTGTACAGCTGTATAATGAGACCCGGGCTTTATAGTGAAGGGACTGGAGCGAGGGCTTATTCCCAGGAGCTACAGTCTGAGAAATGGCTAAAAAGCCTCCACTAGACGCCTGTACAACTGTATAATGAGGCCCAGGCTTTATAGTGAAGGGACTGGAGCGAGAGCCTGTTCCCAGGAGCTACAGTCTGAGAAATGGCTAAAAAGCCTCCACTAGGCTTCGGTACAGCTGTATATTGAGGCCCAGGCTTTATAGTGAAGGGACTGGAGTGAGGGCCTGTTCCCAAGAGCTACAGTCTGAGAAATGGCTAAAAAGCCTCCACTAGACCCCTGTACAGCTGTATAATGAGACCCAGGCTTTATAGTGAAGGGACTGCAGTGGTGGCCTGTTCCCAGGAGCTACAGTCTGAGAAATGGCTAAAAAGCCTCCACTAGACCCCTGTACAGCTGTATAATGAGGCCCAGGCTTTATAGTGAAGGGACTGGAGCGAGGGCCTGTTCCCAGGAGCTATAGTCTTAGAAATGGCTAAAAAGCCTCCACTAGGCTCCTGTACAGCTGTATAATGAGGGCCGGGCTTTATAGTGAAGGGACTGGAGTGGGGGCCTGTTCCCAGGAGCTACAGTCTGAGAAATGGCTAAAAAGCCTCCAGTAGACCCCTGTACAGCTGTATAATGAGGCCTAGGCTTTATAGTGAAGGGCCAGAAACACATGGGCTACTTGCACATTGAACAAGTCTGTAGGAACCTGTTCACACACCACCAAGAAACTTGAAGACACAAAAGAACACAGTGAGGTCAAAAGTACAATGTTGTCAAAAAAAAATCACAGTAATAAGCAAGTGCTAGTCAAAAGATGGAAAAAACAGGGTATTTAGTTTATACGTTTTTTTGCACAAAAATGTATACTAAGCTGCTCCACCAATCGTCAAGGTATACCCATATAGAGCAGTCCTACCTAATGTATATAATCCCTATCTGATGACTTTAATAAAACCTGATCATCTGTATAGTACCTGTATAAGCAGGGTTCAGAGAGGGAATTTTCACGTGGACATGCTGGATGGAACAGCTTTGATGCAAATGACCCATAAGGAGTGGTGGACTCCCTAGTCTTGTAGAAACAAGAGAACAATTACAGAACCAGAAACACATGGACTACTTGCACATTGAACAAGTCTGTAGAAACCTGTTCACACACCACCAAGAAACTTGAAGACACAAAAGAGCACAGTGAGGTCAAAAATACTCTGTTGTAACAAAAAAATCACAGTAATAAGCAAGTGCTAGTGAAAAGATGAAAAAAACAGAGTATTTTTGACCTCACTGTGCTCTTTTGTGTCTTCAAGTTTCTGGTGGTGTGTGAACAGGTTCCTACAGACTTGTTCAATGTGCAAGTAGCCCATGTGCTTCTGGTTCTGTAATTGTTCTCTTGTTTCTACAAGACTAGGGAGTCCACCACTCCTTATGGGTCATTTGCATCAAAGCTGTCCCATCCAGCATGTCCACATGAAAAATCTCTCTCTGAACCCTGCTTATACAGGTACTATACAGATGATCAGGTTTTTAAATACATCAGATAGGGATTATATACATTAGGTAGGACTGCTCTATATGGGTATACCTTGACGATTGGTGGAGCAGCTTAGTATACATTTTTTTGCAAAAAAGCATATCAACTAAATACCCTGTTTTTTCCATCTTTTGACTAGCACTTGCTTATTACTGTGATTTTTTTTTACAACAGTATTTTTGACCTCACTGTGCTCTTTTGTGTCTTTATAGTGAAAGGCCTGGAGCGAGGGCCTGTTCCCAGGAGCTACAGTCTGAGAAATGGCTTAAAAGCCTCCACTAGACGACTGTACAGCTGTATAATGAGGCCCAGGCTTTAGAGTGAAGGGACTGGAGTGAGGGCCTGTTCCCAGGAGCTACAGACGAAGAAGAACAGAGAACTACGTCCATGCATAGATTACAGGGGTCTTAACGCCATCACCGTTAAGAATAAGTACCCTTTGCCCATGATATCTGAGCTCTTCGATAGGCTACGGGGAGCAAGGGTATTTACCAAATTTGATTTGCGAGGTGCTTATAACCTGATTCGCATCTGTGAGGGGGATGAATGGAAGACGGCTTTTAATACCAGGGATGGTCATTATGAATATCTGGTGATGCCCTCCGGGCTCTGTAATGCCCCAGCCATTTTCCAAGACTTTGTGAATGACATCTTCCAGGATTTGCTCTCCACCTCGGTCGTAGTCTATCTGGATGATATACTCATCTACTCTCCAGATATTGACTCCCACCAGAGAGAGGTTCACAAGGTCTCCGACCTCTTATGGGCAAAATCTCTTTATGCCAAGTTGGAGAAATGTGTGTTTGAGCAGGAGTCCTTGCCTTTCCTTGGTTATATCATCTCCGCCCAGGGATTGGCTATGGATCCTGCCAAACTACAGGCAGTGATAGACTGGCAGGAACCTCATTCTCTCAAAGCGGTGCAGCGTTTTATGGGGTTCATTAATTTTTACCGTCGGTTCATTCCACATTTCTCGACTTTGGTAGCTCCCTTGGTAGCCCTCACCAAGAAGAGAGCAAATCCCAAATTGTGGTCAGAGGAAGTCTCCAAGGCCTTCCTCTCTATAAAATCTCATTTTGCTTGCGCTCCCATCCTACATTGCCCCGATGTAGAGGAGCCGTTCATTATGGAGGTGGATGCCTCATCTGTTGGTGCTGGTGCAGTCCTCTTCCAAAAGGATGCTCAAGGTCAGAAGCATGCCTGTTTCTTCTTTTTCAAGACCTTCACACCAGCAGAGAGGAATTATTCCATTGGGGACAGGGAGTTGCTAGCTATGAAGTTGGCATTCTCTGAGTGGAGACACCTCCTGGAAGGGGCTCGCTTTCCCTTCCAAGTCTTCACGGACCACAAAAATTTGGTGTACTTACATACAGCTCAGTGGCTAAATTCTCGCCAGGCCAGATGGTCCTTATTCTTCTCCCGGTTCCATTTCACCCTACATTATCTCTCTGGGGAGAACATCCGTGCTGACGCTCTCTCTCTCGCTCTGTTGTGTCTTCTGAGGAGGAGGAAGAGGGGCCTCGGCTTATTGTTCCCTCTGAGAATCATGGCTCCGGTGTCGCTAGAGTCGGTGCCCCCAGGCAAGACTTTTGTACCTACTAATTTGCGACCGGAGGTTCTCTCTTGGGCTCATTCATCCAGGGTGGGTGGACATTTAGGGACCAAGAGAACATCTGAGCTATTGGCGAGGACGAACTGGTGGCCGCATATGACCCGTGACGTCGGAGACTATGTTCGGGCGTGTGTCTTCTGCGCCAAAAACAGCCGGCTAGGTTACTTTATCCTCTGTTGGTGGCAGACAGGCCCTGGGAGATGGTCGGGATGGACTTTGTGGTGGGCTTACCCAAGTCTCGTGGTTGCACCATCATTTGGGTTATCACCGACCATTTTTCGAAAATGGTGCACCTGATGCCATTTCCACGGATACCTTCTGCACGGGCCTTGGCAGTGTTGTTTATAAGACACATTTTCCGCTTACACGGTATGCCGGACAAAGTTGTCAGTGACCGGGGTCCCCAGTTTGCGTCATTTACTCAGCATTAAGTTAAATCTCTCTTCAGCATATCATCCCGAGACGAATGGATTGGTAGAGAGGACCAATCAGACCTTGGTCACATATTTGCGACATTTCATTTCTGCCAGGCAGGATGACTGGGCATCCTTGCTACCGTGGGCTGAGTTTGCGCTTAACAACGCCATAACTGACTCCATTGGTCAGACTCCATTCCTCCTTAATTATGGTCAGCATCCGCATTTTCCTGTGCCTATGCCCATGTCTTCCGCCAACTCCAGGGTGGCAGACTGGGCTGTGGAGGCACGGGACATTTGGGACCGCACTCAGGATGCCATCCGGCCTCCAAGGAGAGAATGAGGTCCTCCGCCGATGCACATCGGCGCCCCGCTCCGCCCTTTGCTCCTGGCGACTTAGTGTGGCTCTCCGCCCATAACATCAGGCTGCGAGTTGAGTCCACTAACTTTGCTCCTCACTACTTGGGACCTTTCAAGGTCCTCGAACAGGTTAATCCTGTGGTCTACTGTCTGGCCCTTCCTCCACGCCTAGGTATCACGACACCTTTCATGTGTCCCTCTTAAAGCCCGTACACGTTCCGGTTTTCCGAGTCATCTGCCAGGACATCGGGTTCATCTTCGGACGATTACAAGGTGAACGCTATTTTGGGGTGCAAGGTGGTATGTGGGAAAAAGTTTTATTTGGTGGACTGAAGGGGTTATGGCCTAGAGGGCAGGTCCTGGGAGCCGGTTGAGAATATTCGAGCTCCGCTGCCCATTGCTGCCTTCGAGCGTAGCGAGGCCCAAGGAGGGGGGGTAATGTTAGGGGTCGAGTTCCTGCCTCTGCACAGGGGGGATCTCGGGCCATCTCCGCTGCGGTCTCCCATTCTTCTCCAGCCGCAATGGAGCCTCCTCAGCGGAGACGTCGGTCCGACGGTCCCAGCGTCTGGCTCAGCCTGATACTGTGCGGATGGTTTCTGCTGCTTTCCCAGGCTCAGCCATTGTAGCCAGTACTGGACAGCGTCGAGCAGACGTCTCTGGGACTAAGTACTGCTTTTTCCCTTCTGAGCATGCCCAAGGTAATACCTCTCATTGGAGGTCGGGGGGTCACATGCTCAGGTACTACTGCAGCTTCCATTGGTCCTCGAGGAAGGTCCTGAAGCTGCTGCAGCTATAAAAGGTTTGCATGGCCACATGGCCATGCGCTAGTATCACTTCATGTTATGAGCTTGCTATTTGTGGTCGCGCCTGTAGGTGGATAGGGTTTGGCTGAAATAAGCCAGTTGTGTCAGTGTACAGTATAGGTAATAGAGGGATCACCAGTGACATTATACACAGGAGCTCTGTATATAGTGTCAGTGTACATGTAATACAGTGATCACCAGTGACATTATACATAGGAGCTCTGTATATAGTGTACAGGTAATACAGTGATCACCAGTAATACTGTACATAGGAGCACTGTAAATAGCGTTAGTGCACAGGTGATACTGTGATCACCAGTGACATTATACACAGAAGCTCTGTAAACAGTGTCAATGTACAGGGATCACCAGTGACACTATACATAGGAGCTCTGTATTTAATGTACAGGTAATACAGTGATCACCAGTAACACTATACATAGGAGTACTGTATATAGAATCAGTGCACAGGTGATTCAGTGATCACCAGTGACATTATACACCACAGTTCAAAATAACTTGGCACATTTATTATGCATCCAGACAATAAGTTGAATGTTTTAGGTCCAACAAGGACCTTCATCAGAACAATCTTTGTACAAGTGAGAAAATTTACATATGGGTGAAAAGAAAACATAGAAAATAAATGTAAATTATCTGTCAATAATGCACAGTAATTATATGTAATAAGAGTAGTCTCATCTAATAATATATGTAAAAAAAAAACAAACATTATGGTTGCTGCTGCGATAACCATGTTCTAAGAAAGAAAGCATCAGGTTGTCAACATTATATAAGCGCTGCGGTATATTATGTAGCATTTGATCTAAGGTCTCTTTCACACTTCCGTCGGTTGGGGTACGTCGCTATGCAGTGAAGTGACGCATCAACGGATGTTGCGAAAATAGTGTAAAATGTGTGTAATGTCGAGAGAGAGTTGGAAAATACTTCCAGGCATCCTCAGATGGAAAAACAGGATCTGTCACTGAATACTTGCGTTCAGGGCCGGACTTGCCATCTGGCAATTCTGGCAAGTGCCAGAAGGGCCCGTCTGGTTGTGGGCTGCCTTGTCTGCTATGTTGTTAAAAGAATCAGTGTTCTCAAGATACCCATACTGCTAAGAGTTATGATGGAGCACAAAGTCGCTGACTCAGTCACTTAGCAGCAGGTCACGGGTAACATTAGAAACAATGGTCGTGTAGTAAATCTTGCTTGCCTCCATCCATGGTAATATTATTATTATTATTTATTGTTATAGCGCCATTTATTCCATGGCGCTTTACATGTGAGGAGAGGTATACATAATAAAAACAAGTACAATAATCTTAAACAATAAAAGTCATAACTGGTACAGGAGGAGAGAGGAACCTGCCCGCGAGGGCTCGCAATCTACATTATATTACTGATATATCCCATCTGGTGCTTGAGGATGGGGATGGCATGGGCCTGTGTGTGTTTTCAAATGCCAGGGCCAGGGCTGAATTTCAGCCCCAGTCCGTACCTGCCTGCGTTTCACAGTGAGCGCAGGATCCTGCGTCCATAGGCTCCCATTCTATGAAACGACGTATGACGCAGGAGGCGTCGTGGCACGTTTTTCCACTGCAGACAAAAAAAGTTTCATTGAACGTTTTTTCCAGACGACGTACAGCTAAATTTCACAGGATCCAGTGCACGACGAACGAAACGTGTGGCCATCCATCACAATCCGTTGCTAATACAAGTCTATGGGAAAATACAGGATCCTGCAAAAAAATTTGCAGGATCCTGTATTTTCAAAAAACGACGTATCTCGATGGGAGCTGCAAGACAGAAGTGTGAAAGAGACTTAGAAAACTCAAATGGTGTGCAGTACTATACTTGAAAAAAGAGTGCTCCACGGTAGAGGAAAGAGAAGTTCCAATAGCGCCTGGTTCAGTGGTGTGGAATATTTTCTCCTCGAGTATGAGTGTCACAAAGGGAGATTTAAGGTGCGTAAAAAGGGAAATCAGATGTAGTTATAAGCTCTTTGTATTTGCTATGGTTGCAAAAATGAGAATGTTAGTACACATGCTTATGTTGCATCGCTGCATGATCCTTAAGTATGAGATGGCAATGACATCAGGTTAATATGAATATAGTCAAAATCACAGTATTGTGTGGAACATGCTGTTAATTTGTGGAGCCAAGAGAAAAGTACACCATGTGTCATGGTAGAAAGCTTTTCATCTGGTGCTTACGGTCTGATATAATCAGAGCTATATGTCCAAGGGATACTGATGGTATTCGCCAGGGACCTGCGCTCTTACAATGGGAACCAAGGTTAAGTGTAATGTCCATTAGATGTTAATAGAAATCCTCCTGTAGTGCGAGGCGGTGTAGTACCTGTAAGCTGGTCAGGAGAGTCAGCGCTTCTGCTGTGTGCGAGCTCTGTCGCCGGCGTTTACTTCCTGGTTAAATGCCGGGTGATCTGTATCACGTGACGCCACGCGTCATCGCGGTCACGTGTGTGGGCGATGTGAGAACGATATGTGTGGACATTACAGAGTCTGGCATCATGCCCTTAAGTTTAATAGATGTATAATATCAGTGGAGAGGACTGAATAAATCCACAGTGCTTGTGGGAAGTCCTACTGCGCTGAAAGGCATATGTTTCTAGTGTAATCTTACGATATAATTGTGGACAAAGATGTAATTAGACCCGGGTTACGTGCGCTACCGCACTGGATGAAGGATGTTAACCAACTGCAGGGCTGTTATTATGCCACTATTGGTGGTAGAAGGATAAATGTGTTGGCACCAGGTTATTAAAGAAAAAGATACATAGAATCTCTAGCCCCTCCTTGTCTCTCTCTGGGCACACGCATGCTTTCCATGGTAGAGTATATTCGCTTCTTTAAGTTTCCATTGCTTATGGGTTAAAGGGAACCTGTCACCCCAAAAATCGAAGATGAGCTGCGGCCCCCGGCATCAGGGGCTTATCTACAGCATTCTGTAATGCTGTAGATAAGCCCCCGATGTATCCTGAAAGATGAGAAAAAGAGGTTATATTATACTCACCAAGGGGCGGTCCCGCTGTGGTCCGGGTCCGATGCCCCCTATCTTCTTGTCTGCCCTGTTGAGGGCAGACAAAAGTACTGCAGTGCGCAGACGCTGGGCCTCTCTGACATTTCCCAGCGCCTACGCACTGCAGTACTTTGCTCTGCTCTCAACAGGGCAGACAAAGTATGCCTGCGCCAAAGCTGCGGCGTGAAGACAAGAAGAGGACGTCATCATAAGAAGATAGGAGGCCCCGGACCGGACCCCGACACCCATCGGACCCAGACCGCCCATGGGTGAGTATAATTTAACCTCTTTTTCTCATCTTTCAGGATACATCGGGGGCTTATCTACAGCATTACAGAATGCTGGAGATAAGTCCCTGATGCCGGTGGCTGCAGCTCATCTTCGATTTTTGGGGTGACAGGTTCACTTTAACCCCTTAACCCCCAAGTTAAAATTTGATCAGCAATTTCTCATTTTTACAACACCATTTTCTTTAGGGACCACATCACATTTGAAGTCACTTTGAGGGGTCTATATGATAGAAAATACCCAAGTGGGACACCATTCTAAAAACTGCACATCTCAACCACATTCACGAAGCTTATTTTTTTTTATCAATTCGTGTTTATTGAAGATTTCCATAACAATACAGTGCAGTCAAACAGTGATAAAAGTAAAGGTACCGTTACACTAAATGATTTACCAACAATCACGACCAGCGATACGACCTGGCCGTGATCGTTGGTAAGTTGTTGTGTGGTCGCTGGGGAGCTGTCACACAGACAGCTCTCTCCAGCGACCAACGATCAGGGGAAAGACTTCGGCATCGTTGAAACTGTCTTCAACGATGCCGAAGTCCCCCTGCAGCACCCGGGTAACCAGGGTAAATATCGGGTTACTAAGCGCGGTCCTGCGCTTAGTAACCCGATATTTACCCTGGTTACAAGTGACCACATCGCTGGATCGGCGTCACACACGCTGATCCATCGATGACAGCGGGTGATCAGCGACCAATAAAAGGTCCTGATCATTCCCCACGACCAACGATCTCCCAGCAGGGGCCTGATCGTTGGTCGCTGTCACACAATAACAAGATCGTTAGCAGGATCGTTGCTACGTCACAAAAACCGTGATGTTGCAACGATATCCTTAATGATATCGTTATGTGTGAAGGTACGTTAACCCCTTTACCCCCAAGGGTGGTTTGCACGTTAATGACCGGGCCAATTTTTACAATTCTGACCACTGTCCCTTTATGAGGTTATAACTCTGGAACGCTTCAACGGATCCCAGTGATTCTGACACTATTTTCTCGTGACATATTGCACTTCATGACAGTGGTAACATTTCTTTGATATTACCTGCATTTATTTGTGAAAAAAATGGAAATTTGGCGAAAATTATGAAAATTTCGCAATTTTCCAAATTTGAATTTTTATGCAATTAAATCACAGAGATATGTCACACAAAATACTTAAAAAGTAACATTTCCCACATGTCTACTTTACATCAGCACAATTTTGAAATCAAAATTTTTTTTTGTTAGGGAGTTATAAGGGTTAAAAGTTGACCAGCAATTTCTCATTTTTACAACACCATTTTTTTTTAGGGACCACATCTCATTTGAAGTCATTTTGAGGGGTCTATATGATAGAAAATACCCAAGTGTGACACCATTCTAAAAACTGCACCCCTCATGGTGCTCAAAACCATATTCAAGAAGTTTATTAACCCTTCTGGTGCTTCACAGGAATTTTTGGAATGTTTAAATAAAAATGAACATTTAACTTTTTTTCACAAAAAATTTACTTCAGCTCCAATTTGTTTTATTTTACCAAGGGTAACAGGAGAAAATGGACCCCAAACATTGTTGTACAATTTCTCCTGAGTATACCGATACCCCATATGTGGGGGTAAACCACTGTTTGGGCGCATGACAGAGCTCGGAAGCGAAGGAGCGCCGTTTGACTTTTCAATGCAAAATTGACTGGAATTGAGATGGGACACCATGTTGCGTTTGGAGAGCCCCTGATGTGCCTAAACATTGAAACCCCCCACAAGTGACACCATTTTGGAAAGTAGACCCCCTAAG
Source organism: Ranitomeya imitator (assembly GCF_032444005.1). NCBI lineage: Eukaryota > Metazoa > Chordata > Amphibia > Anura > Dendrobatidae > Ranitomeya > Ranitomeya imitator. The sequence continues at coordinate 304,663,652 of NC_091283.1, forward strand.
GAACTTATCTAGAGGTGTGGTGAGCACTTTGACCCACCAAGTGCTTCACAGAAGTTTATAATGTAGAACCGTAAAAATAAAAAATCATATTTTTTCACAAAAATTATCTTTTCGCCCCCAATGTTTTATTTTCCCAAGGGTAAGAGAAGAAATTGGACCCCAAAAGTTGTTGTACAATTTGTCCTGAGTACGCTGATACCCCATATGTGGGGGTAAACCACTGTTTGGGCACACGGGAGAGCTCAGAAGGGAAGGAGCACTGTTTTACTTTTTCAACGCAGAATTGGCTGGAATTGAGATCGGACGCCATGTCGTGTTTGGAGAGCCCCTGATGTGCCTAAACAGTGGAAACCCCCCAATTATAACTGAAACCCTAATCCAAACACACCCGTAACCCTAATTCCAACGGTAACCCTAACCACACCTCTAACCCTGACAAACCCCTAACCCTAATCCCAACCCTATTCCAAACTGTAAATGTAATCTAAACCCTAACCCTAACTTTAGCCCCAACCCTAACTGTAGCCCCAACCCTAACCCTAGCCCTAACCCTAGCCCTAGCCCTAACCCTAGTCCTAACCCTAGCCCTAACCCTAGCCCTAACCCTAACCCTAGCCCTAACCCTAGCCCTAATGGGAAAATGGAAATAAATACATTTTTTTAATTTTTCCCTAACTAAGGGGGTGATGAAGGGGGGTTTGATTTACTTTTATAGCGAGTTTTTTAGCGGATTTTTATGATTGGCAGCCGTCACACTCTGAAAGACGCTTTTTATTGCAAAAAATATTTTTTGCGTTACCACATTTTGAGAGCTATAATTTTTCCATATTTTGGTCCACAGAGTCATGTGAGGTCTTGTTTTTTGCGGGACGAGTTGACGTTTTTACTGGTAACATTTTCGGGCACGTGACATTTTTTGATCGCTTTTTATTCCGATTTTTGTGAGGAAGAATGACCAAAAACCAGCTATTCATGAATTTCTTTTGGAGAAGGCGTTTATACCGTTCCGCGTTTGGTAAAATTGATAAAGCAGTTTTATTCTTCGGGTCAGTACGATTACAGCGACACCTCATTTATATAATTTTTTTATGTTTTGGCGCTTTTATACGATAAAAACTATTTTACAGAAAAAATAATTATTTTTGTATCGCTTTATTCTGAGGACTATAACTTTTTTATTTTTTTGCTGATGATGCTGTATGGCGGCTCGTTTTTTGAGGGACAAGATGATGCTTTCAGCGGTATGATGGTTATTTATATCTGTCTTTTTGATCGCGTGTTATTCCACTTTTAGTTCGGCGGTATGATAATAAAGCGTTTTTTTCGTTTTTGTTTTTTTTCCTTACGGTGTTTACTGAAGGGGTTAACTAGTGGGCCAGTTTTATAGGTCGGGTCGTTACGGAGGCGGCGATACTAAATATGTGTACTTTTATTGTTTTTTTTTTTATTTAGCTGAAGAAATGTATTTATGGGAATAAGATATATATTTTTTTTTTCATTATTTAGGAATATATATATATTTTTTTTACACATTTGGAAAAATGTTTTTTTACTTTTTTATTTTGTCCCGGGGGGGACATCACAGATCAATGATCTGACAGTTTGCATAGCACTCTGTCAGATCACTGATCTGACTTGCAGCGCTGCAGGCTTCACAGTGCCTGCTCTGTCCCTGCAGGACCCGGATCCGCGGCCATCTTGGATCCGGAGCTGGAGCAGGCAGGGAGGGAGGTAAGACCCTCGCAGCAACGCGATCACATCGCGTTGCTGCGGGGGGCTCAGGGAAGCCCGCAGGGAGCCCCCTCCCTACGGGAAGCTTCCCTGTACCGCCGACACATCGCGATCATCTTTGATCGCGGTGTGCCGGGGGTTAATGTGTCGGGAGCGGTCCATGACCGCTCATGGCACATAGTGCCGGATGTCAGCTGCAATAAGCAGCTGACACCCGGCCGCGATCGGCGGCGCTCCCCCCATGAGCGCTGCCGATCGCATATGACATACTATCCCGTCGGTGGTCATAGGGGCCCACCCCACCTCGACGGGATAGTACGTCTGATGTCAGAAAGGGGTTAACAGAGGTCAGCTAAAAATGACCAGAAGTAAATAAGGAGAAAAACAAAACCAATCAGAAAGGAGAAAGTAGGAAGTATGGGAAAGAAGCAGGGGGGAGGGAGGAGGGGTAGGTAAGGTAGGGGGAGTAGGGGGGGAGGAAAAGAGTATAGGCATTCACAAGACAATATCTAGCAGTTCAGTTATAGACAAGGGGTCCTGGCAAACTGTGGCAGAATAAGAATATTACCAACACAAAAACAGACATGTCAATTATGCTTACTTATTCCCACTCAAGTAAACAGTCAAACAAGGTGGTGCGGATCAATAGAGGAATGACCACTGTGTAACCAAGGGTGCCAAATATTTTGTCTTTTGGTTTTGGCAGTCATGGAGTGAGCCAAGGCGAGTTCATATTGGCAGTGGACATTAAGTTTATTAATTAATTCACTAATATTGGGAGAATTAGTGTCTTTCCATCTTGAGGCGACTAATAACCAGGCAGCTATTAGAATATGTGTACCTCGAAGTATGTGTGATTAAAAGGTCCATATCTCTCCACCAGGTTTGAAGAATTGGACACGACCACCAGAGTTCCCCTGTGACCGCACCCCCTCCAGCATTTGTCCGACCCGGTAGGGTCATAGTGAGCCACCTGAACCGGTTATTGATACCATCTAAGGTGTACTTTTTTCAATTCTTCGAGATGATTGATGCAGGCAGACACCCGTAATACTTCACCCATTCCCTCCTCCCAATCTATCGGGTCAGACAGGAAGTCCAGATCCTGTTCCCACTTGATCATATACGGCAGTTTAACATCTTCTGCTGGGTTGTTTAAGGCTTTATATAATATTGAAATTCTCTTCGGGCCAGAGTCAGGTAGCAAGAAATAACCATTAACCCTGTTATTTAAATGGGAGTTGAAGAAAGGCGAATTTGGGGAATTATGAAGTAGATGACGTATCTGCAAATATTGATAGAAATATCTCCGGACACTCGGGAAGTTGGAGGCCAAGCGGTCAAAAGGAACAAGGCCAGTGGTACCCAATATCTGCCGTAATGTTACGATTCCATCATCAACCCAAGGCTGGAGATTAATAAATGGGATGTGTGTCTCAATGGCTTTTAAAGATAGGGAATCATGAGATAATTTAATCAAAGAAGGGACCAGTGTCCTCCAATAGTGGAGCGCGATTTTCATGGTTGGTAAGGTAGGGGAATAATCAGTGATTGCGATAGATTCAGCCTCAAGAATCGTGCGGGTAGATCTAGTTTTGGCATAGTAGTTTTCTATTTGGAGCCATCTATGATCTTTGTCCGCCTGCCACCAGTCTCTAAGTCCAGTTAGTGTGGCCGCTCTATGGTACAGCATGAGGTTCGGCATTCCCAGCCCTCCCTGTTTGTACGGATAGTACATCAAGGTCCTAGAGATTCTAGATTTTTTGTGTGACCAAATATAATCGTATGTCAAAGTTTGTAATTTCAAAATCAAACGTTTGGGGATTTTTTATGGGATACACCTAAGGAGATACAGTATTTTAGGCAGGCTCATCATTTTGAAAACATTAATCCTGGCAATCCAGGATGTCATAACTATGTGAAAGTGGTCAAGCTGTGCCCTAACCTGTGAGATCAATTTAGAGAAATTCTTCTCGACAATCTGTTCAGAGCCCGTCAATATAACTCCCAAGTACGGGATACCTTCTGTCACCCATTTAAATGGAAACTCAGCCTCCATTTTCGACTTGGCCGCGCATGGGACCGCCACCGGAAACAACAAAGACTTCGTGGGATTCAATCTGTAGAATGACACATTGCTAAATTCCCCGAGTTCCAAGGTAATAGCTGTCAATGATGTCTCCAAGTTGACACAGGATAAAATAACATCATCAGCATACAGGCCAATTTCCTAGAAAGCTCCCAGGCTCGAGTTCATATGAGGACAACCAGCAGAGGGCGCCCTCATATGAACTCGAGCCTGGGAGCTTTCTAGGAAAGTTCCCACGCTCCAGGAACAGCCAGCAGAGGGCGCCTCACCGCAAATGAAGGTAAATATAGGTCATTGACCTACATTACCTTCATTCCCTGGGGTTTTGCAGCCAGGAGCAGCTGCATTAGCAGAGCTCCTGGCTGCAAAATATTTTAACCCCTTCAGATGGATTTACATCGTGGGACGTTACAGATCTTCGGAAGGTATGTATATTGTTGGTTTATTTTTACTTTGTTACAGAGCGAGGGTCTTCAGAAGGATTGAGTGAAGAATAAATTATTACAACAACCTTTGTTTTTATTTCATTAAAATAATTTTTATTAATGTGTGTTTTTTTAACCCTTTACTAGTATTGGATTAATAATGGATAGGTGTCATAATTGACGCCTCTCCATTATTAATTTGGCTTAATGTCACCTTACAATAGCAAGGTGGCATTAACCCTTCATTACCCCATATCCCACCGCTACACGGGAATGGGAAGAGAGTGGCCAAGTGCCAGAATAGGCGCATCTTCCAGATGTGCCTTTTCTGGGGTGGCTGGGGGCAGGTGTTTTTAGCCAGGGGGGGGCAATAACCATGTACCCTCTCCAGGCTATAATATCTGCCCTCAGTCACTGGCTTTACTACTCTGGCGGAGAAAATTGCGCGGGAGCCCACGCGAATTTTTTCCGCCATTTAAACCTTTAATTTAATAGCTAGAACAGCCAAATTTTGCATATACACACTACTAACAGTAGTGTGGAATATGCAAAAAAAATGGTGATATGAGATGGTTTACTGTATGTAAACCATGTCTCATATCATGTCGGGTTTAGGAAGGAGATAGCTTTAAAGCCGGTAATTCAATTGCCGGCTTTTGCTATCTCGCGCTGTATGAAATAATAATATATATACATATATGTGTCTCACTGACATATATATATTGTAGGGCAGGGGTGTCAAACTGCATTCCTGGAGGGCTGCAACCAGGTCATGTTTTCAGGATTTCCTTGTACTGCACAGGTGATAATTTAATCACTTACACACAATGATTGCAGCACCTTGTGCAATGCTAAGGAAATCTTGAAAACACGCATGGTTTGCGGCCCTCGAGGAATGCAGTTTGACACCCCTGTTGTAGGGATTGTACTCGCTCAGGTGCGACGGATGACACTCTGGAGGCACGTTTCATTAAAAGTTCACAGGTTTATTGCTCCATAAATCACATAGCAACAGGAACAACAGGTAAACAGTCTTACTTCAGACAGTTGAATCCTCAATGTCCATATTAGAGCTCCGCTCTCAGACCTGTAGGCATACAGGCTGTGCTATGTCCAGCACGTAGGCTCTCCAGCCTAAATATGGTCTCTGTGTGCTGTTCAGGACGACTGTCCCCACGTGGAACCGTCCAACACACAGGCCACTCTGCAGTGTCCAGCCAGGACACATGGAAGTCTGTCCACTCTTGCAGACTCCCAAACACACTCACCACATGGGCTACACACACCTCTTTACATAAGTGTAACCACACCCAGATACCTGTCACATGGCCAGTCAGGTGAGTGTGACATCACCACAGGTCCTTCAACACAAAACCATCTTAGGTATTCAAACACGCCTCTTAGGGTGGGTTTGTAGGTGACTGAACCCACCCATCTCTCCAATCACCTGGAAGCCTTCCAAATGTAAACAAATCCCTCAGCAGTAGATCTGTTTGAGCAAAACATACCCAGGCTTCCATCACAGGGCCACCCACCTCTGCGATATATACCGTCCATTAATCACATAACCTTTAGCCACGCTACAGTATATATATAACTATTTTATGTGTACACATTTATTCTACCTATTCTATTGTAAGCTGTCAGTGTGATTTTACTGTACACCGCACTGAATTGCCGGCTTTTCTCTCTAACACCGCTGCGTATTTCTCGCAATTCACACTGCTGGTCCGTGTGTAATCCGTATTTTTGGGGCTTCCATAGACTTTCATTGGCGTTTTTTTTTGCGCAATACGGTGACAAACCACCTCTACGATACATACCGTCCATTAATCACATGACCTTTAGCCACGCTACATACCTTCCCCCTCTGCCTAAAGCCGTGGGGCTTGGCACTTGTCCTAAACCGACTAGAGACCCCTTTCAGTCGTCCCTGACAGTCAAACCGTCTGTCTAAGTCAGGGCCTGTTATTGAACCCTTTCGTCAGCATTCGTCATCCCTTTCCATCACATCCTTTGACAACGATGACCCCTTGTCATCTCGTCTGCTATAGGATCTCCCGCTTAGGTCACTGAGCCCTGAACTAACTGAGGAGTCACTACTTCTAACTCTTCCATCTGACCACCTTCGGTTCTCTCTCGGTTCTTGATCTCTCCTATTGTCTTTCTTCGGAGAGCAGCTCTTCACTTTACCTCTATATCCTCTGTTAACTTCTGCTTGAGGACTTCCAGTCTTTAGAGAACCTCTTTGCCTCTCTAGACCACGAGTTGATGGTGGTGGCCACCTGTTTGCCAATCCTTGCAGCTCTATATTGATCTGCTCCCTCTCACGTCTTAGCTGCTCTATCTGTTTCAGGTATGCCACACGATACACCAGGAGCATTTGGATATTCCCAAGGCTCTCCATGGATCCGACGATAAGGAATGGAATCATCCCATCTTCACCCACGACCTGGGCTTCATCATCAGCCGGAATGCTCACTCTCATAACACCGGACCTATTCACCATCTCTTGCATCACCTTGCCAAATCTTCCAAAGACTTTCCCCACCAGACCTCTGGGCACTTGCACGACATCTTCTACAATACCCAACCGACCTTGAGCTTCTCTTGCTAGCTCCAGACGTCGAGCGGCTTCCTTATTCTTCAACATGATCATTTGTTTTGTGCGGAGGCATTGTAGATGCATCTCTCTCAGGACAGCCACCCGCTTCACTGTGACTTCCTTAGTGGACAGTATGACCAGTTGATGGGTCTCAGGTGCCCAGTGCACCCTACATGCGTCGACCGCCTTTTTAAACACTTCATGCACCTCCTCACTGGCACACGCTTCTTGCATGTCTTTGGGTATGTCTATTACGCACTTGAAGATCGAAGTCTCACCTTCTTGGTCATATCGTTGGACCTCCTCGTCCTTAGCGTCAGCGCAGTTTTCCAAGACCTCGATGACCTTTGTTCGGCCATCTGTGTGGCACTTCCCTTGCTGGATTTCTTCCTCCTTGGAGGCCTGTTCTTTGGTCAGCCTCTCCAGCTTATTCTCATTCACCGCGATCAGATCGGGAGAGCGCAACAGTTCGATTTCCTGGTCATCTGTGGATTTCTGGAGCTGTTGATTAGTCTCCTTTGTCTTGAGCTCTTGGAGAACTTTATCTTGCTCTTCTACCAAGCAGCGATGCTCAACCTCTCTCTGGAGAAGCTCCTGCTGATTCTTCTCTTGGGCCTCTCTGAGCACCTCCATATCTTTTAATACGGCCTTATTTATGGTTTGACATGCTGACAGGTGACCTCTGAGCTCAGCGACTTCCTTTTCCAGATCACCCACTCTGTGCTCAATCACCTATCTCATGACCCTTTCTCGCTCAACTATTTCTTTAAGCAGCTCTATCTCATGGTCCTGCTCTCTTTTGGCCATCACATGTCGCACCATCACCTCTTTAATTAGATTTTCAGATGGGGTCTCTTGCCCACCCACACTCTGCCTCTTCAGAGTTCCACCTGTTTCTTCAGCATCAGGTACTTCATCATGCTGAGCCACTTCACTCTTTGCGGGCATTGCAGATGTGGGTCTACTACAGGTCTGTTCTAACCCCAGCCCATCACTAACCACCTCAGTGCTAGGGTTTGTCAGAGATAAAGTGACCCCCTCATCAAGGACAATAACGTTATCTGCACCTGACCCGGTCTCTTCCTCATCATCTTTCTTCTCAGAGGGTATAACTTGTCCCGCCTTTCTGCGGCCCCCGCGATGTGATGAAGATCTGTGATTTTTACTCGGCCCCTCCTTACTGCACTCCTTTCCCTTTGTGCTCGAGTCACAGTCTGAATAGGAGTCACCCCCTCTCACTCCGTCATCCTGGAACAGCAATTCCCCATTTAAACACGTGTCAGACCCACACTTTCTTCCAGTCACCCGGAACTCTTTACTATCGACCTTAGGTGTCGCTGTCTCCTTTTCACACATCACACAATCCGGAAACACTACTGCCGCCTGTTGTGGTGGGGCTCCCTTAGAGTCATTCCGACTCCGTTCTGAGCAATCAGACACTCCCCTTTCCTCCCACAAGTCCCAAAACCTTTCAAAGTCCTGGCCTATTACAACAGGGAATGGTAAATTTGGGACTACAGGTACATCATGGCTGGCAATAAACGTGGGCATCTCAATGATTACCCTGGACACCGGATAATCCCTAGCGACCCCATGAATGAAGTGAACTTCCATCTTCCTTCCGGGAATCAGATAGACAGGGAGTGTGGCGCTCACCAGCATCACCAGGCTCCCTGAGTCCAGAAGTACAGTTACACACACTCCATTGACTTCTACAGAACAGCTCTGTGACATCTTGTCAGATAGAAAGTCAGTACAATATTCTGGACATGCGCTGTTCGAACACTGAACTCGGCAACAGTCCATCAGCACATTCGCCGCCACCCCTTTTAGGGCCACCCCCCCCCCATTTGGGTCACCACCCCCTTTTGGACTCCACCCCCTTTTGGGTTACCGCCCCTTGTGGACCATTTTCTCCTTTAGGGCCACCGCCCCTTTTAGGGATTCCACCCCCTTTTGGGTTACCGACCCCTTGTGGACCATTTTCTCCTTTAGGGCCACCACCCCTTTTAGGGACTCCACCCCCTTTTGGGCAACTACCCCCTTTTGAGACGCAGCCCCTTTTAGGCCAACCATAATTATTTGGGCACCGCTCCGTTTTTTTTTGGGACTCCACCCACTTTTTAGGGACACCACCCCACTCTGGGGTACACCCTGTGGACTTCCCACAGTACTCTCAGGCCCCAGTTTGCACAGCACACCAATGTGACTCTGGCCCTTTAAGAGTCTGCACACTCTAAACCAGCAATGTCTTTTTTTTTTTCTCTTTTGCTGCAACTGCACTTCACAAGGCTCTGCACCGCGGACTTCGTGGACCCGCCGATCCACAGGAAAACTTCGTAACCCCGCCGAGTTACCGCCAGACGCCTTCAGTCTTCGTGGCCCCGCCGAGCCACAGCAAGTCGATCACAGAAGAAAAAAAAAAGAAATATATGGACTCGCCGGTCCACAGCAGGCACTTGCACACGTGCTTATAGAAAAAAAAAACACAGTCTCTCAGTGACCTCTGGTCAGCATAGCACAGACTCCTGTCTGTTACAAAAAAATCACTGATCCCAATCAGCACAATACACGGTTTTCAGACCGTTACCCACTGGCAACTTCACGGGTTTCTGGACACCCCTCAGCCTCAGAGATGCCCAGACGCACTGTCAATGTTTTCTTCCACTCTGACCCCGGTCAGTACACACGGACACCTGTCCGTTACCCGACGGTGCCGGCCACACAGGTTCCCGGATCCCTCTTCTCCTCAGAGGTATCCCATAAACAACAATTCTTACTGACCCCGGTCAGAATACCACAGACACCTGTCTGTTACCTGCCGGCCACACAGGTTCCCGGATCCCTCTTCTCCTCAGAGGTATCCATAAACTGCAGTTCTCACTGACCCCGGTCAGTATTTACTCATGGTTTTCAAGACCGTCCACTCTTCTGGCTCAGACCAGCCATCGCTGCAACATGTGCTCCTTGGATCGCTGCCCGCATTCTCCACCAATTGTAGGGATTGTACTCGCTCAGGTGCGGCGGATGACACTCTGGAGGCACGTTTCATTAAAAGTTCACAGGTTTATTGCTCCATAAACCACATAGCAACAGGAACAACAGGTAAACAGTCTTACTTCAGACAGTTGAATCCTCAATGTCCATATTAGAGCTCCGCTCTCTCTCAGACCTGTAGGCATACAGGCTGTGCTATGTCCAGCACGTAGGCTCTCCAGCCTAAATATGGTCTCTATGTGCTGTTCAGGACGACTGTCCCCACGTGGAACCGTCCAACACACAGGCCACTCTGCAGTGTCCAGCCAGGACACATGGAAGTCTGTCCACTCTTGCAGACTCCCAAACACACTCACCACATGGGCTACACACACCTCTTTACATAAGTGTAACCACACCCAGATACCTGTCACATGGCCAGTCAGGTGAGTGTGACATCACCACAGGTCCTTCAACACAAAACCATCTTAGGTATTCAAACACGCCTCTTAGGGTGGGTTTGTAGGTGACTGAACCCACCCATCTCTCCAATCACCTGGAAGCCTTCCCAATGTAAACAAGTCCCTCAGCAGTAGATCTGTTTGAGCAAAACATACCCAGGCTTCCATCACAGGGCCACCCACCTCTGCGATATATACCGTCCATTAATCACATAACCTTTAGCCACGCTACAGTATATATATAACTATTTTATGTGTACACATTTATTCTACCTATTCTATTGTAAGCTGTCAGTGTGATTTTACTGTACACCGCACTGAATTGCCGGCTTTTCTCTCTAACACCGCTGCGTATTTCTCGCAATTCACACTGCTGGTCCGTTTGTAATCCGTATTTTTGGGGCTTCCATAGACTTTCATTGGCGTTTTTTTTTGCGCAATACGGTGACAAACGCAGCATGCTGCTATTTTCTACGGCCATAGAAAGCCGTATAATACTGCTCAGTAAAATACGGCAGATAGGAGCAGGGGCATAGAGAATAATTGGGACGTTTGTTAGGCGAGTTTTACGGACGTATTTTATGCGCTCATACGTCCGTAAAACTCGCTAGTGTGACGCCGGCCTTAGATTGATTGGTCTGCAGGCGTCACATTGCTTTTGCAGAGCCCCTGATGTACCTAAACAGTAGAAACCCCCCACAAGTGACCCCATTTTGGAAACTAGACCCCCAAGGAACTTATCTAGATGTGTTGTGAGAACTTTGAACCCCCAAGTGTTTCATTACAGTTTATAACACACAGCCGTGAAAATAAAAAATAATTTTTTTCCCACAAATTATTTTTTAGCCCCCGATTTTGTATTTTACCAAGGGTAACCGGAGAAATTGGACCCCAAAAGTTGTTGTCCAATTTGTCCTGAGTACGCTGATACCCCATATGTTTGGGTAAACCCCTGTTTGGGCATACGGGAGAGCTGGGAAGGAGCACTGTTTTACTTTTTCAACGCAGAATTGGCTGGAATTGAGATCGGATGCCATGTCGCATTTGGAGAGCCCCTGATGTGCCTAAACAGTGGAAACCCCCCAATTCTAACTGAAACCCTAACCCAAACACACCCCTAACCCTCATCCCAACCATAACCCTAAACACACCCCTAACCCTAATCCCAACCGTAAATGTAATGCAAACCGTAACTTTAGCCAAAACCCTAACTTTAGCCACAACCCTAACTTTAGCCACAACCCTAACTTTAGCCCCAACCCTAACTTTAGCCACAACCCTAACCCTAATGGGAAAATGGAAATAAATACATTTTTTAAATTTTATTATTTTTCCCTAACTAAGGGGGTGATGAAGAGGGGTTTGATTTACTTTTAAAAAATAGTTTTTGCGTCTCCGCATTTTGAGAGCTATAAGTTTTCCATATTTTGGTCCACAGAGTCATGTGAGGTCTTGTTTTTTGCGGGGCGAGTTGATGTTTTTATTGGTACCATTTTCGGGCACGTGACATTTTTTGATTGCTTTTTATTCTGATTTTTGTGAGATAGAATGAACAAAAACCAGCTATTTATTTCTTTTGGGGGGCACTTATACCGTTCCACATTTGGTTAAATTGATAAAGCAGTTTTATTCTTCGGGTCAGAACAATTACAGTGATACCTCATTTATATCTTTTTTATGTTTTGGCGCTTTTATACGATAAAAACTTTTATACAAAAAATAATTATTTTTGCATCGCTTTATTCTGAGGACTATAACTTTTTTATTTTTTTGTTGATCATGCTGTATAGTGGCTCGTTTTTTGCGGGACAAGATGACGTTTTCAGTGTTACCATGGTTATTTATATCCGTCTTTTTGATCGCGTGTTATTCCACTTTTTGTTTGGCGTTATGATAATAAAGCGTTGTTTTTTGCCTTTTTTTACGGGGGCCACTGAAGGGGTTAACTAGTGGGACAGTTTTATAGGTCAGGTCGTTACGGACGCGGCAATACTAAATATGTGTACTTTTATAGTTTTTTATATTTAGATAAAGAAATGTATTTATTGGAACAATATTTTTATTTTCTTTATTTAGGATTTTTTTTTTTAAACTTTTTTATAATGTCCCGAGGGGGGTGGGGGGGTGGGGGGGTGGGAGGTGGAGACATCACAGTAAAGTGACAGATCGCTGATCTGACACTTTGCAATGCACTGTATCAGATCAGCGAACTGACAGGCAGTGCAGGGAGGCTTCCCGGCGCCTGCTCTGAGCAGGGACTTGAAAGCAACCTCCCTGCAGGACCCGGAAGGCCCCCCGTGGCCATTTTGGATCTGGGCCTGCAGGAAGGAGGAGGTAGGAGACCCTCGGAGCAACACGATCACATCGCGTTGCTCCGAGGGTCTCAGGGAAGCACGCAGGGAGCCCCTTCTCTGCGCGATGCTTCCCTATGCCGCCGGAACGCTGCGATCATGTTTGATTGCAATGTGCTGGGGGTTAATGTGCTAGGAGCAGTCCGTGACCACTGCTGGCACATAGTGCTGGATGTCAGCTGTGATAATCAGCTGACACCTGGCGGCGATCAGCCGCGCTCCCCCCGTGAGCGCGGTCGATCGCCTATGATGTACTATCCCGTCACTGGGAATTAAGTCCCAGGTCACCTCGACGGGATAGTACGTCATATGGGATAAAGAGGTTAAAAGTCAGACTCCTGCTAATATGTTTTTTCTTTAATAACCTGGTGCCGCAGTGCTTATATAATGTTGACAACCTGATGCTTTCTTCCTAAGAACATGGTTATCGCAGCAGCAACCATAATGTTATTATTTTTTGACATATTATTTGATGAGACTAATCCCTTACATATAATTACTGTGCATTATTGACATAATTTAAATTTAGTTTCTGTTTTCTTTTCACCCATATGTAAATTTTCTCACTTGGACAAAGATTGTTCTGATGAAGGTCCTTGTTGGACCGAAAACGTTCAACTTATTGTCTGGATGCATAATAAATGAACACGTTTCTTTTCAAAAAACTGAATGGCAAGTTATTTTTAACATTTGATACAAGGGTTGCACACCCTACTTGAGCACCTACAGGTAACTTTCCTGAGTGCCATGTTTTTTCACATATTATACACAGGTGCTCTGTATATAGTGTATAGGTAATAGTGATTTTCAGTGACATTATACACAGTAGCTGTGCATATAGCATCAGTGTACAGGTGATACTGTGATCACCAGTGACATTATACACAGAAGCTCTGTATAGCGTCAGTGTACAGGTAATACAGGGATCACCAGTGACATTATACACAATATCTCTATATTGTGTATAGGTAATACAGCGATCACCAGTGACATTATAAACAGGAGCTCTGTATATAGTATCAGTGTACAGGCAATACAGGGATCACCAAAAACATTATACACATGAGCTCTGTATATAGTATACAGTGTACAGGTAATAAAGTGATCAAAAGTGACATTATAAATAGGAGCTCTGTATATAGTGTCAGTGTACAGGTAATACAGTGATCATCAGTGACATTATACACAGGAACCCTGTACATAGTATACAGTGTACAGTTAATACAGTAATCAGCAGTGACATTATACACAGGCACTCTGAATCTGGATTTACCTTTTTCATATATCGATGGATTTTAATGCTGCACTGCTGGATTTTCCTTGCTCCGCACTCCTCTATGGTTGAGATTACATAGTCCCCTTTCTTAATGCCTGCTCTGAGTGTCGGGTGTCAGCTGTCAGAATCAGCTGATACCCTGTGGCAATCGCCTACAGAGCCCCTGTGGGTGGGTGTTACAGAACCCCAGCACCAAGAATATGTTATGCTATATATATTATGTATAATAGGTTCCATGTGAAATGCATCAGTCCACAGGCTGCATCCCTGGGCAGAGGGGACAAGATATTCTCCTTCTGACCTCCCCTGCCTTTGTAATTCCCACAGTAAATACCAGCAGGCTCCGGCCCCCTGCGGCTATTGTAATGTATGTCTGGCCTGTTTTTTCTATTGGCCTGCCCTGTGTATCTGTGTTATATATTCTGTTTGCTGTGAATAAAGTGTGTTCTTTTAGACTGGAAATACGTAGAGTAGCAGTCAGCTTTTATATGCTCCCATGTAATCAAGGGATTCCAGCCAGCGTCCTTCATTCAGAATCCAGCAAAAGCAGAGTGGACCTCCTGAAACACGGGGGGTGCTTTAAGAGGTACTACAGCACAGTAGACCCCGTTACAGTGGGAAATCACCATGATATATCCATAAGTCAAAGGTCGGTAAGTACCAGACGACCATGATGTATGGATGAGTCCAATGTCAGGAAAAGGTTAAAGATGCATTTCTTACATACACATACAGAAGTTCTTCCACCAAACTGCGGAACAGTGAGCAACAAGCACAGTGAGAGATTTCACGAAGATATTTCGGCTATAGAGAAAAGATATCAAGGAAAATGGAATCCATCAATACTTGCAGATTACTGTTGGTCAAATTGTAAGAGATGCAGGAGTAGGAGTACAAGAGACAAGCAAAAAAGAGTTGTCACTGAATGAGGATCAAATTTTGTAATGAAATTTCTATAACTTTAGAATTCACAATTGTCATGGGTTTACTGCGACAGAAAGGAGCCAGAAGACTGCAGCATCTGACTTCCCCTACTCATGCACTGTTTAGAAGCACTTCAGTTTCATATAAAATGGTGCAAGTGTCTTTCAGAAGTGCAGGTTAATATGCTCAGATGAGAGCTCTTGAATAGAGATGGGCGAATCCGAACAGTAAAGTTCAGCGTCTGTACCAAACACCTACTGTTCGGGCACGGACACCGAACACGGACTTCACCAGGAAGCTTGTGTTACTGTTCGGGTTCGCCTGCCCGAACACCGGGTGTTTGTCATGCTGTCATATACATGACAGCTCGGCAAACACCGTTTCTGATCGGCGGTGAAATCATCCCTGCTGGTCAGAGCGCCGCGATTCCCACGCTGTCAAGACAGCTTGAATGCTCAGCTGTGATCAGAGGTATAAAGTTTACCTCCGGTAACGGGTGTCAGCTGATAAGACTAATGCTCCCATCATCCGATGCCTACTGCCGCTAATAACAGCGAGATCGGGAGCGACTGATGGGAGTTTTCATCAGCTAGCTCCTGCGCTGTAAATAAATAATTAAAAACCAAAAAAATTGGGCTTGGGTTCTCCTGTATTATTGATAACTAGCCAGGCAAAACTCACAGCTGGGGCCTATCAGCTGTCAGCAAGGTTGGTTATCAAGAACAGAGGGCTCCCTACACCATATTTTTTTAATTTATATAAATAAGCACGGTGGCTCAGTGGATAGCACTGCTGCCTTGCAGCGCTGGGGTCCTGGATTCTAATCCCACCTTGGACAACATCTTCAAGGAGTTTGTATGTTCTCCCCGTGTTTACGTGGGTTTCCTCCGGGCACTCCGGTTTCCTCCCACACTCCAAAGACATACTGATATGGAATTTAGATTGTGAGCCCCATCGGGGACAGTGATGATAAAGTGTGCAAACTGTAAAGCGCTGCGGAATATGTTAGCGCTATATAAAATTAAAGATTATTATTAATTTTAAGAAACAGAGTGGGGTCCCCCCTATTTTTTGACAACCAGCCTTGCTCAAGCTGACAGCTGGGGGCTGGTATTCTCAGACTGGTAAGGGGCCATGCATATTGTGCCCCCCTAGCCTAAAAATAGCCTGCAGCCACCCAGAAAAGGTGCATCTATTAGATGCGCCAATTCTGGCGCTTTGCCTGTCTCTCCCCACTTGCCCTGCAGCAGCGGAAAGTGGGGTTAACCCCTTAACATCCAGAGGTATTTTTGGTTTTGCATTTTCATTTTTTACTCCCCTTCTTCCCTAAGCCATAACTTTTTAATTTTTTTCTAAAAATGGGCTGAGAATACTTTGGTAGTGTGCTGGTATGTCCTAACGCTGGGACATTCAGGGCTATTGTGCTTGTTTCAATCTGTACTATCTAGGGACTAGGAGTGTGGTAGAGAATAATTTCCATGCTTTATCTATCCGCATTTACCTAAGTGACGCCATTTTGTGTGCACTACCTGGGGTTTCTGAGCTTTATTTCAAGTTCATCCAGAGCTCCTGTATTTTACTGCATGCATTTCTATCACAATATCCCTACATGTGTTTTATATGATGTACATGCGTTTATCTTGACGCTTCGTACATCAAGAAATATGCTGTCCATATAGTAGTTTGAGGAGTATTTGCACATTTATGTTTCCTATTTTCTCCCCCTTTACTTGTTTATAGGCATATGCCCTATTGTAGGCATCAGTTTTCTATGTGTTTTTAAATGTTTTTAATGTGCTTTTTCCCGTGTTGAACCTTAATAAAGCTGTTTTTTGTACATATTTTTGCTGTTTGGTGATCCCCATTTTTATGGCCTGTGGTCTTTCTTTTGTTTTTTGTATGGTTATATTCTCAGGTCAGGGTTGGATCCCTTTGCTGTATAGTCTGTGGTGCCCCCATATCCTAGTATTATAGGGCTGAGAATACCAGCTGCCATCTTTAGCAAGGCTGGTTGTCAAAAATGGGGGGACCCCACACCATTTTTTTTAAATTATTTTATTTAAATAATTAAAAATATGGCTTGGGGACCCCTCTATTCTTAATAACCAGCCTTGCTGAAGCTGGTTGCAGCCCCCAGCTGTTAGTTTTGCCTGGCTGGTTATCAAGAATACAGGGGAACCCAGTGCAGGAGCCAGCTGATGAAAACAATGACCACAGCAGCGGCTGATGGGCGTTATTAGTGGCAGCACGCATAGGCCGATGGGAGCAGTAGTACCATCAGCTGACACCAGTGACCGGAGGTAATCTTCGTACCTCAGATCAAAGACAAGCGTCTGACTGGTGGGGATGATTTCACCACCGATCAGAAGCAGTGTTTGCCGCACTGTCATGCACATGACAGCATGGCAAACACTGGATGTTCAGACCTCCTATTCAAGTGAATGGGGTCCGGGTACTGTGCTGATACCCGAACTTGGAGTTTTTGTAAGTGTTCGGCTGGACCCGAACATCCAGGTGCCCACCCATTTCTAACTTTAAAGCTTTCCTGCATTAAGGCTCTCAGCTTCTTAGTTAACCACTCCTATCTAATATATAATCTTGGCCCTCACAAGCACCCATTGTCAAAGTTAGTTTATGCTGCATGGCTAGGGGATGGTGCTTTGTTGTTGAGAAGTCATTTGGTGGATTTATTTGAGACTGTTGTGTGGTTTTGGTTGTGTGCTAATCCTCTCCTTCTCTGACTTTGGTTTTATCCCATCCTCCACTCCCCGGTGTTTACCTCTGTTGTTTGTGTATTTTTGTATGATTGCTATTTTCCTTTATACCTGTTTGTATTACCTTGTTAGTCAGGTTGATGTATTATGGTACACTACTACTCCCCTCTTCCTTGAGTGGGCAGAGGGTACAAACACAGGGCATATTCAGGAGCTAAGGCCAGGTACGTGGTGCCGGTGTTACCATCTGAAGTAAGCTGGGAAACAGGGCGAGCTAGGGCACCACTAGCTTTAGGGAAAGCGAAAAAACCCCTGTTCCTGGAATACCCAACAACAGAGTAGTTACAGCAATAGTGTTTAGACAGGTTTTAGTTATTTGATATGGTTGCTATGTTTCATCTGAATAAATATCACAAAATTGGCATAACAAAATGTGAAGATTTGAGGATGTGTGTTGTAATAATTAACCAGGTAGGTTAACGATGCAGCTAGCTTTATTTCTTCCATCCACGGTTATACAGCAAATCTAGGTACCCAAAATACAATGTCCTCAGTCCACAAATTCCCAACCCAGGATTGGTAGTTCCATTGCCCTTGTACTAGGGGATAGCCAGTGTCTCCCAACTTTGGTTGGCCCACACCTTTTGGCATCTCCCGCTGGTATAGTGTGCAGTCACAGCCTATGTTCCTCTAGCTGACTGAAATCACAACTGTAGCTTGTAGCACCCCGTCAGCCAACAACCGATCTCCAAACTCCATAGGCCATTCATCCATGTGCTCCAGGACCTCAGCGATAGATTCCTGCCCGTTGACGTCACTCCACCAATTCCTTGACAATACACGTGTCTTCCTTTCCTCTCTCTGTGATCAGCCCCTTGAATTGGCAGTAGTGTTCACACCCTTCCCCATAAATATTGGTAAACATTGGTTTTAGCTCAAAGAATGAAGAATATTCCAGAAACCCATCACATGGGATTGCATGCAAGACCCCCAGTGGTGATGTCTCTCCTGGATCTACTATACCTAGCCACACAATGGGCCTAGTGGCTGGGAGAACAATGGCTTGAGACCCCTCAGATACTGAGGAGATTGAAAGAATGACTGATTTACAGTTACCTGTAGAAATATCCTTTCTGGCCTTATGTTTACATAAGATCCAACCACGTCTTCCTGTGCTTACTGCCACTGAATGGAAAGATTGATTTCTGAGGCTGAACTGGTAAACAAATGTCTAATAAAACACAACAATAAGATTGACGTAACTGGTACTCCGTGCTGGAAAAAGCCTGCATCGCTTAGAGCAGTGGATTCCGCTCTACATGCATTGGTCCAATAGTAAGTGGCCAACTCCTCACACGAAATATTCTGCATCTTTATATTTGAAAAAGTAATAATGTTTTATGCACCCTAACAATCGTAGGTGAAAAGAGGCATAAGCAGATGTAATATATTTAAAACATAATATTTTTATTAAAGGGAACCTGTCACCCCCGTTTTTTCAGACTGAGATAAAAATACTGTTAAATAGGGCCTGCGCTGTGCGTTATAATAGTGTATGTAGTGTACCCTGATTCCCCACCTATGCTGCGCAATACATTACCAAAGTCGCCGTTTTCGCCTGTCAATCAGGCTGGTCAGGTCGGATGGGCGTGGTGACATCGCTCTTTTCTTCCCCAGCTTTCCGTTGGTGGCGTAGTGGTGTGCGCATGTCCAAGTTCCGAATTCCCTGGGCGCACGTGAGGAAGCAGCGCGCGATCGCGCTATGAGCCCTGTCAGCGGTGGGAGCGGCCATCTTCCTGGGGCCGCGCGTGCGCAGATGGAGTGCTCTGCTGCACGGGGCTTCAGGAAAATGGCCGCGGGCTGCCACGGGCTGCTGTAGAGAACGCAGCGGCCATTTTCCTGAAGCCCCGTGCAGCAGAGCACTCCATCTGCGCATGCGCGGCCCCAGGAAGATGGCCGCTCCCACCGCTGACAGGGCTCATAGCGCGATCGCGCGCTGCTTCCTCACGTGCGCCCAGGGTATTCGGAACTTGGACATGCGCACACCACTACGCCACCAACGGAAAGCTGGGGAAGAAAAGAGCGATGTCACCACGCCCATCCGACCTGACCAGCCTGATTGACAGGCGAAAACGGCGACTTTGGTAATGTATTGCGCAGCATAGGTGGGGAATCAGGGTACACTACATACACTATTGTAACGCACAGCGCAGGCCCTATTTAACAGTATTTTTATCTCAGTCTGAAAAAACGGGGTGACAGGTTCCCTTTAAACAAAAAACATTAAAAACAAGACAAGGAATTTCAAAGAAATTACTGATGAAAACAACACAAGGAAAAAGGAAATGGACAAAGCTGCATGACACTATAGCACCTTTCAATTATTTATATATGTTTATGGGAACCAGCCCTATAAAGATAAAAAACAAATAAATAAAGTGGCATGTGTACACAACGACAATTGCTAGAAAAATCGCATCCCTGTATTAGAAGCATGTTTTCATCAGTAATTTCTTTGAAATTCCTTGTCTTGTTTTTAATGTTTTTTTGTTTAATAAAAATATTATGTTTTAAATATATTACATCTGCTTATGCCTCATTTTCACCTACTATTGTTAGGGTGTTTTTTGGTATGATTATGTATATTTGGAGGTGGTGAGTCCACTTTTTCTGGATTTTGGTTATGTATTAGTTATTTGTAGCAGTAAAAGAAAAACTCTTTATCCTACAAACACGAGAAAACTAAAAAAATGTATTGTCAGATTTGAATTCAGGAGATCAAAATCATTAAGAAATGGCTCAATTAATAACTGAACCTGACAACTTTTGGAAAATATGTAAAACAGTGTTATATGATCTGAAAGGACCTTGAACTTAGCGGGTGGAAAGTTCTTTAGCTGCTCACTCAGGATGTGCAGCCTCTGTGTAGGTCCCAGTACCTTCCTCTTCTGCTCTGCACAATCAATCACATAGGTGTGGGGCTGGAGGAGAGAGCAGTTCTCTCAGTGATCAGGAAGGGCACTGTGTTATTTTTCTCTTCTGTCACAGGAACCTGTCTCCAGTCTATAAGATGCACTCGCTTATTAGCAAGATTTTTTTTCTTGCTTAGTGTGTATTTCCAAGTAAAACATTTCCACCATTAAGAACCTAAAAAAGCTTCTCACCTGTGTGACTGCTCTGGTGACTAAGAGATTATTTCTTCACAAAACATTTTCCATTAAAATGGCTTCACCTATGTGTGAGTTATCTGATGTGTAACAAGAGTTGATTTCTTTGGAAAACATTTTCCACATTCTGAACATGAAAAAGTTTTCTCCTTTGTGTGAATTCTTTGGTGCTTTAAAAAATTTGATTTTAGTGCAATACATTTTCCACATTCTGAACATGAAAAAGGCTTTGCACCAGTGTGAATTCTCTGATGACCAACAAGACTTGATTTCTGGTTAAAAGATTTTCCACATTCTGAACATAAAAAAGGCTTCTCCCCAGTGTGAATTCTCTGGTGAGTAACAAGATCTGATTTTCTGTTAAAACATTTCCCACATTCTAAACATGAAAAAGGCTTCTCCCCTGTGTGGGTTCTCTGGTGTAGCACAACATCAGATTTCCAGTTAAAACATTTTCCACATTCTGAACATAAAAAAGGCTTCTCTCCAGTGTGAATTCTCTGGTGATTAACAAGATCTGATTTTCTGTTAAAACATTTTCCACATTCTGAACATGAAAAAGGTTTCACACCTGTGTGACTTCTCTGGTGACTATCCAATCGTGATTTCTGGTTAAAATATTTTCCACATTCTGAACATGAAAAAGGCTGCATTCCTGTGTGAATTCTCTGGTGAGTAACAAGATCTGATTTTCTGTTAAAACATTTCCCACATCCTAAACATGAAAAAGGCTTCTCCCCTGTGTGGGTTCTCTGGTGTAGCACAACATCAGATTTCCAGTTAAAACATTTCCCACATTCTGAACATGAAAAAGGCTTCTCCCCAGTGTGAATTCTCTGGTGACTAACCAAAGTTGATTTCCGATTAAACCATTTTCCACATTCTGAACATGAAAAAGGCTTCTCACCTGTGTGAGTTCTCTGGTGACTAACCAAATTTGATTTCTTGTTAAAACATTTCCCACACTTTGAACAAGAAAATATATTCTCTACTGTGTGAATTTTTTTATGCTTGATACAATTTGCTTTCCTTAGAAAAGACATTTCGAGGGGAAAACTATTTCCATATTCTGTTTTTACTTTAGGAGCCATTTGTTTTTTACTACTTATTTTGTGACATTGATTTTCCTTAGTAGTTGGTAAGGAATCAGAAGACAGGACCTGTTTCAAAGGATCAGATAACAGATCTTTGCTGTGAAGGGATGATGGTATATCTGGAGTAATGGCATTCACTTCAATTGTATTCTGTGGGATCTCAAGATCATCCGATTTAAAAATTGAAGATGTCAGCTTTCCTTCTAATCGTCTCGAACAGTAATCTGCCAAGAATAAAACCAATTATTATTTTTTTAATAAAATATCCTTGAATTTCATATTTTTGAAAATGTATGCTTACTAACCATAAAAATGGCAAGTTATATAAAAATATTGAATTATTCACCAAGACAATAATAGTTCACAGTAATAGAAAACCTCATAGGATGAACCAGTAAAGCATCGTGCTTAACTGTTTGTTCACTCTGCCTCCCAAATATGGAATAAAAAGTCACTGTTAAGTAGGCGAAAATAATACCAATAAAAACTTCTACTGATCCATCAAAAAATAAAGCCCAACTCATGTCCGTCATGTCTGTGAAAAAACAGAGGGTGTCCACATTATTTATGGTCCAGAGGGCTCCAGTGTATCTAGTATACTGTATCCAGTGTATGCGTTTAAGGGGATACACTAGAGCCCTCTGGACCCTGGGTATTTATATGTGATATTTTTCTTGGCCTGGGTTTTGTCATGGTCAGGACATGGTTAATGTCCTGTCAGGGTTAATTTTTGCTAGCCTCTTTTCTATATTGGGAGGGGTATTTATACTCGCTCCTAGCCTGGTTTCTCTGTCAGCTATAGATTCTGTTTCTGTCTGTATGCGTGACTCCTGGATTGTGTGCCTGGTTTGCATAGCGTTGTCTTGCTTTCTGTGCTTTACCCTGTTTGTGTTCCTGGCTACTGAACTCTGGCTTTGCTTCTGATGATCCTCTGTCTCTCTGTTTTGGTACCTGGTAATCTCCTGGCTACGACTTCTGCTTGTTTGATAATTCTTTAGTGCTTGTCCCTTCTCTGTTTCCCTGGCGTCTGGCTCCGCCCCCATTTCCTCCTCCCACTCTGTCACATGGTCTAGGTCCTGTTCGTTACCTGTACACTCTGTTTCATGTCAAAGGTCCTGTGGGTTCAGGTTAGTAACTTGGCATTTTGCTCAGCTGCTGTGTGCAGCTTCCCCTGCAGCATAGATATCCAGGCACCGTGACATTATAGCTGACCTTACAGTCTTTTTCCCTGGTGGGGGGTTCTTGGTATGCCATGGATCCTGTACAGGTTCTCACGGGGCAGATTAATGAGCTCTCCCAGTTGCTGCAGAAGCTGTCTGTGGAACAGCAAGCCCTGGTCCACTCGCACCAGCAGGTGCAGAGAGATGTGGCAGGTGCTTTACAGATGTCTGCTTCCTTGCGGTCCCGGGAGGGGGGCACCACTGATGTATCCCTGGTGGACCCCGAACCACCTGTAAAGTTACCCGATTCTTTTTCTGGGGATAAAAAGTTATTCAGGGTCTTTAGGGAGGGATGCAGGTTGTTTTTTGAGTTGCGTCCCCGGGCCTCGGGAAATGAAAGACAGAGGGTGGGGGTAGTTATGTCTTTATTAAGGGGGTCCCCTCAAGCATGGGCCTTCTCCCTCTCCCCCTCTGCTCCTGAACGCATGTCTGTGAACCTGTTTTTTGAGTCCCTGGGGCTCATTTATGATGAACCAGATAGAGTACATCTGGCGGAGGAAATGGTGATGAGTTTGACACAAGGGAAGCACTCTGCTGAATGGTTCTGCTCAGAGTTTAGGCGCTGGGCAGCTGAAATTTCTTGGAATGATGCAGCCCTGAGGGGGTTGTTCCGCATGGGTCTGTCTGACCGTCTGAAGGACGCTCTGGCACTTCATCCTCCTCCTAATACCCTGGAGGATGCCATGACACAGGTAGTTCGAATGGACCGGAGACTCCGTGCTCGAGGAGTGATGCAGCAAGAGACTTCCTTGTTTTCCAAATTGCGTGACGCTGCTCCTGTATCTGAACCCATGGAGATTGGGTCAGTTTCGGTTATGGAGAAAGAAAGGAGGCGCCGGAGAGACAATCAATTGTGCTTTTACTGTGGAGCCTCTGGACATTGGAAAAGCAACTGTCCACTCTGCCCTTCTTCTGTGAAACCGTCTGAGAAACGACTGAGTCTGGGCAACAATCGAGGAGGTTGTCCAGACTCCCAGGTACATGTTTTTTCACTTGCCAAAATATTGCTTCAAGTGGAATTGGAACTTGCTGGCGGTCCTGTGGTGACCACCGCCTTTGTTGACTGTGGCTCTTCTATTAATTTGATTGATGCCCAAGTTGTGACTCGTCATAAGATAGGGACAGTCAGGCTGAAAAACCCTGTTAAAGTTGTGGCTGTTGATTCATCCCCTCTTACCCGGGATGGAATTTGTTTCGGGACTGATGTTTTTTCTCTGAAGGTGGGTTCCACTCATGTGGAAAAATTAAGTTGCTTTGTAATGAATAATCTACCTGCAGGACTGGTACTGGGTATGCCTTGGCTGCAACGCCACAATCCTGTCATTGATTGGGTGGCAGGGGAAATCACTCAATGGAGATGTAAGGGTAATGGTCCATGTTGTAACCTGGGACCTCTTGTTAACCCTATTAAGTCTGTATCTGTGTCGTCTGTCGGTCTGGAGGGTATTCCGGAGTACCTGAAGGACTTCGAAGACGTGTTTTCCGAAAGTGAGGCTGAGGCGCTTCCACCACATCGACCCGGTGATTGTGCAATTGATTTGATCCCGGGAGCCAAATTACCCAAGGCTCGTCTGTACAATTTGTCTGGGCCTGAGCGCCAATCTATGAAAGAGTACATCACAGAGAGTCTCCGCAAGGGGCATATTCGGCCCTCTGTCTCACCCGTTGCTGCGGGGTTTTTCTTTGTCAAGAAAAAAGATGGTGGTTTGCGACCGTGCCTAGACTTTCGAGAACTAAATAAGATTACTGTTAAAAACACGTATCCTCTTCCTCTGATTCCTGATTTATGTAATCAACTCACTGGGGCCAAGTGGTTTTCCAAGCTTGACTTACGAGGGGCTTATAATCTGATAAGGATCCGAGAGGGGGATGAATGGAAAACAGCATTTCTGACGACCGAGGGCTTGTTTGAAAATTTGGTCATGCCCTTCGGTCTCACCAACGCTCCTGCTGTTTTCCAGAGTTTTATTAATGTTGTGTTTTCTGACCTGATTGGGCGTTATGTTGTCATTTACCTGGATGACATCTTGATATACTCAGAGGACAGTCAGTCACACTTACACCATCTTCACTCGGTTCTTGTAAGACTCAGGGAGAACCATTTATATGCTAAGCTGGAGAAGTGCTCGTTCTTTTTGCAAGAACTGTCTTTTCTGGGGTTAATTGTATCTGGAGAGGGATTCCGCATGGATCCTGGGAAGGTTCAGGCCATTTCTGATTGGGTGCAACCTCAGGACCTGAAGGGGTTGCAACGATTTCTGGGCTTCGCTAATTATTATAGGAAGTTCATTAAAGGGTTTTCGCAGGTAGTGAAACCCTTGACGGACCTCACACTCAAAGGGGCGGATGTAAAAAATTGGTCCATGGCCGCAAAAAATTCCTTTCTGACACTGAAGAAATGTTTCACTTCAGCACCTGTGTTGATACAACCCGATCCATCGAAACCTTTTATCGTGGAGGTTGACGCCTCGGAGGTGGGGGTGGGGGCAGTGTTGTCTCAGGGTCCGTCCACCCTTACTAACCTTAAACCCTGTGCCTTTTTCTCTAAAAAAATTCTCTTCGGCCGAGAGAAATTATGATGTTGGCAACAGAGAATTGTTGGCAATTAAATTGGCCTTCGAAGAATGGAGGCATTTTCTTGAGGGGGCTGTTTTTCCCGTTACGGTCATCACTGATCATAAAAATTTGGCCTATATCGAGTCCGCTAAGAGATTAACCCCCAGACAGGCTCGGTGGGCACTTTTTTTTTCTCAGTTTCATTTTACCATTACATTCCGACCAGGGTCTAAAAATGTGAAGGCGGATGCCTTATCCCGTAGTTTTGATTCTGTGTCCCCTCCAGAACCTGCTTCCTCCATTCTTCAACCTGGAGTGGTTGTGGCTGAAGTCTCATCTGAGTTACAGAGGGAGATTTTGAATGCACAGGCACAAGCTCCCAGGAATAAACCCCAAGGTAAACTGTTTGTACCCGATCACTTCCGTTTCACACTTCTGCAAGAATTTCATGATTCTGTGTTGAGTGCACACCCTGGGATTGCAGCTACCCGGGGGCAGTAGCTAGGAACTTTTGGTGGCCTTCTATGGGTTCGGATATCAAAAAGTTTGTGAATTCTTGTGGGGTGTGTGCTCGTTCTAAGAGCTCTCTGGTTCGGCCGGCCGGGGAATTGGTACCTTTGCCAATTCCGGATAAACCCTGGACACACCTCTCCATGGATTTTATCACTAATCTTCCGTCTTCCAAGGGCAACTCTGTAGTTTGGGTTGTGGTTGATAGGTTTTCAAAGCAAGCCCATTTTGTGCCGCTACCTGCGTTGCCTTCTGCTGAAACCTTGGCTCGCTTGTTTATTCAGCATATAGTTCAGTTGCATGGGGTCCTTGTGAATGTGGTGTCTGACACGGGTGTGCAGTTTGTGGCCAGGTTTTGGAGAGCTTTTTGTAAGAAGTTGGGGGTTACGTTGTCATTTTCCTCTGCTTATCACCCGGAATCCAACGGACAGACTGAACGCACCAACCAGTTGTTGGAACAGATTTTGAGATGCCTGGCCTCTTCCAGACAGGAGGACTGGTGTGAGGTTTTACCCATGGCTGAGTTTGCGTTCAATTGTCGTATTAATCAGTCTACTGGCAAATCTCCCTTTGAAGTCAATTGTGGATTTGTTCCACAGTTTGGAGAATTTTCCCGCATGGATTCTGGTTGCCCTGGTGCTGAGGGTCTGGTGCAACAGTTAAGAACCCTTTGGAGGGAGGTTCAGGCGAACATCTCCAAAGCCCAAAAGAGGTACAAACATTTTGCAGACAGGAGGAGGGGGTCAGCTCCTACACTGACGGTGGGGGAGAAGGTATGGTTGTCTACTCGTAACATCAAACTTAAGATTCCCTCCATGAAGTTGGGCCCCAGGTTTATAGGTCCATACAAGATTATTGAGGTGATCAACCCAGTGGCCTATAGGTTACAGTTACCCACCTCTTTCAAAATTTCTAATGTCTTCCACAGGTCCCTATTAAAACCTGTGGGGACAGTTAGAGAAGATTCTTCATTTGTTCCGCCAGTATTGGTAGAGGGTCAGCTGGAGTACGAGGTAGGGCGCATCATTGATTCACGGTGGGTGCGTCGTAGGCTTCAGTACCTTGTACATTGGAAGGGGTTTTCTATTGAGGACAGGTCATGGGTTCCGGCCAGTTCTGTGCATGCTGATCGACTGGTGCGGGCTTTTCATGTAAGATACCCTGAGAAGCCTGGGGGTCCAGTGGCCCCCCGTTAAGGGGGGGGTACTGTCATGGTCAGGACATGGTTAATGTCCTGTCAGGGTTAATTTTTGCTAGCCTCTTTTCTATATTGGGAGGGGTATTTATACTAGCCTGGTTTCTCTGTCAGCTATAGATTCTGTTTCTGTCTGTATGCGTGACTCCTGGATTGTGTGCCTGGTTTGCATAGCGTTGTCTTGCTTTCTGTGCTTTACCCTGTTTGTGTTCCTGGCTACTGAACTCTGGCTTTGCTTCTGATGATCCTCTGTCTCTCTGTTTTGGTACCTGGTAATCTCCTGGCTACGACTTCTGCTTGTTTGATAATTCTTTAGTGCTTGTCCCTTCTCTGTTTCCCTGGCGTCTGGCTCCGCCCCCATTTCCTCCTCCCACTCTGTCACATGGTCTAGGTCCTGTTCGTTACCTGTACACTCTGTTTCATGTCAAAGGTCCTGTGGGTTCAGGTTAGTAACTTGGCATTTTGCTCAGCTGCTGTGTGCAGCTTCCCCTGCAGCATAGATATCCAGGCACCGTGACAGGTTTATCCTCATATCCTTGCATGATATTGTCTATAATTGCTGATACTTACCTATTTGACCTTGTGCTATAATGTGTACTTTTGTCTCTGGGCTCTCCTATGAATCACTTATTTCTTGTCATTTTATCTACCTATTATACATTTAATTTAACCCCTTCATAACCCAGCCTATTTTGACCTTAAAGACCTTGCCATTTTTTGCAATTCTGACCAGTGTCCCTTTATGAGGTAATAACTCAGGAACGCTTCAACGGACCCTAGCGGTTCTGAGATTGTTTTTTCATGACATATTGGGCTTCATGTTAGTGGTAAATTTAGGTCAATAAATTCTGCGTTTATTTGTGATAAAAACGGAAATTTGGCGAAAATTTTGAAAATTTCGCAATTTTCACATTTTGAATTTTTATTCTGTTAAACCAGAGAGATATGTGACACAAAATAGTTAATAAATAACATTTCCCACATGTTTACTTTACATCAGCACAATTTTGGAAACAAAATTTTTTTTTGTTAGGAAGTTATAAGGGTTAAAATTTCACCAGCGATTTGTCATTTTTACAACGAAATTTACAAAACCATTTTTTTTAGGGACCAACTCACATTTGAAGTCAGTTTTAGGGGTCTATATGGCTGAAAATACCCAAAAGTGACACCATTCTAAAAACTGCACCCCTCAAGGTACTCAAAACCACATTCAAGAAGTTTATTAACCCTTCAGGTGCTTCACAGCAGCAGAAGCAACATGGAAGGAAAAAATGAACATTTAACTTTTTAGTCACAAAAATTATCTTTTAGCAACAATTTTTTTATTTTCCCAATGGTAAAAGGAGAAACTGAACCACGAAAGTTGTTGTCCAATTTCTCCTGAGTACGCTGATACCTCATATGTGGGGGTAAACCACTGTTTGGGCGCACGGCAGGGCTTGGAAGGGAAGGAGCGCCATTTGACTTTTTGAATCAAAAATTGGCTCCACTCTTTAGCGGACACCATGTCACGTTTGGAGAGCCCCCATGTGCCTAAAAATTTAAAAATTGGAGCTCCCCCACAAGTGACCCCATTTTGGAAACTAGACGCCCCAAGGAACTTATCTAGATGCATAGTGAGCACTTTGAACCCTCAGGTGCTTCACAAATTGATCCGTAAAAATGAAAAAGTACTTTTTTTTCACAAAAAAATTCTTTTAGCCTCAATTTTTTCATTTTCACATGGGCAACAGGATAAAATGGATCCTAAAATGTGTTGGGCAATTTCTCCTGAGTACACCAATACCTCACATGTGGGGGTAAACCACTGTTTGGGCACATGGTAAGGCTCGGAAGGGAAGGAGCGCCATTTGACTTTTTGAATGAAAAATTATTTCCATCGTTAGCGGACACCATGTCGCGTTTGGATAGCTCCTGTGTGCCTAAACATTGGAAATCCCCCAGAAATGACACCATTTTGGAAACTAGACCCCCAAAGGAACTAATCTAGATGTGTGGTGAGGACTTTGAACCCCCAAGTGCTTCACGGAAGTTTATAACGCAGAGCCATGAAAATAAAAAAAAAAAATTATTTTCTCAAAAATGATCTTTTAGCCTGCAATTTTTTATTTTCCCAAGGGTTACAGAAGAAATTGGACCCCAAAAGTTGTTGTCCAGTTTCTCCTGAGTACGCTGATACCCCATATGTGGGGGTAAACCACTGTTTGGGCACATGCCGGGGCTTGGAATTGAAGTAGTGACGTTTTGAAATGCAGACTTTGATGGAATGCTCTGCGGGCGTCACGTTGCGTTTGCAGAGCCCCTGATGTGCCTAAACAGTAGAAACCCCCCACAAGTGACCCCATTTTGGAAACTAGACCCCGAAAGGAACTTATCTAGATGTGTGGTGAGCACTTTGAACCCCCAAGTGCTTCATAGAAGTTTATAATGCAGAGCCGTGAAAATAATAAATACGTTTTCTTTCCTCAAAAATAATTATTTAGCCCAGAATTTTTTAATTTTCCCAAGGGTAACAGGAGAAATTTGACCCCAATATTTGTTGTCCAGTTTCTCCTGAGTACGGTGATACCCCATATGTGGGGGTAAACTACTGTTTGGGCACCAGTGGCGTAGGAAGGGGGGTGCGGGGGGGGCGGTCCGCCCCGGGCGGCACAATGCTGGGGGCGGCCGGCGCTGCAGGAGAAGAAGATTAAAAAAAAAAAAAAAAAAAAAAAAAAGACGCCCCTTTAAATCTTCGGGCGGCGCCGTCCGCCGCCACGACCAGGGCCAGCTCCCCCCACCCCCGGGTCCCGCCCCCGCCCCCGCCCCCCGCTCTATACTCACCTCTCCTGGTTCCTGCGGCGCCGGCAGCTGCAGCGTCCTCTGACTCTGCGACGTCTCAGAGCAGAGGGCGCGATGACGTCACTACTGTGCGCGCCGCTCTGCCTCTCTGTCCTGAGCGTCGCAGAGCCGGAGAGACGCTGACTGCACCGGACCTGCGCTGGGAACGGGAGAGGTGAGGATTTTACTTTTTTTTTTTTTTTCTTTATGTCTGACTGTCTGGGGCTGGGGCAATGCTGGACACACTGGGGCAATACTGGAGACCATGGGGCAGATTGCTGGACACACTGGGGCAGTACTGGAGACCATGGGGCAGAATGCTGGATACACTGGGGCAATACAGGAGACCATGGGGCAGATTGCTGGACACACTGGGGCAATACAGGAGACTATGGGGCAGATTGCTGGACACACTGGGGCAATACAGGAGACCATGGGGCAGATTGCTGGACACACTGGGGCAATACAGGAGACCATGGGGCAGATTGCTGGACACACTGGGGCAATACAGGAGACTATGGGGCAGATTGCTGGTCACACTGGGGCAATACTGGAGACCATGGGGCAGAATGCTGGACACACTGGGGCAATACTGGAGACCATGGGGCAGAATGCTGGACACACTGGGGCAATACTGGAGACCATGGGGCAGATTGCTGGACACACCGGGGCAATACTGGAGACCATGGGGCAGAATGCTGGACACACTGGGGCAATACAGGAGACCATGGGGCAGATTGCTGGACACACTGGGGCAATACTGGAGACCCTGGGGCAGATTGCTGGACACACTGGGGCAATACTAGAGACCCTGGGGCAGATTTCTGGACATACTGGGGCAATACTGGAGACCATGGGGCAGATTGCTGGACACACCGGGGCAATACTGGAGACCATGGGACAGAATGCTGGACACACTGGGGCAATACAGGAGACCATGGGGCAGATTGCTGGACACACTGGGGCAATACTGGAGACCCTGGGGCAGATTGCTGGACACACTGGGGCAATACTGGAGACCCTGGGGCAGATTTCTGGACACATTGAGGCAATGCTGGAGACCCTGGGGCAGACTTCTGGACACACTGGGGCAATGCTGGACACTGGGGCAGATTGCTGGACACACTGGGGGTAATATACTGGACACACTGGGGCAATGCTGGACACTGGGGGTAATATGCTGGACACACTGGGGCAGACTGCTGGACACACTGGGGAAAGGCTGGACACTGGGGCAGATTGCTGGACACACTGAGGGCAGATTGCTGGACACACTGGGGGTAATATGCTGGACATACTGGGGCAGATTGCTGGACACACTGGGGGTAATATGCTGGACACACTGGGGCAGATTGCTGGACAACATGGGGGTAATATGCTGGACACACTGGGGCAGATTGCTGGACAACATGGGGGTAATATGCTGGACACACTGGGGGCAGGACTTGAGGCATGGGCAGAATGTAGATACGGGGCATGATTGGAGACACGGGGCAGGATTGGATCATGGGGCAGGACGGATACGATGGAGGCTGGTGGGGCAGGATGGGGAGATCATATGGGGTAGAATGGATACTCATGAGGGCAGGATACGACAACATATGGCTGGAGCCAGGAATGAGATAAACGGGGCCAGGGTGGGGAATATTATTACCATAGGGGATAATTAAGGGATATTATTACTGCAGTGATGTATTTATTTTATTTTTTGAGTATACTGTTTTAAATGGGGGGGCGGTCCTGTTACTGTGCAGAGTGACACTATATCACCTTTTTTTCTTCATGTGGTGTAATGTAGAAGTTGTGAAAAATTAAGTAATGTGTTCTGCAAGCGGAGCTCGAGATAACTGTGTTATTTCCTGCAGAAACGAGTCCTGGCTGGAAGGAATGATGGCGGTCTGTGCTGGATGAAAGATGAAGGACTTCACCTAGAGACGTCACTGGTGAGTCAGTGTTACCTATACACTGACACTATACACTGTATACTATATAGAGGTCCTGTGTATAATGTCACCAGTGATCTCTGTATTACCTCTACACAGACACTGCATACTAAGTACAGATCTCCTGTGAATACTGGCACTTATGGTGATAGTATTGTGGTTTTTTTTTTATTACTGATCAGTATTGTAGTATTCAGTCACTATGTGGTGGTAATATGTGGTCTGGAAATGGTGTTGTGGTATATGTCCCTTGTATGTAGTATTATTCGGTCACTATGTGGCCTGGTCATGGTGTGGTGGTATTAAGTCACAGGTGTGGCATGTGGGGGTGACACCATTAGGCCCAGTTTAAGTTCTACAAAACAGGAAAACCATTTTTGGTAACCTTTGTGTGTATTGAGCTGGGGGGGGGGGGCGCCAAACTCGGGATCAGCCCCGGGCGGCAAAAGCTCTAGCTACGCCTCTGTTGGGCACATGCCGGGGCTTGGAATTGAAGTAGTGACGTTTTGAAATGCAGACTTTGATGGAATGCTCTGCGGGCGTCACGTTGCGTTTGCAGAGCCCCTGATGTGCCTAAACAGTAGAAACCCCCCACAAGTGACCCCATTTTGGAAACTAGACCCCGAAAGGAACTTATCTAGATGTGTGGTGAGCACTTTGAACCCCCAAGTGCTTCATATAAGTTTATGATGCAGAGCCGTGAAAATAATAAATACGTTTTCTTTCCTCAAAAATAATTATTTAGCCCAGAATTTTTTATTTTCCCAAGGGTTACAGGAGAAATTGGACCCCAAAAGTTGTTGTCCAGTTTCTCCTGAGTGCGCTGATACCCCATGAGTGGGGGTAAACCACTGTTTGGGCACACGTCGGGGCTCAGAAGGGAAGTAGTGACTTTTGAAATGCAGACTTTGATGGAATGGTCTGCGGGTGTCACGTTGCGTTTGCAGAGCCCCTGGTGTGCCTAAACAGTAGAAACCCCCACAAGTGACCCCATTTTAGAAACTAGACCCCCCAAGGAACTTATCTAGATATGTGGTGAGCACTTTGAACCCCCAAGTGCTTCACAGACGTTTACAACGCAGAGCCGTGAAAATAAAAAATCATTTTTCTTTCCTCAAAAATTATGTTTTAGCAAGCATTTTTTTAGATTCACAAGGGTAACAGGAGAAATTGGACCCCAGTAATTGTTGCGCAGTTTGTCCTGAGTATGCTGGTACCCCATATGTGGGGGTAAACCACTGTTTGGTCACACGTCAGGGCTCGGAAGTGAGGGAGCACCATTTGACTTTTTGAATACGAGATTGGCTGGAATCAATGGTGGCGCCATGTTGCGTTTGGAGACCCCTGATGTGCCTAAACAGTGGTA
Source organism: Ranitomeya imitator (assembly GCF_032444005.1). Lineage (NCBI taxonomy): Eukaryota > Metazoa > Chordata > Amphibia > Anura > Dendrobatidae > Ranitomeya > Ranitomeya imitator. Next base: position 304,697,078 of record NC_091283.1, read on the forward strand.
ACCCCTCAATTCTAACTCCAACACTAACCCCCCCACACCCCTAACCCTAATCCCAACTGTAGCCATAACCCTAATCACAACCCTAACCACAACCCTAATTCCAACCCTAACCCTAAGGCTATGTGCCCATGTTGCGGATTCGTGTGAGATATTTCCGCACCATTTTTGAAAAATCCGCGGGTAAAAGGCACTGCGTTTTACCTGCGGATTTTCCGCGGATTTCCAGTGTTTTTTGTGCGGATTTCACCTGCGGATTCCTATTGAGGAAAATTTTTATTTTTTTATTGTGTAAAACGCTGCGGAATCCGCACAAAGAATTGACATGCTGCGGAAAATACAACGCAGCGTTTCCGCGCGGTATTTTCCGCACCATGGGCACAGCGGATTTGGTTTTTCATATGTTTACATGGTACTGTAAACCTGATGGAACACTGCTGCGAATCCGCAGCGGCCAATCCGCAGCCAAATCCGCACCGTGTGCACATAGCCTAATTCTAAAGGTATGTGCACACGCTGCGGAAAACGCTGCGGATCCGCAGCAGTTTCCCATGAGTTTACAGTTCAATGTAAACCTACGGGAAACAAAAATCGCTGTACACATGCTGCGGAAAAACTGCACGGAAACGCAGCGGTTTACATTCCGCAGCATGTCACTTCTTTGTGCGGATTCCGCAGCGGTTTTACAACTGCTCCAATAGAAAATCGCAGTTGTAAAACCGCAGTGAAATGCGCAGAAAAAAACGCGGTAAATCCGCCATAAATCCGCAGCGGTTTAGCACTGCGGATTTATCAAATCCGCAGCGGAAAAATCCGCAGAGGACCAGAATACGTGTGCACATACCGAAACCCTAACCCTACCCCTAACCCTACCCCTAACCCTAACCCTACCCCTAACCCTAACCCTATTCTAACATTAGTGGAAAAAAAAAATTTCTTTATTTTTTTATTGTCCCTACCTATGGGGGTGACAAAGGGGGGGGTCATTTATTATTATTTTTATTTTGATCACTGAGATATAATCTATCTCAGTGATCAAAATGCACTTTGGAACGAATCTGCCGGCCGGCAGATTCGGCGGGCGCACTGCGCATGCGCCCGCAATTTTGGAAGATGGCGGCGCCCAGGGAGAAGACGGACTGGACCCCGGCTGGATCGGTAAGTATGATGGGGTGGGGGGGACCACGGGGGGGGGGGCGGGGGGGATCGGAGCACGGGGGGGGGATCGGAGCGCGGGAGGGGTGGAACGGAGCACGGGGGGCGTGGAACGGAGCACGGGGGGGCTGGAATGGAGCACGGGGGGGTGATTGGAGCACGGGGGGAGCGGACAAGAGCACGGGGGGGAGCGGAGCACTGGACGGAGGGGAGCCGGAGCAGTGTACCGGCCAGATCGGGGGGCTGGGGGGGCGATCGGTGGGGTGGGGTGGGGGCACATTAGTATTTCCAGCCATGGCCGATGATATTGCAGCATCGGCCATGGCTGGATTGTAATATTTCACCAGTTATAATAGGTGAAATATTACAAATCGCTCTGATTGGCAGTTTCACTTTCAACAGCCAATCAGAGCGATCGTAGCCACGAGGGGGTGAAGCCACCCCCCCTGGGCTAAACTACCACTCCCCCTGTCCCTGCAGATCGGGTGAAATGGGAGTTAACCCTTTCACCCGATCTGCAGGGACGCGATCTTTCCATGACGCCACATAGGCGTCATGGGTCGGATTGGCACCGACTTTCATGACGCCTACGTGGCGTCATGGGTCGGGAAGGGGTTAACATTTTTTTCTGGGAGTTACCAGACACAAACCCCAGAACCGTCCAGATACTTTGTTTGGGTCCTTCTTTGCACTTTAGTTATTTGCACCTTGCACTTTATTTATGACAATCTGATTTTCTACATTACTACCTCATGCATTTCCTTGCATATGAATTTGAGCCTGTTCTGCAAGGGGTTGCACTCTATGCATAACTTTGGACTCAACCTATTTATTTGCCCAGTGTTTGCTTTTTTCTTTATGATCTGTCTACATCTCCATTTTTAAGCTTTTTAAATTTTCTGCTTCGATAAAATGTTTCATTTTTTATATAACTTGAGTCTGGAGGACTTTTTTCTCTACATGCATTTTTTTTCTTGCTCTTAAAATCACACGAGATTCTATGGTAGAAGGAATCACAACAAATGCCAGATTCGATAATGTTGGATTATTTAATGATTTTCTTGTTGGGAGTAGAGCAATCCCTTCCAAGAGCAATCAGTTTAATCAATCAGTCAGGTCTTAAAATAAATTGGGACAAATCCTCAGTTATGCCGCTTACTGAGAACATACCTCGACCTTCGGAATATGGTTTACAAGTATTCAAATTTAAATATGTTGGTATAAATATTAACAAAAGCCCAATTATAGATTTGAAAGATAACATATGCCCTCTCACTGAGATAATTAACCCCTTTACCCCCAAGGGTGGTTTGCACATTATGGACCAGGCCAATTTTTACAATTCTGACCACTGTCCCTTTATGAGGTTATAACTCTGGAACGCTTCAACGGATCCCGGTGATTCTGACATTGTTTTCTCGTGACATATTATACTTCATGATAGTGGTAAAATTTCTTTGATATTACCTGCGTTTATTTGTGAAAAAAAACAGAAATTTGGCAAAAATTTTGAAAATTTCGCAATTTTCCAACTTTGAATTTTTATGCCATTAAATCACAGAGATATGTCACACAAAATTCTTAATAAGTAACATTTCCCACATGTCTACTTTACATCAGCACAATTTTGGAACCAAAATTTTTTTTTGTTAGGGAGTTATAAGGGTTAAAAGTTGACCAGCAATTTCTCATTTTTACAACACCATTTTATTGTAGGGACCACATCTCATTTGAAGTCATTTTGAGGGGTCTATATGATAGAAAATACCCAAGTGTGACACCATTCTAAAAACTGCACCCCTCAAGGTTCTCAAAACCACATTCAAGAAGTTTATTAACCCTTCAGGTGTTTCACAGGAATTTGTGGAATGTTTAAATAAAAATTAACATTTAACTTTTTTTAAAAATTTTTTTACTTCAGCTCTAATTTGTTTTATTTTACCAAGAGTTACAGGAGAAAATGGACCCTAAACATTGTTGTACAATTTGTCCTGAGTACGCCGATACCCCATAAGTGGAGGTAAACCACTGTTTGGGCGCATGACAGAGCTCGGAAGCGAAGGAGCGCCATTTGACTTTTCAATGCAAAATTGACAGGAGTTGAGATGGGACGCCATGTTGCGTTTGGAGAGCCACTGATGTGCCTTAACATTGAAACCCCTCATAAGTGACACCATTTTGGAAAGTAGACCCCCTAAGGAACTTATCTAGAGGTGTGGTGAGCACTTTGACCCACCAAGTGCTTCACAGAAGTTTATAATGCAGAACCGTAAAAATAAAAAATCATATTTTTTCACAAAAATTATCTTTTCGCCCCCAATTTTTTATTTTCCCAATGGTAAGAGAAGAAATTGGAACTAAAAAGTTGTTGTACAATTTGTCCTGAGTACGCTGATACCCCATATGTGGGGGTAAACCACTGTTTGGGCGCATGGGAGAGCTCAGAAGGGAAGGAGCGCCGTTTGACTTTTCAATGCAAAATTGACAGGAATTGAGATGGGATGCCATGTTGCATTTGGAGAGCCACTGATGTGCCTAAACATTGAAACCCCCCACAAGTGACACCATTTTGGAAAGAAGACCCCCTAAGGAACTTATCTGGATGTGTGGTGAGCACTTTGACCCACCAAGAGCTTTACAGAAGTTTATAATGCAGAGCCATAAAAATAAAACAAAAATTTTTTCCCATTTTTTAGCCCCCAGTTTTGTATTTTCCCGAGGGTAACAGGAAAAATTGGACCCCAAAAGTTGTTGTGCAATTTGTCCTGAGTGCGCTGATGCCCTATATGTGGGGGGGAACCACTGTTTGCGCGCATGGGAGGGCTCGGAAGGGAAGGAGCGCCATTTGGAATACAGACTTAGATGGAATGATCTGCAGGCGTCACATTGCGTTTGCAGAGCCCCTAATGTACCTAAACAGTAGAAACCCCAACAAGTGACCCCATATTGGAAACTAGACCCCCCAAGGAACTTATCTAGATGTGTTGTGAGAACTTTGAGCCCCCAAGTGTTTCACTACAGTTTATAACGCAGAGCCGTGAAAATAAAAAATCCTTTTTTTTCCCACAAAAATTATTTTTTAGCCCCCAGTTTTGTATTTTCCCAAGGGTAACAGGAGTAATTGGACCCCAAAAGTTGTTGTCCAATTTGTCCTGAGTACGCTGATACCATATATGTTGGGGTAAACTCCTGTTTGGGCACACGGGAGAGCTCGGAAGGGAAGGAGCCCTGTTTTACTTTTTCAACGCAGCATTGGCTGGAATTGAGATCGGACGCCATGTCGCGTTTGGAGAGCCCCTGATGTGCCTAAACAGTGGAAACTCCCCAATTATAACTGAAACCCTAATCAAAACACACCCCTAACCCTAATTCCAACGGTAACCCTAACCACACCTCTAACCCAGACACACCCCTAACCCTAATTCCCACCCTATTCCCAACCGTAACTGTAATCCTAACCAACTTTACCCCCAACCCTAACTGTAGCCTTAACCCTAACTGTAGCCTTAACCCAAGCCCTAACCCTAGCCCTTACCATAACCCTAGCCCCAACCCTAGCCCTAACCCTAGCCCTAACCCTAACGGGAAAATATAAATAAATACATTTTTTTAATTTTTAGATTTTTCCCTAACTAAAGGGGTGATGAAGGGGGGTTTTATTTACTATTTATAGCGTTTTTTAGTGGATTTTTATGATTGGCAGCCGTCACACACTGAAAGACGCTTTTTATTGCAAAAAATATTTTTTGCGTTACCACATTTTAAGAGCTATAATTTTTCCATATTTGAGTCCACAGAGTCATGTGAGGTCTTGTTTTTTGCGGGACGAGTTGACGTTTTTATTGGTAACATTTTCGGGCACGTGACATTTTTTGATCGCTTTTTATTCCGATTTTTGTGAGGCAGAATGACCAAAAACCAGCTATTCATGAATTTCTTTTGGGGGAGGCGTTTATACCGTTCCGCGTTTGGTAAAATTGATAAAGCGGTTTTATTCTTCAGGTCAGTATGATTACAGCAATACCTCATTTATATCTTTTTTATGTTTTGGCGCTTTTATATGATAAAAACTATTTTATAGAAAAAATAATTATTTTTGCATCGCTTTATTCTGAGGACTATAACTTTTTTATTTTTTCGCTGATGATGCTGTTTGGCGGCTCGTTTTTTGCGGGACAAGATGACGCTTTCAGTGGTACCATGGTTATTTATATCCGTCTTTTTGATCGCGTGTTATTCCACTTTTTGTTCGGCGGTATGATAATAAAGCGTTTTTTGCCTCGTTTTTTTTTCTTACGGTGTTTACTGAAGGGGTTAACTAGTGGCCCAGTTTTATAGGTCGGGTCATTACGGACACGGCGATACTAAATATGTGTACTTTTATTGTTTTTTTTTTTATTTAGATAAAGAAATGTATTTATGGGAATAATATATATATATTTTTTTCATTATTTAGGATATTTATTTATTTTTTTTACACATTTGGAAATTTTTTTTTTTACTTTTTTACTTTGTCCCAGGGGGGGACATCACAGATCGGTGATCTGACAGTTTGCACAGCACTCTGTCAGATCACTGATCTGTCTCAGAGCGCTGCAGCGTTACCAAGTGCCTGCTCTGAGCAGGCACTTGGTAAGCCACCTCCCTCCCTGCAGGACCCGGATGCCGCGGCCATCTTGGATCCGGGGCCTGCAGCGAGGAATGAGGTAGGAGACCCTCGCAGCAACGCAATCACATCGCGTTGCTCCGGGGGTCTCAGGGAAGCACGCAGGGAGCCCCCTCCCTGCGCAATGCTTCCCTGCACCGCCGGCACATCACGATCATGTTTGATCGCGGTGTGCCGGAGGTTAATGTGCCGGGGGCTGACATCCGGCCGCGATCGGCCGCGCTAACCCCGTGAGCGCGGCCGATCGCGCTGGACGTACTATTCCGTCCTTGGGAGTAGGGCCCACCCCACATGGACGGAATAGTACGTCCATTGTCAGAAAGGGGTTAAAAAAATGTGAGAAATGGTCCCAACTCCCTATTTCTGTAGTACAGGAAAGAAATATATCTTGGTACCGTGTTAGCCAGTAGACTACAAAGGTCTCTTCATCAGGCAAAAAGTGTCTTTGCCTGCTGAAGGGACCTGAGTAGTCCCGAAAGCTTGCAATTTGTTACCATCTTTTCAGTTAGCCATTAAAAGGTATCAACCACTGAGGACTCTCAATTCTAAATAGTTTTTTATTTTTGTAGTATTATTCGCGCCTGACTGAGACCTAAGTGCCAGGGCGGACATGCAGAACCTGATGTATTTTTATATTATCTAGCTGGCCAGCTGCATTATTTAAAAAGTTGGTTGAGGGACGATAAGCCGTCTAATGTAGAGGCTGATATTTTGCAACTTTTATATAGGATTTCTATATGGGCAATATTGGAGGGATCCTATGAACCACCACAGGGATTTCTATTTGTGCAGGAACTTGCGATACAGATCTGGAAAGAAAGTAAACGGTGGATGAGACTCAGTTATGGGACAACCCCGAGTTTCCACATCTTAAGATATTACAAGATTTTATGTCCTGGAAGCAATAACGGATAACAACATTGAACAAGGTATTTGAAAATTAAGTAATGTTATCATTTGACCAAATACATACAAAATATGGGATAGGGATTTTTATACATATCTGCAAATGAGATATGCTATTACGCACCAGTTCCCACATCCCAGAATGCGGATATTGAGATACCCACTAATAGGTGTATTTACTACCCAGGGCCCTACGGGTGTAATTTCCACACTATATACTTTTGTGCTTAATTAAAAAGTTGCATCCACTCAACTTCCTGTGGAAGACAAATTGCGACAATTGATAACCTCATTAACTGAATAATAAATTAACACAATTATATATTTTACATCAATCTTACCTTACCCCATCCAAACTATATAGGTTTTTATTATCCTCTGATGGTTGTCATAGATGTGGGGAATGGGGGCGGATTTTTGGCATCTTATCTGGAACTGTGCAGTGATGAGATATTGGAGTGAAGTGGTTTCTACATTATCAAGAATCATTGGGGCACCGATTGATTGTGTGCCGAAACTGTGCGTGTTGGGAATTTTGGATGAGGAAATTTGGCCACATTATGATAGAATTCTTATTAGACTCTTTTCCTTGCCAGGAAAGTGATAGCATTGAGATCGGTGGGGGGGCACAGCACCTTCCGTTAATCAATGGAATAAATTTGTAGATATACTACCGTATTAGAATATAGAGTATAGGAATAGAGAATGTCCCCAAAAACTCCATAGAATCTGGGAGAAGTGGTGTGATTCACCTCTGACGCACCCATCTCCCAATGTTTTAGCTTCCTCAATTTCACGTTATGTACCCTGATAGGTTTCAAGTTTTCAACAGCACGAGATAAGATTACTGATGCAAAAGAACCAATGAGTGTATCGCCATTTCTAACCTCTAAATCATTAAGTCCTTAAGATTGACAAATTGCTTTTTTTCCTAATAAATGGATGAGTGCAGTGTCCTAATTGTGTAAAATATATAGTTATACATTAACATATTGAAATATTTTACAGCGAAAGATACCATTCAAAATATGATGTAATATTTGTAATTATGTCCTGTATTGATATCTGTTAGCATCTAATATATAATTGCCTAGAATAAAACTTCCTGCAATTTGTGCCAACTTCCGTGGCTTTGTCCGGAGCTAATGTCCGGAGCTAATGTCCGGAGCTAATGTCCGGAGATTAATTGCCTAGAATACTACTTCCTGCAATTTGTGCCAACTTCCGTGGCTTTGTCCGGAGCTAATGTCCGGAGCTAATGTCCGGAGCTAATGTGCGGAGCTAATGTCCGGAGCTAATGTCCGGAGCTAATGTCCGGAGATAAGTGACGTCAACAGTGTCCAGTGTCTGATTGGTTGCCGCCTGCTGCGAGCGACCAATCAGAAACGTGCCGTACTGTGACACACTCCGCCCGCCATTTTGGTGTGATTTTTGAATTTTTACCTCACAGCAAGTTTCTACTGCGTGGAGGCGGGCCCAGTGACGTTGCTCTTCAAGCTCCTGCCGAATTTCGTCAAAAAAATGATAATACCATTTACCAAAACTATATATATTTAGTTGTGAAGTGGTTCAGTGACATTTTCACACCAATTTTGAACTTTTGTTTGGTGTTTTCTCCATATACTGCCTATTATTTTTGTTCTTTGTTACTATTATTTATTAATTGTATTATTCTTACATTTGAATAAATAAAGTATATATGGATTCTAGACTCCCGATTCTTTAGAATCGGGCTGCCATCTAGTAGATAACATAATCTGATGCATATCCTGTTAATACTGTATATGCTGTTTAATTCTGAGGTTTTTTTAAATAAAAAAAAAGAGTTTAAATAAAAATAGCTGAATGCTGCTTTCCTTCTGAACCCTGCCATGTGCGCAGACAGTAGTGAAAAACTGTATACAGGGTGTTATCACATTCAAGAGAAGTTGGAAAATAATTTGTAAGGTCCATTTGTTTCCTATTATTCTTTGTGAAGAATTCAATAGTTATCACCACATAAAGTGATACATGTCAGATTTGAAAAATGGGGCCTGAATAGGAACACAAAACTTCAGGAAGTGGTTAAATCTGACGATTTTGGACACTAACTACAGTAGTCAAAAACTGTGACTAAAGACAATAACACATCTACTGAAATGATCAAACTCAGACTTCATCAGTAATAAATGAGTAAATACTGGAGAAACCACTCTGGGGTAATTAGAGTATTTATTTATTAAAACTCTCCGATTTATTCACCAAACATAACCAAACGCCATTGGAGTCAATGGGAGGCAAAAACAAACGCATACACAACAAGTTCAAACGGGCCCAAAAGCTGCCAAAACACATCAAATTGTGGCCAGACACCAGACAAGTGGCCTCAATTCACCCACAGTACAAATTTTAGAATGGAACACCAAAACTAAGCCATGCATGAGGTATCAGGGTCTGGGCCAGCGTTTACAGCTTTGAATTGAACTTCAAATTAAGATGAGATGGGTGAGGCATCGGCGTAGGCCTGCTGTGCTGGGAGCTCTGAAACCACATGCAACAGCTCAACCTGCCTTTATGCTCAGCCATAATCAGATGGTACAAATATCAGTTTCATAGACTGCCATTGTCAGAAAATTGTAAGGATGGTAACATGGGTAGTTGACTGAAAGTAAGTGGAGGCCTGCCGGTCTCTGAGGCCTACTGCTACAGACACACATATGAAGGAGACCCAACCAGGAGTCTACACATTTCCAAATATTAGTAGCAAACATTACTAAAGTGGCATCAATTTCACCAGAGTAAAATTAGTATAATGGGGACAGACACCTCTTCCACTACAGCCAACCCAACAGATGGAGACTGTAACAAGCAAGGTTGTGGAACCACTGTGCCATAGCCCTCGGAAAAGCTGGAGGGGCGTAACTAGGTGACCTACCAAATCCAACCTTGGATAAGCAGCAGCAGGCAAACACCTGTGACCCAAGAAGGAACAAGGAGCTGGTACCAGGCACTACTACAGGGCCGACCTACAGAGGGTGGTAGCTGACACCTTAGAGTGGGTAGGTTGGTACAGCCTGAAAGAGGGATGAAGAATGCAGGTAGGCACTGTTGGGACACTGGAACCACTGGTGCCGATGGGACCAGCTGAGGAACAGAAAAGCACCGGCAGGTGCAGAATTGACCAGGTGTTACACAGATGGGCACTGGCAGGTGAGGGCTGTACTAGATGTTAGACAGATAGGCACTTGTAGGTGCGAAATGGACTGGGTGTTAGACAGATGGGAACTGGCAGGTGCAGACTGGACCAGGTGTTACACAGATGGGCTCTGGCAGGTACGGGCTGGACTGGGTGTTAGACAGATTCGCACTGGCAGATATGACCTGGACTGGCAGTTACACAGATGAGCACTGACAGGAGCAGGCTGGACTAGGTGCTACACACGTGCACTAGCAGGTCACACAAATAGTCACTTGCAGGTACTGGCAGGTGCGAGCTGGACTGGATGTTACACAGATGGGCACTAGCAAGTGCAAGCTTGGCAGAGGAACAGGAGAGCACTGGCAGATCCAGACTGGACCGTGTGTTACAAAGATGGGCACTGGCAGGTGTGGGCTAGACCAGGTGTTAGAGGAGCACTGGCAGGTGCAAGCTGGACCAGCTGATGGACAGAAGAGACCAGACAGGTCTGAGCAGATGGGTACAGGATAGACAAGCAGACAGGCGGACCTGGGGAACTGACATCTAGCAAGCATGCAAGGCAAACTAACTTTATCTTTTTATTATTTATTTTATGGGCTAACAAAGTAACAACATTGCTCAGGCATCTCCATATTGGAGAAGCCTTAAATAGAAGGTGTCACCCAGCTATTGGCTGGGGACACCTTAGGGCAACGCATACTGTTACTTTATGAGGAAGGGAGCATGTGCACGCCCTAAGCATAGTGCCCAGGCCTACAATTGAATCTTGGAGGGCACTGGCACATAGGGGGTGAGATGAGGAGGTGGTGTTTTAGTGGAAGACACTGAATTTCCTGTCTGTTAGGTATGAGGAAATCTAAGAAAGAGCCAAGTCTGTAATGCCAAGACATCAGAAAGTATGTAGTAAAAGGGAATGGTCAACTGTGTCAAAGGAAGATACCAGGTCCAGAAGGAAAAACTAGCGTTGTTTAGATTTGGGGGTCAGTAGGTTGTGGGTGACTATAGTCAGGGCAGTTTCAGTGGAATGGGGTGGTTGGAAGCCATATTGTAAGTGGTCAAAAATGGAGCAAAAAGAGAAGTGAAGTAGGAGGACAATTCACAATGGACGTGTTGTTCCAGTAGTTTGTTGGCAAAGGGAGAAGTGAGATGGGGTGACAGCTAAACACAGAGGATGGGTTAAGGGAGGCTTTTTTGAGGATGGGTGTGATTGAGGTATTTTTGAACCATTAGGGGAAGACACCAGTTGTTAGTGACAGGTTGAGTAGGTGAGTTAGGCTTGAGATGAAGACCGTGGTAAGGTTTGGAATGAGGTGGGATGTTATTTGGTCAAGTTCACAGGTGGTAAGACATGATTGGAGAGTAAAGAGGAAAGTTGATCTTCAATGATGGTGAAGTTGGTTTTGGAGGAGAAGAGTTGAGTACTTATGAGGAGGGGCTGTGGGGACTTTAAGCAAAAGCTTTGACTTACATTGTCAATCTTCTGCTTGAAGTCTTCAACTGAGATGAGGGGAGAGGGAGGGGAACCTGGTGGACGGAGGAGAGAATTTAAAGTACTGAATAGCTGTTTAGGGTTGTGAGACAGGTATGATATGACAGATGAGAAGTGGGTTTGTTTTGCTGCAGTGAGCAATTACGCAGCATTTTTCCAGCTTTTGTTACTTGACTGGCTACTCCACTCTCTTTCTTTGGCAGCCACACAGCGGTACGATTTGTAGATAAGGGCCAGAAAGAACATGTGTTCCAGTAGATTGCAAGCGCTGCATTAAGTGGCCTCTCCTCCTCTTCCTCCAGCCTTAACATCACACAAAGTACAGTCTTCAGAGGTGGCCCACCAATTACCCTTGTTTTCCCCCATGTCACAACTCTCTAACCTCCCAACTGACTGTAGGGAAACAGATATCTGAATCTGCAGATCGATCACACATTCTATGCCATGGGCATTGGAAGAGTACTCCAAAGATTCATAAGAGGAGGAAATCATCTGCACTTAACGCCCACATTATTTTTCAGTTTGATCCTGAGCTGTATTAAGTAGGGTCCAAGCAGAATTTAAACCATCATCAACAGACTTTAACCCCAGTGGGTGGGGGTCATCCTAATGAGGAGAAGGAAGGCGAGGAGGTTATGTTGTGGCTTCCTGCAGACACAGAGTCAACCCCAAATATATCAGTGGCCAGCAGAGTTTGTGAGTCTGCAGTTGCCTAGCTTGGGTCTTTTTTTCAGACTGTGAAAAATGACACAAATCACATTATCTGCCAACTTTGTTAAAAACGACAGAGTAGAGTTAAAATAATGCAACAATTTGAATACTTCATGCATGAACTGGCACTTGCACGATCAACATGCGTTAATCTTAGAATATCACTGTGATAAAATGCAGACTAGCAGGCCTCGCCAACCACCGTCCATCCAATCAACTGCATCTTCTGATTCTTCCTCCTTCCTCACCGTGGAAAGTGTTGTCACAAAGCTCTCCAGCCGCAGAAACTCTACTTGTTTACCCACTACAGTCGGGCTGAGTGAGAGTCTGTCAGCTGATATGGAAGTAGACATGCCTGCTGCTTTTGACTGATCTTACATACCAAGCACATCCCATCTTTCTCAATCCACCGTAACATCTCTGCCTCCACCTCTCTCACAGTCCAGCAGCTAGTTGTGTTCACCCTACTCCACCTTATGTCAGCACAGCAGCCAGTCCTCGTTTGTGCAATTGTGCTCATGTAAAAGATTGTTACCACCTACACATGCCAAAGCTAAGAGCTTGAACTTCACCATTTTCAAATTACTAATAGTAATAACCTTTATACATATATAGCGCAAACATATTTCGCAGAGCTTTACAAGTCAGCAGTTCATATAAAAAACAGTCAAAAGTTACAAAGTTTATGATAATCAAGCAATTAATGCAAACATAATGACGACCCTGCTCTTCAGAGCTTACAATCTACAATGAGTTGGGGGTAACAAAGTACAAGTGGTTATTTACAATGATGGTCCAGCCATCGAGGAAATGGGGGGTAGATAAAGGCTGCATGAGGCTTTTGAGTACAGTTGAGTTTGATGGCGAATTATGTACAGAGAAGTAGAGAATACGCTATATATCTATGTAAAAAGGATTTTGATTAGGGAACATGATAGGCCACCCTAAACAGATGTGTTTTTAGGCTAGAAACAGACTCCATGAGGATGGTCTGAGTGCCCGATGTCCACAGATGGGGGTTGTGCTCACAGCCCAACACCGTGCAGGACATTTGGCAAATTCAGCACTGATGCCCTGTGCTCTTCACAGATGAAAGCAGGTTCACACTGAGCACATGTGATACACGTGACAGAGTCTGGAGATGCCGTGGAGAGTGATCTGCTGGCTGCAACATCCTTCAGCATGACCGATTTGGCAGTGCGTCAGTAATGGTGTGGGGTGGCATTTCTTTGGAAGGCCGCACAGCCCACCATGTGCTTGCCAGAGGTAGCCTGACTGCCATTAGAAACCGAGATGAGATCCTCAGACCCCTTGTGAGACCATATGCTGGTGCAATTGGCCCTGTGTTCCTCCTAATGCAGGACAATGCCAGACCTCATGTGGCTGTAGTGTGTCAGCAGTTCCTGCAAGATGAAGGCATTGAAGCTATTGACTGGCCTGCCCGTTCCCCAGACCTGAATCCGATTGAACACATCTGGGACATCATGTCTCGCACCATCCACCAACACTACAGACTGTCCAGGGGTTGGCGGATGCTTTAGCCCACGTTGGGGAGGAGATCCCTCAGGAGACAATCCGCCGCCTCATCAGGAACATGCCCAGGCATTGTTGGGAGATCATACAGGCACTTGGAGGCCACACACTACTGAGCATCATTTCCTTGTCTTGAGGCATTTCCATTGAAGTTGCACCAGCCTACAACTGGAATATTTCATTCAGTGATATCTAGGATGTGGGATTTTAGTGTTCCCTTTATTTTTTTGAGCAGTGTATAAGGACTTCAATTAGGGAACGCGATAGGCCGCCCTAAACAGATGTGGTTTTAGGGAGCGCCTAAAACTGTGTAAGTTGTGGTTAGGGTGGATGTTAGTCAAAATTCGCTTGCGGAGCCTAACGAGCAGGTAGGCTGAAAAACAGAAATGAGGGAGGAGAAGTAGGGGCGTGCCGCTCTGTGGAGAGCTTTGTGGGTGAGAACAAGCAGTTTAAATTGGATCCTATAATGTATTGGCAGCCAGTGCAATGACAGGCACAGAGCGTAAGCGTCTGGGTAGCGATTAGCCAAATAGATGACCCTGGATGCTGCTTTAAGGATGGACTAGAGAGGGGAAAGTTGAGTGAGGGTGAGGCCCTCTAACACTTCCTCCAGTACTTCTGCCTGCTCCACCTCCACTAGGGCCTCCACCTACACCCTCAACCTCTCCCTTAATGAGACACACATTCCAACACTGCAGAAAGAATCCCCCCACCTCCGTACTGCGCAGCCAGGGCTCAATGCAATCAGGCAGTGTTTAAATGAATATGACTTGGAGATCGCAGTCATACAAATCAAGAGTTGTGGACAACTATCCATGCTAAGCATTGGATTTCTCCACTGAACCTGGAGCCAGGGAAGGCTGTGTGCGATAATGGTTCAAACCTGGTGGCGGCCCTACGCGAGGGCAACCTCACACATGTGCCTTGAACGGCTCGCATGCTCAACCTGATGGTACCGCAATTCCTCCTCTACTGTCCCAGTCTGGATGTGCTGCTGTAGAAACCACTGTCATTGTGTGCTCACTTACAGCATTCCTCTTAAGTTGGTATAAAGACCTTTCGGCCTACCGGTTAACTGATTGATATGCGATGTGACAACACCGTGGAATTCAACTCTGCACATGTTGCAGCGACTGTGGTATCAGCTCCAAGACCTGGTGTAGTATGACATTTTGCATAGCCTGGCACAACGCAGTACAGACATGGTGCAATTCACACTTACAGATTGGCACAGATGAAGGACCTCTGCACCCTTCTGCACATTTTTGAAATGGCTACTAAGATGATTAGCGCTGACGATGCAGTCATCAGAATCACTATTTCGGTCATCTACATGCTGGAGCACACTTTGAATAGTCTGCGGGAGGTGGTGGTGGTCCCGGAGGGAAGAGGAGGAAGCAGAGGAGGATGAGGAATGGTTAACAATATCTCTAAGTTCCAGTCTGTTGTCTCACTGGCGGTTGGAGAAGGACAAGGAGGAAGAGATGATGGATACGCAACAGTTAGGTGAAGAGGGTATGGGAGGAAGCAAGCTTAAGTGCTATCCTGCCACCAACAGACTATAGACTTGGACCTCATGAAAGGGACCGGCCCATAAGCGCTTTCTTGCAGCACTATCTGCAACATGATTGTAGCCCATATTGTTAGGATTCAAAATAGTGCTGACAATTAGGTTGCCAGCCTGTTCGATCCACAATACAAAAGCACATTTTGCCAATTGTTACCCCCCCCTGGAAAGGGATGCACCCATGGTGCAGTATCAAAACATGCATGACAATCTTGACAATGGGTTTCCCGAAGACAGCAGTGAGGCACACAGTGTGTGTATCACAGTGAAAAGCTTGCAACCCCGGGAATATTGACTCATCAATGCAAAAATATTAGCAGCCTTGCAGCGCTGGAGTCCTGTGTTCCAACCTCACCAAGGACAGCATCTGCAAGAAGTTTGTATGTTCTCCCCGTGTTTTTGCGAGGGTTTCTTTCGGTAGTCATTTCTCTTTCCACACTTCAAAGACATACTGATAGGAAATTTAGATTGTGAGATCCAATGGGGAAAGTGCCATTAATGTCTGTAAAGCGCTGTGAAATTATTGACGCAATATAAGTGAGTAAAAAAAATTAATACCGTATTTTTCGGATTATAAGACGCAGTTTTCCCCCAAAAAATTAATTGGGGAAAATAGGGGTGCATCTTATAATTCGAGTATACCTTACTGGCCACGGTGGAGCAGGGTCCCAGGGTCACTGCTCGATGAGGCAAGAGTGGCGCAATGCTGCAGGCTGGGATGAGGAGGTGTTTGGAGGTGCGACACTGCGGGTGATCGGTGGTGTGGGGGCTCCGCCAATATTTTGTGAAAGCCCGGGACCCCTGCACTTCCATGGTTTACATTGCGGTGGACTCCGGGAAATGTCTGCCAGGGGCAGCGCATGCACAGAAGGAGATCTCAAAGATGAGATTACGCATGCGCCACCCCCAGCGGCCCAGAGTCCACAAGTAAACCATGAAAGTAAGGGGGCTCCGGGCTTTCACAAAATGTCGGCGGAACCTCTACACCACCGAACACTTGCTGCATTGCACATCCAAACACCCCTTTCTC
This sequence comes from Ranitomeya imitator, assembly GCF_032444005.1. Lineage (NCBI taxonomy): Eukaryota > Metazoa > Chordata > Amphibia > Anura > Dendrobatidae > Ranitomeya > Ranitomeya imitator. Next base: position 304,713,310 of record NC_091283.1, read on the forward strand.
CCAGTCTGGGGTCCGCAGAATCGCCCCACTCCTGCCTCTGCCAGCAGCGTCCCTGGGACCCCGCTTCACAACAGCTAACACCCCCGGTAGGCAATAAGACCCATGGATTGTAAGAAGCAACAACATTTTATTAAACAAGTTTTTCCTATTTTTCTCCTCAAAATTTGGGGTGCGTCTTATAAACCACAAAATACAATAAAGAGAAATTGATGCCACTTTTAGTGGTATCTGTCCATAATTTTTAGTATCCACGTTGGGTCTCCTTCATTTGTGTTGCCTGAATTTAGCACAGCTCTCAGAGCACCATGGCTACATCTGTCACTCATCCACCAGTTACTGATCAAACTTTAGCAAGAAACACCAAGGTTACTTACCGGTAGCTGTTTTTTCCGGAACCCATGACAGCACACCTGAGAGAGGGGATCCGCCCAGTCAGGACAGGAACCCTACTGAACATAAAAGGGCGGTACCTCTCCTTTGCTTCAGTTGGTTTGCAGAGCATAAGAGGGCCCCCTGGTTAGTACACATGGCAAACCATCACCACATTATATGAACTAAAAACACCCAAACTATAGTGCACACCAAAGGAGTGATAAAGGGGAGGAATATACGGGTGCTGTCATGGGTTTTGGAAAAAGCGGGTACCAGCAAGCAACCTTGGTGTTTTCCCTTCCCCCATGACAGCACACCTGAGAGACTTTTGTTGAATGAAACACCTTAAGGAGGTATCACCGCTTGCAGCACCCTTCTACCAAAGGTTAGGTCACCAGCGGAAGAGAGATCTAGCCGGTAGTGTTTCAAGAAGGTTGAAGGTGAGGACCAGGTAGCAGCCTTACAAATCTGATGAATTGATACCTCTGCCTTCTCTGCCCAGGAGGTAGCCACGGATCTGGTGGAGTGAGCCTTGATGTCTTCAGGAACCGGAGCGCCACTCGCAGAGTAGGATGAACTAATGGCCTCCCTGATCCATCTGGCAATGGTACTTTTAGCTACCCCATACCCCTTTTTACTACCCTGGAAGGCTACAAATAGGGACTGATCTTTCCACCACTGACTAGTTATTGTCCGGTTATATAACATAAACCTCCTCACGTCTAATGTATGGAACTTTTGCTCCCCTGGGTTCCTAGGATTATTGCAAAATGATGGTAAGGTGATCTCTTGACTCCTATGGAACTTAAGAACTTCCTTGGGGGTATAGGCTGGATCTGGTCTTAGAGCTACTCTCTCTTCAAAAAGTTGAGCATATGGAGGGCATATAGACAGGGCCTGTAAGTTGCCCACTCTATGGGCCGATGTTAAGGCTACCAGCAATACTGTTTTAAGTGTAAGTAATATTGGTGATAACTCCTGTAAAGGCTCAAAAGGGTTTCTGGTTAAAGCCTCCAAGACCAGATTCAGGTCCCAGGGAGGGATCTTCGGGACAATGACCGGCCTAGACCTACTACAATACTTTATGAAGCGAGAAACCCCCCTATTGGAAGATAGGTTGCAGTTATATAGGGCCCCCAGGGCTGAAACTTGAACCTTGAGGGTGCTAGTTGCTAACCCGAGTTGCAATCCTGCCTGTAGAAATTCTAGGATAGGTCCCACCGGCGCTACATCTCCAACGGTTCCCCCAGGAAGTCTAGGAACTTCTTCCATGTTCTACCATATATTTTGGATGTGATAGGTTTTCTACATTTCAACAGGGTGGAGACTAACCCTGGTGAGAATGCTTGCAGACTCAGTAGTGCCCTCTCAAATTCCAGGCTGCCAGATGGAAGCCCTTCACTTGAGAGTGGATCACTGGTCCCTGAGTAAGCATGTCCGGAACTTCTGGCAAGATCCATGGATCTGTAATTGACAACTGCCTTAGAAGGGAGAACCAAGGCATCTTCGCCCAAAACGGAGCTATGAGGATTCCCCTCGCTTGATCCTCTCTGATCTTCTGGACTACTGTCGGAATCATTGCCATCGGGGGGCCACGTAGGCCAGGGAGAATTTCCAGGGTATTTGTAGGGCATCTACAGCAAATGGATGTTCCCTTGGATTTAGGGAGCAGAACTTTCTGACTTTTTTGTTGTGTGAGGTGGCAAACAGGTCTATCTCTGGTTTGCCCCAAGTTTGCACTATTTGTTGGAAAACCTGAGGATTTAAGGACCATTCCCCCTGTCTCAAGTCTCTGCGACTCAGGAAGTCTGCTTGTGTATTTTCAACGCCCCTTATATGTAGTGCCGTGAGAGATAACAGGTGTTGTTCCGCTAATTGGAATAGTAGATCTGACACCTCTGTGAGACCCCGGGACCTCGTCCCCCCTTGGTGGTTGATATAAGCCACCACTGCTCGATTGTCTGACATGACTCGAGTATGGCGACCCTGAAGCAAAGGGAGAAAATGTCTCAAGGCCTTTTCCACTGCCCACAGTTCTTTCACATTCGAACCATGACTCCTTTCTAGCGAGGAACAGGTTCCTTGTACTGAGTGGAATCTCAGGTGTTCTCCCCAACCTGTACCACTTGCATCGATTGTAATAATGTCCTTGACTGGTTTTTGCCACAGGACTCCCAATGTCAAATGCGCCTTCACAGTCCACCAGATTAGGGAATCTCTTATGCCCAAGGAAAGATATAGTTTTCCTTTTAAATGTCCTTTCAATAATTTCTGCGCTGACAGACCTTCCCACTTGAGCTGTCTTAGGTGAGACTGTGCCCACCCTACCGCTATTATACATGATGTTAATGAGCATAGTAGGGACATTGCGTTTCTTAAGGCCCCGTCACACATAGCGAGATCGCTAGCGAGATCGCTGCTGAGTCACAAGTTTTGTGACGCAACAGCGATCTCAGTAGCGATCTCGCTATGTGTGACACGTACCAGCGATCAGGCCCCTGCTGTGAGATCGCTGGTCGTGTCGGAATGGCCTGGGCCATTTTTTGATCGTTGAGGTCCCGCTGACATCGCTGAATCGGCGTGTGTGACGCCGATTCAGCGATGTCTTCGCTGGTAACCAGGGTAAACATCGGGTAACTAAGCGCAGGGCCGCGCTTAGTAACCCGATGTTTACCCTGGTTACCATCCTAAAAGTAAAAAAACAAACGCTACATACTTACCTATCGCTGTCTGTCCTCGGCGCTCTGCTTCTCTGGTCTGGCTGTGAGCGCCGGTCAGCCGGAAAGCAGAGCGGTGACGTCACCGCTCTGCTTTCCGGCCGCTGTGCTCACAGCCAGACCAGAGAAGCAGAGCACCGAGGACAGACAGCGATAGGTAAGTATGTAGCGTTTGTTTTTTTTTACTTTAACGATGGTAACCAGGGTAAACATCGGGTTACTAAGCGCGTCCCTGCGCTTAGTTACCCGATGTATACCCTGGTTACCGGGGACCTCGGGATCGTTGGTCGCTGGAGAGCTGTCTGTGTGACAGCTCTCCAGCGACCAAACAGCGACGCTACAGCGATCCGGATCGTTGTCGGTATCGCTGCAGCGTCGCTATGTGTGACGGGGCCTTTAGTGTCATTGCTGGCTGTTGTATTGCTGTAGAAGCCAGGTTCCTTATCTTGATTACCTTGTTCTCTGGCAGGAGGCAGAGCTGTCGCTCGGAGTCCAGTATTAACCCTAGGAAGGATTTCACTTTTTCTGGCACTAATCTTCACTTGGGGGTATTTATTATCAATCCTAACTCTATTAGAGTTGACGTCACTTCTCTTATTTGGTGGGTACAGTGGGTCTCCGACCTCCCGCAAGGAAGTCGTCCAGGTATGAAACAATCACTATGTCTCGGGATCGAAGGTATGACATTACTTTGGCCATTACTTTGGTGAAGACCCTGGGAGCTGTAGACAGGCCGAACGGAAGGGCTGTATACTTGTAAAGTTTGACCTGACCTTGGACATAAAGCGCTACACTCAGGTACTTCCGATACTCCCAATGGATTGGGATATGGTAATAGGCATCTTTTAAGTCTATCACTGCCATGAAGCAGTGTTGCAACAAGATTTTTGTGGTCATGTTGATAGACTCCTTCTTGAAGGAGCAATTCTCTACCGACTGATTGAGCTTCTTCAGGTTGACTATGGTTCTCCAGGAACCATCCGGTTTTTGTATCAAAAAGAGGGGGGAGTAAAATCCCCTTCCTTCCTCCTGAATCGGGAATTTCTTTAGAACTTGTTTCTGAACAAGTCCCAAGACCTCAGTCTCCAGAGCCGATTGTTCCTGCTGGGACTTCCTTCATGGTGTCATGATAAAGTTTTGCCTGGGTGGACGGATGAATTTTATTTTTAAACCGTCTTTGATTATGTTTAATACCCACAAACTGGGGGAGATGTTTACCCAGGCAGGGAGGAAGAGAGAGAGCCTTCCCCCTACCTCCGATCTGCTGTCATTGGGGAGATTTTTTTGATGATGTAGAGGACCCTTTGAACATGTAGCCTGACCCTCTTTTTTCTTTAAAGTTCCAATTTCTCCTATCTCCTGGGGGACGACCTCTATTAAATGTTCTCCTCCGAAAAGCATTAAGCTACTTACTGGTAGCGGCATTTCTCGGAGGCCCATGACAGCACGACGAGAGAGGGGATCCGCCCATTAGGAACAGGAAACCTACAGATACAAAAGGGCGGTACCTCTTCCTTGCCTCAGTTGTATTTCAGAGTCTTGAGAGGACTACCGCGGTTAGTGGCACAAAAAATATACACTATATACAGATTATATACAAAATTTCAGCCATATATTTGGAACTGGGTATCATATGTGAGATATATACATCTATAGGAAGTGCAACCCCCACGTGAATACGGAGGGAACTAAGGGTGCTGTCATGGGCCTCCGAGAAATGCCGCTACCAGTAAGTAGCTTAATGCTTTACTCGGACTCCCATGACAGCACGACGAGAGAATTACAGAGATGTAAGGTACCTTAGGGAGGAACTATGGCCTGTAGCACCCTTAACCCGAATGTGAGATCAGAGGAAGCCCCCAAATCCAACCTATAGTGTTTAAAGAAGGTGGACGGGGATGACCATGTGGCCGCCTTACATATCTGGTCGATTGATACTCCAGATTTTTCCACCCAGGATGTAGCCATGGCCCTGGTGGAATGCGCCCTCAGATTCTGCGGAGTCGAACCCCCACCTGCAGTATAAGCCAAAGAGATAGCCTCCCTAATCCACTTTGCTAGCGTGTACTTTGATACCCTGAGTCCCTTTCTAGGATTTTGGAAAGATAAAAATAACGCATCATCTTTCTTCCATGTGTCAGTAACAGAGATGTGTTCTAGCAGGCATCTCCTAACGTCTAACGTATGGAGTAGTTCTTCCTTAGGGTTAGCAGGATTGGGAAGGAAGGATGGTAAAATTATCTCCTGTGACCTGTGAAACCGTGACGATACTTTTGGTAAATAGGCCGGGTCCGGTCTGAGGATTACTCTATCTGGTAGAAACTCTGTATAAGGGGAAACCCTGGAGAGAGCTTGTATGTCTCCTACTCTACGGGCAGATGTAATTGCTATCAGAAATGCTGTCTTAAGAGATAAGGCCTTAATTGAAGCTGATTGTAAAGGTTCAAACGGCTCTCTAGTCAATGCTGATAGGACTAGGTTGAGATCCCAAGGCATAGATCTATCTTTATGTATGGGTCTAGACCTACTAGATGCTTTAATGAACCTTGAGATCCAGTAATTATTGGCAATGTTACAGGAAAATAGAGCCCCTAGGGCCGAGACCTGTACCTTTAGAGTACTAGTGGATAGATCTAGCTCTAAGCCTCTTTGCAGGAATTCTAAGATTTGTTTTATAGGTATTCCTTCTTCTAAATTGAAATCAGAAGAGGCCAGAAACTTCCGCCAGGTCCTAGCGTAGATTGTTGTGGTTATTTGTTTCCTACTTTTCATAAGGGTTTCAATTAAACTCGGGGAGAACCCTTTGTTTTTTAGTAACGCCCTTTCAAAATCCATGCCGTTAAATGAAGGTTCTTTACTTGTGGATGGCTGATCGGACCCTGGTAGAGCAAATCTGGAATGTCCGGAAGTACCCAGGGGTCCTCCACTGACATAATCCTGAGCCAAGTGAACCAGGCCCTTCTGGGCCAGAATGGGGCAATCAATATAACTCTGGCTCGATCTTCTCTTATCTTCCTGACTACTAAGGGTAACAGGCCTAGTGGAGGAAATGCATAAGCCAGCTGAAAATCCCAATTGATCAGAAAGGCGTCTACCGCCAGAGGATTCTCCCTGGGATTTAGGGAACAGAATTTCATTGTCTTCCGATTGTCCCTGGTGGCGAATAAATCTACTTCTGGATGTCCCCATTTGTGGATAATCTGATCGAACACGCAATTGTTTAGGGACCACTCCCCTTGCCTCAAGGTGTTGCGGCTTAGAAAGTCTGCTTTGACATTTTCTTTTCCTCTTATGTGTAGAGCGGTTAAGGATAAGAAATGATTTTCCGCTGTCTGGAACAGACGATCCGCCACTCTCATCAGTGACTCGGAATGAGTTCCACCCTGATGATTTATGTATGCGACCGCCACCTGGTTGTCTAATAGGATCTTGACATGATGACCCTGCAGATATATGAGGAATTTTTTCACTGAAAGTTCTACTGCCATTAACTCTTTCTGGTTGGAGGAGGTTGATGTTAGGGGAGGGGGCCATAAACCCTGAACCATCATGTCATCCATGTGTGCTCCCCAACCCGAAGGGCTAGCATCTGTTGTTATAACACGTGTTATCTGTGACACCCAGGGAACTCCCGCTGATAAGTTTTCACTGTCTATCCACCACCTAAGAGATGTGAGTGCTTTCGGACCTAAGGTAATCTGACTCTGCAGGGACCCCTGTAAGATTCTATCATTAACCAGCACCTCGGATTGTAATGGTCTGGTGTGGAATTGGGCCCAACGGACAGCGGGAATGCAAGAGGTTAAAGAACCCAATAGAGACATAGCCTGTCTAAGGGTCATTGATGGTTTATCAATTGCTTTAGACACCTGTTGCTGGATATGTAATAATTTGTCGGGTGGAAGACAACACTGTTGGCATTCTGAGTTTAACCCCTTTACCCCCAAGGGTGGTTTGCACGTTAATGACCAGGCCAATTTTTACAATTCTGACCACTGTCCCTTTATGAGGTTATAACTCCGAAACGCTTCAACGGATCCTGGTGATTCTGACATTGTTTTCTCGTGACATATTGTACTTCATGATAGTGGTAAAATTTCTTTGATAGTACCTGCGTTTATTTGTGAAAAAAACGGAAATTTGGCGAAAATTTTGAAAATTTCGCAATTTTCAAACTTTGAATTTTTATGCAATTAAATCACAGAGATATGTCACACAAAATACTTAATAAGTAACATTTCCCACATGTCTCCTTTACATCAGCATAATTTTGGAACCAATTTTTTTTTTTGTTAGGGAGTTATAAGGGTTAAAAGTTGACCAGCAATTTCTCATTTTTACAACACCATTTTTTTTTAGGGACCACGTCTCATTTGAAGTCATTTTGAGGGGTCTATATGATAGAAAATGCCCAAGTGTGACACCATTCTAAAAACTGCACCCCTCAAGGTGCTCAAAACCACATTCAAGAAGTTTATTAACCCTTCAGGTGTTTAATAGGAATTTTTGGAATGTTTAAATAAAAATGAACATTTAACTTTTTTACACAAAAAATTTACTTCAGCTCCAATTTGTTTTATTTTACCAAGGTTAACAGGAGAAATTGGACCCAAAAAGTTGTTGTCCAATTTGTCCTGAGTACGCTGATACCCCATATGTGGCAGTAAACCACTGTTTGGGCGCATGGGAGAGCTCGGAAGGGAAGGAGCGCTATTTGACTTTTCAATGCAAAATTGACAGGAATTGAGATGGGACGCCATGTTGCGTTTGGAGAGCCACTGATGTGCCTAAACATTGAAACCCCCCACAAGTGACACCATTTTGGAAAGTAGACCCCCTAAGGAACTTATCTGGATGTGTGGTGAGCACTTTGACCCACCAAGTGCTTCACAGAAGTTTATAATGCAGAACCGTAAAAATAAAAAAATCATATTTTTTCACAAAAATTATATTTTTGCCCCCAATTTTTTATTTTTCCAAGGGTAAGAGAAGAAATTGGACCTCAAAAGTTGTTGTCCAATTTGTCCTGAGTACGCTGATACCTCATATGTGGCAGTAAACCACTGTTTGGGCGCATGGGAGAGCTCGGAAGGGAAGGAGCGCAGTTTGACTTTTCAATGCAAAATTGACAGAAATTGAGATGGGACGCCATGTTGCGTTTGGAGAGCCACTGATGTGCCTAAACATTGAAACCCCCCACAAGTGACACCATTTTGGAAAGTAGACCCCCTAAGGAACTTATCTAGAGGTGTGGTGAGCACTTTGACCCACCAAGTGCTTCACAGAAGTTTATAATGCAGAACCGTAAAAATAAAAAATCATATTTTTTCACAAAAATTATATTTTTGCCCCCAATTTTTTATTTTTCCAAGGGTAAGAGAAGAAATTGGACCTCAAAAGTTGTTGTCCAATTTGTCCCGAGTACGCTGATACCCCATATGTGGCAGTAAACCACTGTTTGGGCGCATGGGAGAGCTCGGAAGGGAAGGAGCGCCGTTTGACTTTTCAATGCAAAATTGACAGGAATTGAGATGGGACGCCATGTTGCGTTTGGAGAGCCACTGATGTGCCTAAACATTGAAACCCCCCACAAGTGACACCATTTTGGAAAGTAGACCCCCTAAGGAACTTATCTGGATGTGTGGTGAGCACTTTGACCCACCAAGGGCTTCACAGAAGTTTATAATGCAGAGCCATAAAAATAAAACAAAATTTTTTTCCCACAAAAATTATTTTTTAGCCCCCAGTTTTGTATTTTCCCTAGGGTAACAGGAGAAATTGGACCCCAAAAGTTGTTGTCCAATTTGTCCTGAGTACGCTGATACCCCATATGTGGGGGGGAACCACCGTTTGGGCGCATGGGAGGGTTCGGAAGGGAAGGAGCGCCATTTGGAATGCAGACTTAGATGGAATGGTCTGCAGGCGTCACATTGCGTTTGCAGAGCCCCTAATGTACCTAAACAGTAGAAACCCCCCACAAGTGACACCATTTTGGAAAGTAGACCCCCTAAGGAACTCATCTTGATGTGTTGTGAGAGCTTTGAACCCCCAAGTATTTCACTACAGTTTATAACGCAGAGCCATGTAAATAAAAAATATTTTTTTTTCCACAAAAATTATATTTTAGCCCCCAGTTTTGTATTTTTCCAAGGTTAGCAGGAGAAATTGGACCCTAAATGTTGTTGTCCAATTTGTCCTGAGTACGCTGATACCCGATATGTGGGGGGGAACCACCGTTTGGGCGCATGGGAGGGCTCGGAAGGGAAGGAGCATCATTTGGAATGCAGACTTAGATGGATTGGTCTGCAGGCGTCACATTGCGTTTGCAGAGCCCCTAATGTACCTAAACAGTAGAAACCCCCCACAAGTGACCCCATATTGGAAACTAGACCCCTCAATGAACTTATCTAGATGTGTTGTGAGAACTTTGAACCCCCAAGTGTTTCACTACAGTTTATAACGCAGAGCCGTGAAAATAAAAAATCTTTTTGTTTTCCCACAAAAATTATTTTTTAGCCCCCAGTTTTGTATTTTCCCAAGGGTAACAGGAGAAATTGGTCCACAAAAGTTGTTGTCCAATTTGTCCTGAGTACGCTGATACCCCATATGTTGGGGTAAACCCCTGTTTGGGCACACAGGAGAGCTCGGAAGGGAAGGAGCACTGTTTTACTTTTTCAACGCAGAATTGGCTGGAATTGAGATCGGACGCCATGTCGTGTTTGGAGAGCCCCTGATGTGCCGAAACAGTGGAAACCCCCCAATTATAACTGAAACCCTAATCTAAACACACCCCTAACCCTAATTCCAACGGTAACCCTAACCACACCTCTAACCCTGACACACCCCTAACCCTAATCCCAACCCTATTCCCAACTGTAAATGTAATCTAAACCCTAACCCTAACTTTAGCCCCAACCCTAACTGTAGCCCCAACCCTAACCCTAACCCTAGCCCTAACCCTAGCCCTAACCCTAACCCTAACCCTAGCCATAACCCTAGCCCTAACCCTAGCCCTAACCCTAGCCCTAACCCTAGCCCTAACCCTAGCCCTAGCCCTAACCCTAGCCCTAGCCCTAATGGGAAAATGGAAATAAATAAATTTTTTTTTATTTTTCCCTAACTAAGGGGGTGATGAAGGGGGGTTTGATTTACTTTTATAGCGAGTTTTTTAGCGGATTTTTATGATTGGCAGCCGTCACACACTGAAAGACCCTTTTTATTGCAAAAAATATTTTTTGCAATACCACATTTTGAGAGCTATAATTTTTCCATATTTTGGTCCACAGAGTCATGTGAGGTCTTGTTTTTTGCGGGACGAGTTGACGTTTTTATTGAAAACATTTTTGGGCATGTGACATTTTTTTTATCGCTTTTTATTCCGATTTTTGTGAGGAAGAATGACCAAAAGCCAGCTATTCATGAATTTCTATTGGGGGAGGCGTTTATACCGTTCCGCGTTTGGTAAAATTGATAAATCAGTTTTATTCTTCGGGTCAGTACGATTACAGCGACACCTCATTTATATCATTTTTTTATGGTTTGGTGCTTTTATACGATAAAAACTATTTTACAGAAAAAATAATTATTTTTGCATCGCTTTATTCTCAGGACTATAACTTTTTTATTTTTTTGCTGATGATGCTGTATGGCGGCTCTTTTTTTGCGGGACAATATGACGCTTTCAGCGGTACCATGGTTATTTATATCTGTCCTTTTGATCGCGTGTTATTCCACTTTTTGTTCGGCGGTATGATAATAAAGCGTTGTTTTTTGCCTCTTTTTTTTTTTTTCTTATGGTGTTTACTGAAGGGGTTAACTAGTGGGACAGTTTTATAGGTCGGGTCGTTACGGACGCGGCGATACTAAATATGTGTACTTTTATTGTTTTTTTTTTTTTATTTAGATGAAGAAATGTATTTATGGGAATAATATATTTTTTTTTTTTCATTATTTTGGAATATTTTTTTTTTATTTTTTTTACACATTTGGAAAAAATTTTTTTTACTTTTTTACTTTGTCCCAGGGGGGGACATCACAGATCAGTGATCTGACAGTTTGCACAGCACTCTGTCAGATCACTGATCTGACATGCAGCGCTGCAGCCTTCACAGTGCCTGCTCTAAGCAGGCTCTGTGAAGCCACCTCCCTCCCTGCAGGACCCGGATCCGCGGCCATCTTGGATCCGGGGCTCGAGCAGGGAGGGAGGTGAGGAGACCCTCGCAGCAACGCGATCACATCGCGTTGCTGCGGGGGGCTCAGGGAAGCCCGCAGGGAGCCCCCTCCCTGCGCGGTGCTTCCCTGCACCGCCGGCACATCGCGATCATCTTTGATCGCGGTGTGCCAGGGGTTAATGTGCCGGGGGCGGTCCGTGACCGCTCCTGGCACATAGTGCCGGATGTCAGCTGCGATAAGCAGCTGACACCCGGCCGCGATCGGCCGCGCTCCCCCCGTGAGCGCGGCCGATCGGCTATGACGTACTATCCCGTCCAGGGTCAGATAAGCCCAGGGCACCTCGACGGGATAGTACGTCTAAGGTCACAGAGGGGTTAATAACAGTCCTAAGAATCTTTGTATTTTTTGAGGTTGTAAACGAGATTTCTCATAATTTATGATCCACCCCAGCCGCTCAAGTTTGGATGTGGCTGTTTCTAGCTGGGACAGGCAATGGTCTGCTGAGCTCCCTACTATAAGGAAATCATCCAAGTAGGGAATGATCAGGATGTCGGACTCTCATAAGTGCGCCATGACCTCGGCCACTAGTTTTGTAAACACCCTAGGAGTCGCTGATAAGCCAAAGGGGAGAGCTCTGAACTGGAAATGGCGAATGCGACCCCCCATTGACACAGCTACTCTCAGGAACCTCTGGAAATCTTCATGTATCGGAACATGATAGTATGCGTCTTTAAGATCTACAACTACCATGAAACAATGATTAAACAACATTTTTATTGCCGAATTAATTGTTTCCATTTTGAAAGATTCATTAACCAGGAACTCATTAAGACATTTTAGATTTATGATCGTTCTAAAAGATCTATCTGGCTTTTTGATCAGAAAAAGAGGAGAATAAAATCCCCTTCCTCTTTCTGATTCTGGAATTTCCATCAATACATTTTTAGAACATAAATTCATGACCTCTGCTTCTAGAGCTGCTTGCTCAAGGGGGGAGGAACGTAAAGGGGTTAATTTAAATTTTTCTCGAGGCCAGTGATTGAAGTCCAGCTTTAGACCTTTAGTAATAATGCCTCTGACCCAATTACTGTTCGTAATGTCAAGCCACGCTGAGGAGAATGCTGACAGTCTACCCCCCACAGGGATCGCTAGTCATTGGTCCGGTTTTTTCTGATCCTTTGAGGAACGGCGAAACATATAGCCCGTACCTCTACCGCGTCTGTCTTCCCATCTGAAACTTTCTCTAGTGGGAGAAGACCCCCGTTTCTTCCCGCGACCAAACCTTCGTCGATTGAAGGGTCGGCGGTAGGATGCTGAGTACAGACTGGGAAACTTCTTTTTGTCATCGCCTGCCTTTTCCAGCAATTCATCCAGTGTTGGACCAAAGAGATATTGTCCCTCGCATGGAATGGTGCAGAGTTTAGTTCGGGAGTGAATGTCACCTGACCAGCACTTTAACCATAAGGCTCTGCGAGCCGCGTTAGATAGTCCTGCTGCTCTAGCCGCCATTCTGACAGAGTCCACAGATGCGTCCGATAGGAACGCCGCAGCATTCTGAATCGTTGGTAGAGCTTTCAGAATAGAATCTCTGGATGCACCGTCCTTAAGCTCGGACTCGAACTGATCTAGCCAGACCATTAATGACCTGGCTGTGCATGTTGCGGCCACGGCTGGTCTAAGGGATCCTGCCGCCATCTCCCAGGTGCCTTTAAGGAAGATATCTGCCTTCCTATCCAGAGGATCTTTGAGGGACCCCATATCCTCAAAGGGTAAAGAAGCTTTCTTTGACGCTTTTGCTACTGCCGCATCCAACTTAGGGGCTTTATCCCACGTATCCACCACCGGATCGTCAAAGGGATACCTGCGTTTTAAGGCTGGTGGTAAGGCTCCCTTTTTTCCCGTTTTTTTCCACTCTCGGAGGATCAAGTCCTGGATCTTCTCGTTTACCGGAAAAGATCTATGTTTTTTACGATCTAATCCACTAAACATCATCTCCTGTTTTGAGAGCTGTGATTTGGGTTCCTCTATACCCATCGTGCCTCTAACTGTTTTGACCACTTTGTCAATCTTATCCAAGGGTAGACAAAATCGTCCAGACTCCTCATCAGATGAAGAGGAGACAGGGCTAGAGGGATAGGTACTTTCCTCTCTTTCCTCTTCTGAAGAATTAGAGTCCAGAGGGGTTCTATGCTTTGAGCCTTCTGTTTGGGATAGGGATCGTAGTGATTCCCTCACTTCCAGCCGGATCATTTCCCTTAGGTTTGCCGGACTCACGGACTCTTCTGCTACCTAGGGGAGGACAATATAGGTGATAACTACTATCTGACCTAAAGTCACTTCCACCCAACCGCTCCTGTAGACCTCACCGTCTGTTGTATACAGGGGGCACATAACTTTTTAAAACAAGAATCAGGTAAGGGGACTCCACAGAGGGCACACTCCTTATGTTTTGACTTCCCCGTACTCTTCTTCCCCTGGAAAGATAAAGTATAAGGGGCCTGCGTCACAGAGTGAACTTTCACGTAGATCACTTACCCGTGCGCCAAAGTAAAGTACCGGAATCCGAGGGGGTTCTTTGCTAGTCGAAGCTCTGGATCCCTGCTCGGATTAGCTTTTACGACTGGGCTGGTCGCTTCTATCTTTCTGCTTGGGCTTCTGACGCACCTCGTCTGGCAGCTGCTGCTGCTCACCACCACTCTCCATGACGAATTGCGACCAAAAGCAGGGTTCTATCATTGTAACCCGCTTAAATCCCCCTTGGATCCGGTCAGCAGATGGGCCAGCGCCGTCCCTATTGGCCCCGGACACAGCAGGGAGGGCAGGAGGACTTGCGGACGAACCGGCGTTCAGATGCGATGGGCGCCGCCATCTTGGACTGACCGCGCATGCGCAGACGTCCGGCGACCCGGAAGCGGCTACCAGCTCCGCCCCCCCACGTCACTGCACCCGGAAACGCTCCAGCACACGCTGAGAGCGGTGCAGGACCCCGGGGGTGGATCGGCAACGCTCCGGAGCTCACCCACACACCTGAGCCCGGCACCCGCAGCCACGCTGCCCCGCTGCACCACCAATGGGAATACTTACCTGCGCCGACGCTGATGGAGGCAGGAAATCCTCCGGACTCCGCTCCCTGCTGCGAACGCCACCGCGTGCAATCCAGCAAGGACCACCGTGGCGTCTCCAGGGATCTCCGCACCGGCCGAGGTAGGAGACCCCCCCGCTACCGTATTCGGCCGGCCGGCCTGGGCTCCTTCTGTAGGCACGCGTCCCCTCAGGAACAGGAAACCAACTGAGGCAAGGGAGAGGTACCGCCCTTTTGTATCTGTAGGTTTCCTGTTCCTAATGGGCGGATCCCCTCTCTCGTCGTGCTGTCATGGGAGTCCGAGTAAAGAAGGCTTTTTCGACTCTACAGGAAAACGGAGAAAGCCTTTATTTCTATCCCCTGCTTGATCCAAAATTTCTTCCAATTTTTTACCAAAAAGGAATTGACTATCACACGGGATGGAGCACAGTCTATATTTGGACGGTAAATCCCTTTGAGCCACTGGGCTCGTCTTGCTGCATTGGACAAGCCCGCTGCTCTGGCTGTTAATCTTGCAGAATCTGCTGAGGAATTTGCTAAGAAAGCTGCTGCTCCATGCACTAAGGTCATATTTGCTAGGATATCGTCTCTTGGCACTTCACTTCACCTCAGCTGATCCTCTATCTGCTGTAGCCAGATCGTGAAAGCACAGGCCGTACATGTTCCAGCTATTGCTGGTTTTAATCCCCCTGCAGTTGCTTCCCAGACGTGTCTTAAGAAGCCATCTGCCTTTTTATCTAGCGAGTCTTTTAATACGCCCGAGTCCTCTAATAGTAGGGATAATTTTTTTAAGGATCTAGCCACTGCACCATCGATTTTTTTCCCAAGCTTCGGAGTCATTCTCCTCAAACGGGTACCTCCTTTTTGATGAAAAAGGTAAACTACCCATTCTCTCAGGCCTTTTTCATTCTTTATCAATCAATGCCTTTATTTTCGCATTGCAGGGAACGCATGTTTCCTTTTTTCCTCCAACCCACCGAACATGACATCCTCTAATGACCTAGGTGTTTTTTTTTTCCTTAAGGCCCATTGTAGACCGGACTGCTTTGACCAGTCTTTCTACATCCAAAGTAGGGAAACATGGTCGGCCCCCTATATCACTGTCCAAGGAGGATTCTGAGAACTGGGGAGATGCGGCAGAGGGAGACAGGGATCTTTCCCACCGTTCCTGCTCTATAGAGGCCTCCGAATCCGTTGGCACCTTGCGGCTTCTTTTTCCCGCTTTTTTTAAGGGCTGCTTTTAAGGAGCCTTTTACTTCTGCCTGTATTATAGCCCTAAGGCTAGTGGCGAAATCAGGGGTCTCTTCCTGTATGGTCTTATTAATACAGTCAGCACAGAGATTTTTCTGCTACTGAACTGCCAGTGGTCTACTGCAAAGGGCACATTCTCTGTTCTTTGTTTTACTGCTAGACTTCCTCAACCCCTAGTGATCAAGCAGAAAAAATGGACCCGGTTACCATAAGGGCGACATTCACGAAGATCACTCACCACCGCTGTCAGTCAAGGGTTCCGGTTTCGGAGGCTGGTCAGATGCACGTACAACGTTTCTTCTGGACGTCGAATAGTCTTGCCGGACAGGACGACTGCCACTTCTACCACTTGATTGGCTACTCTTCCTGGTATGCTGGTGGCTTGGCAAGGCATCTGGTGAGAGCTCCTGCTGCTGCTAAAACGGCGGCTGCTGCTGCTGCTCCTGCCCTACTTCCATGATGAAGTTCTGGGCATGAATGCCTCTTTATGAGGGATCCACTGCACTCCCCGCCTCTTCCGGTGCCCATCGATAGTCCCTCCCCTCCTCTGCCATGCCTCCGGAATAGTTTTAGCCGGCCGGCATTTTTTTTTCATGGGCGCCGCCATCTTGGATCTGGCGCCCGCCCCGACATAACACGGACACGCCCATTCCCAGTGTGCCTTGCGCGTGACGTCAAACGTGCGCGACCCTCCTGGAGCTCCTGGACGCTGGCAGAGGGGGAGGACGGCACGGCAGCCATGGAAGAGCCCTGGACTCCTGACCGTGCTGCACTTATGCCCGCTTGGACGCTAAGGCCCTCAGGACCTGAGGACAGCGCTTCCATCACCCGAAGACGGCGCACAGGCCCTGCCTGTTCTTCTATGCCGGGACGGGAGTGGGTAAGTAGATTATATCTTCTGCCGTGTTCAGCACAAGGGTCCCTGTCAGGACAGGAAACCCAACTGAAGCGAGGGAGAGGTACCGCCCTTTTATTTTCAGTAGAGTTCCTGTCCTGACTGGGCGGATCCCCTCTCTCAGGTGGGTGTGCTGTCACGGGGGAAGGGAAAATACTTCTCCAAGCAATATCCAATGCTTGAATGTGGCATAGTCTAACCCCCTACTGACATCGGGAGTACATTTATGCCGATGTTGGTCTCCCTCCTTTTGATGTGGGCTCCAGCGGTGAACCCACATCTTTCCGGGGACACGTCAGCTGTTTTGAACAGCTGATATGTGCCCGCAATAGCCGCGTGTGGAATCGCAATCCCCTGACTGACAGCGGTATTTAAATTGTGCTTCCAGCCATCGGGACGGAAATATGCACACAGGTGACTCATGTCACGTGATCGTGGGTGGCCGGTGAGTTGGCATGACAACCTGAGGTCTCCTGGAGACCTCTATGTTTGTCAGTGCCGGCTTCCTGTGAGTGCCACCCAGTAGTTGGCACTCATAGCAATGCAGTAATTCTGCTACATAGGGGCGATCTGAACATCACCTCTATGTAGCAGAGCCGATCAGGCTATGGCAGCTTCTAGTCTCCTATGGAGACTATTGAAGCATACCAAAAGTTAAAAAAAAAAGGTTTTAAATATACAAAAAAATTTTTTTTAAATATAAAAATTCAAATCACCCCCCTTTCAAAATAATTTAAAAAAATCAAACATACACATATTTGGTATCGCCGGGTTCAAAATCAACTGATCAATAAAAAAAAGGAATAACCTGATCACTAAATGGCATAGAGAGAAAAAAAAGTAAAAACGCCAAAATTATTTTGGTCGGCGCAACATTGCATTAAACAGCAATAACAGGCGATCAAAAGATCGTATCTGCACCAAAAAGGTGTCAATAAAAACGTCAGTTCGCTGAGCAAAAAATAAGCCCTCACCCAACCCGAGATCACGAAAAATTGAAACACTACGAGTATCGGAAAATGGCACAATTTTTTTTTTCCAAAGTTTGGAATTTTTTTTCACCACATAGATATGTAAGAACCTAGACATGTTTGGTGTCTATGAATTCGGAATGGCCTGGAGAATCATAATGGCAGGTAATTTTTAGCATTTAGTGAACCTAGTAAAAAGCCAAACAAAAAACATGTGTGGGATTGCACTTTCTTTGCAATTTCACTGCACTTTTTTCCCGGTTTTCTAGTACACGACATGGCAAAACCAATGGTGTTGTTCAAAAGTACAACTTGTCCAGCGAAAAGCAAGCCCTACATGGCTATATTGCCAGAAAAATGGAAAAAAAAGCATTATGGCTCTGGTAATAAGGGAAGCGAAAAACAAAAACGCAAAACCGAGAAAAGCTCCGAGTGTTAAAGACCACGCTATTAGCACAAAGAATTTATATTGCGAAATGTGGACTTCTGGCTGGAGCACAATAGGGGCCCAAAATAATTAAAAGATAAAATGTGACCTGCTTTATGTAGCACGGTAGTAAGAGAATTTTTTTTTTTTTTTTACTGTGGACGAGCTTTGGATACAGCAGAATCTGAGCACAAAGAATGACAACTTCAGATGTGGCCACATTTTTGGAGCATGGTAATAACAACAAATTTATATTTTATCATGTGTATACCTGTATGGAGACCAATATGTGCACCAAAGAATAAAACGAGGAAATGTAGCCTGCTTTAAGTAGCCGAATAGTGGGAAAACCAATTTCGATTTTAATCATGTGTACCCTAGTATGAAGAACAATATCAGCACCCACAAATTTCGAACTGACATCTGGCCTGCTGTATGACATTACTAACAGAAGAAAGTATTTTTTTAATTGTGGATGAGGCCTGTATACAATAGAATATATGCCCAAAACAATTTCAAACTCAGATCTAGCCTGCTGTATCATGTGTGTCACAGAAAAAATATATATTTTTTTTACTCTGCATGATTTTTGCTGCTGAATTTCACCACCACTAAATGACAAAGTGGGACATGACGTGCTGAATCACGTTAGCAACTGCAAAAAATATTTTTTTACTGTGCAACAGCTCTGCACATGGAACCATTTCACTGCCACTGAATGAAAAAGTGGGATGTGGCATGCTGAATCACGTTAGGGACTGCAATTCTTTTTTTTTTTTACTGTGCAACAGGTCAAATCATAGAACAATTTCACCACCACTGAATGAAAGTAGGATATAGTGGCCTGCATCACATTTAGTAACAGGAAAAAAAATGTTTTTTTACCTCTGCATAAGCCCTTCACACAGCTGAATTTCACCGCCATTAAATGACAAGGTGGGATATGGCGGGCTGTATCACGTTAAACAAAAAATATATTTTTTTTTACGCTGCAACAGCTGTGCAGAAAGATAAATTTCACCACCACTAAATGACAAGATGAGATATGGCGTGCTGAATCACGTTAGCAACTGCCAAAAAATGTATTTTTTTTCTACTATGCAACAAATCAAATCATGGAACAATTTCACCGCCACTAAATAACAAGGAATATTGCGTGCTGTATCACGTTTAGCAACTGAAAATATAAGATTTAGAAAGGTCTACTTGTGCATGGAGCACAATAGAAGCAGTGCACAACACACTTCTATTAACCCTCAACTGGTGAGGTGGGGTTTGCCACATCCCAGGGAATTTTTATTCGGTTGCCATACATTTCCATCCATTTTTCCATCCATTTCCTTGTCAACAGGATGTCGTCTAGGCCTCTCTCTTCTGACCACGCATAACAGAGCTAGCTGTCGCTAAGTGCTGTCTTGACCTTGCTGAACCCCACATCACCACTCATGTAATTCTTTTTTACACATTTTCAAATTTTGAAAACGTCTCTATTTTTATCAAAGTATTACATTTTCCGATACTTGTGGGTGTAAAAAATGTGTTATACTCATGTGTAATCAATCGCCAATAAGAAAACGATTAAAACAAACGTGATCTTTGCATTTTCTGTAAAAATAAGAGATTTCTAAATCACCAGTTGGGTGACAAAAACCCCACCTCACCAGTTGAGGGTTAAATGTGCCCTCCTGTCTTTGTCGGTGGACTTCAGAAATGGCACAAAAAAAAATCTGCTGGAAGGTCGATTTCACATCCACCCAGGACATTAGCCATCTAAACTATCTGACTTAGATTTTTAGCTAGATAGCTAGGTGGTTGTTTCTATCAGCACTTAGGCCCAGCATTAGGAGCAGCCTCTCTGCGCTGTGCTTGTGCCAAAATGGCACTAAAACAAGATGTCCGCTCTTTATATAGAGAAAGACATGTGATTTCAGAAGCCAATGACACAAGACATTGTGTCAGGACATTGTGGGTGTTTCCTGTGCCCTGATTTGCTAACCGCAATGTGCTCACATAAAGAAGCTGAGCTCTCCTCACCCACTCCCCTCATCAAACACGTGCCCCACGCTGCTCATGATACATCACCACTATCCGAGTCAAACTTATCAAGATAAAAAGAGAGTAGAGGACGGCACTAGAGCAGAACAAGCTCCACTGGACTTGAGCTCACTAATGAGCAACCGAATCGCAGATGTCACGAAAGCTCTGGGTCTGGTGCTCTGCACTAGTAGCATGTAGCTTAGTTAACAACGTAGCAGAAGAAGAAGCATGAATGCGGCACTCACCCTTGTCGTAGCTGTGTAATCGTGCTCTTTATTGGACAAAAATGTTAATACATCCGTTAGGACATCAGGACTGCAAGAGGGTGCGGGGATGGAGTGTGGACGACGGCCGTTTCGCACGGCTTGTGCTTCAACGGGTCCAGGTCCCGATAAGGGTGAGTGCCGCATTCATGCTTCTTCTTCTGCTACGTTGTAAACTTATCAAGATATTTAGTGGCAACGCAAATATTTTCAGACCCTTCTTAACAAATCTTACTGATTTTTTCCGATTTTATAAAAATTTGCTTCTGTTCCCAATAACGAATTCGAATGTGCCATATTCGTGTCGAATTTATGTTTGGCGATCGTTTTTCGAACATATTCATCTCTATCTTAGAGGTCGATTATAAAAGTTACTTTGAAAGATTTTCTAACTTGGTAGCACATTCTACATTTGCTGTCATTTCACTTTGTAGTTTACAGATCTGGACAGGTAACGGTCATTGATTTCTTATTTATGTAGGAGGGTCCTGCAGGTTGTATGCTCTATAGAAGGGCTTTCAATTCACAAAATCATTTGATCAGTTTTGGGTGAAATAAAATGTTGTGTTCGAGTGAAAAAATGGTGATCACACGATTGTGATACAGCCGGACTACACCACCGATAAAGCAGCCACAGCCGGTGACTGATAAGAATCTGTGACTTCTCTGCATTTAGTGGTTACTACTCACCTGGGTAGTCATATGTAGGAATCTCCTCTTTACACCGCTCATCATCCCTCACATATGTCTCTGTAGTATTAATATGGGTCAGATCTTCACTCTGAAACAAATATTGTAAAAGTCACAGACAGATGGAGAAGTCACATCTATGATCAGCTCTAATCCTGCCATCTCCACCGTTCTCATTACACAAGTATAAAACATATAATACTGGGGGATAAAACAAGACTGAGCACAAGACCTTCACAGCCGTCTATACATCATAGGAGAGATCTCATGACACCTTCTCTCCATCTACCTGATGATCCTGAGGAACATTGAAATCTTCATGTTTACAGTCCTGTGGAAGAAGAGGACGGGGACATCTCTCTGGTGTTGTCATCTTACTGGATAGATCTGGAGGAAACACATACAGGGACTGAATACATTCTATACATACTGATAATTATAGGTCGTGTTTATTTAGTCCTATTACCTGGTGATGTGAGGGGCTGGGGAACCTCCATCATGATGCCCTTGTACAGATCTTTGTGTCCTTCTAAATACTCCCACTCCTCCATGGAGAAATAAACAGCGACATCCTGACACCTTATGGGAACCTGACACATACAATGATACCGTCACCCCGGATCCCTTCATAGAGTATACAGCATATAGCGTATACAGTATAATGTCGCAGTATCCCAGCAGTGTCACCTCTCCAGTCAGCAGCTCAATCATCTTGCAGATGAGTTCTAGGATCTTCTGGTCATTGATGTCCTCATGTATCAGGGGGTGAGGTGGAGACCACATGATTGGGCTCAGGGGTCTTCCCCATCCCTCAGACACAGGGTCCTGACAGCGCTCACTAGAGGTCTTCTTCACTACTGTGTAATCCTGGTAATGGAGAGAAACATTAATAAATCTCACTACAGACATTTCCAGAGTCCTCACCTCTCCAGTTCTGCCCATCTGTTATTCCCATAGATAAGAATGATGTAAAGTGACGTCATCAGAATCTCTCACCTCTCCAGTAAGACGGAAGAGGATCTCTAGGGTGAGGTGTAATATCCTCTCCGCCATCTTGTCTCTGTCCATATCCATCCTTGATGGGTAAATCAGGAAAATTCTCTTATATAGAAGATCTTCACTGAGAGGATCCGATATTGTAGAGAGCTGAATGAGAAGATAAGCCGATGTAACATCATAAAAATCCTGTGTAATAATACAATTACTGGAGATAATAAGGGAAACATATGAGATTTATTATTTTACAGTATTTAGCTTTCTTCTTTACATCTACTAATAAAACCTATATATTTAGGCCACAGACAACAAGCAGTTTCTTCCTCGGAGTCGGCAGCTGAATACGTTTCTCATAGACTCATCTTCCATAACGCTAATTCTCGTCTCATTTCCCGACACTGGAATCGGCATTAGCAATACTGCAGGAGATATTCATTACACGTGACAGGAGAAATAACTACTTCATGATGAGGACGACATCTTCATCTTCTACTACGGCTCTAGAAACAGATTTGTCCAGAGTCCGTCACTGACTCCATCCCCACCGGCCGTCTATATGAAGGTTTCCCGTCTTCCCCGCACTGTAATCTTCTATCACATTAGATCTCAGGTCTGATTCACACACAAAAGTTTGAGGCTTTTATAAGAGATTGTTTGTAAGAACCAAGACAGGAGATATCTGAAGCCAATGTCTCCGTGTACAGTGTTTATTTTTCTCTGGATATTTTGTGTTGTTTTAACATTTTTGCTTTGGGTTCTATATATTACATGAAAAACAAAATAAAATAAAATTGGGGCTAGCGGCACTGTGGGAACACTATATTGTGTAGGGGCCCCGTACTAGGAGAGTAATACACGTTTCCTTGGTTCCGGTCTTCAATATTTGGCTTGTATCTATCAGTGTAAAAGGAACATAACCATGTTTCTCGTAAAGTGGCAACAAAAACCCTGAAAGAGTTTCTGTGCTGAAGTCAGGCGGCGTCCACTCACCACTGGGGACACCGGTACAATAAGGGGCCCGACGCCTGTGCTTGTGAGTGCCCACCATCTCGCTTACTGAGGGCCCCAGTACTTGAAATACTTCTCCCCGTTCATCCGCTGTGGCGTCTTCTGCTCTGATCAGTCACAGTCAGTAGCGTAGCTACCGATCGGGCAGAGGGTGCGGGCACCCCGGGCTCGGTACTCTGAGGGAGCCCGCAGCGCGCCAATACAGTTACCCTCTGGGGCAGAAGTGATGCGCCTGTCATCGCGAGGTCAGCTGTATAGCCGATACAGCTGATCGCAATTATGAGGGAAGGAGCGCTCCTTCTCCATCATCCTCCTGTCAGCGTTTGATGTCAGCGATGCTGACAGAGGGCGCGATGAGTCACTGCCTGGCGCCCGCTGTCAGGAGATGAGCGGGCGCTCAGAGCAGCGCAGGAACCAGGAAGAAGAGAGGTATTTATTTTTTATGGGGTGCTGCCTAATACTACAGGGTCTGCTTATTGGGGGAGTCTGCCTTATACTACAGGGTCTGCCTATGGGGGTACTGTCTTATACTGCAGGGTCTGTCTATGGGGGGTCTGCCTTATGCTACAGGATCTGCCTATGGAGGTACTGTCTTATACTACAGGGTCTGCCTTTGGGGGGTCTGCCTTATACTAGAGTCTGCCTAAGGGGGGTGCTGTCTTATACTACTGGATCTGCTTATGGGGGTACTGTCTTGTACTACAGGGTCTGCCTATGGTGGGTCTGCCTTATACTACAGGATCTGCCTATGGTGGTACTGTCTTAAACTACAGTGTCTGCCTTATACTACAGGGTATATCTATGGGGGTCTGCCTTGTACTACAGGGTCTGCCTATGGGGGTGCTGTCTTATACTACTGGATCTGCCTATGGAAGTACTGTCTTATACTACAGGGTCTGCCTATGGGGGGTCTGCCTTATGCTATAGGACCTGCCTATGGGGGTACTGTCTTATACTACAGGATCTGCCTATGGGGGGCCTGCCTTATACTACAGGGTCTGCCTTTGGGGGTCTGCCTATGGGGGTGCTGTTTTATACTACAGGATCTGCCTATGGGGGTACTATCATACTACAGGGTCTGCCTATGGGGGTACTGTCTTATACTATAGGGTCTGCCTATAGGGGTGCTGCCTTATAGTACAGAGTCTGCCTATGGGGGTGCTGCCTTATAGTACAGGGTCTGCCTATGGGGGTGCTGCCTTATAGTACAGGGTCTGCCTATGGGGGTGCTGCCTTATAGTACAGGGTCTGCCTATAGGGGTGCTGCCTTATACTACAGGGTCTGCCTATGGGGGGTCTGCCTATGGGGATGCTGTCTTATACTACAGGATCTGCCTATGGGGGTACTGTCTTATACTATAGGGTCTGCCTATAGGGGTGCTGCCTTATAGTACAGAGTCTGCCTATGGGGGTGCTGCCTTATAGTACAGGGTCTACCTATGGGGGTGCTGCCTTATAGTACAGGGTCTGCCTATGGGGGTGCTGTCTTATACTACAGGGTCTGCCTATAGGGGTGCTGCCTTATAGTACAGGGTCTGCCTATAGGGGTGCTGCCTTATGGTACAGGGTCTGCCTATAGGGGTGCTGCCTTATAGTAAAGGGTCTGCTTATGGGGGTGCTGTCTTATACTACAGGGTCTGCCTATAGGGGTGCTGGCTTATAGTACAGGGTCTGCCTATGGAGGTGCTGCCTTATAGTACAGGGTCAGCCTATGGGGTCTGCCTATAGGGGTACTACCTATACTACAGAGTCTGCCTATGGGTGCTGCCTTGTGCTATAGTCTGCCTATGGGGGCGCATTATACAATATAGAGTAGGCCTATGGGGAGTGCATTATATTATACTGAGGACTATCTGGTGCATTATACAATATTGAGTACTATCTGGTGCATTATACTATATGGAGGCTATCTAGAGGGGCAACACACAGTGTGGAGATTACAGTGAGGGGGCCATCATACAGTGTGGGGATTACAGTGAGAGGGCTATCATACAGTGTTGGAGCCATCAAACAGTTTGAAGGCTACTAAGGGGTCAGTATACTGCGTATAAGAGAGCATCATGCTGTGTATAAGGGAGCTGTACAGGGGGGAGACTCGGGACATTATTAAATGTAAAGTGGGCTCTTATTGTAATAGGGGAACTCAGGTTACTGTGACTATCAAAAAGGCACACGGCAATATTACTTTCTAGGGTGCACAATATGGGCACTGTTTTCTAGGGCACTTGCACCTGGCATTACTATATTATAGAGGGTTGCTTTAGAATTTAGAGGGCAGAGAACCACACAGCAGGTGCAGTAATAGGGACATACGGCAGTAGCGGCTCAGTATTGGGGTATCAGCAGGATGAGGAGTTTGTGCAGGTTGGAAATAGATAGTGATGGCTGAAAATATGAGAAGTGAAACGTGTCTTTGTTGTATTCTCTGCAGACGACTCCTGACTGGAAGAAGTTGTCATGTCGGTCTGGGCCAGATGGAAAAGATGGGAAAAGTGAAAGATTCCATCAGAAAGAACATCAGCGGTAAGTCATTATCTGTAACTGTGCTGTGATCTCTTATATGTTCTGTAGGGCTGGTATCTACCACTGACCATATGGCTGTAATATCCATGTTGGTCGTTATATAGAGACTAGATGGTGGCCCGATTCTAGTGCATCTAGTATTCTAGAATACGTATGTAGTTTATTTATGAAGATTTCAGAATAATGCAATGAATACACAGGATTCAGCTGGCCAGGCGTGACCAACTAGCGAAGCATGGTTCAAAACCCACGTCAATTTGCGGCCGGACTGCACCTGTCGCTGATTGTTCGCGGCCGGCCACGACCAAGAAGTGAAGCCATGGCCAGCTGCAGGTTTTTGAGGGCCCCGGGCGAAAGAGTCTCACAGCCCACGTAGCATATAACACAGCCCACGTAGTATATAGCACAGCCACGTAGTATACAGCACAGCCACGTAGTATATAGCCCAGCCATGTAGTATATAGCCCAGCCACGTAGTATATAGCCCAGCCACGTAGTATATAGCACAGGCACGCAGTATATAGCACAGCCCACGCAGTATATAACACAGCCACGTAGTATATAGCACAGCCACATAGTATATAGCACAGCTCACGTAGTATATAGCACAGCTCACGTAGTATATAACACAGCCATGTAGTATATAGCCCAGCCACGTAGTATATAGCACAGCCACGTAATATATAGCACAGGCATGTAGTATATAGCACAGCTGCCTAGTATATAACACAGCCACGTAGTATATAGCACAGGCATGTATATTGCAGAGCCACAAAGTATATAGCACAGCCCACGCAGTATATAACACAGCCCATGTAGTATATAGCACAGCCCACGTAGTATATAGCACAGCCCAGGCAGTATATAACAGCCCACGTAGTATATAACATAGCCACGTAGTGTAGAGCACAGCGACGCAGTATATGACACAGCCCACACAGTATGTAACACAGCCCACGTAGTATATAACACAGCCCACGTAGTATATAGCAATGTGGGCACCATATCCCTGTTAAAAAAAGAATTAAAATAAAAAAACTGTTATATACTCACCTTCTGGCGGCCCCCGGATCCAGCCCAGGTCTTTAGTGATGCTCCTCGCGATGCTCCGTTCCCAGTAATGCCTTGCGGCAATAACCCGTGATGATGTAGCAGTCTCGCGAGAACGCTACGTCATCATCTCGTGAGACCGCTACGTCATCACGGGTCGTTGCCGCAATGCATTCTTGGGACCGGAGTGTCACGAGGAGCGGGAAAGGCTGGCGCGGACGCCGGAAGGTGAGAATATAATGTTTTTTTTTTTATTATTATTATTTTTAGCATTATATCTTTCTACTATTGATGCTGCATAGGCAGCATCAATAGTAAAAATTGAAGCGGTGTTTAAATCCTGCCCCAATATCGCTGATTGGTCACAGCCGGCCGGGCACGACCAATCAGCGACGTGGGATTTCCGTTACAGACGGAAGTTACAGATAGACAGAAGTGGACCTTAGACAATTATTATATAGAGATTATTTTCAGTAATAGCGCGGTCATCTGCTGAGGTTCTCCTCCACTATTAGGGGGTGTCACCAGCTGTAATGAAGGTTACCTGGTTAGGGGCCCAGTCAGAAGCTTCGCCCCCCTGAACCAAAACCCTAGCTAGGGACGGACTAAACTGCATATTGGGATTATGGGATGATGGGATGATGGGCTGCAATACTAGACTCCACCACTAGATGGCAGCACATTTTACAAATGCAGCCCAGGAAATGACTTCTTGTAATATAGCAAGAAGGGAATTCAATGGAAATACTTAAATGAATCAGAACATCCACAGGGCTGGATTAAAGTTTAATAATAGAACCGGGGAAAAAAGATTGTAACTATATGGGATTATGTGTAGAATATCGGGTTACACATGCCTGGTGATATATCTCATCAACATCTCATAGGAATATGGGTATAATTATTGTTCTGTATGGGGATTATGGGTGAAATATCACAAATACACATGCCCAGGAACATACTTCATCTACTTCTGATAGGAATATGGGTATAATTATTGTTCTGTATGGGGATTATGGGTGAAATATCACAAATATACATGCCCAGGAACATATTTCATCTACTTCTGATAGGAATATGAGTATAATTATTGTTCTGTATGGGGATTATGGGTGAAATATCACAAATACACATGCCCAGGAACATATTTCATCTACTTCTGATAGGAATATGGGTATAATTATTGTTCTGTATGGGGATTATGGGTGAAATATCACAAATACACATGCTCAGGAACATATTTCATCTACTTCTGATAGGAATATGGGTATATCTATTGATCTGTATGGGGATTATGGGTGAAATATCACAAATACACATGCCCAGGAACATACTTCATCTACTTCTGATAGGAATATGGGTATAATTATTGATCTGTATGGGGATTATGGGTGAAATATCACAAATACACATGCTCAGGAACATACTTCATCTACTTCTGATAGGAATATGGGTATATCTATTGTTCTGTATGGGGATTATGGGTGAAATATCACAAATACACATGCCCAGGAACATACTTCATCTACTTCTAATAGGAATATGGGTATAATTATTGTTCTGTATGGGGATTATGGGTGAAATATCACAAATACACATGCCCAGGAACATACTTCATCTACTTCTGATAGGAATATGGGTATAATTATTGTTCTGTATGGGGATTATGGGTGAAATATCACAAATACACATGCCCAGGAACATACTTCATCTACTTCTAATAGGAATATGGGTATATCTATTGTTCTGTATGGGGATTATGGGTGAAATATCACAAATACACATGCCCAGGAACATATTTCATCTACTTCTGATAGGAATATGAGTATAACTATTGTTCTGTATGGGGATTATGGGTGAAATATCACAAATACACATGCCCAGGAACATACTTCATCTACTTCTGATAGGAATATGGGTATAATTATTGTTCTGTATGGGGATTATGGGTGAAATATCACAAATATACATGCTCAGGAACATACTTCATCTACTTCTGATAGGAATATGGGTATAATTATTGTTCTGTATGGGGATTATGGGTGAAATATCACAAATACACATGCCCAGGAACATACTTCATCTACTTCTAATAGGAATATGGGTATATCTATTGTTCTGTATGGGGATTATGGGTGAAATATCACAAATACACATGCTCAGGAACATACTTCATCTACTTCTGATAGGAATATGGGTATATCTATTGTTCTGTATGGGGATTATGGGTGAAATATCACAAATACACATGCCCAGGAACATACTTCATCTACTTCTGATAGGAATATGGGTATATCTATTGTTCTGTATGGGGATTATGAGTGAAATATCACAAATACACATGCCCAGGAACATATTTCATCTACTTCTGATAGGAATATGGGTATAATTATTGTTCTGTATGGGGATTATGGGTGAAATATCACAAATACACATGCCCAGTAACATACTTCATCTACTTCTGATAGGAATATGGGTATATCTATTGTTCTGTATGGGGATTATGAGTGAAATATCACAAATACACATGCCCAGGAACATATTTCATCTACTTCTGATAGGAATATGGGTATATCTATTGTTCTGTATGGGGATTATGGGTGAAATATCACAAATACACATGCCCAGTAACATACTTCATCTACTTCTGATAGGAATATGGGTATATCTATTGTTCTGTATGGGGATTATGGGTGAAATATCACAAATATACATGCTCAGGAACATACTTCATCTACTTCTGATAGGAATATGGGTATATCTATTGTTCTGTATGGGGATTATGGGTGAAATATCACAAATACACATGCCCAGGAACATACTTCATCTACTTCTGATAGGAATATGGGTATAACTATTGTTCTGTATGGGGATTATGGGTGAAATATCACAAATACACATGCCCAGGAACATATTTCATCTACTTCTGATAGGAATATGGGTATATCTATTGTTCTGTATGGGGATTATGGGTGAAATATCACAAATACACATGCCCAGGAACATATTTCATCTACTTCTGATAGGAATATGAGTATAACTATTGTTCTGTATGGGGATTATGGGTGAAATATCACAAATACACATGCCCAGTAACATACTTCATCTACTTCTGATAGGAATATGGGTATATCTATTGTTCTGTATGGGGATTATGGGTGAAATATCACAAATATACATGCTCAGGAACATACTTCATCTACTTCTGATAGGAATATGGGTATATCTATTGTTCTGTATGGGGATTATGGGTGAAATATCACAAATACACATGCCCAGGAACATACTTCATCTACTTCTGATAGGAATATGGGTATAACTATTATTCTGTATGGGGATTATGGGTGAAATATCACAAATACACATGCCCAGGAACATATTTCATCTACTTCTGATAGGAATATGGGTATATCTATTGTTCTGTATGGGGATTATGGGTGAAATATCACAAATACACATGCCCAGGAACATATTTCATCTACTTCTGATAGGAATATGAGTATAACTATTGTTCTGTATGGGGATTATGGGTGAAATATCACAAATACACATGCTCAGGAACATATTTCATCTACTTCTGATAGGAATATGGGTATATCTATTGATCTGTATGGGGATTATGGGTGAAATATCACAAATACACATGCCCAGGAACATACTTCATCTACTTCTGATAGGAATATGGGTATAATTATTGTTCTGTATGGGGATTATAGGTGATATATCATGAATACACATGCCCAGTGTCATATTCAATCAATTCCTGGTAAGAACACGTATGTGTACAATTATTGTTTTATATGTTGATTATTGGTAAAATATGATGAAACATTTCATTAACTTCCGGTAAGAATATGGGTATATTTATTATTCTATATGGGGTTGTGGTCAGAATGCTATGGAGATACAGATCCTGTAACCTATTTGCATCTGACAGGACTACATGTCCATTGACTTCTCCCACCCCTGGCATCATAGGTCTTTGACCCAGTGTTCCCACCTCCTTATTAGGCCGGCCATGTCATAGAGATGAGCAGTCTTGCACCATACTTCTTGCTTATATACCTATATTATTCTCAATACATTGTTCTTTATAGGATGTTGGATCTTTTGCAGGATTTTATTGGTTACTTAGGTTTGTTGACATCAATAACTTTTAATGGAGATATATAGAATTTTTTTTAAATAACTTAATAAAATAATAGGTTTTATCTTAACAAAAATATTTGGAAATGGAACATGTATTTTAGTGTATACTGGTCTCTAGGTTAATACGAAGGCCATCATAACAAATCCAACAAAATAGCTTTCATGGAACAATAAATGATGCTGCTTACGTTCACATGTCTGATATAGGACTCGGTATTGCTTCTTCGTCAGTAGGCAAGGCATTATTGAATCTTATGTGCCTGTTTTCCATCCAGGTTCACTTGAATGGGAATGGAAACCTTCATATTGTTCATATTGTTTTTTGTTTTTTTTGTGTGTGGCTGTGGGAAAAAGATGAGGGTAACGTATACAGTCATGGCCAAAAGTTTTGAGAATGACACCAAAATTATATTTTCACATGATCTGCTGCCCTCTGGTTTTTATTAGTGTTTGTCTGATGTTTATATCACATACAGAAATATAATTGCAATCATATTATTAGTACCAATAGGTTATATTGACAGTTAGAATGAGTTAATGCAGCAAGTCAATATTTGCAGTGTTGACCCTTCTTCTTCAAGACCTCTGCAATTCTCCCTGGCATGCTCTCAATCAACTTCTGGACCAAATCCTGACTGATAGCAGTCCATTCTTGCATAATCAGTGCTTGCATTTTGCCAGAATTTGTTGGTTATTGTTTGTCCACCCGTCTCTTGATGATTGACCACAAGTTCTCAATGGGATTAAGATCTGGGGAGTTTCCAGGCCATGGACCCAAAATCTCTGTTTTGTTCCATGAGCCATTTAGTTATCACCTTTGCTTTATGGCAAGGTGCTCCATCATGCTGGAAAAGGCATTGTTGGGCGCCAAACTGCTCTTGGACGGTTGGGAGAAGTTGCTCTTGGAGGACATTCTGGTACCATCCTTTATTCATGGCTGTGTGTTTAGGCCGATTCCCTTGCCTGAGAAGCAACCCCACACATGAATGGTTTCAGGATGCTTTACAGTTGGCATGAGACAAGACTGGTGGTATCGCTCACCTCTTCTTCTCCGAATAAGCTGTTTTCCAGATGTCCCAAACAATCGAAAAGGGGATTCATCAGAGAAAATGACTTTGCCCCAGTCCTCAGCAGTCCACTCCCTGAACCTTTTGCAGAATATCAGTTGGTCCCTGATGTTTTTTCTGGAGAGAAGTGGCTTCTTTGCTGCCCTCCTTGAAACCAGGCCTTGCTCAAAGAGTCTCCGCAGTCTCACAGTGCGTGCAGAAGCGCTCACACCAGCCTGCTGCCATTCCTGAGCAAGCTCGGCACTGCTGGTAGTCCGATCCCGCAGCTGAAACAGTTTTAAGATACGGTCCTGGCACTTGCTGGTCTTTCTTGGGCGCCGTGGAGCCTTTTTGACAACAATGGAAGCTCTCTCCTTGAAGTTCTTGATGAGGCGATAGATTGTTGACTGAGGTGCAATCTTTGTAGCTGCGATACTCTTCCCTGTTAGGCTATTTTTGTGCAGTGCAATGATGGCTGCACGTGTTTCTTTAGAGATAACCATGGTTAACTGAAGAGAAACAATGATACCAAGCACCAGCCTCCTTTTAAAGTGTCCAGTGATGTCATTCTTACTTAATCATGACTGATTGATCGCCAGCCCTGTCCTCATCAACACCCACACCTGTGTTAATGGATCAAGCACTAAATCAACGTTAGCTGCTCCTTTTAAGGCAGGACTGGAATGATGTTGAAATGTGTTTTGGGGGTTAAAGTTCATTTTCTGGGCAAATATTGACTTTGCAAGTACAGTAATTGCTGTTAAGCTGATCACTCTTTGACATTCAGGAGTATATGCAAATTGCCATTACAAAAATGAAGCAGTAAACTTTGGAAAAATTACTATGTCTCATTCTCAATACTTTTGGCCATGACTGTACAGCACTTTGCCAGCCAATTTACTGCTTTATCCAAGCATCCAGGCGGCTGCCCAGGGCTCCCCTTTTAGACACAAAAAATGGACAAAAGCGGACAGTAGAACATAAAAGAGAGGTAGGATGACACAAAAGGAGGATACTCAGAGGGACAGAAGGATACAAGAGGGACAGGAAGACCCAAAGCGGGACAGCAGGATACAAAGGGGGGCATTTTATTCAGTTGTTTGAGTTATCCCAGTTTTTCACAAATCCAAGCACCCTCTGCTCCCGTTTAGCTTGGATAAAAGAGACTCTACTGGATATTTTTATCAGGTAAAGGATAAATATGGGAGTTGGGATTTGTAGCCATGTTATCCAAATCATAATCCCCATATAAATGAATATTGATAATAATCAATAATATAATCATCCACATCTGATGATCATATCACATTACATTTTATGTGAAATTAGTGGGGTAAGGTGTTTGTTGGTTGACAGCACACGCCATGCACGATTGAGCAGCTAAGTATTAAATTTCACAAAGAAAACACAGGCTATTTTCAACTCGACGCTTTAAAGAGGACCTGTCATCACATTCAATGCCACCAAGCCGCAGCTATGGTGGCATAGTTGACAGGTCCAGCTGTGTGGAGAGACCTTTGTCCACCTCCCTGGGTGCCTCCTCATTGAAATACTAAACTTTATTGCCCCCTTGGCGCGCGTAACGGGAATCAAGAAGTGGTCCTGTTGGTGTTTTGGAGTGTGAACCAATCAGTGCTTGAGCCCTGCGCTGTGCCGCGTCATCAGTCGCTGGGCAGTAAAAAAATTCCTGCCCAGCAACTGATGACGCAGTGCACTGTAGATAGCGCAGATTTGTTCACACTCCATCGGACCGATACAGACACTTCATGCTTCCAGTGGTGCCCGTCGAGAGGAATAAAGTGTAATATTTTAGTGCGGAGGCACCAGGGAGGCGGATAGAGGGCTGTCCACACTACTGGACCTGTTAGCTATGCCACCATAGCTGCGGCTTGGGGGCATTGAATGTGATGACAGGTCAGCTTTAAGCCTTTTTTTCAGTACTGAAGATAAGCAGTTAAAAGTCTCTTAAATCAGCCTTTATTTGCTTATTTCAGCAACCTTGACGTCCAACCACAAAATATATCAATAAAGTCACAAAAGCTATTTTCAAGTCAATGCTTCAGACAGTTTTCACAATCTTGAAGAAAAAAAAAAAAAAAAAGCAAAAACTTTGTTAAACCCGTCTTTCCAGGCCTGTTGCAGCATCTTTGAGCGTATAAACACTGCATATGTCCAGGAAATCAATGCAGATATTTTCAAATTAATAGTTCAAACTGTTATCGCTATATTAATGAAAAGCCGTCATATAGAAACAATAAACAGCCTATACTGACTTATTGCAGCGCTATTGAATGCAGAATTAACAAGCTGTAAAAGGAAATTACTTAGCCTATTTGACGCTGTAATATAAATGTACATATAGGTATTCATTTATTATGAAGCTTAGGTGCCCACAAGTTTTTAAAGATATTTTTTCAAACAAAGCTGCAAAATTATTTAGCCTCTGTAAATATAATATTTCACATTGAATTACCATGGAGGTGAATAATTCTATTCATATTATTATGGGAAATTCATAAAATGTGGTACTGGGCATGACTATTTGGGATAAATATATATGTTCTTAAAATAATGATAAAATATGTTCCTGGGCATGTGTATTTGTGATATTTCACCCATAATCCCCATACAGAACAATAGATATACCCATATTCCCTTCTTGCTACATTACAAGAAGTCATTTCCTGGGCTGCATTTGTAAAATGTGCTGCCATCTAGTGGTGGAGTCTAGTATTGCAGCCCATCATCCCATCATCCCATCATCCCAATATGCAGTTTAGTCCGTCCCCCTAGCTATGCCTCTGCGCAAAGAGCCAGTAGATGACGACGCTGAGGAGTCCGGACCTGCGGCCAGCGAGGAGAAGGGAGGATTTCATTTCTTTTATGTCTGGAGCAATATATGGAGAATTATACGGGTCCCATCGTATTGCATGGACGACTATAATGTCCAATTTCTGAGCTATTGATATCAGTCATGTAATGGAAGAAGTGAAATCTTTTGCATTGTATTATACCGATATTTCTCTGCCATATCTGTGCATCATGTATTGTGGTATGTGTTAAAGGGGCCACTGAGATTCTTTCAGCCGGGACCCACAAAAACCTTGAACCGACCCTGTACTGAAGGGGTTAACGTCCCACGCTCAGTAATGGGGAATCTCCAGCACCTACCTCCACCTGCAGAGCCGCAAACCACATACATGGCTTCTCTGTGCGCACACACAGGACCTGTGATGAGGTCACAGGAGGGGAGGAGTCATGGGGTCACATGATCAGGGGCCTCAGTATATGCGCAGAGTGCAGCGCTGACAGCTTCTGTAGCATGCAGATATTGCTTCATCTGCATGCTGTAGAAGCGATGAGCCTGCACAAAATGAGTGTCCCATAGTGGGACAAAGTGTAAAAGATAGAATGAAGTATACATTTTTTTTTTAATAATTGTAAAAATATATATTTTTTAAATAATAATAATAAAAAAAAATATTCTATCATTAAATCAATATTTAGAATGGAAAAAAAACCTAAACAATAAAAGTAACACATTTGGTATCCCCGTGTCCGTAACGACCCGACCTATAAAACTGTCCCACTAGTTAACCCCTTTTGTGAACACCATAAAAAAACAAGGCAAAAAACAAAGCTTTATCATTATACCACCAAACAAAAAGTGGAATAACACGCGATCAAAAAGACGGATATAAAAAACCATGGTACCACTGAAAACATCATCTTGTCCCACAAAAAGCGAGCCCCCATACAGCTCCAACACCAGAAAAATAAAAAAGTTATAGCTCTCAGAATAAAGCGATGCAAGAATAATTATTTTTTATATAAAATAGTTTTTATTGTATAAAAGCGCCAAAACATAAAAAATGATATAAATGAGGTATCGCTGTAATCGTACTGAACCGAAGAATAAAACTGCTTTATCCATTTTACCACACGCGGAACGGTATAAACGCCTCCCCCAAAAGAAATACATGAATTGCTGGTTTTTGCTCATTCTGTCTCCCAAAAATCAGAATAGAAAGCGATCAAAAAAAGTAATGTACCCGAAAATGGTACCAATAAAAATGTCAACTCGTCCCGCAAAAAACAAGACCTCACATGACTGGGACAAAATATGGAAAAATATTGTGGTCAAAATATGGTGGTGCAAAAACTATTTTTTGCAATAAAACCGTCTTTTAGTGTGTGATGGCTGCCAAACATGAAAACCTGCTATAACGCCTCTTTCAAACGTCCTGATATTTCCGGTACTGGAGATGTCAGTGTGTGTAATACTTGAGGCACATGTGTGCTGCATCAGTACCACAAGAACGGGCGCCAGGGAAGAAGCGTTACAGAAAGAGCTGTTCCCCGGCACCGGGTGCTGAACACGGCTCTTGTCATTCTCTCCTGCTCTGCCGGTGATCGGCGCAAGCAGGGGAGAATGATGACAGTTACATTTAACCCCTTAACAACCACTGATAAGCCTTCTAATGGTGGTTGTTAAGGGTACTTAAACCATAGCGCCGCTTTTTAAGGTTATAGCGCCCCCAGGGTCAGAATTTATCCGTGGTCTCAGTTGCCAGGGGTAGCCAAGACCCCAGAGAGCATGATTCGGGTTGGTTTTTACAGACCCCGATGTTGTGATTGCCGTTATTAATGGTATATCGGCAACCGCAAAAAAGTTCTATTTTCCATTTAATAGTAAAGAAACAGGGTCCCCCGCTCCCCTGGTACCTATGTTCTCCCTGCAAACCCCCCTGAAGTCCCCCGAGCCTCCGGCTTCTTCTGGGAGAAAATGGTAAGCGTATGCGCAGTGAGCCCGCCGAGATCTGCCAGCCGGCAACCAACAACAATAGATTTTTTTCCTATTGGATCATTTTAATTACTGTGATAGACCCTATCACAGTGATCAAAATAAAAAAAAAAATAGTAAATCAAACCCCCCTTTATCACCCCTATAGTTAGGAAAAAATAATCAATTTTTAAAAAATGCATTTATTTTCATTTTCCAATTAGGGTTAGAGTTGGGCTAAAGTGAGTTGGGCTAAAGTTAGGGTTGGGGTTAAAGTTAGGGTTGGGCCTAAAGTTAGGGTTGGGGCTAGAGTTGGGGTTAGGGTTTGGATTAGGGGTGTGTTAAGGTTAGATTTGTGGTTAGGGTTATGGTTAGGGTTGGGATAAGGATTAGAGGTGTGTTAGGGTTAAAGTTGGAGTTAGAATTGGGGCTTCCACTGTTTAGGCACATCAAGGGCTCTCCAAACGTGACATGGCGTCCGATCTCAATTCCAGCCAATTCTGTTGAAAAAGTGAAAGGATGCTCCTTCCCTTCCGAGCTCTGCTGTGTGCCCAAACAGTGATTTACCCCCAAATATGGGGTATTGGCGTACTCATGACAAATTGGACAACTTTTGGA
This sequence comes from Ranitomeya imitator, assembly GCF_032444005.1. NCBI lineage: Eukaryota > Metazoa > Chordata > Amphibia > Anura > Dendrobatidae > Ranitomeya > Ranitomeya imitator. Next base: position 304,750,360 of record NC_091283.1, read on the forward strand.
GTCCAATTTCTCCCGTTACCCTTGGGAAAATAAAAAATTGGGGACTAAAAGATCTTGTTTGTGGAAAAAATATGATTTATTATTTTCACACCTGGGCGTTATAAACTTTAGTGAAACACCTGGGGGTTCAAAGTTCTCACCACACATCTAGATAAGTTCCTTGGGAGGGTCTTGTTTCCATAATGGTGTCATTTGTGGGGGGTTTCAACTGTTTAGGCACATCATTGGCTCGCCAAATGCGACATGGCGTCCGATCTCAATTCCAGCCAATTTTGTGTCGAAAAAAAATAAAACAGCGCTCCTTCCATTCCGAGCTCTGCCATGCGCCCAAACAGTGGTTTACCCCCAAGATATATCAGCGTACTCAGGACAAATTGTACAACAACTTTTGGGGTCCAATTTCTCCTGTTACCCTTGGTAAAATAAAAAATTGGACCTGAAATACATTGTTTGTGAAAAAAAGTTAAATGTTCATTTTTTTTTAAACATTCCAGAAATTCATGTGAAGCACCTGAAGGGTTAATACATTTCTTGAATGTGGTTTTAAGCACCTTCAAGGGTGCAGTTTTTAGAATGTTGTCACTTTTTGTTATTTTCTATCATATAGACCCCTCAAAGTGACTTCAAATGTGATGTGGTCCCCCCTAAAAAATGGTGTTGTAAAAATGAGAAATCGCTGTTTAACTTTTAACCATTATAACTTCTGTCAGGAAATAGGAAAGTTCTGATTACTTCACTTACACATACAGAGCTCTCAGTTGCAGTTTCCTCTGCCTGCAACATGGAGGTGGAATTCTGAGGAACTCTTTCTCCCTCTGCCTGTGTGTGTAACCTTAAACCCCTTATTTCCCCCTCCCTCCAGAATTTATATGGCTTCAAAGTGAAAGTACAAGTAGAAGCAAATGGGAAAAAAACCCAGGTTTCTTTGTCTTTGCAAATGTAAATATCATAGCACCGATTAATGATATAAGTGGGACAAGTACATTTTTGACATGGGCTTCGGTAGAACTATCAGCCAGTGAGTTTTCTAGGTTCCAGAACCAGCTCAATTGAGAAACGGATTACTACGGAACTGGGTCACCCAGCTACCCCATGTCTATACTTAAGCAAATCCCTATGGCACGCTGAGCATAACGACACGAGTGTCGTCTTTTTACGAGGTTCCTATGCCAAGATATGTGGGATGATGGTTTTTCATAATGCTAAGACAGGGGAGTATCCAGCCTCTAAGTGATGTCACCTCATGGGGAGGGCTTTGGTTTTAGGCTAGGAAATAAGTGAGTGAAGCAGCAGTCTTCACGTGTCTTTGTCCGGGGTCCTGCTGAGAGACAGGGATGATGCATCTGGATATATGCTCGTCCTTCCCACACAGTCAGCCATAAGATGATATGACATAACAAAATGTAAGTGTTTTTCAACTTTCAACTTACCGTCTCCTAGTGTATCCTCACCTATCCCCTGTAGACTGTGAGCCCTTGCGGGCAGGGTCCTCTCTCCTCCTGTACTTCTGTGTGCCTTGTTTTACTCATGTTTATTGTAGTTGTCTATAACTGGCCCCTTCATATGTAAAGCATCATGGAATAAATGGCGCTATAAAAATGTTTAATAATAATCCAAAATATTGGCCTACTGAAATATATGTTCAGTAAATGCAATCAATAATTGGTCATGTGTTATGATCTGGTGGCCTAGGAGCAGCATGAGACAGGTTCAAGGTTTGCGGTCAGTACAGGGACCACCTTCTCCAGAGTCCAGCAGCACAACTAGAAGTAGCCGTGGGGGGTACCTAACACTCCCTAGACCCCTCGACACAGCCTAAGATCTATCTTCCCCTAAAGACAGAAACAGGAAACCTATCTTGCCTCAGAGAAAATCCCCAAAGGATAGATAGCCCCCCACAAATATTGACTGTGAGAGGAGAGGGAAATAACATACGCAGATATGAAATCAGATTTTAGCATAGGAGGCCATACTAGCTAAAAAGAAAGAATAGAACAGAGTACTATGCGGTCAGTATTAAAACACTAGAAAATATCCACCACAGAAAATACAAATCACCACATCTGACTAAACACATGGAGGGTATATCAGCATCTCCAGAGACACATCTTGGCTGCAAAAAATCCTTCACAGACAAAGCTGGACAAGACAAAAACATGAATATGCACAGAACTATAAGGTCCACAGCAGGTGGACAGCAAAAACAAAGCCAGGACTTATCTTTGTAGAAAAGCACAGCAAACTGGAGAGACCAGCAGGGAAGTGAATCCTCCAAAAACAATGGACAACTGGCAGGGACTAAAGAGTCCTGCAAAGCTATATACCCCAGTCAGTTTTGCAATTAGTAGATACACCTGTCCAATCCGGCAGTCCAGGCACAACTGCATTACCCTCTACAACCACCGGAGGGAGCCCAGAAGCTGAATTCACAAAGTACCCCCCCTTGAGGAGAGGTCACCGAACCCTCACCAGAGCCCCCAGGCCGATCAGGATGAGCCCGATGAAAGGTACGAACCAAATCAGCGGCATGGACATCAGAGGCAGAAACCCAAGAATTATCCTCCTGGCCATAACCCTTCCATTTGACAAGATACTGAAGCTTCCGCCTCGAAAAACGAGAATCCAAAATCTTCTCAACAACATATTCCAACTCCCCATCGACCAACACAGGGGCCGGAGGATCAACAGAGGGAACAACGGGCTCCACATATTTCCGCAACAAAGATCTATGGAAGACATTATGATTAGCAAAAGAGGCCGGAAGCGTCAGGCGAAAGGACACCGGATTAATAATCTCAGAAATCCTATAAGGACCAATAAATCGAGGCTTAAACTTAGGGGAAGAAACCTTCATAGGAACATGACAGGAAGATAACCAAACCAGATCCCCAACCCGAAGCCGGGAACCAACACACCGACGACGATTAGCAAAACGTTGAGCCTCCTCCTGAGACAGCACCAAATTGTCCACCACATGAGCCCAAATCTGCTGCAACCTGTCGACCACAGAATTCACACCAGGAAGGTCAGAAGGCTCAACCTGCCCAGAAGAAAAACGAAGATGAAAACCAAAATTACAAAAAAAACCAAAGTAGCCGAACTAGCCCGATTATTAAGGGCAAACTCGGCTGTGAGGAAAATGTATATCATAAGTTAGTTTTCTTGCTAGCCTGCGTGGGCTAAGCCCCCCTTCTTGGAGTGATGCTGCAACAGTTTGTAGCTTTCAAATTCCTTCCCTTTCACTCAGCCAAGAGCTGCTTTGCCAATGTATGGGGGAAGAGAGGTTTTATTGCCGAAAGGAATTTACGACTAGGCTCAAATCTCCTCTAGCAGAGAACTGTTTAAAATTTTCCAGAAATCCATGAGAGTCTTTGTTCTGTTATTGTAAGATATTAGGCAAACGATTTAAGCTAGAAATAGGAAAAATATATATTCTTTACACCCCTCGGTGGATCTATTCACCACGTAAAACCTGAGCTTCTAGCTCCATCTAGTAAAGAAGTAGGGATTTCTCTGTAAATATGTATCCCAGATAGGACATATTTGATCTCATTAGAATGCTCACGTTAATCCGAGATGAATGATGAGTTTGTTAGGACTATAACATGTTTTGTAGCGGAGTTATCGAAATTAGATATAGATTAGAAAAAATGAGTTAACTGAAGAGGTAGGAGGGACGAGGTGATCCAACCCCTTTCTGGGATGTTACAGGCTTAAGCTATAACTGTCTGCACACATCCCCAGCTTCTTTCTTGTCCTATTTTCCTGGAAGAGCTGAGTACATCCCATGAGCTGGGACGTATGGAAAACTGCCCTAGCCTGGGTGCCTGCCATGCTTTGAACATGTGAGTGTTATCTTTTCTCCTTTATTCCCTTTATGTTATAATTACCCGTGTACATATTTGCAATTGTCTCATTTGTAACATCTTTATAAAATATTTTTGATAAAGCACTGCCTAATTTTTATGGAATATAATATTTAATATTAGTTCGTTCTCCTGTTCTAAACCGTACCCTAAGTCTTCTGAAGGGAAATACGCTACTGCTACTGTTGTGTTGGGTTAGCTTCGGACCCATTTAATCGAAGCTGGTGGCAGCGAGAGTGTGCTGACTGTTGAGTGATGCTGTAGCGGCTGCGGCATTGATAATTATTGTTCCTGCCTGAGTGGGAGTAGTTTATCGCATCGCTGCAGCGTGCCCAATAGCCAGTACATAGCAGGCAGCCTTTCTGGCGACTAATTACCCAGGGTGCAGTACCCAATCTGACCTGAGAGTAAAGGGGGCGCCAGAGAGCTGCAAGTGTTAAGTGGAACAGTAAGCGGGATATACATAAATCCCTGCAGTTTGTGGTATATTGAAAGCAGTGGGATACCTAGAATAAGCCCCTGCTGTAAACTAAGAAGTCAATAGCCTTGTGTGTGTTTTCTCATCACATTGCTAGCAGTGGAGGGATAACTAAGATAAGCCCCCCTGCACATGTGATAGCCGTCTGTTGGCCCAAAGTCACCCCGACCCGTGACGTAGGGGTGACGGTCACGGTGTGAATTGTGACCAATTGGTGACAGCGGTCAGGGGAATCCTGACATTTGGTGGCAAGGCGGTGGGATATTAGAGCATAAGTGATTTGGTTTGAGCAATCATTCCTCTCACTAAAAACTTGCAGAAAGTTCTGACGAGGACTCTGCGCAAACAAGTTTGGAGAACGAACTCAGTGTTTTTTAGTTGTGAGACAATTGCGTACTGGTAATTATCCCCTCCCTTCTCTTCGTTTTTCTATCCTATCTTTTATTTGGCAACCATGGCTGCGAAAGGGGAAGCCTGGTACAACCAGCAGAAGAAGGACATTCTTGCTGGGATATGCATGTACCATGGCCTGAACCCCCAGGACAAGTCCAAGGCTCAAATGGTCGCTGACCTGGTGCAATTCGAAGCCGACCAAGCCAGGTCACAGAGCCCAGAGGCCGCAGAAGCCAGCACCAGCGAACATGGTGCTGCAGCAGAGGTCCAACCACTGAATGCTGGCCGTGTTAGCAATCCGGGCGAATTGGACCCCCACCTGCAGGCGGCCTTGAAAGAATTCCCCACTGATGACCGTGAGGGACGTCGGCAGCTGATTCAGCAATACCGGCAGGAGGCCTAGCAAGCCGAGAGAGAGGCCCGAGATGAGAGAGAGGCCCAGCGAGCCGAGCGGGAGGCTGAGAGAGCCGAGCGGGAGGCTGAGAGAGCCGAGCGCCAAGCCCAGCGAGAACATGAACTGGAGATGCTCCGGCAGGGGGGGATACCCTCCACCGCCCAGAGACGTGAGCCCAGCAGCGCTCAGATGCCTAAGCCCCGGCCCGATCACTTTCCTGTTATGGAGAAGGACGGAGACTTGGACACGTTTCTGCGGGCCTTTGAGAAAGCCTGTAGACAGTACCGGCTGCCTACAGATGAATGGGCATGATACCTGACACCAGGGCTGAGAGGCAAAGCTCTGGAGGCGTTTGCTGCCCTCCCTCAAGAACAAGATGGTGACTATGAGGCCATCAAGCAGGCTCTGATAGCCAAGTACCAGCTTACACCCGAGGTGTACCGTAGAAAGTTCCGGACCCTCCAACGTGGCCCACACGACAGTTACAGTGATGTGGTGCATGGACTGGGGACCCACTTTGACCAGTGGACCCAAGGACTGTCAGTGACCACCTTTGCACAGCTGCGAGACCTGATGATCAAAGACCAGTTCTTTCATCTTTGCCCAGCTGAGGTGCGACAGTTCGTGATGGACAGAGAACCCAAAGACGTGACGAAAGCAGCGCAGATTGCCGATGCCTATGAGGCCAACCGTAGATCGGAAGTGCGGAAGCCAGTCACCACCAGCTGGAGAGGGGGTAAGCCTGCAACCAACGCCAGTATCCCTGCCAGCCAACACACCAGAGGTCCTGGCCCCGTGGCCAACAGCACCAGACCTACCACCGAACCTCGCAAGTGTTTCACCTGCAATCAGACTGGTCATATCAGTCCCTCCTGTCCAGCCAAGCAGAAGAACACCCCAGCCAAGGCCCCAGGGCCTAATGCAGCAGTTCTTTTGGTGGGTGGTGTGGTTGGGAGGGTGTGTGACAACGTACAGCCCGTCACTGTGGGGGGCCATGTTGCTACAGGCCTCAAGGACACCGGGGCTGAACGAACCCTCATCCGACCCGAACTGGCGGCCCCTGAAGAAATCATTCCGGGGAAAACCCTAACTGTCACTGGGATTGGGGGCATCAGCTGTCCCTTACCGATGGCCCAGGTTTTTATTGATTGGGGTGCCGGGAGCGGGGTGAAGGAAGTGGGGCTGTCTGATAATTTGCCCACTGATGTTTTGTTGGGGACTGATTTGGGGAGGATGGTTGCATACTATGTCCCTGACACCCCTCCCCAATCTACTAATGAGGGTAAAGTTAACCCTGATGATGATGATGATGGGAAATCGCATGTGTTACCTGACCATGCTTTATCTTGTAATGATGCATCTAATAACCATTTTTTTCCTAGGATTGATGGTGAAAATGTTGTACCTGTGCCAGCTGACCCTGATAATGATTTTTCTGAGAAGGTTAATGTGTCCATAGGTACAGGCGTGCCCAGCCACGTCGCTCTGCGGAGTGAGATGGCTGAGGAACCCCTAACAGGGGCAAGTGTCGGTGCTACAGGAAATGGGGAGATGCATGGGAACCGTGAGGAAGGTGATGCCATGAAAGTGACCAGTGCCACCGAGGAAGGTAACTGGCCCATAAGTAGCACTGCCCCTGGAGTGTTGGGGGTGGATGGGGAGGTAGAGCCCTTAGCAGCACCGGCTGATGGGTCTGAAGAAACCCCCGGGGAGACAGCCTACGTAGCTGCTGTCACCCGCAGTCAGAGTGCCCGGAACGCAGATAACTGTCTGCCTTCCGGACCCTCCTCAGTCATCACTGTGACTGAACCAGAGGTGGACCCAGAGCAGGTCCAAGAGGGTTCCCGTGGGGAAGGGACCCTGACATCGCTTCTGGCTTCCCCTAGCCAGGAGTTTCAGGCCGCTCTGCACACAGATGCGAGCCTAGAGAGTTTGAGACAACTTGCCGGGACGCTCTTCTCCGAGGCTGATAAGGAGAAGGTGTTCTGGGAACGAGGAAGGTTGTACCGGGAGACAGTACCCGGAGAATCACAAAAGGAGTGGTTGAGGGAAAGACAGCTGGTCGTCCCGCAGCAATTTCGGGGTGAGTTGTTGCGGATTGCCCATGAGATCCTGCTAGCTGGACACTTGGGGATCAACAAAACTAAGGCCCGGCTGTCTCAACACTTCTATTGGCCTAAGATGGGGACAGATATGTCAAACTACTGCCGCTCCTGTATCACTTGTCAAAGAGTGGGGAAGGCGGGGCCTGCTATTAAGGCTCCCCTGATCCCTTTGACAGTGATAGAGGAGCCTTTCCAGAGGATCGCGGTGGACATTGTGGGCCCGCTGGCCGTCCCCAGCAGCTCTGGAAAGCAATACATCCTTACTGTGGTAGACTATGCTACCCGGCACCCAGAGGCAGTAGCTCTGTCGTCAACTAGGGCAGATAAGGTGGCGGATGCCCTGTTGGCCATCTTTTCACGTGTAGGGTTTCCCAGGGAAATGCTTACTGATCAAGGGACCCAATTTATGTCTCGCTTAATGGAGGCTCTCTGTAAGAGAATGCAGGGGAAGCACCTGGTATCGAGTGCGTATCACCCACAGACCAATGGCTTGTGTGAACGCTTCAATGGTACCCTCAAACAGATGCTACACATGCTGGTTGAGGCTCAAGGGCGCGACTGGGAGCAGTACCTCCCACACCTGCTGTTCGCTTACCGAGAGGTTCCGCAGGCCTCGACGGGGTTCTCCCCCTTTGAGCTCCTGTACGGCAGGCGAGTCCGGGGACCCCTTGGGTTGGTAAGAGAATCCTGGGAAGAGGAGCCGAACCCTTCCGAAGTGTACATAGTGGAGTATGTCATGCGCTTCCATGACAAGATGCAGACCTTGACGCAGTTGGTGCATGACAACATGACGCAGGCTCAGGCTGATCAGAAGCACTGGTACGACCAGAACGCCCGGGAGCGGACCTACCACGTGGGTCAAAAGGTGTGGGTGCTGGTCCCCGTACCAATGGATAAGCTTCAGGCAGCCTGGGAGGGCCCGTACGTCGTCCACCAACAGCTCAACCTGGTCACTTACGTGGTCACGCTTGACCACGCTCGGGGTAGGCGAAAGGCCTTTCACGTCAACATGATGAAGGCTCATCACGAACGTGAACCTTTCGTCCTACCGGTCTGCAGCTTGCCCGAAGACGGTGAGGAAGACACCCTCCTGGACATGCTGGCCCAAGCCAAGGCCAATGGGTCCATCGAGGACGTGGAGGTAAGCGCCTCGTTAACTGAACCCCAGTGGTTGCAGTTGCAAACCACACTGGAACCCTTCCGGGTCGTGTTCTCCAACCGACCTGGGAGGACTAAGTTAGCAGTCCACGAGGTGGACACCGGGAATCACGCCCCACTACGGCGAACACCCTATCGAATCTCTGACCAGGTGCAGCAGACCATGCGCCAAGAGATAGAGATGTTACAGCTGGGGGTGATTCGACGGTCAAAGAGCGCGTGGGCATCACCTGTAGTTCTAGTGCCAAAGAAGGACCAGACCACCCGGTTCTGCGTGGACTACAGGGGGCTCAACGCCATCACAGCCTCGGATGCGCACCCAATGCCACGCATCGAGGAGCTGCTTGAGAAGTTAGCTGGCGCAAATTACCTAACAATAATGGATCTGAGTCGAGGATACTGGCAGATTCCCCTGAGCCCTGAGGCACACCCTTTGGACTGTAAGAGTCCACGGTCATGCCCTTCGGCATGAAGAATGCCCCTGCCACTTTCCAGCGGATGGTCAACCTCCTGCTTCAGGGACTGGAGAAGTACGCTGTGGCATACTTGGATGACATTGCCATCTTCAGTTCCTCCTGGGAGGAACACCTGCAGCATCTCAAGGAGGTGCTCAGGCGAATTCACCAAGCAGGACTGACTATCAAGCCGGGAAAGTGTCAGATGGGCATGAGGGAGGTTCACTACCTGGGGCACCGGGTAGGCGGGAACACCCTGAAGCCAGAGCCTGACAAAGTGGGAGTGATCGTGAACTGGCCCACTCCCGTGACCAAGAAACAGGTGATGTCCTTCTTGGGCACTGTAGGGTACTATAGGCGCTTCGTACAGCACTATAGTAGCCTGGCAAAACCTTTGACGGACCTCACCAGGAAGAAGCTACCCCACATTGTCAACTGGACAGATGGCTGTGAGGGGGCCTTCCAGGCGTTGAAAACCGCACTGTGCAACGCCCCTGTGTTGAAAGCAGTCGACAGTACTTGGTGCAGACCGACGCCAGCGAGTTTGGCCTTGGTGTTGTGCTCAGCCAGGTTGACTCGGAGGACCAAGAGCACCCCGTGTTATACCTGAGCCGGAAGCTTTTGCCGAGGGAAGTGGCCTACTCCACCATCGAGAAGGAGTGCCTGGCCATAGTCTGGGCCCTGCAGCGCTTGCAGCCCTACTTGTACGGTCGCCCCTTCACTGTGGTGACGACCACAACCCTCTGCGCTGGCTAAACGCCATGTGTGGAACCAACGGCAGGTTGCTACGCTGGAGCCTTGCCCTTCAGCAGTTTGACTTCACCATTGAACACAAAACGGGCAAAGAGCATGGTAATGCAGATGGACTCTCCCGCCAGGGTGAACCTACTGAGGTGCCAATGGAGGCATACCGTCAGGTCCTGCCTCCCTAGCACACACCTGAAGGGGGAGGTGTGAGGAAAATGTATATCATAAGTTAGTTTTCTTGCCAGCATGTGTGGGCTAAGCCCCCCTTCTTGGAGTGATGCTGCAACAGTTTGTAGCTTCAAATTCCTTCCCTTTCACTCAGCCAAGAGCTGCTTTGCCAATGTATGGGGGAAGAGAGGTTTTATTGCCGAAAGGAATTTACGACTAGGCCCAAATCTCCTCTAGCAGAGAACTGTTTAAAATTTTCCAGAAATCCATGAGAGTCTTTGTTCTGTTATTGTAAGATATTAGGAAACGATTTAAGCTAGAAATAGGAAAAATATATATTCTTTACACCCCTCGGTGGATCTATTCACCACGTAAAACCTGAGCTTCTAGCTCCATCTAGTAAAGAAGTAGGGATTTCTCTGTAAATATGTATCCCAGATAGGACATATTTGATCTCATTAGAATGCTCACGTTAATCCGAGATGAATGATGAGTTTGTTAGGACTATAACATGTTTTGTAGCGGAGTTATCGAAATTAGATATAGATTAGAAAAAATGAGTTAACTAAAGAGGTAGGAGGGACGAGGTGATCCAACCCCTTTCTGGGATGTTACAGGCTTAAGCTATAACTGTCTGCACACATCCCCAGCTTCTTTCTTGTCCTATTTTCCTGGAAGAGCTGAGTACATCCCATGAGCTGGGACGTATGGAAAACTGCCCTAGCCTGGGTGCCTGCCATGCTTTGAACATGTGAGTGTTATCTTTTCTCCTTTATTCCCTTTATGTTATAATTACCCGTGTACATATTTGCAATTGTCTCATTTGTAACATCTTTATAAAATATTTTTGATAAAGCACTGCCTAATTTTTATGGAATATAATATTTAATATTAATTCGTTCTCCTGTTCTAAACCGTACCCTAAGTCTTCTGAAGGGAAATACGCTACTGTTACTGTTGTGTTGGGTTAGCTTCGGACCCGTTTAATCGAAGCTGGTGGCAGCGAGAGTGTGCTGACTGTTGAGTGATGCTGTAGCGGCTGCGGCGTTGATAATTATTGTTCCTGCCTGAGTGGGAGTAGTTTATCGCGTCGCTGCAGCGTGCCCAATAGCCAGTACATAGCAGGCAGCCTTTCTGGCGACTAATTACCCAGGGTGCAGTACCCAATCTGACCTGAGAGTAAAGGGGGCTGTTGTGAATTCTGTGGCTGAATTCACTCCTGTGGTCAAAAGTGGTACTGCAGCTTCTGAGCTTCCTCCCTCAGGTGTTCTGGTGAGCTCGTTAACTGCTTCATTACTTAACTCCGCCTGATGCTGCTATCCTTGCTCCTTGTCAATGTTTCAGTGTTGGATCTGAGCTTCTCCTGATTGTTCCTGTGACCTGCTGCTCTGTATAGCTAAGTGCTTTTTGCTTTTCTGTTGCTTTTTTTCTGTCCAGCTTGTCTTTTGTTTTGCTGGAAGCTCTGAGACGCAAAGGGTGTACCGCCGTGCCGTTAGTTCGGCACGGTGGGTTTTTTTTGCCCCCTTTGCGTGGTTTTGCTTTAGGGTTTTTTGTAGACTGCAAAGTTCGCTTTACTGTCCTCGCTCTGTCCTAGAATATCGGGCCCCACTTTGCTGAATCTATTTCATCCCTACGTTTTGTCTTTTCATCTTACTCACAGTCATTATATGTGGGGGGCTGCCTTTTCCTTTGGGGAATTTCTCTGGGGCAAGTCAGGCCTATTTTTCTATCTTCAGGCTAGCTAGTTTCTTAGGCTGTGCCGAGTTGCCTAGGTAGTTGTTAGGCGCAATCCACAGTCGCTTTTAGTTGTGTTTAGGATAGGATCAGGTGTGCAGTCTACAGAGTTTCCACGTCTCAGAGCTCGTTCTTGTATTTTTGGGTATTTGTCAGATCACTGTGTGCGCTCTGATCGCTAAGCACACTGTGTTTCTGGATTGCCTTCATAACACCTGTCATTAGCAAACATAACAGTACAAGGAGCCAACTAATGATTCTCAATAGAGGGAAAGAAAAAGTTCTGACATCATTTTTTTTTTTTTTTCTGCTCTGTGTTCACTTTTTTTTTTCCCCTAGACATTTGGGTGATTCTGGACACAGGTGTGGACATGGATATTCAGGGTCTGTGCTCTTCAATGGATAATCTCGTTATAAATGTACAAAAAATTCAAGATACTATTGATCAGAAATCTATGTTAGAACCAAGAATTTCTATTCCTGATTTGTTTTTTGGAGATAGAACTAAGTTTCTAAGTTTCAAAAATAATTGTAAGCTATTTCTGGCCTTGAAACCTCATTCTTCTGGTAATCCTATTCAACAGGTTTTGATTATTATTTCTTTTTTGCGCGGCGACCCTCAAGACTGGGCATTTTCTCTTGCGCCAGGAGACCCTGCATTGAGTAGTGTCGATGCGTTTTTCCTGGCGCTCGGATTGCTGTACGATGAGCCTAATTCAGTGGATCAGGCTGAGAAAAATTTGCTGGCTTTGTGCCAGGGTCAGGATGATATAGAAGTATATTGTCAGAAATTTAGGAAATGGTCAGTACTCACTCAGTGGAATGAATCTGCGCTGGCAGCTTTGTTCAGAAAGGGTCTCTCTGAGGCTCTTAAGGATGTCATGGTGGGATTTCCTATGCCTGCTGGTTTGAATGAGTCTTTGTCTTTGGCCATTCAGATCGGTCGACGCTTGCGCGAGCGTAAATCTGTGCACCATTTGGCGGTACTGCCTGAGGTTAAACCTGAGCCTATGCAGTGCGATAGGACTATGACTAGAGTTGAACGGCAGGAATACAGACGTCTGAATGGTCTGTGTTTCTACTGTGGTGATTCCACTCATGCTATTTCTGATTGTCCTAAGTGCACTAAGCGGTCCGCTAGGTCTGCCGTCATTGGTACTGTACAGTCCAAATTCCTTCTGTCCATTACCTTGATATGCTCTTTGTCGTCGTTTTCTGTCATGGCGTTTGTGGATTCGGGCGCTGCCCTGAATCTGATGGATTTGGATTATGCTAAACGTTGTGGGTTTTTCTTGGAGCCTTTGCGGTGTCCTATTCCATTGAGAGGAATTGATGCTACACCTTTGGCCAAGAATAAACCTCAATACTGGGCCCAGCTGACCATGTGCATGGCTCCTGCACATCAGGAAGTTATTCGCTTTCTGGTGTTGCATAATCTGCATGATGTGGTCGTGTTGGGGTTGCCATGGCTACAAACCCATAATCCAGTATTGGATTGGAATTCCATGTCGGTATCCAGCTGGGGTTGTCAGGGGGTACATGGTGATGTTCCATTTTTGTCGATTTCGTCATCCACCCCTTCTGAGGTCCCAGAGTTCTTGTCTGATTATCAGGATGTATTTGAAGAGCCCAAGTCCGATGCTCTACCTCCGCATAGGGATTGTGATTGTGCTATCAATTTGATTCCTGGTAGTAAATTCCCTAAAGGTCGATTATTTAATTTATCCGTGCCCGAACACGCCGCTATGCGCAGTTATGTGAAGGAATCCCTGGAGAAGGGACATATTCGCCCATCGTCATCACCACTGGGAGCAGGGTTCTTCTTTGTAGCCAAGAAGGATGGTTCGCTGAGACCGTGTATTGATTACCGCCTTCTTAATAAGATCACTGTTAAATTTCAGTATCCCTTGCCATTGTTATCTGACTTGTTTGCTCGGATTAAGGGGGCTAGTTGGTTCACTAAGATAGATCTTCGTGGTGCGTATAATCTGGTGAGAATCAGGCAAGGAGATGAATGGAAAACTGCATTCAATACGCCAGAGGGTCATTTTGAGTATCTAGTGATGCCGTTTGGACTTGCCAATGCTCCATCTGTGTTTCAGTCTTTTATGCATGACATCTTCCGTGAGTATCTGGATAAATTCCTGATTGTTTACTTGGATGACATTTTGATCTTCTCAGATGATTGGGAGTCTCATGTGAAGCAGGTCAGAATGGTTTTTCAGGTCCTGCGTGCTAACTCTTTGTTTGTGAAGGGATCAAAGTGTCTCTTCGGTGTGCAGAAAGTTTCATTTTTGGGGTTCATCTTTACCCCTTCTACTATCGAGATGGATCCAGTTAAGGTCCAAGCCATCCAGGATTGGATTCAGCCGACATCTCTGAAAAGTCTGCAAAAGTTCCTGGGCTTTGCTAATTTTTATCGTCGCTTCATCTGTAATTTTTCTAGCATTGCCAAACCATTGACCGATTTGACCAAGAAGGGTGCTGATTTGGTTAATTGGTCTTCTGCTGCTGTGGAAGCTTTTCAGGAGTTGAAGCGTCGTTTTTGTTCTGCCCCTGTGTTGTGTCAGCCAGATGTTTCTCTTCCGTTCCAGGTCGAGGTTGATGCTTCTGAGATTGGAGCAGGGGCGGTTTTGTCACAGAGAGGTTCTGATTGCTCAGTGATGAAACCATGTGCTTTCTTTTCCAGGAAGTTTTCGCCCGCTGAGCGTAATTATGATGTGGGCAATCGAGAGTTGCTGGCCATGAAGTGGGCATTCGAGGAGTGGCGTCATTGGCTTGAAGGAGCTAAGCATCGCGTGGTGGTATTGACTGATCATAAGAACTTGACTTATCTCGAGTCTGCCAAGCGCTTGAATCCTAGACAGGCCCGTTGGTCGTTATTTTTTGCCCGCTTCGACTTTGTGATTTCGTACCTTCCGGGCTCTAAAAATGTGAAGGCGGATGCTCTGTCTAGGAGTTTTGTGCCCGACTCTCCGGTTTTATCTGAGCCAGCGGGTATCCTCAAGGAAGGAGTCATTGTGTCTGGCATCTCCCCTGATTTGCGGCGGGTGCTGCAAAAATTTCAGGCGAATAAACCTGATCGTTGTCCAGCAGAGAAACTGTTCGTCCCTGATAGGTGGACTAATAAACTTATCTCTGAACTTCATTGTTCGGTGTTGGCTGGTCATCCTGGAATCTTTGGTACCAGAGAGTTAGTGGCTAGATCCTTCTGGTGGCCATCTCTGTCACGGGATGTACGTACTTTTGTGCAGTCCTGTGGGATTTGTGCTAGGGCTAAGCCCTGCTGTTCTCGTGCCAGTGGGTTGCTTTTGCCCTTGCCGGTCCCAAAGAGGCCTTGGACACATATTTCGATGGATTTCATTTCTGACCTTCCCGTTTCTCAAAAGATGTCAGTCATTTGGGTGGTCTGTGATCGCTTTTCTAAAATGGTCCATCTGGTGCCCTTGGCTAAGTTGCCTTCCTCCTCTGATTTGGTACCTTTGTTCTTTCAGCATGTGGTTCGGTTGCATGGCATTCCTGAGAATATTGTTTCTGACAGAGGTTCCCAGTTTGTTTCAAGGTTTTGGCGAGCCTTTTGTGGTAGGATGGGCATTGACCTATCCTTTTCCTCGGCTTTCCATCCTCAGACTAATGGCCAGACCGAACGAACCAATCAGACCTTGGAAACATATCTGAGATGTTTTGTTTCTGCAGACCAGGATGATTGGGTGTCCTTTTTGCCGTTGGCTGAGTTCGCCCTTAATAATCGGGCCAGCTCGGCTACCTTGGTTTCTCCATTTTTTTGCAATTCTGGGTTCCATCCTCGTTTCTCTTCAGGACAGGTTGAGTCTTCGGACTGTCCTGGTGTGGATTCTGTGGTGGATAGGTTGCAGCAGATCTGGACTCAGGTAGTGGACAATTTGATCTTGTCCCAGGAGAAAGCTCAACTTTTCGCTAATCGCAGACGCCGTGTGGGTCCCCGACTTCGTGTTGGGGATCTGGTTTGGTTATCTTCTCGTCATATTCCTATGAAGGTTTCCTCTCCTAAATTTAAACCTCGTTTTATTGGTCCGTATAGGATTTCTGAGGTTCTCAATCCTGTGTCTTTTCGTTTGACCCTCCCAGACTCCTTTTCCATACATAATGTATTCCATAGGTCGTTGTTGCGGAGATACGTGGCACCTATGGTTCCATCTGTTGAGCCTCCTGCCCCGGTTTTGGTGGAGGGGGAATTGGAGTATATTGTGGAGAAGATTTTGGATTCTCGTGTTTCTAGACGGAAACTCCAGTATCTGGTTAAATGGAAGGGTTATGCTCAGGAAGATAATTCCTGGGTTTTTGCCTCTGATGTTCATGCTTCCGATCTTGTTCGTGCCTTTCATGCGGCTCATCCTGGTCGGCCTGGGGGCTCTGGTGAGGGTTCGGTGACCCCTCCTCAAGGGGGGGGTACTGTTGTGAATTCTGTGGCTGAATTCACTCCTGTGGTCACAAGTGGTACTGCAGCTTCTGAGCTTCCTCCCTCAGGTGTTCTGGTGAGCTCGTTAACTGCTTCATTACTTAACTCCGCCTGATGCTGCTATCCTTGCTCCTTGTCAATGTTTCAGTGTTGGATCCGAGCATCTCCTGATTGTTCCTGTGACCTGCTGCTCTGTATAGCTAAGTGCTTTTTGCTTTTTTGTTGCTTTTTTTCTGTCCAGCATGTCTTTTGTTTTGCTGGAAGCTCTGAGACGCAAAGGGTGTACCGCCGTGCCGTTAGTTCGGCAAGGTGGTTTTTTTTTGCCCCCTTTGCGTGGTTTTGCTTTAGGGTTTTTTGTAGACTGCAAAGTTCGCTTTACTGTCCTCGCTCTGTCCTAGAATATCGGGCCCCACTTTGCTGAATCTATTTCATCCCTACGTTTTGTCTTTTCATCTTACTCACAGTCATATGTGGGGGGCTGCCTTTTCCTTTGGGGAATTTCTCTGGGGCAAGTCAGGCCTATTTTTCTATCTTCAGGCTAGCTAGTTTCTTAGGCTGTGCCGAGTTGCCTAGGTAGTTGTTAGGCGCAATCCACAGCCGCTTTTAGTTGTGTTTAGGATAGGATCAGGTGTGCAGTCTACAGAGTTTCCACGTCTCAGAGCTCGTTCTTGTATTTTTGGGTATTTGTCAGATCACTGTGTGCGCTCTGATCGCTAAGCACACTGTGTTTCTGGATTGCCTTCATAACACCTGTCATTAGCAAACATAACAGGGGGCGCCAGAGAGCTGCAAGTGTTAAGTGGAACTGTAAGCGGGATATACATAAATCCCTGCAGTTTGTGGTATATTGAAAGCAGTGGGATACCTAGAATAAGCCCCTGCTGTAAACTAAGAGGTCAATAGCCTTGTGTGTGTTTTCTCATCACATTGCTAGCAGTGGAGGGATAACTAAGATAAGCCCCCCTGCACATGTGATAGCCGTCCGTTGGCCCAAAGTCACCCCGACCCGTGAAGTAGGGGTGACGGTCACGGTGTGAATTGTGACCAATTGGTGACAGCGGTCAGGGGAATCCTGACATCGGCCAATGGCAAAAAAGCCACCCAATCATCCTGATCAGCAGACACAAAGCATCTCAAATAGGTTTCCAAGGTCTGATTAGTTCGCTCAGTCTGGCCATTTGTCTGAGGATGAAATGCAGAAGAAAAAGACAAATCAATGCCCAGCTTAGCACAAAAGGCCCGCCAAAACCTAGAAACAAACTGGGAACCTCTGTCGGACACAATATTCTCCGGAATACCATGCAAACGTACCACATGCTGAAAAAACAACGGAACCAAATCAGAAGAAGAAGGCAATTTAGGCAAAGGCACAAAATGAACCATCTTAGAAAATCGGTCACAGACAACCCAGATAACCGACATTCTTTGGGAAACAGGAAGATCGGAAATAAATTCCATAGAAATATGTGTCCAGGGCCTCTCGGGGACCGGTATTGGCAAAAGCAACCCACTAGCGCGGGAACAGCAAGGCTTAGCCTGCGCACAAATCCCACAGGACTGCACAAAAGAACGCACATCCTGCGACAAAGAAGGCCACCAAAAGGACCTACTAACCAAATCTCTGGTACCAAAAATCCCAGGATGGCCAGCCAACACAGAACAATGAACCTCAGAAATCACTTTACTAGTCCATCTATCAGGAACAAACAGTTTCCCCACAGGACAGCGGTCAGGTTTATTAGCCTGAAATTCCTGAAGAACCCGTCGCAAATCAGGGGAGATGGCAGAAAGAATCACCCCTTCCTTCAAAATGCCGACCGGCTCAAGAACCCCAGGGGAATCAGGAAAAAAACTCCTAGAGAGGGCATCCGCCTTAACATTCTTAGTACCAGGAATGTACGAGACCACAAAGTCAAAACGGGAGAAAAACAGGGACCATCGAGCCTGTCTAGGATTCAGCCGTTTGGCAGACTCGAGGTAAATCAGATTCTTATGATCGGTCAGGACCACAATACGGTGCTTGGCCCCCTCAAGCCAATGTCACCACTCCTCAAATGCCCACTTCATAGCCAACAACTCCCGATTGCCGACATCATAATTGCGTTCCGCAGGCGAAAACTTCCGAGAAAAGAAGGCACATGGTTTCATCAAGGAGCCATCAGAATTCCTCTGAGACAAAACGGCCCCTGCCCCAATCTCAGACGCGTCAACCTCAACCTGAAATGGAAGAGAAACATCTGGCTGACGCAACACAGGGGCAGAAGTAAATTGGCGTTTTTTAAGCTCCTGAAAGGCAGAAACAGCCGCGGAGGACCAATTTGTCACATCAGCGCCTTTCTTTGTCAAATCGGTCAGAGGTTTAACCACACTGGAGAAGTTGGCAATGAAACGACGATAAAAATTAGCAAAGCCCAAGAATTTCTGAAGGCTCTTCACAGATGTGGGCTGAATCCAATCATGAATGGCCTGAACCTTAACCGGATCCATTTCTATAGATGAGGGAGAAAAAATGAAACCCAAAAAAGAAACCTTCTGCACTCAAAAAAGGCACTTTGACCCCTTCACAAATAAAGCATTATTACGGAGGATCTGAAATACCATCCTGACCTGTTTCACATGAGACTCCCAATCATTGGAAAAAAATCAAAATATCATCCAAATATACAACCATGAATTTATCAACTCCGAAAGATATCATGCATGAAGGATTGGAACACAGATGGGGCATTAGAGAGTCCGAATGGCAAACACAAGGTATTCAAAATGGCCTTCGAGCGTATTAAATGCAGTTTTCCATTCGTCACCCTGCTTAATACGAATAAGATTATATGCCCCTCGAAGGTCAATCTTAGTAAACCAGCTAGCCCCCTTAATCCTAGCAAACAAATCAGTAAGCAAAGGCAAAGGGTATTGAAATTTGACCGTGATCTTATTCAAGAGGCGATAATCAATACAGGGTCTCAAGGAGCCATCCTTCTTGGCAACAAAAAAGAACCCCGCTCCCAACGGTGAAGAAGATGGCCGAATATGCCCCTTCTCCAAAGACTCCTTAATATAGCTCCGCATGGCGGCATGTTCTGGCACAGACAGGTTGAAAAGTCGGCCCTTAGGGAACTTACAACCTGGAATCAAGTCAATAGCACAATCACAGTCCCTATGCAGTGGAAGGGAACTGGATTTGGGCTCATCGAATACATCCTGGAAGTCTGACAAAAACTCAGGAATTTCAGAAGAGGGGGAAGAGGAAATTGACATCAAAGGAACATGATCATGAACCCCCTGACAACCCCAACTAGTCACAGACATGGATTTCCAATCTAACACCGGATTATGTAGCTGCAACCATGGAAAACCCAGCACAATATCATCATGCAAATTATGCAACACCAGAAAACGACAATCTTCCTGATGGGCTGGCGCCATGCGCATGGTCAGCTGTGTCCAAAACTGAGGTTTATTTTTAGCCAACGGTGTAGCATCAATGCCCCTCAAAGGAATAGGGTTCTGCAAAGGCTGCAAGGGAAAATCACAACGTCTGGCAAATTCTAAGTCCATTAAGTTCAGAGCGGCGCCTGAATCCACAAATGCCATGACAGAAAATGATGATAATGAGCAGATCAAGGTCACCGATAACAGAAATTTAGGTTGTATAGTACTGATGGTAACAGAACTAGCGATTCTCTTTGTACGCTTAGGGCAATCAGAAATAACATGAGCAGAATCGTCGCAGTAAAAATACAACCTATTCTGACGCCTGAATCTTTGTCGTTCAGCTCTAGACAAAATCCTATCACACTGCATAGGCTCAGGGCTCCGCTCAGAGGACAACGCCACAGTGTGCACAACTCTGCGCTCGCGCAAGCGCCGATCAATCTGAATGGCCAGAGACATAGAATCACTCAGACCAGCAGGCGTGGGGAACCCCACCATAACATCTTTAATGGATTCAGAAAGACCCTTTCTGAAAATTGCCGCCAAGGCATCCTCATTCCATTTAGTCGGTACAGACCATTTTCTAAATTTCTGGCAATATGATTCTGCCGCTTCTTGACCTTGACACAGGGCCAACAAGATTTTCTCAGCCTGATCCACAGAATTAGGCTCATCATACAACAACCCCAATGCCTGAAAGAACAAATCAACATTAAGCAAAGCAGGATTGCCAGTTTCCAGGGAAAATGCCCGATCCTGTGGGTCACCACGCAGCAGAGATATGATGATTTTAACCTGCTGAATAGGATCACCAGAAGACCGGGGTCTTAATGCAAAAAACAGTTTACAGTTATTTTTGAAACTCAAAAATTTGGATCTGTCACCAAAGAATGAATCAGGAGTGGGAATCTTAGGTTCTAAGGCAGGAGTCTGAACAATATAATCTGAAATACCCTGTACCCTAGCAGCAAGCTGATCCACCCGAGAAACTAACTCCTGAACATTCATGTTAATAC
This sequence comes from Ranitomeya imitator, assembly GCF_032444005.1. Lineage (NCBI taxonomy): Eukaryota > Metazoa > Chordata > Amphibia > Anura > Dendrobatidae > Ranitomeya > Ranitomeya imitator. The sequence goes on from NC_091283.1 coordinate 304,770,744, forward strand.
TAGATTCCGTAGCCACCCAGAGATTAAAAGGGAGGATAATACAAAACAGGCTAAGGAAAAAAAATGGCTCAAAAGCTTCCCTCCCTTCTTCTGAGATGCAATTAACTCATTGTTGGCCAGTTGTACTGTTATGATCTGGTGGCCTAGGAGAAGCATGAGACGGACTCTGGAGAAGGTGGTCCCTGTACTGACCGCAAACCCTGAACCTAGCAGCGCAACTAGAAGTAGCCATGGGGGGTACCTAACACTCCCTAGACCCCTCGACACAGTCTAAGATCTAACTTCCCCTAAAGACAGAAACAGGAAACCTATCTTGCCTCAGAGAAAATCCCCAAAGGATAGATAGCCCCCCACAAATATTGACTGTGAGAGGAGAGGGAAATAACATACGCAGATATGAAATCAGATTTTAGCATAGGAGGCCATACTAGCTAAAAAGAAAGAATAGAACAGAGTACTATGCGGTCAGTATTAAAACACTAGAAAATATCCACCACAGAAAATACAAATCACCACATCTGACTAAAGACATGGAGGGTATATCTGCATCTCCAGAGACACAGCTTGGCTGCAAAAAATCCTTCACAGACAAAGCTGGACAAGACAAAAACATGAATATGCACAGAACTATAAGGTCCACAGCAGGTGGACAGCAAAAACAAAGCCAGGACTTATCTTTGTAGAAAAGCACAGCAAACTGGAGAGACCAGCAGGGAAGTGAATCCTCCAAAAACAATGGACAACTGGCAGGGACTAAAGAGTCCTGCAAAGCTATATGCCCCAGTCAGTTTTGCAATTAGTAGATACACCTGTCCAATCCGGCAGTCCAGGCACAACTGCATTACCCTCTACAACCACCGGAGGGAGCCCAAAAGCTGAATTCACAACAGTCATGGCCCCTTTGCATCAATTACTGCATCAATGCAGCATGGCATGGAGGCGATCAGCCTGTGGAACTGCTGAGGTGTTATGGAAACCCAGGTTGCTTGAGAGCAGCCTTCAGCTCGTCTGCATTGTTGGGTCTGGTGTCTCTCATCTTCCTCTTCACAATACCCCATATCTATGGGGTTAAGATCAGGCGATTTTTCTGGCCAATCAACCACAGTGATACTGTTGTTTTTAAACCAGATATTGGTACTTTTGGCAGTGTGGACAGGTGTTAAGTCCTGCTGGAGAATGACATTTCCATCTCCAAAAAGCTTGTCGGCAGAAGGAAGCATGAAATGCTCTAAAATTTCCTGGTAGATAGCTGCGCTGATTTTGGTTTTGATAAAAAACAATGGATGTATATGAGCAGATGACATGGCTCCTCATCACTGTTTGTGGAAACCCACTAGACCTCAAGCAGCTTGGATTGTGGCCTCTCCACTCTTCCTCCAGACTCTGATTTCCAAATGAAATACAAGATTTATTTTCATCTGAAAACAACACCTTGGACCACTGAGCAACAGTACAGTTCTTTTTCTCCTTGGCTCAGGTAAGACGCTTCTGATATTATCTATTGGTCATGAGTAGGGTTGAGCAAAACGGGTCAGCCATTTTCAGAAGTCGCCGACTTTTGGCAAAGTCGGGTTTCATGAAACCCAACCCGACCCCTATTTGGGGTCGGCCATGAAGTCGGCGATCTTCTGAATCTGGTATCGGAATTCCGATCCCGAGTTCCGATATGTTTGCAATATCGGAAATCGGTATCGGAATCCATATTTAAGTGTAAAATAAAGAATTAAAATAAAAAATATTGCTATACTCACCCTCTGACGCGCCCTGGTACTAACCGGCAGCCTTTCTTCCTTCGAATCAGCGCTTGCAGGACCTTGCGGTGACGTCGCGGCTTGTGATTGGTCGCGCGACCGCCCATGTGACCGCTCGCGCGACCAATCACAAGCCGCGACGTCACCGCAAGGTCCTGCAAGCGCTGATTTTTAGGAAGGAAGGCTGCCGGAAAGAAGCAGGGCGCGTCCGAGGGTGAGTATATACCTAATAGGAATATACTCACCCTCGGACGTGCCCCGCTTCTTTCCGGCAGCCTTCCTTCCTAAGAATCAGCGCTTGCAGGACCTTGCGGTGACGTCGCGGCTTGTGATTGGTCGCGCGAGCGGTCACATGGGCGGTCGCGCGACCAATCACAAGCCGCGACGTCACCGCAAGGTCCTGCAAGCGCTGATTCGAAGGAAGGAAGGTTCCCGGTTAGTACCAGGGCGCGTCCGAGGGTGAGTATAGCGATATTTTTTATTTTAATTCTTTATTTTACACTTAAATATGGATCGCAGGGCCTGAAGGAGAGTTTCCTCTCCTTCAGACCCTGGGAACCATTGGAAACTCAATGCACTGCATTGGGTTTCGAGTTTCGGCCGACCCCGACTTTTTTATAGGATCGGCCGATTTCACTCGACCCGACTTTTGAAAAAGCCGGGTTTCGTGAAACCTGATCCGATCCTATAAAAGTAAAAGTCGCTCAACCCTAGTCATGAGTGCCTGACACAAGGCATGTGACACTTGTAGCCCATGTCCTGGATACCTCTGTGTGCAGTGGCTCTTGAAGCAATGACTCCAGCAGCAGTCCTCTCCTTGTGAATCTCCCCCAAATTTTTTAACAATCCTTTCAAGGCTGCATTTATCTGAGTTGCTTGTGCACCTTTTTCTACCACACTTTTTCCTTCCACTCAACTTTCCATTAATATGTTTGGATACAGCACTCTGTGAACACCCGGCTTCTTTAGCAATGACCTTTTGTGGCTTACCCTTTTTTTTCCCTTCCTCTGCTTGTTTTCTCATTTTGATTCCTTGATGCCAATACACAGTTGGCTTTATCTTTCCATTTGGATCTATTTACGATACAATGCGATACACTTTATTGATCCCGGGGGGAAATTACAGTATTACAGCAACAATACAAACAACAGTACATAAAATATTAGGACACAAATCTTGCACAGGTATACCAACATTACATAACAAATAAATGTGGGTGGTTCAGGTATATAAATCACTGTTAATTGACATTAGTACACATGCAATCAGTCATTGTTGTCTACCACCCTTAGGAAATTATTAGACCATAGCAGTAGGTACAAACGATTTCCTGAATTTCTCCTTCTTGCACCTTAGTAGGATTAGACGGCTACTGAATGTGCTCTTCTGCTTCAAGAACAGCTCCTATAGTGGGTGTGTATTATTGTTCATTATAGCCCTACATTTCATCTGAATCCTATCTTCCACTACCTCCTCAAAAGAGTCCAGATGGAGGCCAACAGCCGCGCTTGCCTTCTTGATAAGTTTGTTGAGCTTATTAGCATCAGCTACTCGCACACTACTGCCCCAGCATATGATAGCAAAAATGATTGCGCTTGCCACAACAGACTGGTAAAACATTTCCAGCATTTTACTGCACACATTGAATGACCTGAGCTTCCGAAGAAAGTATAGTCTGCTCATTCCCTTCTTGTAAACCTATTCTGTATGACACCTCCAAACGAGTTTACTGTCATGGTGAACCCCCAAATATTTGTAGCTCTCAACAATCTCAATCTCCTGGCAAGCAATATTGATCGGTAAATAATCCTCCTTTTTCTTTCTATAACTCAGCTCCTTGGTTTTCTTTACATTTAGTTCTAGACAGTTATTCCGGCACCAATCCACAAAGTCAGAAACCGCCCTTCTATAATCCTCCTCCCCTGGCCCCCCACAATGCCCCCTACAATCACTTAGTCATCTGAGAATTTTTGGAGGTGACAAAAATCTGATTTATACTGAAAGTCAGCTATATACAATGTGAAGAGGAAGGGCGACAGCACTGTTCCGTACACTGCCAGATACCACCTCCCCCATCCTTACAAAGTGCGGCCTCTCCGTCAGGTAGTTGTTTATCCAGTTCACCATCCCCTCATCTACAACCATATCAGTCAGCTTATTACATAGTAAGGGCGGCTGTAAGGTATTGAAAGCACTTGAGAAGTCAAAAAACATGGCGCGCACTGTAGTTCCATCATTGTCCAAGAATGAATGTACTGTATGTAGCAGAGACACTACAGCATCATCCACCCCCACTCTCTGCTGGTATGCAAACTGGAGGGGGTCAGTAAAAGCCATCACCCTCGGTCACAAGTAGGCGAGTATTAATCTCTCCAAGGACTTCATAGCATGTGATGTTAATGCCACTGGAAAATAGTCTTGTAGGGAAGTTGGAAAAGTGGTCTTAGGAACCGGCACCAGGCAGGTGGTCTTCCACAGTTCTGGTACCCCCTGTGATTGAAGGCTCCAGTTAAACAGGTGCTGGAAGACAGTACACAGTTGGGTTGCACACACTCTGAGGACACGTGGACTGAGGCTATCAGGCCCAGCTGCTTTGCCAATAACAAGCCTACTAAACTGTCTTCTCACCTCGCTTTGGGAGACAGTGAAAGCAGGTAGCTTATGTCAATGCTGCAGATATTTTCCCAGCTGTTGAAAAGCTTATTCATTTCATTAGCCAAGGGCAGATCCACTTCCCCATGCTCCGACTTTGCCTTAAACCCAGTTAGCTGTTTCATGCCGGACCACATTTCCATGGAATTGTTGTGTGACAATTTATTTTCCAATTTAATTCGGAAAGCCTCACCTCCCCTTGCATTTTCCCTTATGACTTCTAATTAATCCCCTCCTGTGTCTGTGACCAGTCTCCCTGCTGCCCCTCCCTCCTGATCACACCTAGCCTATTTCATGTGCACTTAGCTTGTTATAAATTCAGAGACACAGGTCTGTCTGGACCGTGGTCTGTCTCTAAAAGAATAACATAAAAATATGCCAGAAATGAGCCAGAAGTGAACAGAAGGTGCAACTAACCACTGTTAGTAAATGTACTAAACTTCTTTCCCTTTCTACCACACTTAATCTCATCATGCTGACATACGCTCTAACAGTTTTGGCTCCATTACTCCTCAGTCTCCTTCGCTATCACCAAACCCCAGCACCCTCTACTGTAAAGAAGTAATAATCTCTCCTTCCCTCTTGCCTCCCTACCTGACCTCCTCCGCTGACCTGCTCCTCAACCTCAGATCTCTAATAAAACACAAAAGAAGCAGCCCACTCTCCTCCCACCTGCTCCTCCAGGCCCGACCACTGCCTTTATTGACCAATTCTCCACCTGGCTCCTTCACTTTCTCTCTGCTGACATTCCCACCATCATCATGGGTGACTTCAACATCCCCATTGACACCCACCAGTCAGCAGCCTCCAAACTCCTGTCCCTTACTTCATCTTTTGGACTTACTCAGTGGTCCTCCTCAGCCACCCACACAGACGTACACACTTTAGACCTGGTCTTCACCCATTTCTGTTCCCTATCTATCTTCACAACCTCTCCTCTCCCTCTATCTGACCACCATCTACTAACCTTCTCATCCATGTTCTCCTCACCTGTCACCCATGTCCAGCAACATGCGCACCCACGCAGTAACCCTGCACACCTAGACACCCACACACTCTCTGACTCTATCCTACCTCTAGCATCCATATCCTCACTCCATGACACAGACACTGCTTTCTACAATGCCACTCTTCCATCAGCTATTGACACGGTCGCCCCTGTCATGCATAACAGAATGCGACAAATCAATAGACAACCTTGGCCCAATAACATCGCTAAAAAGCTTCGGCAAGTATTCAGAATTGCAGAACGGCGTTGGAAGATAATGCATTCGCAAGATGATTTCACTGCACTCAAACAAGCAACACTCGCATTCAAATCAGCTCTCACTTCTGCTAAACAGGCCTATTTTACTTTCCTCATATCTTCTTTATCCCACAGCCCCAAACAGTTGATCAACCCTTTCAACTCCCTCCTCCACCCACCACTGCCCCCTCCGAGTTCCCTAATCGTTGCTGAGGACTTTGCCACACACTTCAAAAATAAGATCGACCAAACAAGGCAAGTCTTTGTTGTCAAACCACCACAACCCCTTTGTATACCAGACCAGTGCCCAAAGCCAATAACTTCTCTCTCCAAAATCACTGAAGGGGAGCTTGCTCATCTTCACTCCAAATCACACCTCACCACTTGTGCACTTGACCCCATCCCATCCCAACTCCTCCCCAACCTCACCACCACACTAATCCCATCACTAACCATCTTCAACCTATTACTAACTTCTGATACCTTCCCCACTCCTTTCAAACAAGCCACAATCACACCTTTACTCAAAAAGCCATCCCTTGACCCAAGCACTATGTCCAGCTATCACCCCATATCTTTGCTCCCATTTGCTTCAAAATTCCTTGAGCAGCATGTCCATGCTGAACTTTCCTCTCACTTTGCATCTAACACTCTATTCGACAAACTACAATCTGGCTTCCATCCCCATCATTCCACTGAGACTGCCCTGACCAAAATTACTAACGACTTACTTACAGCCAAAGCTAACAGGCAATTCTTTATACTCCTCCTTCTAGACCTGTCCTCTGCCTTTGACACAGTTGACCACTTCCTCCTACTACAGATCCTCTCTTCCTTTGGGGTCAAAGATCTTGCCCTATCTTGAATCTCATCATACCTTACCAACCGCACATTTAGCGTTTCCTACTCCCATATTACCTCTTCATCTCGCCCCCTCATTGTTGGTGTCCCTCAAGACTCTGTCCTAGGGCCATTACTCATAGTAACATAGTAACATAGTTAGTAAGGCCGAAAAAAGACATTTGTCCATCCAGTTCAGCCTATATTCCATCATAATAAATACCCAGATCTATGTCCTTCTACAGAACCTAATAATTGTATGATACAATATTGTTCTGCTCCAGGAAGACATCCAGGCCTCTCTTGAACCCCTCGACTGAGTTCGCCATCACCACCTCCTCAGGCAAGCAATTCCAGATTCTCACTGCCCTAACAGTAAAGAATCCTCTTCTATGTTGGTGGAAAAACCTTCTCTCCTCCAGACGCAAAGAATGCCCCCTTGTGCCCGTCACCTTCCTTGGTATAAACAGATCCTCAGCGAGATATTTGTATTGTCCCCTTATATACTTATACATGGTTATTAGATCGCCCCTCAGTCGTCTTTTTTCTAGACTAAATAATCCTAATTTCGCTAATCTATCTGGGTATTGTAGTTCTCCCATCCCCTTTATTAATTTTGTTGCCCTCCTTTGTACTCTCTCTAGTTCCATTATATCCTTCCTGAGCACCGATGCCCAAAACTGGACACAGTACTCCATGTGCGGTCTAACTAGGGATTTGTACAGAGGCAGTATAATGCTCTCATCATGTGTATCCAGACCTCTTTTAATGCACCCCATGATCCTGTTTGCCTTGGCAGCTGCTGCCTGGCACTGGCTGCTCCAGGTAAGTTTATCATTAACTAGGATCCCCAAGTCCTTCTCCCTGTCAGATTTACCCAGTGGTTTCCCGTTCAGTGTGTAATGGTGACATTGATTCCTTCTTCCCATGTGTATAACCTTACATTTATCATTGTTAAACCTCATCTGCCACCTTTCAGCCCAAGTTTCCAACTTATCCAGATCCATCTGTAGCAGAATACTATCTTCTCTTGTATTAACTGCTTTACATAGTTTTGTATCATCTGCAAATATCGATATTTTACTGTGTAAACCTTCTACCAGATCATTAATGAATATGTTGAAGAGAACAGGTCCCAATACTGACCCCTGCGGTACCCCACTGGTCACAGCGACCCAGTTAGAGACTATACCATTTATAACCACCCTCTGCTTTCTATCACTAAGCCAGTTACTAACCCATTTACACACATTTTCCCCCAGACCAAGCATTCTCATTTTGTGTACCAACCTCTTGTGCGGCACTCGTCTCAATATATACACTCGGCCTGGGACAACTCATAAGGTCCTATGGCTTCCAGTACCAGCTATATGCTGATGACACTCAGATCTACCTCTCTGGCCCAGATGTCACCTCTCTGCTCTCCGGAATCCCAGAGTGTCTTTCAGCCATATCCTCCTTCTTCTCCTCTCGCTTCCTCAAGCTCAATGTGGACAAATCTGAACTAATTTTCTTTCCTCCATGTCTCATATCTTCCCTACCTGATCTATCTATCAAAATATATGAAATCACACTTTCCCCTGTCCCCAAAATCTGCTGCCTCTGAGTAACCCTTGACTCTGCCCTGTCCTTCAAACTGCACATCCAAGCTCTCTCCACTTCCTGTCGCCTCAGCTCAAAAATATTTCCAGAATCCGTCCTTTCCTCAACCCTCACTCTACCTAAATGCTTGTGCATGCCCTAATCATCTTTCACCTCGATTACTGCAACATCCTCCTCTGTGGCCTACCTTCTAACACTCTCGCACCACTCCAGTTGGTCCTTAACTCTGCTGCCCGACTAATTAATCTCTCTCCTCGCTACACTCCTGCTTCCCCTCTTTGCTAATCCCTTCACTGGCTCCCAATTTCCCAGCGTATACAGTTTAAACTAGTAACACTGATCTACAAAGCCATCCATAACCTTTCTCCTCTGTATATTTCCAAACTAATCTCTCACTATCTTCCCTCACGTAATCTCCGGTCCTCCCAAGACCTCCTTCTCTTCTCCATGCTTAGTCGCTCCTCACCCAATTGCCTCCAAGACTTCTCCCGAATATCCCCCATCCTCTGGAATTCTGTGCCCCAAAACGTCTGGTTATCCACCACATTTGGATCCTTCAAAAGAAACCTGAAAACCCACCTCTTCAAAGAAGCTTACAGCCTGTAATGACCACACGGCCACCTCAACACCATCGGAGCTACTGCAACCCTCGACCTACTGTCTCCTTCCCCATAATCCTGTAGAATGTAAGCCCGCAAAGGGCAGGGTCCTCTTCCCTCTGTACCAGTCATTGTTAGTTTTGTTTACTGTAAGTGATATTTGTATTTTGATGTAATCCCTTCTCATGTACAGCACCATGGAATTAATGGTGCTATATAAATATATAATTATAATAATACCCTCCTTGTGGAGTGTGTCAATGACTGCCTTCTTCACATCTGTCAAGTCAGCAGCTTTCCCCATGACTGTGGAGCCTACTGAAAGACAAGTGGACATTTTTTAAATGCTTAGGAAGCCTTTGCAGGTGTTTTTTGCTAAATATTCTAATTTACTGAGATAATGACTTTTAAGTTTTCAATGGCTGTAAGAGTATGTTTCCTCGGTAAGTAAACACTGCGGGTTGGACGCTGCGTTCATCCACAGTGGCCAGATGTTACAGCATAGTGGAGGGGATTTCATGAAATCCCATCTCTACTATGCGCGCAAGGATGCCTCAGGCTTTCCTGCATAAACGGACATGCTTCGCGTGTTTCCAGCATGTCTATCTTGCAGAGACGTCAATGTATAGGACGCGGTGATTCCTCACGGGTTAATGAACACATGCGGAATCACCGGCGTTCAAAAGCCGGAAGTGCTTTGGATGGAGCGGACATGTGCTGCGTCCAAAGCGCTGACGGTTTTTGCCCATGGAAACATACCCTAAGCCATAATCAACCTTAACAGAAATAAACTCTTGAAATAGATGACTCTGTTTGTAATGACTCCATATAATATATGAGTTCCACTTTTTGTATTGAAGAACTGAAATAAAGTAATTTTTTGATGATATTCCAATTTTCTGAGAAGAAAATTGTAGATATAAATATCTACAATTATCTGCAATTATACACCTGTAGATATAGTACAATGCCAAAAATTTCACTTACTTCTTACATTACATGAGTGATATCAATATCTCAGAAACCGGACAGTGTAGTCCTCCGTACAGTATTATGGGCACCACATAGTGCTCCATACAGAATAATGAGCCTATATATTGGTCCATACAGTATGAGCCCCATATAATGCTCCATACAGAATGAGCCCCATGTACGTATTGCTCCATACAGAATAATGAGCCCCATATCATGCTCCATACAGAATAATGAGCCTATATATTGCTTCCATACAGAATGAGCCCCATGTACGTATTGCTCCATACAGAATAATGAGCCCCATATAATGCTCCATACAGAATAATGAGCCTATATATTGCCCCATACAGTATGAGCCCCATATAATGCTCCATACAGAATGAGCCCCATGTACGTATTGCTCCATACAGAATAATGAGCCCCATATAATGCTCCATACAGAATAATGAGCCTATATATTGCTCCATACAGTATGAGCCCCATATAATGCTCCATACAGAATGAGCCCCATGTACGTATTGCTCCATACAGAATAATGAGCCCTGTATAATGCTCCATACAGAATAATGAGCCCCATATATTGCTCCTTACAGTATTATGGGCACCACATAGTGCTCCATACAGAATAAACAGCCCCATGTAATGCTCCATACAGAATAATGAGCCCCATATATTGCTCTACACAGTATAATTGGCACTACATAGCGCTCCATACAGTACGAGTCCCATATATTGCTCTGTACAGAATAATGAGCTCCATACAGAATATGATGGGCCCCATATATTGCTTCATACATAATGAGCCTCATATAATGCTCCAGTGTATGATGGGCCACAAATGATGCTTCAGTATATAATGGACCCCATATGATGTGCCATATATAATGCTTCAAAAAGGAAAAAAATGAAATATTCCCCTTTCCTCTCTGGCCGCTGCTCTGCTCCGCACTCCTCAGCATCGGCATCTTCCTGCTCTCTGCACTGTGACTGCTCAGAGCAGAGGGTGCACAGACCTGAATGTCACAGTCAGAGGAAGCAGAAGACGCCGCAGCGGTGAAGCAGGGAGAGATAAATATCTCTAGTTCGGGGGCCCTGAGCAAGCGGAGGGGTGGGTCCCACTTGTGGGCACAGACACCGGGCCCTCATAGTGTTCGTGTCCTTGATGGCGAGTTGCTCTCTGCCCACCTGCTCAGGTCCCCGACACTTGCCTTGGTACTGACGCTGACCCTGTCCACATCCCTCCACCTGCAGAGCTACATTCCACATATATGGCTGCTCTGTGTACACATAACGTTGATGAGGGCACAAAAGGGGAGGAGTCAGGGGTTACATGATCAGGGGCCTCAGTGTGCTGGTTGTCATGGTGCTGGATGAGGGAAAGTTATGCAGACCTCCCAACCGTCCCGGATCCTGCAGGGCAGTCCAGAATTTGACAGTCTCCTGTTGTGAATTCAGCTTTTGGGCTCCCTCCGGTGGTTGTAGAGGGTAATGCAGTTGTGCCTGGACTTCCGGATTGGACAGGTGTATCTACTAATTGTAAAACTGACAGGGGTATATAGCTTTGCAGGACTCTTTAGTCCCTGCCAGTTGTCCATTGTTTTTGGAGGATTCACTTCCCTGCTGGTCTCTCCAGTTTGCTGTGCTTTTCTACAAAGATAAGTCCTGGCTGTTTTTGCTGTCCACCTGCTGTGGACCTTATAGTTCTGTGCATATTCATGTTTTTGTCTTGTCCAGCTTTGTCTGTGAAGGATTTTTTGCAGCCAAGCTGTGTCTCTGGAGATGCAGATATACCCTCCATGTCTTTAGTCAGATGTGGTGATTTGTATTTTCTGTGGTGGATATTTTCTAGTGTTTTAATACTGACCGCATAGTACTCTGTTCTATTCTTTCTTTTTAGCTAGTATGGCCTCCTATGCTAAAATCTGATTTCATATCTGCGTATGTTATTTCCCTCTCCTCTCACAGTCAATATTTGTGGGGGGCTATCTATCCTTTGGGGATTTTCTCTGAGGCAAGATGGGTTTCCTGTTTCTGTCTTTAGGGGAAGTTAGATCTTAGGCTGTGTCGAGGGGTCTAGGGAGTGTTAGGTACCCCCCACGGCTACTTCTAGTTGCGCTGCTAGGTTCAGGGTTTGCAGTCAGTACAGGGACCACCTTCTCCAGAGTCTGTCTCATGCTGCTCCTAGGCCACCAGATCATAGCAGTACAACTGGCCCACAATGAGTTAATTGCATCTCAGAAGAAGGGAGGGAAGCTTTTGAGCTTTTTTTTTTTCCTTAGCCTGTTTTGTATTATCCTCCCTCTTAATCTCTGGGTGGCTACGGAATCTAGTATTAACATGAATGTTCAGGAGTTAGTTTCTCGGGTGGATCAGCTTGCTGCTAGGGTACAGGGTATTTCAGATTATATTGTTCAGACTCCTGCCTTAGAACCTAAGATTCCCACTCCTGATTTATTCTTTGGTGACAGATCCAAATTTTTGAGTTTCAAGAATCGTATTGCCAGAAATTTAGAAAATGGTCTGTACTGACTAAATGGAATGAGGATGCCTTGGTGGCAATTTTCAGAAAGGGTCTTTCTCAATCCGTTAAAGATGTTATGGTGGGGTTCCCCACGCCTGCTGGTCTGAGTGATTCTATGTCTCTGGCCATTCAGATTGATCGACGCTTGCGCGAGCGCAGAGTTGTGCACACTGTGGCGTTGTCCTCTGAGCGGAGCCCTGAGCCTATGCAGTGTGATAGGATTTTGTCTAGAGCTGAACGACAAAGATTCAGGCGTCAGAATAGGTTGTTTTTACTGCGGCGAATCTGCTCATGTTATTTCTGATTGCCCTAAGCGTACAAAGAGAATCGCTAGTTCTGTTACCATCAGTACTATACAACCTAAATTTCTGTTATCTGTGACCTTGATCTACTCATTATCATCATTTTCTGTCATGGCATTTGTGGATTCAGGCGCCGCTCTGAACTTAATGGACTTAGAATTTGCCAGACGTTGTGGTTTTCCCTTGCAGCCTTTGCAGAACCCTATTCCTTTGAGGGGCATTGATGCGACACCGTTGGCTAAAAATAAACCTCAGTTTTGGACACAGCTGACCATGCGCATGGCGCCAGCCCATCAGGAAGATTGTCGTTTTCTGGGGTTGCATAATTTGCATGATGATATTGTGCTGGGTTTTCCATGGTTGCAGCTACATAATCCGGTGTTAGATTGGAAATCCATGTCTGTGACTAGTTGGGGTTGTCAGGGGGTTCATGATCATGTTCCTTTAATGTCAATTTCCTCTTCCCCCTCTTCTGAAATTCCTGAGTTTTTGTCAGACTTCCAGGATGTATTCGATGAGCCCAAATCCAGTTCCCTTCCACCGCATAGGGACTGTGATTGTGCTATTGACTTGATTCCAGGTTGTAAGTTCCCTAAGGGCCGACTTTTCAACCTGTCTGAACATGCTGCCATGCGGAGCTATATTAAGTAGCCTTTGGAGAAGGGGCATATTCGGCCATCTTCTTCACCGTTGGGAGCGGGGTTCTTTTTTGTTGCCAAGAAGGATGGCTCCTTGAGACCCTGTATTGATTATCGCCTCTTGAATAAGATCACGGTCAAATTTCAATACCCTTTGCCTTTGCTTACTGATTTGTTTGCTAGGATTAAGGGGGCTAGCTGGTTTACTAAGATTGACCTTCGAGGGGCATATAATCTTATTCGTATTAAGCAGGGTGACGAATGGAAAACTGCATTTAATACGCCCGAAGGCCATTTTGAATACCTTGTGATGCCATTCGGACTCTCTAATGCCCCATCTGTGTTCCAATCCTTCATGCATGATATCTTTCGGAGTTATCTTGATAAATTCATGGTTGTATATTTGGATGATATTTTGATTTTTTCCAATGATTGGGAGTCTCATGTGAAACAGGTCAGGATGGTATTTCAGATCCTCCGTAATAATGCTTTATTTGTGAAGGGGTCAAAGTGCCTTTTTTCAGTGCAGAAGGTTTCTTTTTTTGGGTTTCATTTTTTCTCCCTCATCTATAGAAATGGATCCGGTTAAGGTTCAGGCCATTCATGATTGGATTCAGCCCACATCTGTGAAGAGCCTTCAGAAATTCTTGGGCTTTGCTAATTTTTATCGTCGTTTCATTGCCAACTTCTCCAGTGTGGTTAAACCTCTGACCGATTTGACAAAGAAAGGCGCTGATGTGACGAATTGGTCCTCCGCGGCTGTTTCTGCCTTTCAGGAGCTTAAACGCCGATTTACTTCTGCCCCTGTGTTGCGTCAGCCAGATGTTTCTCTTCCATTTCAGGTTGAGGTTGACGCATCTGAGATTGGGGCAGGGGCCGTTTTGTCTCAGAGGAATTCTGATGGTTCCTTGATCAAACCATGTGCCTTCTTTTCTCTGAAGTTTTCGCCTGCGGAACGCAATTATGATGTCGGCAATCGGGAGTTGTTGGCTATGAAGTGGGCATTTGAGGAGTGGCAACATTGGCTTGAGGGGGCCAAGCACCGTATTGTGGTCCTGACCAATCATAAGAATCTGATTTACCTCGAGTCTGCCAAACGGCTGAATCCTAGACAGGCTCGATGGTCCCTGTTTTTCTCCCGTTTTGATTTTGTGGTCTCGTACATTCCTGGTACTAAGAATGTTAAGGCGGATGCCCTCTCTAGGAGTTTTTTTCCTGATTCCCCTGGGGTTCTTGAGCCGGTCGGCATTTTGAAGGAAGGGGTGATTCTTTCTGCCATCTCCCCTGATTTGCGACGGGTTCTTCAGGAATTTCAGGCTAATAAACCTGACCGCTGTCCAGTGGGGAAACTGTTTGTTCCTGATAGATGGACTAGTAAAGTGATTTCTGAGGTTCATTGTTCTGTGTTGGCTGTCCATCCTGGGATTTTTGGTACCAGAGATTTGGTTAGTAGGTCCTTTTGGTGGCCTTCTTTGTCGCAGGATGTACGTTCTTTTGTGCAGTCCTGTGGGATTTGTGCGCAGGCTAAGCCTTGCTGTTCCCGCGCTAGTGGGTTGCTTTTGCCAATACCGGTCCCCGAGAGGCCCTGGACACATATTTCTATGGATTTTATTTCTGATCTTCCTGTTTCCCAAAGAATGTCGGTTATCTGGGTTGTCTGTGACCGATTTTCTAAGATGGTTCATTTTGTGCCTTTGCCTAAATTGCCTTCTTCTTCTGATTTGGTTCCGTTGTTTTTTCAGCATGTGGTACGTTTGCATGGTATTCCGGAGAATATTGTGTCCGACAGAGGTTCCCAGTTTGTTTCTAGGTTTTGGCGGGCCTTTTGTGCTAAGCTGGGCATTGATTTGTCTTTTTCTTCTGCATTTCATCCTCAGACAAATGGCCAGACTGAGAGAACTAATCAGACCTTGGAGACCTATTTGAGATGCTTTGTGTCTGCTGATCAGGATGAGTGGGTGGCTTTTTTGCCATTGGCCGAGTTTGCCCTTAATAATCGGGCTAGTTCGGCTACTTTGGTTTCGCCTTTTTTTGTAATTTTGGTTTTCATCCTTGTTTTTCTTCTGGGCAGGTTGAGCCTTCTGACCTTCCTGGTGTGGATTCTGTGGTTGACAGGTTGCAGCAGATTTGGGCTCATGTGGTGGACAATTTGGTGCTGTCTCAGGAGGAGGCTCAACGTTTTGCTAATCGTCGTCAGTGTGTTGGTTCCCGGCTTCGGGTTGTTGATCTGGTTTGGTTATCTTCCCGTCATGTTCCTATGAAGGTTTCTTCCCCTAAGTTTAAGCCTCGGTTTATTGGTCCTTATAGGATTTCTGAGATTATTAATCCGGTGTCCTTTCGCCTGGCGCTTCCGGCCTCTTTTGCTATTCATAATGTCTTCCATAGATCTTTGTTGCGGAAATATGTGGAGCCTGTTGTTCCCTCTGTTGATCCTCCGACCCCTGTGTTGGTCGATGGGGAGTTGGAATATGTTGTTGAGAAGATTTTGGATTCTCGTTTTTCGAGGCGGAAGCTTCAGTACCTTGTCAAATGGAAGGGTTATGGCCAGGAGGATAATTCTTGGGTTTCTGCCTCTGATGTCCATGCCGCTGATTTGGTTCGTACCTTTCATCTGGCTCATCCTGATCGGCCTGGGGGCTCTGGTGAGGGTTCGGTGACCCCTCCTCAAGGGGGGGTACTGTTGTGAATTCAGCTTTTGGGCTCCCTCCGGAGGTTGTAGAGGGTAATGCAGTTGTGCCTGGACTGCAGGATTGGACAGGTGTATCTACTAATTGCAAAACTGACTGGGGCATATAGCTTTGCAGGACTCTTTAGTCCCTGCCAGTTGTCCATTGTTTTTGGAGGATTCACTTCCCTGCTGGTCTCTCCAGTTTGCTGTGCTTTTCTACAAAGATAAGTCCTGGCTTTGTTTTTGCTGTCCACCTGCTGTGGACCTTATAGTTCTGTGCATATTCATGTTTTTGTCTTGTCCAGCTTTGTCTGTGAAGGATTTTTTGCAGCCAAGCTGTGTCTCTGGAGATGCAGATATACCCTCCATGTCTTTAGTCAGATGTGGTGATTTGTATTTTCTGTGGTGGATATTTTCTAGTGTTTTAATACTGACCGCATAGTACTCTGTTCTATTCTTTCTTTTTAGCTAGTATGGCCTCCTATGCTAAAATCGGATTTCATATCTGCGTATGTTATTTCCCTCTCCTCTCACAGTCAATATTTGTGGGGGGCTATCTATCCTTTGGGGATTTTCTCTGAGGCAAGATAGGTTTCCTGTTTCTGTCTTTAGGGGAAGATAGATCTTAGGCTGTGTCGAGGGGTCTAGGGAGTGTTAGGTACCCCCCATGGCTACTTCTAGTTGCGCTGCTAGGTTCAGGGTTTGCGGTCAGTACAGGGACCACCTTCTCCAGAGTCCATCTCATGCTGCTCCTAGGCCACCAGATCATAACAGTCTC
Source organism: Ranitomeya imitator (assembly GCF_032444005.1). Taxonomy (NCBI): domain Eukaryota; kingdom Metazoa; phylum Chordata; class Amphibia; order Anura; family Dendrobatidae; genus Ranitomeya; species Ranitomeya imitator. Next base: position 304,787,317 of record NC_091283.1, read on the forward strand.
CCCACAGTTTAGTTTTCCCACACCGCAATGTCAGCCTCAGCCTAATTGGGACTGCCCCACTGGATCTGGGGTGGTTTGGAGGTCTGTGGAGTCATCCCTCCACCCTCAGAGCAGCACACCACATATATGGCTGCTCTGTGCGCACAGGACCTGTGATAAAGTCACAGTAAGGGAGAAGTCAGGGGTGACATGATCGGGCCTCCGTGTATGCATGCAGGACTCTGCTGGTTGTCATGGTGCTGGATGAGGGTAAGTTTATGTGTGGGGTCAGGAGGTGATTACAGTGTGGATGTAGCAGGTGTACGGAGTGGAGCCGTGTGTGTACGAGGTGTATGGAGCGGAGTCGTTTGTGTGTACGAGGTGTACGGAGCGGCACCAAGTGTACGGACCACAGCCATGTGTGTATGAAGTGTACAGAGTGGAGCCGCATGTTTGAGGTGTACGGAGCGCAGCCGCGTGTGTACGAGGTGTACGGAGTGCAGCCGCATGTGTTCGAGGTGTACGGAGCGCAGCCGTGTGTGTATGAGGTGTATGGAGCACAGCCACGTGTTTATGAGGTGTACGGACCAAAGCCACATGTGTACAAGGTGTACGGAGCACAGCCGTGTGTGTATGAGGTGTACAGAGTGGAGCCATGTGTACGAGGTGTACAGAGTGCAGCCGCATATGTACGAGGTGTTCGGAGCAGAGCCGCATGTGTGCAAGGTGTACGGAGTGCAGCCGCATGTGTATGGAGTGCAGCCACATGTACGAGGTGTATGGAGCGGAGCCATGTGTGCAAGGTGTATGGAGCGGAGTCATGTGTGTGTGTATGAAGTGTACAAAGCAGAGCCGCGTGTGTACGAGGTGTACAGAACGGACGCTAGCTGTGTCGGATTGGAGCAGATATTGCTCCTCGCTCTGACACTGACTGGCACAGGAGACACAGAGAGGTGTTTATCAGCAGCGTACCGCAGCTGCAGCGATGTAAGCAGTCAGTGGTTCGGCTGGATGACATCATTCAGCGCCGTGGGAGTGGAAGCTACTGGCTGCTGCAAGAGAGCGTGTTGAAAGGTGTGTGTGTGTAGTGATGGAGAAGGCAATAAAGGGGGTGTGAGGGCAATGATGGGGGTGGGGTAACCATGTCTGGCCATTATACTGTATGCAGTATCATGTAGGGCCATTATACTGTACCCTGCATCATGTGGGGCCATTATACTGTACCCAGCATCATGTGGGGCCATTATACTGTACAAAGCATCATGTGAGGCCATTATACAGTATGCAGCATCATGTGGGCCCATTATACTGTATGGAGCATCATGTGGGGCCAGTATCCTGAATGCAGCATCATGTGGGGCCATTATACTGTATGCAGCATCATGTGGTGCCATTATACAGTATGGAGCACTGTGTGGCCATTATACAGTTTTGAGCATCATGTGTGGCCATTATACAGTATGGAGCACTGTGTGGCCATTATACAGTATGGAGCACTATGTGTGGCCATTATACAATATGAAGCATCATATGTGGCCATTATACAGTATGGAGCACTATGTGTGGCCATTATACAGTATGGAGCACTGTGTGGCCATTATACAGTTTTGAGCATAATGTGTGGCCATTTATATAGTATGGAGCATAATGTGTGGCCATTATACAGTATGGAGCACTGTGTGGCCATTATACAGTATTAAGCATCATGTGTGGCCATTATACAGTATAGAGCATCATGTGTGGCCATTATAAAGTATGGAGCATCATGTGTGGCCATAATACAGTATGGAGCACTGTGTGGCCATTATACAGTATGGAGCACTGTGTGGCCATTATACAGTATTGAGCATCATGTGTGGCCATTATACAATATTGAGCATCATGTGTGGCCATTATACAGTATGGAGCATTATGTGGGGCCATTATACATTATGGAGCATCATGTGCGGCCATTATACAGTAAGGAGCATCATGTGTGGCCATTATACATTATGGAGCATCATGTGTGGCCATTATACAGTATGGAGCACTGTGTGGCCATTATACAGTATGCAGCATCATGTGTGGCCATGTATTGCCAAGATTTTAACACTAAGGTTCAGATACGGCTTTAGAGAAGGCTACTATTTCCGATATAACGCAATTTTATTTCAAAGTACAAAATTAAAGGAATAGTATGATTGAATAGTATGATTGTGTACACATTTGTATATTTTAAGATACAAAGTACATATAAGGATTAAATTCATATAATGATTAAGTACATATAAGGATTAAATACATATAATGATTAAGTACATATAAGGATTAAATACATATAATGATTAAGTACATATACTCATATCATCCATCACCAAGGAGCTTTTAAACATCATCCGTCTGGAAAATCAGAGAAGCAACACCAAGACAGAGAACCCCTGGAAAATACACAACATTGCATGGGCGTCCCCACTTATGCAGGTATCACAACACTGTACACATTTAAGTACAGGTACACCAGTTTATGCTTCTGTCTTACAAAATCAGCAAGGGTTCAAATAATTATTTCCTTCACTGTATATCCCCTTTGGATGAGAAGAATTTGGGACAATCTTTGTGACTCGGACAAGGAAAGTTTATTTGTCAAATTCAGCATTTCTCCCCATTCCTCCTGAGGGACCCACATCCTCCTCCCATTTTGTCGTAACTATCAAATGTAGGGTCAGTAACTGCTTATACACAGCTCTGGCAAAAATTCAGAGACCACTACATCAAAACCCCATCATGGGCAGCCCATTCTCCAGACCTGAACCCCATTGAAAACCTCTGGAATGTAATCAAGAGGATGATGGATAGTCACAAGCCATCAAACAAAGAACTGCTTACACTTTTGTACCAGAAGCAGTATGAAAGACTGGTGGAAAGCATGCCAAGACGCATGAAAGCTGTGATTAAAAATCATGGTTATTCCACAAAATATTGATTTCTGAACTCTTCCTGAGTTAAAACATTAGTAATATTATTTCTAAATGATTATTAACTTATTTTCTATGCATTATTTGAGGGCTGAAAGCACTGGTTTTTTTTTTTATTTTGACCATTTTTTCTTTTCAGAAAAAAAATTGGTTGGAAATTCAGAGGCATGTTGTCAGAAGTTTATTGACCAAGACAACAATTTACATTTTACTCAAAAATATCCCTGTAAAGAGAAAAATCAGACAAACTGAACATTTTGCAGTAGTCTCTTAATTTTTGCCAGAGCTGTATAAGGGATATTAGACCTTTTGTATCCACCGCTGTAGGAATGGTATCTATTGTGAGATGTCTATCAATCAGTATGGTGTTTACTCTAAGTTGTGTACTATACGGATGGCCTATTTGCAGATATTGATAAAACACCCTATGTGGAAGGTTGACATCTGCCTTTATTTGTTCAAAGCTCTTGAATAATCCATTCCTCAAGAGTTGTGATACCAAACATATACGCCTATCCTTCTCTTAGTTTATGTTGTTTGACAAGGAGATCAATCCGCTCAAGCAAATGGGAGATTTCAGCTGCTCTCTTTTTTTTTTTTTTGCAGGATCCATGTTTTATTAGTATCCCTCTGAGGACGCGTTTGAGTGCTTCCTATTGAAATGGTATGGCGGTTTCATCATATTTTTGAGGGAATCTATAGTCTCATGAAGGTCTGAGATACAGTGTGAGTCTTTCAGCAGATTATCATTTATGATCCATCATCTGAAGTCTTGGTGGAGTCCGGTACAGTCAGATTACAGTATACAGGAGCATGATCTGACCATATAGCAGGTCCTGAGATGTAGGTTGCCATGTAAGCAAGTGATGGGTAATTAAGAAAAGGGCTATACGGCTATGTGTATTGTGTATAGGAGAATAATACGTATAATTCTTTGTCTGGATGTCGTATCCTTCATACATCAACCAGTTGGAGCACGCTTAGCAAAGATTTTATTTGTGATTTTGATTGGCGACTCCAGCCCAAGGACACATCTAAAGAAGGATCCAAGACAACATTTAAGTCACCTTTGATAATGATAAGGCCCGCCGCAAAATTTTTATATTTGTTTAAGTCTTCTTGGCATGTCTTAATTTGGCGTAAGTCAAACTGTCAGTCCTAGTGTTCCTATTAAAGAGAACCATGGAATATATAGCAATTAAAGTAATACAGCTGGATATGACAGTAAAATAATGTGAACTCAACTTATATGTCATTCTAATATCTTATATGGACTGAGATTCTACAGTATATAGTGAGAGAGAGGAACGTAAAACTCTATTTAGCTCTAACTAATAATAAGCTTAAAGTAATAAGTAATCATCTGCAAACTGTCTCTCTCATCAAGGAAGACAAGATTCATTTCAGGAGCTCATATGATTGTCAGGTTCCTTTCCAACCTGGGTGCATCACCATCAAGGTCCTGATCTATTGAACATCTTCTGCAATGTGCTGGAACTCTCTGTGGCAATGGTGAAGCACATGGCCAGTCAGATACAGGTGCTTTTAACAAAATTAGTATATCATCAAAAAGTTAATTTCAGTTCTTCAATACAAAAAGTGAAACTCATATTCTATAGAGTAATTACAAAGAAAGTGATCGATTTCAAGTGTTTATTTCTGTTAATATTGATGATCATGGCTTACAACTAATGAAAACACAAAAGTCATTATCTCAGTAAATTACCAAAAACAAAGGCTTCATAAGTGTTTAAAAAGGTCCTTGTAGTCTGTTTTAGTAGGCTCCACAATAATGAGGAAGAATCCTGACTTGACAGATGTCCAGAAGGCAGTCATTGACACACTCCACAAGGAGGATACGCCACAACAGGTCATTGCTAAAGAAGCTGGCTGTTCACAGAGTGCTGTATCCAAGCATATTAATGGGAAGTTGAGTCGAAGGAAAAAGTGTGGTAAAAAAAGGTGCAGAAGCAATCGGGATAACCGCAGCTTTGAAAGGATTGTTAACCAAAGGCCATTCAAAAATTTGGGGGAGATTCACAAGGAGTGGACTGCTGCTGGAGTCATTGCTTCAAGAGCCACTGCGCACACACACATATCCAGGACATGGGCTACAAGTGTCGCATAATTTGTGTCAAGCTACTCATGACCAATAGACAACGCCAGAAAAGTCTTACCTGGGCCAAGGAGAAAAAGAACTGGACTGTTGCTCAGTGGTCCAAGGTGTTGTTTTCAGATGAAAGTAAAGCTTGCATTTCATTTCAAAATCAAGGTGCCAGAGTCTGGAGGAAGAGTGGAGAGGCCACAATCCAAGGTCTAGTGTGAAGTTTCCACAATCAGTAATGGTTTGGGGAACCATGTCATCTGCTGGTGTAGGTCCACTGTGTTTTATCAAGACCAAAGTCAGCGGAGCCATCTTCCAAGGAAATTTTATCACTTCATGCTTCCCCCTGCTGACAAGCTTTTGGAGATGGGAAATTAATTCTCCAGCAGAACTTGGCACCTGTCCACACTGCCAAAAGTACTAATACCCGGGTTAAAAACAGCAGCATCACTGTGCTTGATTGGCGATAAATTCGTCTGACCTTAACCCCATAGAAAATCTATGGGGTATTGTCAAGAGGAAGATGAGTAACACCAAACCCAACCATGCAGACGAGCTGAAGGCTGCTATCAAAGCAACCTGGGCTTTCATAACACCTCAGCAGTGCCACAGGCTGATCGCCTCCATGCCATGCCGCATCAATGCAAAAGGAGCTCCGACCAAGTATTCAGTGCATTTACTGAACATACATTTCAGTAGGCCAACATTTCAGATTTTAAAATAATTTTTCAAGCTGGTGTTATAAAGTATTTTAATTTTAAGATAATGACTTTTGGGTTTTCATTGGCTGTAAGTCATAATCATTAACATAAATATAAAAGAACCTGGCACTCAAATGCGTGTAACTTTGTATTTCATTGTGTAGTACCAATAAAACGTTCCTGTCTAATCGACCTTCTTCAGTTACTACAAGCGTGAAAATAAAATATCAATACATCAATATACATGAAACACCAAATGTACTCATATGTAGAGAGGATCATAGGAAAAGTGTAAGGGAAGGAACCAAAGGAGAGGGAGAAACGGGGGAGGGGTGGAAAAACATGGGGGTAATGTAGCAGGGGTATATACAATATACCAAAGAAGGTCGTATCGTATTATAAGGAATCCTCATAATTGGCGTCGGTGCCACACAATATTCCTATGCCCAGTAAAAAGACCATGGTATTGAAGGAGAAAGAAATATAAGGAGAAGGGAATGAGGCCTGGCATACTGTACTGAAAGAGTAAACAGATGCAGTTTGGTCACTATGCAGAATAAATCTGGTAAGGGTCACTGTAATGAGAGGTACAAGTGGTTCCGTTATTAAGGGGTGGTGGAGACAGATGCGTGCCACGTGTCATGTCTAGTTGAGCGTTACCTTAGAAGTTAAAGTTCAGGCTAATGTCGCGCTCCCGCAAGTGAAATGAGCTGGGAGCTGTGAAATACAGATAAAAGGAGATATATAAATCGATCACTGTGTTGTAATGACTATATGATGTATGAGTTTCACTTTTTGTATTGAAGAACTGAAATAAATTAACTTTTTGATGATATTGCAATTTTGTGAGAAGCACCTGTATATAGATTCTGGAAATGTCCATGACATCACAGAATGGTCTCATGTATCTCGGAACTTTAAAAGTAATCAACGTTCCATTTTTCCAGACATGCAGCTGGAAAGGGCACCCACAGGAGCACAGTCTATTTTCCCAGATACCATCAAATTGTGCCATTTTCCGATACCCATAGCATCTCCATTTTTTTTTTTTATCTCGGATCTTTTGATGACCCATTATTGCATTTTGATGCAATGTCACGGCGACCCCAAAAAAATGTAATTCTGGCGTTTTGACTTTAGTCTCTTTGCGCTGTTTAGCGATTAGGTTATTCCTTTTTTTTATTGCTAGATTGGGCAATTCCGAACCAAATATGTGTATGTTTGATTTTTTTGTTTTATTTGAATGGGGTGAAAGGGGGGTGATTTGAACTTATATTTTTAAAAACTTTTTTTTGACCACCAGGTGGCACTCATAGCAATCCAGCAGTGACAACCATAGAGGTCTCAAGGAGAACTCTAGTTGTCATGCCAACTCACCGGTGACCCGCAATCACGTGATGGGGGTCACCGGTGGGCGGATTTCCGGCCCAATGGCTGGAAGCGTAAGTTAATTGCCGCTGTCAGCGTTTGACAATGGCATTTAATGGGTTATTGAAAGCAGGTGGATCGCAATTCCACTCGTGGCTATTCCGAGCGCATGTCAGCTGTTCAAAACAACTGACATGTCCTGGGAAAGATGTGGGCTCACCGCCGGAGCCCACATCATAGGGAGGGAGTCCAACATTAGTGTAAATTTATGCCCAGCGTTGGAAAGGGGTTAAAATGTTTCAAACATTCTGAACTTGTAAAGGGCTTCTCCCTGTGTGGGTTCTCTGGTGTCTATTTAGAAGCGATTTCCAGCCAAAACATTTCCCACATTCTCAACATGAAAATGGCTTATTCCCCGTGTAAATTTTCTGGTGCAGATTTTTACAAAATCTGATATCTTTGTAAAACATTTCCCACATTCTTAATATGAAAAAGGCTTCTCCCCTGTATGGGTTATCTGATGCCTGAGAAGACTTGATTTCTCTGTAAAACTTTTCCCACATTCTGTACATGAAAAAGACTTCTCCCCTGTGTGAGCTCTCTGATGTCTGAGAAGACTTGATTTCCCTGTAAAACATTTCCCACATTCTGTACATGAAAAAGGCTTCTCCCCTGTATGGGTTCTCTTGTGTTCTTCAAGATGATGTTTCCATTTAAAACATTTCCCACATTCTGAACATGAAAAAGGCTTCTCCCCTGTGTGGCTTCTCTGGTGTCTATTAAGAAGTTTTTTCCAGCTAAAACATTTTCCACACTCTGAACATGAAAAAGGCTTCTCCCCTGTGTGGGTTCTCTGATGCCCGAGAAGACTTGATTTCTCTGTAAAACTTTTCACACATTCTGTGCATGAAAAATACTTCTCCCCTGTGTGAGCTCTCTGATGTCTGAGAAGACTTGATTTCTCTATAAAACATTTCCCACATTCTGTACATGAAAAAGGCTTCTCCCCTGTATGGTTTCTCTGGTGGCTAACAAGTTGCATTTTCCGGTTAAAACATTTTCCACATTCTGAACATGAAAAAGGCTTCTCCCCTGTATGGGTTCTCTGGTGGTCTTTATGATGATGTTTCCATTTAAAACATTTCCCACATTCTGAACATGAAAAAGGCTTCTCTCCTGTATGGTTTCTCTGGTGACTAACAAGTTGCGTTTTCCAGTTAAAACATTTCCCACATTCTGAACATGAAAAAGGCTTCTCTGTGTGACTTCTCTGGTGCTTAACAAAATATGATTTCTGGTTAAAACATTTCCCACACTTGGAACAAAAAAATTCTGTGTGAATTTTTTGATGCTTAAGAAAAGACTTTTTGAGGGGAAAACTATTTCCATATTCTGAATGTGAAAATGACTTGTTTGCTTTTCCAGCAATTGGATTTTTAATGCTTATTTTGTGACTTTGATTTTCCTTAGTAGTCAGTAATGAATCAGAAGACAGGACCTGTTTAAAAGGATCAGATGAAAGATCGTTGCTGGGAAGAGATGATGGTATGTCTGGAGTAATGGCATTCACTTCAATTGTATCCTGTGGGATCTCAAGATCATCTGATTTTAAAATTGAAGATGTCAGCTGCCCCCCTGATCTCCTGGTATAGTCATCTGCCAAGAATAAAACCAATTATTATTTTGGAATAAAAAAATTCTTGAATTTTACATTTTTTAACATTCTACTTAAACTGTCAGTAAAAATGGCAAGTTGTGTAAAAAGATTCAATTATTCACCAAGACAATGACAGTTCACAGTCTATTAGAAAACCTCATAAGATGAACCAGTGGAGCCTGGTGTTCAACTGTTTGTTCATTCTGTCTCCCAAATTTTAGAATAAACAACCACCAAACAAACAATCTTTTGAAGGGGATAATAACATCAATGAAATCTTATACTCATCTCACAAAAAAAAACAAGTCCCCACTCAGGTCCTTGAGTGGGGACTTGAAAAAAGTCTTAAGTTACTTACCGGTAACAGGATTTTTCTAAACCCATGACTGCACCACGAGAGAGGGGATCCGCCCACCAAGCACAGGGAACCTACAGGCTAAAAAGGCGGCACCTCTCCCTCACGTAAGTTCGATTACACAGCATGAGAGGACCTCCAATGTAACATAGTAACATAGTTAGCAAGGCCGAAAAAAGACATTTGTCCACCCAGTTCAGCCTATATTCCGTCAGAATAAATCCCCAGATCTACGTCCTTCTAAAGAACCTAATAACTGGAAGATATAATATTGTTACGCTCCAAGAAGACATCCAGACCTCTCTTGAACCCCTCAACTGAGTTCCCCTTCATCGCCTCCTCAAGCAAGGAATTCCAGATTCTTACTGCCCTAACAGTAAAGAATCCTCTTCTATGTTTCTTCACCCATCCTTTGTAGATTGTGAGCCTTCGCGGGCAGGGTCCTCATTCCTCCTGTACCAGTTATGACTTGTATTGTTTAAGATTATTGTACTTGTTTTTATTATGTATACCCCTCCTCACATTTAAAGCGCCATGGAATAAATGGCGCTATAACAATAAATAATAATAATATGTTGGTGGAAAAACCTTCTCTCCACCGGATGCAGAGAATGCCCCCTTGTGACTGTCACATTCACTGGTATAAACAAATCCTTGGAGAGATATTTGAATTGTCCCCTTATATACTTATACATGGTTATTAGATCGCCCCTCAGTCATCTTTTTTCTAGACTAAATAATCCTAATTTTGCCAATCTCTCTGGGTATTGTAGTAACCTTGTCATGAATATACACACACACATTCAGGGCTGCTGCATCTTCCTGCCTTTGTAAGTAACATGCGGCCCAGACACACGCTGTGGGCTTTCTGACTCCCCTCTTCACTCTGCCTAGTAAATTCTTCTTCTCACTCTGCCTGTAAACTCTGTGTAATTCTAAACCCCTCATCACCCCTCCTGCCTGATACCAGCTAAAACTGGTAGAGGAGCTTTCAAACCACATGGGGACTTCTTTGTTCTTGAAAAGTTACGCATAATGGCACCGATTAGTGGTAGAGATATAAAAGTTACATATTCCGGATGTCCACTGATAGATCTATACCCCACTGAAATCTCTAGGATCAAACCCCAATGAAATTCAAGGAATGGATTTCTCTGTAAGCAGTTCATGTATCCGCATCATGTTTATACTTAAATGAACCCCCATGTCACGCGGAACATAATGATAATGGTGTCATGCTTCTACGAAGTTCATACGCTGAGATATGTCTAGAGATGTTTTCCATATCTTTCAGAAAGGGGAGTATTCAGCCACCCAGTGCGGTCACCACAGGTGGAGTGCCTTGGTTTTGGGCACAGGTATAAGATAGAGGGAAGTCATTTTGCACTGGTCTTTGTCCAGGGAACTAGCTGAGAGACTCTGTGATGCATTTTGATGTATCGCCCCTCCCCCGCACCGCATGGTCTTCTATGAAAGGACGTAAGCAACTGTAAGTGTATTTTCATCTTTAATCCCTTTTTTTGTAATTGTCTGTACATACGATACTTGTCTCCTTTTATATTTTTTTATACTTTTGTAAACACTGCCTACCTTTTGGAGTAAAATATATAAAATTACTAGCCTTGTTTCTCCTTGCTCTATAACGTACTGTCACGTCCTCTGAAGTAAATTACGCTACTAATTGGGTTGGCTCTTGACCCGTTATTAATTAAGAAATAGGAGTTGGTGCTAGCGGAAGTGTCCTGAGCCTTTGGGAAAACTGGCAGCGACAGACGGCATTGATAATTATTGTTCCCGCCTGAGTGGGAGTAGTTATATAACCCTTGCTGCAGTGTGCCCATTTGCCAGTACATAGCAGGCAGCCTTTCTGGCAACTAATTATCCTAGGTACAGTACCCTGTCTGACCTGAGAGTAAGGGGGCGCCAGAGAGCTGCAAGTTCCAAACCGGAACTGGGAAGTGGGATATAAATAAATCCCCTTCAGAAAAGAACCAAGGGCAGCCAAACAACCCTGGTTCATGACATCCCCCATCACCTTTATTAATTTTGTTGACCTCCTTTGTACTCTCTCTCGATCCAATTTATTCTTCCTGAGCACCAGTGCACAAAACTGTACACAGTACTCCAGGTGCGGTCTAACCAGGGATTTGTACAGAGGCAGTATAATGCTCTCATGTGTATCCAGATCACTTTCTTTTTTCTAAACTTTGTTTTTTATTGAATTTTATTCATACATACATACATCAATGCAGGTAATGTTTGATACATACAGCTCTGGCAAAAATTAAGAGATCACTGCACAATTTTATAAAATCAGCTTCTCTACATGTCTGACAGCCATTTAATTCCAGTGTCAGTTGAATTCCAACCAGAGTACACCTCATTCTACTTAATGTGCTTCTGATTAGGTGATCACCTGAACCAAATCTTATTTAACAAAGTAAAGTATAAAAAACACTGCTGTGGTGTTCACAATCCTTTTGCAATAAGACAAGCTTGATGGCAAAACAAGTGCTAGTAATAGCCCAAAAGTAATAGGAATGAAAAAAATAACTTCGAACCATGCTAAAGGAGTTGAAAAGAAAAGTCTTAAGTGAGGAAAAGAGGGCTCAATTCTGGCTTTACTAGCAGAGGGACACAGTGAGCATTATGTTGCCTCCATCTTTAAAATTTCTAATACGGCAGTCCATTACAACAAGGTCAAGCAGTAGACATTGGGGACAACAAAGCTACAGACTGATAGAGGGCAAAAACGACTCTCCACTGACCGGGATGATCGTCATCTTATTCGAATGTCACTCAGCAACCGCAGAATGAAATCAAGTGACCTACAAAAGGAATGGCAAATGGCAGCTGGGGTGAAGTGCACGGCAAGAACAGTTCGGAACAGGCGCCTAGAGGCAGGACTCAAGTCATGTAAAGCTAGAAAAAAGCCTTTCATCAATGAGAAGCAAAGGAGAGCCAGGCTGAAGTTTGCCAAAGACCATAAGGATTGGAAGATAGAGGACTAGAGTAAGGTAATCTCTGATGAGTATAATTTTCAGCTTTGCCCAACACCTGGTCATGTCTTGGTTAGACAGAGACCTGGAGAGGCGTACAAGCCACAGTGTCTTGCACCACTGTGAAATTTGGTGGAGGACCGGTGAGGATCTGGGGAGGCTTCAGCAAGGCTGGAATTGGGCAGGTTCATCTTTGCGGAGGATGCATGAATCAAGCCGGATACAAAAACATACTGGAAAAACAGTTGATTCCTTCTGCTCAGGCAATGTTCCCCAACTCTGAGGACTGTTTTTTCCAGCAGGACAATGCACCATGCCACACAAGCTAGGTCAGTCAAGGTGTGGATGAAGGACCACCACATCAAATCCCTGTCATGGCCAGCCCAGTCTCCAGATCTGAACCTCATTGAAAACCTCTGGAATGTAATCAAGAGGAAGATGGATAGTCACAAGCCATCAAACAAAGAACTGTTTGAATTTTTGTACCAGGAATGGCATAAGGTCACCCAAAAGCAGTGTGAAAGACTGGTGGAAAGCATGCCAAGACGCATGAAACCTGTGATTAAAAATCTTTGTTATTCCACAAAATATTGATTTCTGAACTCTTCCTGAGTTAAAACATTAGTATTGTTGTTTCTAAATGATTATGAACTTGTTTTTTTGACCATTTCTCATTTTCAGAAAATAAATACAAAATGTATTGCTTAGAACTTCGGAGACATGTTGTCAGTAGTTTATAGAATAAAAGAACAATTTACATTTTACTCAAAAACTATACCTATAAAGAGAGAAATCAGACAAACTGAAAATTTTGCAGTGGTCTCTTATTTTTTGCCAGAGCTGTATATATCAAAAAATCATCATTAGAGGTTGCATTGGTATATAGAACATTAGATCAAGACAGTCATGGAAACGAGGTGGAGGGAAAAAAAAGGAAAAAGGGGAGGGGGAAGGGAGGGGCGAGAAGACTGTCAAAACAAGTCTAATATTTATACATCAGACACTCAGCATGTGTGTCTAACTTTAAGTTCAGGACCCACCGACACCAAATTACACCCCAAACACCCTGAAATGTCTCTCCGCAGCGGTTCACCCAAAGTACAGGTGTACAGGTGTCTCCCCCAGTAATAGCTGGTCCTGGTACTAAATCATCTGCTGGAAAATCCAGACCTCTTTTAATGCACCTCATGATCCTGTTTGCCTTGGCAGCTGCTGCCTGGCACTGGCTGCTCCAGGTAAGTTTATCATTAGCTAGGATCCCCAAGTGCTTCTCCCTGTCAGATTTACCCAGTGGTTTCCCGTTCAGTGTGTAATGGTGATATTGATTCCTTCTTCCCATGTGTATAACCTTACATTTATCATTGTTAAACCGCATCTTCCACCTTTCAGCCCAAGTTTCCAACTTATCCAGATCCATCTGTAGCAGAATACTTTCTTCTCTTGTATTAACTGCTTTACATAGTTTTGTATCATCTGCAAATATCGATATTTTACTGTGTAAACCTACTACCAGATCATTAATAAATAAGTTGGAGAGAACAGGTCCCAACACCGACCCCTGCGGTACCCCACTGGTCATAGCGACCCAGTTAGAGACTATACTATTATAACCACCCTCTGCTTTCTATCACTAAGCCAGTTACTTACCCATTTACAAGCATTTTCCCCCAGACCAAGCATTCTCATTTTGTGTACCAACCTCTTGTGTGGCACGGTATCAAACGCTTTGGAAAAATCAAGATATACCACGTCCAATGACTCACCTTGGTCCAGTCTATAACTTACCTCTTCATAAAAGCTGATTAGATTGTTTTGACATGAGCGATTCCTCATAAACCCATAATGATATGGAGTTAAACAGTTATTCTCATTGATATAATCCAGAATAACATCCCTCAGAAACTCTTCAAATATTTTACCAATGATAGAGGTTAGACTTACTGGCCTATAATTTCCAGATTCACTTTTAGAGCCCTTTTTGAATATTGGTACCACATTTGCTATGCACCAGTCCTGTGGAACAGACTCCATCGCTATAGAGTCCCTAAATATAAATGGCTTGTCTATGACATTACTTAGGTCTCTTAGTACTCGTGGGTTTATGGCATCCGGACATGGACATTTATCTACCGTATTTTTCGGACTATAAGTCACAGAGGCAGGAGATGGCGGCTCCATCAAACTCCTGTGCCCGCTGCTAAAGAGAAATTAATATTCAGTGCATTCCATGCCCATGGGGGTTGGATGGCAATGAATTTTCATTTCTTTTTGGCATCCTGGTATGATTGGTTCCATCCTTATTCTGGTATGATTGGCCCCATCCCGTTCCTGATATGCATGGCCCCATCAGAAAAGACGAAAAAAAAAAAAAAGAATCATTACACTTACCTACTAAGCACTCCCTCGCAGTGTTCTGCTCCGTTGTCAGCGGCTGCTTAATGCTTGTAAGCAGCGCATAACAGGGACATCATGCGCTGCTCACAACCTGAGCACAGCTGCCGGAATACTCACTGGGACTGTTCATCACAGAGAGCGGTGAGTGTTATGATCTGGTGATTAAGGAGCGACATGCGTCTAGCTCTGAGCAGGTGGCAACTATACTGACCGCAGTCCCTAAGCTCAACACAACACTAGAAGTAGCCGTGGAATGCTCCTAACTCTGCCTAGGCATCTCGTCACAGCCTAACAGCTAACTACCCCTAAAGATAGAAGCAGGAAAACTATCTTGCCTCAGAGAAAATCCCCAAAGGATAGATTAGCCCCCCCACAAATAATGACTGTGAGAGGAGAAGGAAATGACATACGTAGTATGAAACAAGATTTAGCACAGGAGGCCACTTCTAGCTAGATAGAAATAGTACAGAACAGAACGCTGTGCGGTCAGTAATAAAAACTAGAAAAAGTCCACTGCAGAGAAATGCAAAAATCTCCACACCTGACTAAAGGTGTGGAGGGCAAACTCTGCTGCCCAGAGCTTCCAGCTTAACTGAATAGATCCATACTGAAAAGCTGGACAAATGAACAAAAACAAAGAAAGTGCTGAACAACAAAGTCCACAACAAGAGAACTGCAAAAGGACAAGCAAGGACTTAGCTTTGATGAACTGGTCAGAGTGTCAGGAAAGTCCTAAGAGCAATGACTCCAGGCAGGAACAATTGACAACTGGCATTGAATGAGGGATAAGGCCAGACTAAAATAGCCGAGCCAGAAAGACGATCAGTGAAAACAGCTGCTGAAGCTAAATCCAAGAAGCAGCCATACCACTCAAAACCACAGGAGGGAGCCAAAGAGCAGAACTCACAAAAATGCTACTTACAACCACCGGAGGGAGCCCAAGAGCGGAATTCACAACAGTACCCCCCCCCATAAGGAGGGGTCACTGAACCCTCACTAGAGCCCCCAGGCCGATCAGGATGAGCCAAATGAAAAGTACGAACCAAATCGGCGGCATGAACATCGGAGGCAACAACCCAAGAATTATTCTCCTGGCCATAACCCTTCCACTTGAAAAGATACTGAAGCTTCTGCCTCGAAAAACGAGAATCCAAAATTTTCTCAACCACATATTCCAACTCCCCCTCAACCAACACCGGGGCAGGAGGATCAACAGATGGAACAACGGGCACCACATATCTCCGCAACAAAGATCTATGGAAAACATTGTGGATGGCAAAAGAGGCTGGAAGGGCCAAACGAAAAGACACAGGATTGATAATCTCAGAAATCTTATAAGGACCAATAAACTGAGGTTTGAACTTAGGGGAAGAAACCTTCATAGGAACATGACGAGAGGACAACCAAACCAAATCCCCCACACGAAGCCGAGGACCAACACACAGACGGCGGTTAGCAAAACGCTGAGCCTTTTCCTGGGACAACGTCAAATTGTCTACCACATGAGTCCAAATCTGCTGTAACCTGTCCATCACAGAATCAACACCAGGACTATCAGAAGGCTCAACCTGCCCTGAATCAAAACGAGGATGGAAACCAGAATTACAAAAGAAAGGCGAAACCAAAGTAGCCGAACTGGCCCGATTATTAAGGGCAAACTCGGCCAACGGCCGACACAAAGCATCTCAAATAGGTTTCCAAGGTCTGATTAGTTCACTCAGTTTGGCCATTGGTATGAGGATGGAACGCCGAAGAAAAAGACAATTCAATACCCATCCTAGCACAAAAGGCCCGCCAAAACCTGGAAACAAACTGGTAACCTCTGTCAGACACAATATTCTCCGAAATGAAATGCAAACAAACCACATGCTGAAAAAACAATGGAACCAAATCTGAGGAGGAAGGCAATTTAGGCAAAGGTACCAAATGGACCATTTTAGAGAACCGGTCACAAACCACCCAGATAACAGACATCCTCTGGGACACAGGAAGATCCGAAATAAAATCCATGGAAATATGCGTCCAAGGCCTCTCCGGGACGGGCAAAGGCAAAAGCAACCCACTAGCGCGGGAACAGCAAGGCTTGGCTCGGGCGCAAGTCCCACAGGACTGCACAAAAGCACGGACATCGCGCGACAAGGAAGGCCACCAAAAGGACCTAGCAACCAAATCTCTGGTACCAAAAATCCCAGGATGACCAGCCAACACTGAACAATGGACCTCAGAAATCACCTTACTCGTCCATCTATCAGGAACAAACAGCTTCCCCACAGGACAGCGGTCAGGCCTATCAGCCTGAAATTCCTGAAGCACCCGCCGCAAATCAGGGGAGATGGCAGAAAGAATCACCCCGTCCTTAAGAATGCCAACCGGCTCAAGGACTCCAGGAGAATCTGGCAAAAACCTCCTAGAGAGGGCATCCGCCTTAACATTCTTAGATCCTGGAAGATATGAGACCACAAAATCAAAACGGGAGAAAAACAGGGACCACCGAGCCTGTCTAGGGTTCAGCCGCTTGGCCGACTCAAGGTAAATCAAATTCTTATGATCGGTCAAGACCGCAATGCGGTGCTTGTCTCCCTAAAGCCAATGTCACCACTCCTCAAATGCCCACTTCATAGCCAACAACTCCTGATTGCCGACATCATAATTGCGTTCCGCAGGCGAAAACTTTCGGGAAAAGAAGGCACATGGCTTCATCAAGGAACCATCAGAATTCCTCTGTGACAAAACGGCCCCTGCCCCAATCTCAGAAGCGTCAACCTCAACCTGAAAAGGAAGAGAAACATCCGGTTGACGCAACACAGGGGCAGAAGTAAATCGGCGTTTAAGCTCCTGAAAGGCCTCAACAGCCTCAGAGGACCAATTAGTCACATCAGCGCCTTTCTTCGTCAAATCGGTCAGGGGTTTAACCACACTAGAGAAGTTGGCAATGAAACGGCGATAAAAATTAGCAAAGCCCAAAAATTTCTGAAGGCTCTTCACAGATGTGGGTTGAATCCAGTCATGAATGGCTTGGACCTTAACAGGATCCATTTCTATAGACGAAGGAGAAAAAATAAACCCCAAAAAAGAGACCTTCTGAACTCCAAATAGGCACTTAGACCCCTTCACAAATAGAGCATTATCACGAAGGATCTGGAATACCATCCTGACCTGCTTCACATGAGACTCCCAATCATTGGAAAAAATCTAAATATCATCCAAATACACAATCAAGAATTTGTCAAGATAATTGCGGAAAATATCATGCATGAAAGACTGGAACACAGATGGAGCATTAGAGAGCCCAAATGGCATCACAAGGTATTCAAAATGGCCTTCGGGCGTATTAAATGCAGTCTTCCATTCGTCACCCTGTTTAATACGAACAAGATTATATGCCCCTCGAAGGTCAATCTTGGTAAACCAACTAGCTCCTTAATCCTAGCAAACAAATCAGAGAGCAAAGGTAAAGGGTATTGGAATTTGACCGTGATCTTATTAAGAAGGTGATAATCAATACAGGGTCTTAAGGAGCCATCCTTCTTGACAACAAAAAAGAATCCCGCTCCCAATGGTGACGAAGACGGCCGAATATGCCCCTTCTCTAAAGAGTCCTTAACATAGCTCCGCATGGCGGCATGCTCTGGCACAGACAGGTTGAAAAGTCGGCCCTTAGGGAACTTACAGCCAGGAATCAAGTCAATAGCACAATCACAGTCCCTATGTGGAGGAAGGGAACTGGACTTGGGCTCATCGAATACATCCTGGAAATCTAACAAAAATTCAGGAACATCAGAAGAGGGGGAAGAGGAAATTGACATCAAAGGAACGTCATTATGTACCCCTTGACAACCCCAACTAGTCACAGACATTGATTTCCAATCCAGCACTGGATTGTGTACTTGTAACCATGGAAAACCCAGTACAACAACATCATGTAAATTATGCAACACCAGAAAACGGCAATCTTCCTGATGTGCAGGAGCCGTGTACATAGTCATCTGCATCCAGTACTGAGGTTTATTCTTGGCCAATGGTGTAGCATTAATACCCCTCAAGGGTATGGGACTCTGCAAAGGCTGCAAAGAAAAACCACAGCGCCTAGCGAATTCTAAGTCCATTAAGTTCAGAGCAGCGCCTGAATCCACAAATGCCATGACAGAAAAAGATGACAATGAGCAAATCAGGGTCACAGACAGGAGAAACTTAGGCTGCACAGTACTAATGGTAACAGATCTAGCGACCCTCTTAAAGGGAACCCGTCACCCCGAAAATCGGGGGTGAGGTAATCCCACCGGCATCAGGGGCTTATCTGCAGCATTCTATAGTGCTGTAGATAAGCCCCCGATGTTACCTGAAAAAGGAGAAAAAGACGTTAGATTATACTCACCCAGGGGCGGTCCCGCTGCTGGTCTGGTCAGATGGGCGTCTCCGGTCCGCTGCGGCGCCTCCTATCTTCTTTCCATGACGTCCTCTTCTGATCTTCGGCCACGGCTCCGGCGCAGGCGTACTTTGCTCTGCCCTGTTGAGGGCAGACAAAGTACTGCAGTGCGCAGGCGCCGAGCCTCTGACCTTTCCGGCGCCTGCGCACTGCTGTACTATCCTCTGCCCTCAACAGGGCAGAGCAAAGTACGCCTGCGCCGGAGCCGTGGCTGAAGATCAGAAGAGGACGTCATGGAAAGAAGATGGGAGGCGACGCAGCGGACCGGAGACGCCCATCTGACCAGACCAGCAGCGGGACCGCCCCTGGGTGAGTATAATCTAACGTCTTTTTCTCCTTTTTCAGGTAACATCGGGGGCTTATCTACAGCATTATAGAATGCTGCAGATAAGCCCCTGATGCCGGTGGGATTACCTCACCCCCGATTTTCGGGGTGACAGGTTCCCTTTAATACGCTTAGGGCAATCAGAAATAGTATGAGCAGAATCACCACAGTAAAAACACAGCCCATTCTGATGTCTGTATCCCCTCTGTTCCGCTCTAGTCAAAATCCTATCACATTGCATGGGCTCAGGACTTTGCTCAGAGGACACTGCCATATGGTGCACCACTTTGCATTCGCGCAGGCGCCGATCAATCTGAATGGCCAGAGACATAGATTCGCTCAAACCAACAGGCGTGGGAAACCCCACCATAACATCTTTAAGGGCTTCAGAAAGACCCTTTCTGAAAATTGCTGCCAGAGCCTCCTCATTCCATTTAGTGAGCACAGACAATTTTCTAAATTTCTGGCAGTATAATTCTGCCGCTTCCTAACCCTGACACAGGGCCAACAGTGTTTTCTCAGCATGCTCTACAGAGTTAGGTTCATCATACAATAATCCGAGCGATTGAAAAAATGCATCTACATTAAGCAATACCGGATTCCCTGACTCAAGTGAGAATGCCCAGTCCTGAGGGTCGCCACGCAGTAGAGAAATAACTATCTTTACTAGCTGAATGGGGTCACCAGAGGAACGGGGTTTCAGAGCAAAAAACAATTTGCAGTTATTTTTAAAGTTCAAAAACTTAGATCTATCCCCGTAAAACAAATCCGGAGTAGGAATTCTAGTCTCTAAGGCCGGAGTCTGCACCACAAAATCTTGAATACTCTGTACTCTTGCAGCAAGCTGATCCACACGAGAAAACAAACCCTGAACATCCATGCCTGCATCCAAATCCCGAATCACCCAGAGATCCTAACTCTGCCTAGGTATCTCGTCACAGCCTAACAGCTAACTACCCCTAAAGATAGAAGCAGGAAACCTATCTTGCCTCAGAGAAAATCCCCAAAGGATAGATTAGCCCCCCACAAATAATGACTGTGAGAGGAGAAGGAAATGACATACGTAGTATGAAACAAAATTTAGCACAGGAGGCCACTTCTAGGTAGATAGAAATAGTACAGAACAGAACGCTGTGCGGTCAGTAATAAAAACTAGAAAAAGTCCACTGCAGAGAAATGCAAAAATCTCCACACCTGACTAAAGGTGTGGAGGGCAAACTCTGCTGCCCAGAGCTTCCAGCTTAACTGAATAGATCCATACTGAAAAGCTGGACAAATGAACAAAAACAAAGAAAGTGCTGAACAACAAAGTCCACAACAAGAGAACCGCAAAAGGACAAGCAAGGACTTAGCTTTGATGAACTGGTCAGAGTGTCAGGAAAGTCCTAAGAGCAATGACTCCAGGCAGGAACAATTGACAACTGGCATTGAATGAGGGCTAAGACCAGACTATAATAGCCGAGCCAGAAAGACGATCAGTGAAAACAGCTGCTGAAGCTAAATCCAAGAAGCAGCCATACCACTCAAAACCACAGGAGGGAGCCAAAGAGCAGAACTCACAAAAATGCTACTTACAACCACCGGAGGGAGCCCAAGAGCGGAATTCACAACAGGTGAGTATTCATTCCTCTTCAGTAGTGCGCAGTGTCAGCCGCCAACCATGCATACCAGGACTGAGATGGGGCCAATTATACCAGGATAATGATGGGACCATTTATACCAGGACTGAGATGGGGCCAATTATACCAGGATAATGATGGGACCATGCATATCAGGACTGAGATGGAGCCAATTATACCAGGATAATGATTGGGCCAATCATACTAGGATACGGATGGGGCCAATCATAACAGGATACGGATGGGGCCAATCATACCAGGATATGGATGGGGCCATGCATACCAGAATTAGGATGAGGGAGCCATTCACAAAAGGATAGGGAAAAGGGAGCCATGCACACCAGGATAGGGATGAGGGAGCTATGCATACCAGGATAGGGATGAGGGGCCATGTGTACCAGGATGGGGATGAGGGTACCATATTTACCAGGAAAGGGGATATTAAGTACAGAATTGACCACATCTTTTGCTTCAGTTTTTTTTTTCATAATGTCCTCTTTTAAAACCTAGGTGTGTCTTATGGTCTGATGCATCTTATAGTCCAAAAAATACAGTATTTTAATCTTATTTAGCCAGTTTTCCACCTCTTCCTGGGTTAGATGGGTGACCCTTAATATAGGGTATTCTTTATCTCTCGGCATTTCACCTAGCATTTCATTTTCCACCGTGAATACCGAGGAGAAGAAGATGTTTAATATATTAGCTTTTTCATCGTCATCTACAACCATTCTTTCCTCACAATTTTTTTAAGAGGCCTACACTTTCACTTTTGATTCTTTTACTATTGATATTGTTGAAGAACAGTTTGGGATTAGTTTTACTCTCCTTTGCAATGTGCTTCTCCGTTTCCTTTTTGGCAGCTTTAATTAGTTATTTTTAGATAAAGTATTTTTCTCCCTATAGTTTTTAGAGCTTTAATGGTGCCATCCTGCCTGCTTTAGAAGTTTAATGCTTTCTTTTTACTGTTAATTGCCCTCTTACTTCTTTGTTTAGCCACATTGTTTTTTTCTATTTCTTGTCCTTTTATTCCCAAAAGGTATAAACCGCTTATAGTGCCTATTTAGGATGTTCTTAAACATTTTCCATTTATTATCTGTATTCTTATTTCTGAGAACATTGTCCCAGTCAACCAGATTAAAGGCATCTCTAATCTGGTCAAACTTTGCCTTCCTAAAGTTCAGTGTTTTTGTGACTTCCTGAAAAGTCCCCCTAGCGAAAGACAAGTGAAACTGTACAATATTGTGGTCGCTATTTACTAGATGCCCGAAGATCTGCAGATTTGTAATTCTGTCAGGTCTATTAGATAATATTAGGTCTAAAAGTGTTGCTCCTCTTGGTTGGATTCTGTACCAATTGTGAAAGATAATTTTTCTTGGTTATTAGCAGAAATCTGTTGCGTTTATGAGTTTTGCAGGTCTCTGTTTCCCAGTTAATATTTGGGTAGTTAAAGTCCCCCATAGCAAGGACCTCATTATGGGTTGCAGCTTTATCTACCTGCCTTAGTAGTAGACTTTCCATCATTTCTGTTATATTTGGGGGTTTGTAACAGATGCTAATGAGAATTTTGTTACTATTTTTCCCTCCATGTATTTCAACCCATATGGACTCGACATCTTCATTCCCTTCGCTAATATCCTCCCTTAAAGTGGACTTTAGACAAACCCCTCCTCTCTGATTTTTACGATCCTTTCTAAACAAACTGTAATCCTGTAAGTTAACTGCCCAGTCATAGCTTTCATCTAACCATGTCTCGGTTATTCCCACTATGTCATAGTTACCTGTAGATATTTCTGCTTCTAGTTCTTCCATCTTGTTTGTCAGGCTTCTGGTTTTTTTCGCATGCAATTTAGAGGATTTTGTTTAGTTCCAATCTCCTCCCTGTGGATTGTTTTATAAGTTTTCTTACCTCCTATCCGACTATGTTGTCTTGGGCCTTCTTTGCTGCACCTCATATCCTTCATGTGTATATTTTCTGGCTTCATGTGCGAGTGTAATGTTATTCTTCCTGCCCCCTCTTCTAGTTTAATGCCCTCCTGATGAGTGTAGCGAGTCTTCTGGTGAATGGGTGTTTCCCAGGTTTGTTGAGGTGTAGTCTGTCTCTCGCGAGGAGTCCATCGTACAGATAATTCACATCATGGTCCAGTAATCCAAATCCTTGTTGACTGCACAATCGTCTTAGCCAATTGTTCTCATAAAGGATCCTGTTCCATCTCCTGGTGCCATGCCCGTCTACTGGAAGGATAGTTTTTTTTCTTCTACCTATGCATCCAGTTCCTTTACTTTCTTCCCCAACTCTTCAAAGTCTTTGCAGATTGTCGGTAGGTCCTTCCTTGCTGTGTCATTGGTGCCAACATGTATCAGAAGAAATGGTTGGACGTCCTTGGACCTGATGAGCTTTGGTATCCTATTGATCAGATCCTTGATTTTTGCACCTGGGAGGCAGCATACTTCTCTTGCGGTTATGTCTGGTCTGCAGATGACTGCTTCTGTGCCTCTCAGTAGTGAGTCTCCCACCACAACCACTCTTCTTTGCTTCTTGGCTGTACTTTTTGTTGTCACTTCTGGGTGTCGCTGTGTGCCCTTTCTTCTTTGCTTGCTGGCAGTGCCTCATCCTTAGGTGTGCCCTCTTCGTCCTCCACAAGGTCTTGATATGGCTTTCTCAGTTGTGTGGTTGGTGTTGTCTACATGGTCTTCTTGCTTATTTTGGTCACATGCTTCCACTGCTATACTTTTGGAGGTTCTCTAACACTTTCTTCATCTTCTGTGACCAGTAGATATGCTTCTGTTCTGTCTAGGAAGTCTTAATTTTCTTTGAGTTTCAAAGTTGTAATTCTTTCTTCCAGACCCTGCACCTTTTTTTCTAAAAGGGCCAGTAGTCTACACTTCTGGCAGGTGAAGTTGGATTCTCACCATGTAGGTTGTCACATCTGCCATGTTACTCCTAGATCCTGCTGACTTGCTGTGTGTCTTCATTCTTGTATAATCTACTCAACAGCCAATGGTTATTAATAAAAAAAAAAAAAAAAACTATCACCACTTAATAAAACTAAAAGGTGTGGAAACACAACACTAGCGAAAGGAGTGCTCACCCACACATAATGAGAGGGAATATAAGGGTGCTCTCATGGGTTCCGAAAAATGACGATACCGGTGCGTAACTGCGTAACTAAGACTTTATTAATCACCCAGGACAGCACCACGACAAATTCACAGAGAAATATAATAATTTAGGGTGGGAAACCACCTGGAGTACCCCTGCCCAAACGTGAGGCTGGGGGACGTATCCATATCCAATCTATAGTGCCTATAGAAGGTAGAAGGAGAGGACCAGGTTGCTGCCTTCTATTGAGTCGTCTGACCTCTCTGCCCAGGAGGATGCCACTGCCTGAGTAGAATGAGCCTTTAAACATTATGGGGACATCTTTCACTTGCTAAGTAGGCTAGAGAAATGGCCTCAATAATCCACCTAGCAATTGTGGGTTTTGAGGCTCTACACTTTTTCCTAAAACTCTGGAGGGATATGAACCAAAACCTATCCTTTCTCCAGTGTTTCAAAGGGGACAGGTATCTAATTACACATTTGTCATCCAATGTATGCAGTTTTTCTTCCTTCTGGTTCTTTGGATTGGAACAAAAGGAGAGGAGGTTGACTTCTTGTAGCCTGAAATCGCGATGTTACTTTGGAAAGGTAGGCTGGATCGAGCTTAAAGAATACCCTATCGTCTAGGATTTGGGTGAATGGTGGGGCTATAGAAAGAGCCTGAATATCACTGACTCTTCTGTCTGATGTCACTGTTACCAGCAGACCTGTTTTAAGAGAATGAACCTTCAGGGATGCCGATTCCATGGGTTCAAAAGGAGCGTCTGGTACGGCTGTCATGACCAGATTTAAATCCCACGATACTAAGTTTACTTTAGAAATTGTCCTAGATTTTAATGATGCTTTTATAAATCGTGAAACCCAATAATTACCGACCACATCACAGCTGTACAGAGCCCCGAGAGCTGCCACACACACTTTTATGGTACTGGCGGAAAACCTAACTCAAGGCTTTCTGCAAAAATTCGAAGATCATCCCTACCAGTGGTCCATCATCGACCCTAAAAGCTGAAGAGTATAAAAAAAAATTCCAAGTCCTAGTATATATCCTGGTCATGACTGCTTTCCTACTCTGAAGCAGAGTGGATACAAGATTTAGGAAAAAAACCTCTTTCCTTTAACAGAGCGCTTTCAAATTCCACGCTGACAAGTGGAGGCTGGCTGCTTGCAGATGCAACACTGACCCCTGAGAAAGCAGCTTCAGCAACTCCGAAAGAACCCATGGATTGGACACCTACATCCTTCTTACCCATGAAAACCACGATCTTTTAGGCCAGAATGGAGCAAACAACAATCTTTGCCCTGTCCTCCCATATTCTTCTTATAACTAGCGGGATTTGAGCTATTGCAGGGAATGTATATGCCAGGTGTTAGCAACACGTCGGACCCCTGCTCTGACAGGCAGGGTCACCAGCATGTCTCTTCACTCACCAATACTGCAGACAGTTCTTTCCTTCCCCATGCTTGGCATGCTTCCAGCCGTCCTCTAGCCATGTCCTTAGGGCTCACATGCGTGTGCTCCCACCCTCTAAAAAGGACAGCATGTGTACTTGCTATTTCTTCCCCAGCTAATGGCTATGAGACATTATGTATATATTGCTTCCTTCTCACTGGGGAGGTGCCTGAGCAACCTTCCTGTTTTGCAGTCTAAGTTGTGTAAGGTTGCATACCAGTCCCTGATGCATTCTTATGCAGACACTGCCAGCTGCACTTTAATGCAGACACTGCCTACTACACTCTAATGCAGACTGCCTGCTGCACTCTAATGCGAAATCTATCTGCTGCATTCTAACAAACTTTGCCAGCTGCTCCCTCCAGTCTATTCTCTGGGTCCAGCTGCTGCGCGTCCATTGGTCTGCCCTCGGGTGGCACCTGATGTTCATCGGAAGCCAAGTCTAACCTCACCATCAGAGGCTCTAGTGAACAGTCAGGTGTTTGCTTAGTCACACCCTTCCAGGCTCTCCATGGTCCGTGGAACAGTGGTTCCACAAACCACGTCCGTGACAGTTTGCTTAGGCCATGGATCCCACTGGACCCCGGATCCTGTCGGTTCGGACCATGTACCAACAGCTTTGCCTACAGAAAGATGCACATTAAGAGCTGTCCATACAGTTGCAGTCTTTAACCACTATGTTGCAGTCTTTAATCATTCCTCCTAAGTTCCAGCATGTTGAAGCAGCCATGTCTTCTTCAGAGACTTCCCAGACAGTTTGCTTAGGTCAAGATCCAGGTCCCCGACTTGCTGCTCCACCAAGTTTTGACGGCAATCTGAAGCTCTGCCACGGGTTCATCAACATTTTGAATTTCTCCTGCACCACTTCTTGTCGGACCAAGCAAAAATAGCATTCCTTATGTTGCACCTTGAAGGCGAGGCCCTGGCATGGTTGAACCCATTATGAGTGAGAGAGGATCCGATCATCTCCGATTTGCCTGCATTCTTGGAAGCTTTTTGCAAAGTGTTTGATGAACCCGGACGAACCACCTCGGCAGCTTCCACTCTTCTCCGTTTAGGTCAGACCAATTCTTCTGTGGGGCAATATGTGGTATGCTTTCACACCCTGGCGTCCGAGCTTGGATGGACTAATGAAGCTTTGGTGGTGACATTCTGGGAGGGGCTTTCTGGACATATTAAGGATAAGCTAGCCGTTCGAGACCTACCAACAACCCTCAATGACCTGATCTCCCTCGCCATCCATATAGACCTCCGCTTCCATGAACGTGCCAGTGAGGTTGCACGTGAAAAGGAACCACAGCACCTGGCTCCGTCTTTTCAGGGATCTCGTGTTCCTTCATCCTCCCGTGTTGAGTACTCTTCGGGACCCATGCAGATCGACCACCTTGCCCTTGCTAGACAGCGAACGAGGGATCGTCATTCTAAAGGCCAGTGCCTGTATTGCAGAGCTATGGGTCACTCTATTATAGTCTGCCCAGTGAAAGTGGAAAAGCTCAAGTATCTAGGGGCGGTGGGAAACGAGATCTCCCTACCTCTGACCCTTACAGTAGCCGTGACATCCGGTAAATCCCATTTTTTTTGTTGAGTCGGCATATTTGGATTCCGGGGCAGCCGGAAATTTTATCCTTAAGGTGGTAGTGGATTGGTTTCAAATCCCAGTTCATACGCTCAAAAAACCCCTGGCTATAACATCTGTCAATTGGAGAACTCATCGGGAGACAATTCGTCTGGCTACTGAGCTGCTAGAGGTCCGTATTGGGATGCTTCATATGGAGAAGATTGCCTTTGGTCTGTATCAGCTACGGCAGCACGAACCTGTGTTGGACTGGAGAACTGGAGAGGTGCTCCTCTGGGGACACTCCCATCTTGAGAAGTGTCTCCAGTACGTCCGGTTAAGGCCCCATCTTGTCCGGCTTCACTGCCCGGTTTTCCGCCTGTCTGTTGTTCCTTCGCCAATGACTGCCCTATCAACTTGATTCCCGGATCTACACCCCCTAGAGGCCGAATTTACCTCTGTACTCAGCTGAGACTCAAGCTATGTCAGACTACACTTAGAAGAATTTGGCCAGGGGGTTCATTCAGAAATCCTCCTCTCCTGCTGGGACCGGGTTTTTCTTCGTTAAGAAGAAGGATGTATCACTCTGACCCTGTACTGACTATCGAGGTCTCAACCAGATCACGGTGAAAAATAAATACCCTATCCCATTGATTCTTGAGTTGTTTGACCAATTAAGAGGAGCCAGTATCTTCACCAAATTAGACTTAAGAGGTGCCTACAATCTTATCCGCATTCGCTGGGGAGATGAATGGAAGACGGCTTTTAACACCAGGGACGGACATTATGAATATCGTGTGTTGCCCTTCGGTCTCAGTACTGCACCGGCAGCTTTTCAAGAATTCGTCAACCACATCTTCCGAGAGCTGTTTTATTCCTGCGTAGTAGTGCATCAAGACGATATTCTGGTATTTCCCTCGGATATGGCCTACATCAGATGAGCAGTTCGGCAGGTTCTTCAGTGACTGAGGGAGAATCGCCTCTATGCCAAGTATGAGAAATGCATTTTCAAACAGTCCTCTCTTCCCTCCTTGGGTTACATTATCTCGGATACCGGACTCAGGATGCATCCTGATAAAGCTTCTTCCATCCATAAATGGCTGCAACCGGTGGCGGTGGGGGTCATAGCAATTTAGCGATTCCATGGCTTTGCTAATGACTACAGGCAATTTATTCCTCGCTTCTCCATGCTGACTGCTCCTATCTTTGCTATGACCCGAAAGGGAGCCAATCCGAAGAACTGGTCCCCTGAGGCTGAAGAGGCCTTCCGCTCTCTTAAATGGTCCTTCTCCACCGCTCCCATTCTGCATTGCCCAGATTTGAACAAACAGTTCTTCCTAGAGGTGGACGTATCCTCCTTAGGGGCTGGAGCTGTGCTCACCCAAAAGGCCTCCTTGGGTCGCCGCATGTCCTGCGGTTTGTTTACTAAGGCCTTCTCCGCTCCTGAGTGTAACTACGCTATCGGAGACCAAGAGTTACTTGCCATTAAGATGGCTCTGGAGGAGTGGCGTTACCTGCTGGAGGGCGCAGGCTATCCTGTGGTCATCTACACGAACCATAAAAACCTGGTGTATCTCCAGCCCACCCAGAGACTTAATCCTCGCCAAGCTAGGTGGTCTTTGTTTCTTGCCCGCTTTAATTTTCATTTGCATTTCAGATCCGGAGACAAGAATGTCAGAGCAGATGCCCACTCTCGCTCTTTTCTGTAGGAGGATCAAAAGGATGATCCACAATTTATCATTGAACCATCCAAGATGGTCACTGTTGCTCCAGTCAGTCTGCCACAAATTTCCCCAGGGAAGACTTGTGGCTGAATCCGAGAAGGAGCGAGTTTTGTTTTGAGGCCTCTCGTCCAAGGTGGCTGGTCACGCTGGACAAAGGAAGACTCTACAATTGATTTCTCGCCACTACTGGTGGTCGTCCATGAGGAGAAAAATCTATGCTGCTTGTCCGATTTGTGCCCGCAATATAGTCCCCAGACGACTTAATGCTGGTTCTCTCCAGCTGTTACCCGTACTATCTGGTCCATGGCAGCACATAGCTATGGAATTCATTATGAATTTGCCAGTATCCGAGGGTTGCACCGTCATCTGAGATGTCGTGGATCACTTCTCCAAAATGGCGCACGTTACCCCGTTGCCTGCTCTTTCATCCGCTCCTGAACTGGCCGACAGCTTTATCAAACCTATTTTCCAGCTGTACGGATTTCCTCGTCACATTGTGTCTGATCGAGGATCGCAGTTCACTTCCAGATTTTGGTGAGCCCTCTGTAAACATTTGGATATCGTCTTGGATTTCTCATCGGCCTATCACCCCCAGTCCAATGGACAAGTGGAGAGTGTCAACCAGGTTCTAGGCAATTACATACCACATGTCATCAATGCCCACCATAATGATTGGGTGAAATGGCTTCCCTGGGCTGAGATCTCTTATAACAATCACGTTGGTGAAGCCTCGGGGGAATCTCCATTCTACATTGTGTTCGGATGGCAACCCGAGGTTCCCCTCCCAGTGATGTTTCCTTCTGATGTCCCTGCGGCAGATGTTCTCTCCAAGGATTTTGTGAAGTTGTGTGATGACACCAAAGCCACTTTAGTCCTCCACCCATATGAAGAGATATGGAGACAAAAGGCATCTGGATTATCCGTGCTTTCGTCTTGGTAACAAGTTATGGCTTTCATCCAGGTACGTCCAGCTGAAGGTCCCTTCTTACAAGTTGGATCCTCGTTTTATCTGGCCTTTCGAGGTGTTGAAGCGAATCAATGAGGTCTCCTATAAATTGAAGCTGCTTCCTTCTTTGCGGATTCCAAATTCCTTCCATGTATCTCTACTGAAGCTGGTCATCCTAAGTCCCTTCTTCAAGGATCCCAGTACCATGCCAACTGCCTCGGATGATGATTTTGAAGTGGAGAACATCTTGGCCATGAAGAAGGTGAGAGGAAAGACCTTCTTCCTCATTTACTGCAAGGGATTTGGTCCTGAAGAAAGGTCCTGGAAGCCTAAGGAGAATATTCACACTCCAATTCTTCTCCGGAACTTCCTAGATGGCTTGAAGAGGATGGGGCATAAAGGTAGGGTACTGTTAGCACCACATGGGACCCCTGCTCTGACAGGCAGGGTCGCCGGTGTGTCTCTTATCTTACCCATGCTGCAGAAAGTTCTTTCCTTCTCCATGCTCGGCATGCTTCCAGCAGGTCCTCTAGCCATGTCCTTGGAGCTCGCTTGTGTGCGCTCCCACCCTTTTAAAGGGCCAGTGCGTGCACTTGTCATTTCCTCCCCAGCCAAAGGCTATGAGACATTAGGGATAGATTGCTTCATCTCTGCTGGGGAGGTGCCTGAGCAACCTTCCTGTTTCGCAGTCTAAGTTGTGTAAGGTTGCATACCAGTCCCCGCTGCACTCAACTGCAGACCTTGCCTGCTGCACTCTAATGCAGATCCTGCCTGCTTCACTCAACTGCAGACGCTGCCTGCTGCACTCTGATACAAACACTGCCTGCTGCACTCTGATGTGAACTATCAGCTGCATTCTGATACAAAGTTTGCCAGCTGCTCCCTCCAGTTTGTACTCTGGGTCCAGCTGCTGTGCGTCCGTTGGTCTGCCCTTGAGTGGCACCTGGCTTACATTGGGAGCCAAGTCTAACCTCACCACCAGAGGCTCTAGTGAGGTGTTCGCTTAGACACGCCCTTCCAGGCTCTCCACGGTCCATGGTTCCACAAACCACGTCCATGACACCAGGCTGAAGTCCCAGGAGGCCTGGAATGTCTACTTCTAGGGGATCCTCCCTGAGGTCCAGGAATCATAACATGGAATGCCAGCTCTCTCTCTCCGTGGGCAGAACACTACTCGGACAAATAGGGTGAGGATAAAACCGTGTGGCAATAATTTATTGAACCACCAACACACAATAGCATACAGAACAGTCCCGGTAAATACCCAAGATGGTAGAAATTACAGAGGCTCACCCTTCTGCCGACTCTCTGAGATTAGAGCTGCTTCCAGTGCCAAATACCCCCACCAGTGACTTCCCACTTTTGGCGGGTCCCCACAGCGAGGTGATGACAAGCTTAAGCTAACCGAGAGCAGTGAGGCATGTGGCCAGGTGACCTGATCGTCTCAACCTGGATTCTTTAAGATGTCTCTCTGGTTTCAGTGATGGTCAATGAAGCAGTCCTGTGTTTTTCCAGCTGGGGCAGAAGTCCCCTAAGCTAATCTCCTGTAGAGTGACACGGAGCAGAAGAAAAAGTCTCTTTATATAGTTCACAAGTGGCGTTCAACCAGCATCCAGAGGTCAGAGAGAGATGTGAATGAGGCCAACCTGCATTGTTTGATTATATAATCTTATTTGCATAGTTTTTCCTCCACTGTTTGATAATGCCAACAAACTGTTTAGCATGGACAATGTATGTAATCAACATATCAGTAAACATCATTGTTGGATGGCCATGCATTACTGTTTTGCAAAAATAACAGAAAATAAACTGTAGGAGATAATATTAGAGGTAAATATGAATCCTACAAGAAGAGTGAATACAATAGTTTAGGATTCTAGGCCTGCACAATTTACATCTGGCCTACTTAAGAAGAAATGCTGTGTTGTCACAAGCCCCCATCCTGCGGGCTCACATTCATGGTGACAATTTGTGTGATATTTACAACCTAGGGAACCACCCTTGACAGGTTTGATTCATTTAACCACCACTGAAGAGATTGTACTGCCCATGAGAAGAGTGTCATCATTCTAGGTGCCCTCTAAGGAAAGATTCATTATGTAACACATCCCACTGCAGAGTTCTGGAATGGAATTGGCCCAAAAAACTGCCATAAATCACAACATCAAAGTACCCAAGAGGGACACTGTCCTCCTAAGCTATAGAGGTCCCCTCCATGTCCCTTTCTCCACCTGTTACTGGATCTTTTTTTTATCTTAGACACTTGGAGGTGACAGTCCTGCACTTCCGAGTTCAAAATGAGCCCCAGAAACTCTTGAATTTTCCAGGGGACTAATCTGGATTTTTTTTTAATTCAGTAACCTGTCCAGGCCAGGTCCTCTAGGGTAGCCAGCAACACTTCTAGTTGATTACTACACTAGTGGACTGATTTACCTACGACCAGGAAATCCTCCAGCTATGGAATGATCAAGAAATCTTTTTCCTGGAATGAGCCATTACCTCCACGACCACTTTTGTGAAGACCCTAGGGGCTACAGTCAGCCCAAATGGGAGGGCCCTAAACTGCAAGTGTCTAACTTCCCTGTCAATGGCAAATGAAACTATAAGATATCTCTGATGTTCCATGTGTATGGGCACATGATAATACGCATCCTTAAAATCCAGGACTGCCATAAAACAACCAGGAAAATGCAACTTTATTGCTGATTTAATGGATCCCATTTTAAAGGCCTGCACCTTCAGGGACTTGTTTTGAGCCTTCGGATTAATTATAGTTTTGAAGGAGTTGTTTGGCTTGGTTATTAGAAAGAGAGGGGAGAAGAGCCTTGACCTGGCCTGGATGACCCCTGGTCAGTATTTCAGCCATAAAGACCTACGGGCTGCATTGGAAAGGGCGGTGTTGTGAATTCTGCTTTTGGGCTCCCTCCGGTGGTTGTAGGTGGTAATGCAGTTGTCTCTGGGCTGCAGTCCTGGACAGGTGTATCTGCTGATTGCAATTCTGACTGGGGTATTTAGGTTTGCAGGACTCATTAGTCCTTGCCAGTGGTCAATGTTTCTTGGGAAGTGTTGGATCTCTGTCTGGCTTCTCCTGCTTAGCTGCCAATTCAGCAAAGATAAGTGTCTGTTTCTTTTTCTATGGCACACAAGCTGTGTGCTTGTTTTTTGATTGTATTCCTGCTCTGAGTTTAGTAGTCTCTGGAGTTGCAGATATACATTCCACGTCTTTAGTTAGATGGAGGAATTTTTTGTATAATCTGCTGTGGATATTTTTGGAAGGGTTTTAATACTGACCGCACAGAACTCTGTCCTATCCTTTCCTATTTTAGCTAGAGTGGCCTCTTGTGCTAAATCCTGTTTTCTGACTGTGTCTTTCTTTCCTCTCCTACTCACAGCCAATATTTGTGGGGGGCTGCCTTTGGGGTTCTGCTCTGAGGCAAGGTAGTATTCCTATTTCCATCTTTAGGGGTATTTAGTCCTCCGGCTGTGACGAGGTGTCTAGGGCTTGTTAGGTACACCCCACGGCTACTTCTAGTTTCGGTGTTAAGATCAGGATTTGCGGTCAGTATAGTTACCACCTACTCCAGTGAAAGTTTTCATGCTGCTCCAAGGTCACCGGATCATAACAGTACAACTGGCCCATAATGAGTTAAATGCATCTCAGGAGAAGGGAAGAAAGGTGTTGAGCCATTGTTTTTTCTTCAGTCTGCTTTATCTTCTCTTCCCTCTTTATCTCTCGGTGGCTGAGGAGCCTTGTGCAAGCATGGATGTTCAGGAATTAGTTTCTCGTGTAGACCAGCTTGCTGCTAGGGTACAGGGTATTTCTGATTATATTGTTCAAACTCCTGTTTTAGAGCTGAAGATTCCTACTCCTGATTTGTTTTTTGGTGACAGGTCCAAATTTTTGAGTTTTAAAAACAACTGTAAACTCTTTTTTGCTCTGAGACCTTGATCCTCTGGTGATTCCATTCAGCAGGTTAAAATCGTCATCTCCCTGCTGCGTGGCGACCCGCAGGATTGGGCGTTTTCCCTGGAATCTGGGAATCCGGCTTTGCTTAATGTAGACTCCTTTTTTCAGGCTTTAGCATTATTATATGATGAACCTAATTCTGTGGATCAAGCTGAGAAGACCTTGTTGGCCCTGTCTCAGTGTCAAGAGGCGGCAGAATTGTATTGTCAGAAATTCAGAAAATGGTCTGTGTTGACTAAATTGAATAATGATGCTTTAGCGGCAATTTTCAGAAAGGGTTTGAATCCGTTAAAGATGTTATGGTGGGGTTTCCCACGCCTTCCGGTCTGAGTGATTCTATGTCTCTGGCCATTCAGATTGACCGGCGCTTACGGGAGCGCAGAACTGTGCGCGCTGTGACGTTGTTCTCAGAGCAGACTCCTGAGCCAATGCAGTGTGATAGGATTCTGTCTAAAATGGAACGACAAGGATTCAGATGTCAGAATAGGTTGTGTTATTATTGTGGCGACGCTTCTCATGTCATTTCAGTCTGCCCTAAGCGGACAAAGAGGATCGCTAGTTCATTTACCATCAGTACTGTACAACCTAAGTTTGTTACCTGTGTCCTTGATCTGCTCATTGTCATCATTTTCTGTCATGGCGTTTGTGGATTCAGGCGCCGCCTTGAACTTAATGGACTTTGAGTTTGCCAAGGGTTGTGGTTTTCCCTTGCAGCCTTTGCAGAACCTTATTCCTTTAAGGGGCATTGATGCTACACCCTTGGCTAAAAATAAGCCCCAGTTTTGGACACAGGTGACCATGCACATGGTGCCAGCCCATCATAAAGATTGTCGATTTCTGGTGTTGCATAATTTGCATGATGCTATCGTGCTGGGTTTTCCGTGGTTGCAGGTACACAATTGTTATGAACTGGTGATTCAGAAACACAATGGACCTGGTGGTTAAGAGCACACAAGTGACCTGATAGTTACAAATAACATAGGACAAGCTCTGAGACGTGGGAACTCTGCTGACCGCAATTCCTAATCCTATCATACCACACTAGAGGTAGCCGTGGATTGCTCCTAACGCTCCCTATGCAACTCGGCACAGCCTGAGAAACTAGCTAGCCCTGAAGACAGAAAAATAAGCCTACCTTGCCTCAGAGAAATTCCCCAAAGGAAAAGGCAGCCCCCCACATATAATGACTGTGAGTTAAGATGAAAATACAAACACAGAGATGAAATAGATTTTAGCAAAGTGAGGCCCGACTTACTGAATAGACTGAGGATAGGAAAGATAGCTTTGCGGTCAGCACAAAAACCTACAAACAACCACGCAGAGGGCGCAAAAAGACCCTCCGTATCGACTAACGGCACGGAGGTGCTCCCTCTGCGTCCCAGAGCTTCCAGCAAGCAAGAAAAACCAATATAGCAAGCTGGACAGAAAAAATAGCAAACAAAAGTAACACAAGCAGAACTTAGCTTATGCAGGGCAGACAGACCCCAAGAACGATCCTGGAGAGAGCAAGACCAATACTGGAACATTGACTGGAGGCCAGGAACAAAGAACTAGGTGGAGTTAAATAGAGCAGCACCTAACGACTTAACCTCGTCACCTGAGGAAGGAAACTCAGAAGCCGCAGCCCCACTCACATCCACCAGAGGAAGCTCATAGACAGAACCAGCCGAAGTACCACTCATGACCACAGGAGGGAGCTTGACCACAGAATTCACAACAGTACCCCCCCTTGAGGAGGGGTCACCGAACCCTCACCAGAGCCCCCAGGCCGACCAGGATGAACCAAATGAAAGGCACGAACCAAATCGGCAGCATGAACATCAGAGGCAAAGACCCAGGAATTATCTTCCTGACCATAACCCTTCCACTTGACCAGGTACTGAAGTTTCCGTCTCGAAATACGAGAATCCAAAATCTTCTCCACTATGTACTCCAACTCCCCCTCAACCAAAACCGGGGCAGGAGGATCAACGGATGGAACCACAGGTGCCACGTATCTCCGCAACAATGACCTATGGAATACGTTATGGATGGAAAAAGAAGCTGGAAGGGTCAAACGAAAAGACACAGGATTAAGAACCTCAGAAATCCTATACGGACCAATGAAACGAGGCTTAAACTTAGGAGAGGAAACTTTCATAGGAATATAACAAGATGACAACCAAACCAAATCCCCAACACGAAGTCGGGGACCCACACAGCGCCTGCGGTTAGCGAAACGTTGAGCCTTCTCCTGAGACAATGTCAAATTGTCCACCACATGAGTCCAAATCTGCTGCAACCTGTCCACCACAGTATCCACACCAGGACAGTCCGAAGGCTCAACCTGCCCTGAAGAGAAACGAGGATGGAAACCAGAATTACAGAAAAAAGGCGAAACCAAAGTAGCCGAGCTGGCCCGATTATTAAGGGCGAACTCAGCCAAAGGCAAGAAGGACACCCAATCATCTTGATCAGCAGAAACAAAGCATCTCAGATATGTTTCCAAAGTCTGATTAGTTCGTTCGGTTTGGCCATTTGTCTGAGGATGGAAAGCCGAAGAAAACGACAAATCAATGCCCATCTTAGCACAAAAGGACCGCCAAAACCTCGAAACAAACTGGGAAACTCTGTCCGAGACGATGTTCTCCGGAATACCATGCAAACGAACCACATGCTGGAAAAACAATGGCACCAAATCAGAGGAGGAGGGCAATTTAGACAAGGGTACTAAATGGACCATCTTAGAGAAGCGATCACAAACCACCCAAATGACCGACATCCTTTGAGAGACAGGGAGATCTGAAATAAAATCCATGGAAATATGCGTCCAGGGCCTCTTCGGGACCGGCAAGGGCAAAATCAACCCACTGGCACGAGAACAGCAGGGCTTAGCCCGAGCACAAATCCCACAGGACTGCACAAACGAACGCACATCCCGCAACAGAGACAGCCACCAAAAGGATCTAGCCACCAAATCTCTGGTACTAAAGATACCAGGATGACCAGCCAACACCGAACCATGAACCTCAGAGATAACTCTACTCGTCCATTTATCAGGGACAAACAGTTTCTCCGCTGGGCAACAGTCAGGTCTATTAGCCTGAAATTGTTGCAGCACCCGCCGCAAATCAGGGGAGATGGCAGACAAAATTACCCCCTCTTTGAGAATACCCGCCGGCTCAGACAAACCCGGAGAGTTGGGCACAAAACTCCTAGACAGGGCATCTGCCTTCACATTTTTAGAGCCCGGAAGGTACGAAACCACAAAGTCAAAACGGGAGAAAAACAGCGACCAACGAGCCTGTCTAGGATTCAACCGTTTGGCAGACTCGAGATAAGTCAAGTTCTTGTGATCAGTCAAGACAACCACGCGATGCTTAGCTCCTTCAAGCCAATGACGCCACTCCTCGAATGCCCACTTCATGGCCAGCAACTCTCGATTGCCAACATCATAATTACGCTCAGCAGGCGAAAACTTCCTGGAAAAGAAGGCGCATGGTTTCATCACCGAGCCATCAGAACTTCTTTGCGACAAAACAGCCCCTGCTCCAATCTCAGAAGCATCAACCTCGACCTGGAACGGGAGCGAAACATCTGGTTGGCACATACCATAATTTCCCACGGGATCAATAAAGTGTATCGTATCGTATCGTATCGTATCGTATCGTATCGTACAACACAGGGGCAGAAGAAAAACGACGCTTCAACTCTTGAAAAGCTTCCACAGCAGCAGAAGACCAATTGACCACATCAGCACCCTTCTTGGTTAAATCAGTCAACGGTTTAGCAATACTAGAAAAATTATTGATGAAGCGACGATAAAAATTAGCAAAACCAAGGAACTTTTGCAGACTCTTCAGAGATGTCGGCTGAGTCCAATCATAAATGGCCTGAACTTTAACAGGGTCCATCTCGATAGTAGAAGGGGAAAAAAAGAAACCCAAAAATGAAACCTTCTGAACACCAAAGAGACACTTTGACCCCTTCACAAACAAAGAATTCGCACGCAGGACCTGGAACACCATTCTGACCTGCCTCACATGAGACTCCCAATCATCCGAGAAAATCAAAATGTCATCCAAGTACACAATCAGGAATTTATCCAGGTACTCTCGGAAGATGTCATGCATAAAGGACTGAAACACTGATGGAGCATTAGAAAGCCCGAATGGCATAACCAGGTACTCAAAATGGCCCTCGGGCGTATTAAATGCTGTTTTCCATTCATCGCCCTGTTTAATACGCACAAGATTATACGCACCACGAAGATCTATCTTGGTGAAGCAACTAGCCCCCTTAATCCGAGCAAACAAATCAGACAGCAGCGGCAAGGGGTACTGAAATTTGACCGTGATTTTATTTAGAAGGCGGTAATCAATACAAGGTCTCAGCGAACCATCCTTCTTGGCCACAAAAAAGAACCCTGCTCCCAATGGCGACGACGACGGGCAAATATGACCCTTCTCCAAGGATTCCTTTACGTAACTCCGCATAGCGGCGTGCTCAGGCACAGACAACTTAAACAGTCGACCTTTAGGAAACTTACTACCAGGAATCAAATCGATAGCACAATCACAATCCCTATGCGGAGGTAGGGCACTGGACTTGGGCTCATCAAATACATCCCGGTAATCCGACAAGAACTCTGGAACCTCAGAAGGGGTGGATGATGAAATAGACAGAAATGGAACATCAACATGTACCCCCTGACAACCCCAGCTGGACACAGACATTGATTTCCAATCCAATACTGGGTTATGGACTTGTAGCCATGGCAACCCCAACACGACCACATCATGCAGATTATACAACACCAAAAAGCGAATATCCTCCTGATGCGCAGGAGCCATGCACATGGTCAGCTGGGTCCAGTACTGAGGCTTATTCTTGGCCAAAGGCGTAGCATCAATTCCTCTCAATGGAATAGGATACTGCAAGGGCTCCAAGAAAAACCCACAGCGCCTAGCATAATCCAAGTCCATTAAATTCAGGGCAGCGCCTGAATCCACAAATGCCATGACAGAATAGGATGACAAAGAGCAGATCAAAGTAACGGACAAAAGAAATTTCGACTGTACCGTACCAATGGTGGCAGACCTAGCGAACCGCTTAGTGCGCTTAGGACAATCGGAGATAGCATGAGTGGAATCACCACAGTAAAAACACAACCCATTCTGACGTCTGACCAGAGCTGAACGGCAAGAACACAAAGTCCTATCGCACTGCATAGGCTCAGGTCCATGCTCAGATAATACCGCCAAATGGTGCAGTCTTACGCTCACGCAAGCGTCGACCGATCTGAATGGCCAAAGACATAGACTCATTCAGACCAGCAGGCATAGGAAATCCCACCATGACATCCTTAAGGGCTTCAGAGAGACCTTTTCTGAAAATTGCTGCCAGCGCACATTCATTCCATTGAGTGAGCACAGACCACTTCCTAAACTTCTGAAAATATATCTCTACCTCATCCTGACCCTGACACAGAGCCAGCAAATTTTTCTCTGCCTGATCCACTGAATTAGGTTCATCATACAGCAATCCGAGCGCCAGAAAAAACGCATCAATATTACATAATGCAGGATCTCCTGGCGCAAGGGAAAATGCCCAGTCTTGAGGGTCGCCACGTAATAAAGAAATAATGATCTTAACTTGTTGTACTGGGTCACCAGAGGAACGGGGTTTCAAAGCCAGAAACAGTTTGCAATTATTTTTGAAATTCAGAAAC
Organism: Ranitomeya imitator; assembly: GCF_032444005.1. Taxonomy (NCBI): domain Eukaryota; kingdom Metazoa; phylum Chordata; class Amphibia; order Anura; family Dendrobatidae; genus Ranitomeya; species Ranitomeya imitator. The sequence goes on from NC_091283.1 coordinate 304,826,653, forward strand.
TTAGCTCTATCTCCAGAAAATAACTCAGGAATAGGAATTCTAGGTTCTAACAGATTTCTGAACCATAATGTCTTGAATTTTTTGTACTTTTGCAGTGAGATTATCCACACAAGAAGACAGACCTTTAATGTCCATCACTACACCTGTGTCCTGAACCACCCAAATGTCTAGGGGAAAAGAAAGACAAAACACAGTGCAAAGAAAAAAAATGGTCTCAGAACTTCTCTTTTCCCTCTATTGAAAAGCATTAGTACTTTGTGCCTCCAGTACTGTTATGAACTGGTGATTCAGAAACACAGTTGGTTTACGAAGATTGACCTTCGGGGGGCATATAATCTTGTTTGTATTAAGCAGGGTGATGAATGGAAAACTGCATTTAACACGCCCGAAGGCCATTTTGAATACCTTGTGATGCCATTCGGGCTCACTAATGCTCCATCTGTTTTTCGGTCCTTCATGCATGATATTTTCCGGACTTATATTGATAAGTTCTTGATTGTATATTTGGACGATATTTAGATTTTTTCCGATGATTGGGAGTCTCATGTGGAACAGGTCAGGATGGTATTTCAGATCATTCGTGACAATACCCTGTTTGTGAAAGGGTCTAAGTGTCTCTTTGGGGTGCAGAAGGTTTCTTTTTTGGGCTTCATTTTTTCTCCCTCGTCTATAGAGATGGATCCGGTTAAGGTTCAGGCCATTCATGACTGGATTCAGCCCACATCCGTGAAGAGCCTGCAGAAATTTTTGGGTTTTGCAAATTTTTATCGCCGTTTCATTGCTAATTATTCCAGCGTGGTTAAACCTCTGACCGATTTGACGAAGAAAGGCGCTGATGTGGCGAATTGGTCCTCTGCGGCTGTCTCTGCCTTTCAGGAGCTTAAACGTCGATTTACTTCTGCTTCAGTGTTGCGCCAACCGGATGTTTCTCTTCCGTTTCAGGTTGCGGTTGACGCTTCTGAGATTGGGGCAGGGGCCGTTTTGTCTCAGAGGGATCCTGTTGGTTCCTTAATGAAACCGTGTGCCTTATTTTCCCGTAAGTTTTCGCCTGCTGAACGCAATTATGTCAGCAATCGGGAGTTGTTGGCTATGAAGTGGGCGTTTGAGGAGTGGCGACATTGGCTTGAGGGAGCTAAGCACCGTATTGTGGTCTTGACCGATCATAAGAATTTGATTTACCTCGAGTCTGCCAAACGGCTGAATCCTAGACAGGCTCGATGGTCCTTGTTTTTTTCCCGTTTTGATTTCGTGGTCTCGTACCTTCCGGGTTCTAAGAACATTAAGGCTCATGCCCTCTCTAGGAGTTTTTCGCCTGATTCTCCTGAGGTCTTAGAACCGGTCGGTATTCTGAAAGAAGGGGTGGTCCTTTCTGCCATTTCCCCTGATTTACGACGGGTTCTTCAGGAATTTCAGGCTGACAAACCTGACCGCTGTCCTGTGGGGAAACTGTTTGTTCCTGACAGATGGACTAGTAGAGTGATTTCTGAGGTTCACTGTTCCGTGTTGGCTGGTCATCCTGGCATTTTTGGTACCAGAGACTTGGTTGGTAGGTCCTTTTGGTGGCCTTCTTTGTCGCGTGATGTGCGTTCTTTTGTGCAGTCCTGTGGGACTTGTGCGCGGGCCAAGCCTTGTTCCCGTGCTAGTGGGTTGCTTTTGCCATTGCCGGTCCCTGAGAGGCCCTGGACGCATATTTCTATGGATTTTATTTCCGATCTTCCGGATTCCCAGAGGATGTCAGTTATCTGGGTTGTTTGTGACCGGTTCTCTAAGATGGTTCATTTGGTGCCTTTGCCTAAATTGCCTTCCTCTTCAGATTTGGTTCCGTTGTTTTTTCAGCATGTGGTCCGTTTGCATGGTATTCCGGAGAATATTGTGTCCGACAGAGGTTCCCAGTTTGTTTCTAGATTTTGGCGGGCCTTTTGTGCTAGGCTGGGCATTGATTTGTCTTTTTCTTCTGCGTTTCATCCTCAGACAAATGGTCAGACCGAGCGAACTAATCAGACTTTGGAGACTTATTTGAGATGCTTTGTGTCTGCTGATCAGGATGATTGGGTGGCTTTCTTGCCATTGACAGAGTTTGCCCTTAATAATCGGGCTAGTTCTGCTACCTTGGTTTCGCCTTTCTTTTGTAATTTTGGTTTTCATCCTTGTTTTTCTTCTGGGCAGGTTGAGCCTTCTGACTGTCCTGATGTGGATTCTGTGGTTGACAGGTTGCAGCAGATTTGGGCTCATGTGGTGGACAATTTGGTGCTGTCTCAGGAGGAGGCTCAACGTTTTGCTAACCGTCATCGGTGTGTTGGTTCCCAGCTTCGGGTTGGGGATCTGGTCTGGTTGTCTTCCCGTCATGTTCCTATGAAGGTTTCTTCTCCTAAGTTTAAGCCTCGGTTTATTGGTCCTTATAGGATTTCTGAGATTATTAATCCGGTGTCTTTTCGACTGGCGCTTCCGGCCTCTTTTGCTATCCATAATGTCTTCCATAGATCTTTATTGCGGAAATATGTGGAGCCCGTTGTTCCCTCTGTTGATCCTCCAGCCCCTGTGTTGGTTGATGGGGAGTTGGAATATGTTGTTGAGAAGATTTTGGATTCCCGTTTTTCGAGGCGGAAGCTTCAGTACCTTGTCAAATGGAAGGGTTATGGCCAGGAGGATAATTCTTGGGTTTTTGCCTCTGATGTCCATGCCGCAGATTTGGTTCGTGCCTTTCATCTGGCTCATCCTGATCGGCCTGGGGGCTCTGGTGAGGCTTCGGTGACCCCTCCTCAAGGGGGGGGTACTGTTGTAAATTCTGTTTTTGGGCTCCCTCCGGTGGTTGTAGGTGGTAATGCAGTTGTCTCTGGGCTGCAGTCCTGGACAGGTGTATCTGCTGATTGCAATTCTGACTGGGGTATTTAGGTTTGCAGGACTCATTAGTCCTTGCCAGTTGTCAATGTTTCTTGGGAAGTGTTGGATCTCTGTCTGGCTTCTCCTGCTTAGCTGCCAATTCAGCAAAGATAAGTGTCTGTTTCTTTTTCTATGGCACACAAGCTGTGTGCTTGTTTTTTGATTGTATTCCTGCTCTGAGTTTAGTAGTCTCTGGAGTTGCAGATATACATTCCACGTCTTTAGTTAGATGGAGGAATTTTTTGTATAATCTGCTGTGGATATTTTTGGAAGGGTTTTAATACTGACCGCACAGAACTCTGTCCTACCCTTTCCTATTTTAGCTAGAGTGGCCTCTTGTGCTAAATCCTGTTTTCTGACTGTGTGTGTCTTTCTTTCCTCTCCTACTCACAGCCAATATTTGTGGGGGGCTGCCTATCCTTTGGGGTTCTGCTCTGAGGCAAGGTAGTATTCCTATTTCCAGCTTTAGGGGTATTTAGTCCTCCGGCTGTGACGAGGTGTCTGGGGCTTGTTAGGTACACCCCACAGCTACTTCTAGTTGCGTTGTTAAGATCAGGATTTGCGGTCAGTATAGTTACCACCTACTCCAGTGAAAGTTTTCATGCTGCTCCAAGGTCACCAGATCATAACAGGACGGCCAACCTTGCCGTCATCCTTTCAGAGTCCGCTGAAGCATCCTATGGGAAGGCTGCTGCCCCCTTCATAAATGGAATAGTGGCCAAGATGTCATCCCTTGACATCCTGTCCTTTAACTTGGGTTCCAGTCTATTCAGCCAGACCATCAAGGACCTGGCCGTGCATGTGCTGCTACTGCCGGTTTCAGGGCACCAGCAGATGTCTCCCAAGTCCCCCTTAAGAATGGCATCCGCTTTTCAATTCAGGGGATCCCTCAATGGTCCCATATCAAAGGGCATAGAATCTCTTTTGGAGACTTGGTTATTACAACATCGAGTTTAGGGGCTTTTTCCCAAAATGGCAAAACGGCTCGTCAAAGGGGTATTTTCTAGAGATAAGTGAATATTTCAATGTTCCGTTCGGATTAAGTTTGCCAAATTTGCAATATTCGGCAATTAATTTGTTCAATATTCTCCACACATAACTGAACGCCATACAAGTCAATGGGAGGCAAAAACAAATACAAGCACAACACATTATTACGTCCCGAAATGCTGCCAAAACACATCAAATGAGGGACAGACACCAGGAAAGTGGCCTCAATTCACCCACAGTACAGAATTTAGCATGGCCCTGCAGCAATCAGCCAGGCATGAGATATTGGGTGTTATGGACCTGGTGGTTAGGAGCACCCGGAACGACCTGATGGTTAAAATCACACAGGACAAGCTCTGGGAAGTGGGAGCTCTGCTGACCGCAACCCCTAATCCTATCACACAACTAGAAATAGCCGTGGAGCGTACCTAACACTGCCTAGACGCCTCTTCACAGCCTAAGAGCTAACTAGCCCTAAAGAAAGAAAATAAAACCTACCTTGCCTCAGAGAAATTCCCCAAAGGAAAAGGCAGCCCCCACATATATTGACTGTGAGTTAAGATGAAAGTCACAAACACAGAAATGAAACAGGTTTCAGCAAAGGGAGGCCAGACTTACTAAACAGACTGAGGATAGGAAAGGTATCTTTGCGGTCAGCACAAGAAACTACAAAAAGACAACGCAGAGTGTGCAAAAAGACCTCCGCACCGACTCACAGTGCGGAGGTGCCACTCTGCATTCCAGAGCTTCCAGCTAACAAGGCAAAATCATGATAGCAAGCTGGACAAGGAAACAAAGAACAAATAATTAACAAGCAGGGACATAGCTTCTGCTGGAGTAGACAGGTCACCAGAAAGATCCAAGAGCAACTGAACCAGTACAAGAACATTGACAGCTGGCATGGAGTAACGATCTGAGTGGAGTTAAATAGAGCAGCCAGCCAAAGAATAAACTACATCACCTGTGGAAGGAACCTCAGAAGCAGCAGCTCCACTCACAGCCACCAGAGGGAGTCCATGGACAGAACTCGCCAAAGTACCATTCATGACCACAGCAGGGAGTTCGATAACAGAATTCACCACAGTACCCCCCCCCCTTGAGAAGGGGTCACCGAACCCTCACCAGAGCCCCCAGGCCGATCAGGACGAGCCAAATGAAAGGCACGAACTAGATCGGCAGCATGAACATCAGAGGCAAAAACCCAGGAATTATCTTCCTGACCATAACCCTTCCACTTGACCAGGTACTGGAGTTTCCGTCTCGAAATACGAGAATCCAAAATCTTCTCCACCACATACTCCAACTCCCCCTCGACCAACACCGGGGCAGAAGGATCAACAGAGGGAACCATAGGCGCCACGTATCTCCGCAATAACGACCTATGGAACACATTATGGATGGCAAAAGAAGCTGGAAGGGCCAAACGAAATGACACAGGATTGAGAACTTCCGAAATCTTACACGGACCAATGAAACGAGGCTTAAACTTAGGAGAGGAAACCTTCATAGGAACATAACGAGACGACAACCAAACCAAATCCCCAACACGAAGTCGGGGACCAACACAGCGCCGGCGGTTAGCGAAACGTTGAGCCTTCTCCTGGGACAATGTCAAATTGTCCACCACATGAGTCCAAATCTGCTGCATCCTGTCCACCACAGTATCCACACCAGGACAGTCCGAAGGCTCAACCTGCCCTGAAGAGAAACGAGAATGGAAACCAGAATTACAGAAAAAAGGCGAAACCAAAGTAGCCGAGCTGGCCTGATTATTAAGGGCGAACTCAGCCAAAGGCAAGAAGGACACCCAATCATCCTGATCAGCAGAAACAAAGCATCTCAGATATGTTTCCAAAGTCTGATTAGTTCGTTCAGTTTGGCCATTTGTCTGAGGATGGAAAGCCGAAGAAAACGACAAATCAATGCCCATCTTAGCACAAAAGGACCGCCAAAACCTCGAAACAAACTGGGAACCTCTATCCGAGACGATGTTCTCCGGAATGCCATGCAAACGAACCACATGCTGGAAAAACAATGGCACCAAATCAGAGGAGGAAGGCAATTTAGACAAGGGTACCAAATGGACCATCTTAGAGAAGCGATCGCAAACCACCCAAATGACCGACATCCTTTGAGAGACAGGGAGATCTGAAATAAAATCCATGGAAATATGCGTCCAGGGCCTCTTCGGGACCGGCAAGGGCAAAATCAACCCACTGGCACGAGAACAGCAGGGCTTAGCCCGAGCACAAGTCCCACAGGACTGCACAAAAGGACGCACATCCCATGACAAAGAAGGCCACCAAAAGGATCTAGCCACCAAATCTCTGGTACCAAAGATTCCAGGATGACCAGCCAACACCGAACAATGAACCTCAGAGATAACTCTACTAGTCCATCTATCAGGGACAAACAGTCTCTCCGCTGGACAACGGTCAGGTCTATCAGCCTGAAACTTCTGCAGCACGCGCCGCAAATCAGGGGAGATGGCAGACAAAATTACCCCCTCTTTGAGAATACCCGCCGGCTCAGGAAGACCCGGAGAGTCAGGCACAAAACTCCTTGACAGGGCATCAGCCTTCACATTCTTAGAGCCCGGAAGGTACGAAACCACAAAATTAAAACGGGAGAAAAACAGCGACCATCGAGCCTGTCTAGGATTCAACCGTTTGGCAGACTCGAGATAAGTCAAATTCTTGTGATCCGTCAAGACCACCACGCGATGCTTGGCTCCTTCAAGCCAATGTCTCCACTCCTCGAATGCCCACTTCATGGCCAACAACTCTCGATTGCCAACATCATAATTGCGCTCAGCAGGCGAGAATTTTCTAGAAAAGAAGGCACATGGTTTCATCACCGAGCCATCAGAACTTCTTTGCGACAAAACAGCCCCTGCTCCAATCTCAGAAGCATCAACCTCGACCTGAAATGGGAGCGAAACATCTGGCTGGCACAACACAGGGGCAGAAGAAAAACGACGCTTCAACTCCTGAAAAGCCTCTACAGCCGCAGAGGACCAATTGGCCACATCAGCACCTTTCTTGGTCAAATCAGTCAACGGTTTAGCAACATTAGAAAAATTAGCGATGAAGCGATGGTAAAAATTAGCAAAGCCCAGGAACTTCTGCAGGCTCTTCACAGATGTCGGCTGAGTCCAATCATAGATGGCCTGAACTTTAACAGGGTCCATCTCGATAGTAGAAGGGGAAAAAATGAAACCCAAAAATGAAACCTTCTGAACTCCAAAAAGACACTTTGACCCCTTCACAAACAAGGAATTCGCACGAAGGACCTGGAACACCATTCTGACCTGCTTCACATGAGACTCCCAATCATCCGAAAAGACCAAAATATCATCCAAATATACAATCATGAATCTATCCAGGTACTCTCGGAAGATGTCATGCATAAAGGACTGAAACACAGATGGAGCATTAGAAAGCCCGAATGGCATAACCAGGTACTCAAAATGGCCCTCGGGCGTATTAAATGCTGTTTTCCATTCATCGCCCGGTTTAATTCGCACAAGATTATACGCCCCTCGAAGATCTATCTTGGTGAACCAACTAGCCCCCTTAATCCGAGCAAACAAATCAGACAGCAGCGGCAAAGGGTACTGAAATTTGACTGTGATCTTATTAAGAAGGCGGTAATCAATACAAGGTCTCAAAGAACCATCCTTCTTGGCCACAAAAAAGAACCCTGCTCCCAACGGTGATGACGACGGGCGAATATGACCTTTCTCCAAGGATTCCTTTATATAACTCCGCATAGCGACGTGCTCTGGCACAGATAAATTAAACAGTCGGCCCTTAGGAAACTTACTACCAGGAATCAAATTAATAGCACAATCGCAATTCCTATGAGGAGGTAGGGCACCGGATTTGGGCTCATCAAATACATCCTGGTAATCTGACAAAAACTCAGGGACTTCAGAAGGAGTGGAAGGCGAAATTGACAGCAATGGAACATCACCATGTACCCCCTGACAACCCCAGCCAGACACAGACATAGATTTCCAATCCAATACTGGATTATGGACCTGTAGCCATGGCAACCCCAAAACGACCACATCATGCAGATTATGCAACACCAAAAAGCGAATATCCTCCTGATGTGCAGGAGCCATGCACATGGTCAATTGAGTCCAATACTGAGGCTTATTCTTGGCCAAAGGCATAGCATCAATTCTTCTCAATGGAATAGGATGCTGCAAGGGCTCCAAGAAAAAACCACAGCGCCTGGCAAACTCCAAGTCCATCAAATTCAGGGCAGCGCCTGAATCCACAAATGCCATAACAGAATAGGACGACAAAGAGCAAATCAGAGTAACGGACAAAAGAAATTTAGACTGTACCATACCAATGGTGGCAGATCTAGCGAACCGCTTAGTGCGCTTAGGACAATCGGAGATAGCATGAGTGGAATCACCACAGTAAAAACACAGCCCATTCCGACGTCTGTGTTCTTGCCGTTCAGCTCTGGTCAAAGTCCTATCACATTGCATAAGCTCAGGCCTATGCTCAGAGAATACCGCCAAATGGTGCACAGCTTTGTGCTCATGCAAGCGCCGATCGATCTGAATGGCCAAGGACATAGACTCATTCAGACTAGCAGGCGTGGGAAATCCCATCATGACATCCTTAAGGGCTTCAGAAAGACCCTTTCTGAAAATTGCCGCCAGGGCACACTCATTCCACTGAGTAAGCACAGACCACTTTCTAAACTTCTGACAATACACCTCCGCTTCATCCTGACCCTGACACAAAGCCAGCAAGATTTTCTCTGCCTGATCCACTGAATTTGGTTCATCATAAAGCAATCCAAGCGCCAGAAAAAACGCATCTACATCACGCAATGCAGGATCTCCTGGCGCAAGGGAAAATGCCCAGTCCTGAGGGTCACCACGCAACAAAGAAATAATGATTTTTACTTGTTGAACAGGGTCACCAGAGGAGCGGGGTTTCAAAGCTAGAAACAGTTTACAATTATTTTTGAAATTCAGGAACTTAGATCTATCCCCAGAAAACAAATCAGGAATTGGAATTCTAGGCTCTAACATCGGATTCAGGACCACAAAATCTTGAATGTTTTGTACCCTTGCAGTGAGATGATCCACACACGAGGACAGACCTTGGATGTCCATATCTACACCTGTGTCCTGAACCACCCAGAGGTTAAGGGGAAAAGAAAGACAAAACACACTGCAGAGAAAAAAAAAAGGTCTCAGAACTTCTCTTATCCCTCTATTGAGATGCATTAATACTTTGGGCCAGCTGTACTGTTATGGACCTGGTGGTTAGGAGCACCCGGAACGACCTGATGGTTAAACTCACACAGGACAAGCTCTGGGAAGTGGGAGCTCTGCTGACCGCAACCCCTAATCCTATCACACAACTAGAAATAGCCGTGGAGTGTACCTAACACTGCCTAGACGCCTCTTCACAGCCTAAGAGCTAACTAGCCCTAAAGAAAGAAAATAAAGCCTACCTTGCCTCAGAGAAATTCCCCAAAGGAAAAGGCAGCCCCCACATATATTGACTGTGAGTTAAGATGAAAGTCACAAACACAGAAATGAAACAGGTTTCAGCAAAAGGAGGCCAGACTTACTAAACAGACTGAGGATAGGAAAGGTATCTTTGCGGTCAGCACAAAAAAACTACAAAAAGACCACACAGAGTGTGCAAAAAGACCTCCGCACCGACTCACGGTGCGGAGGTGCCACTCTGCATTCCAGAGCTTCCAGCTAACAAGGCAAAATCATGATAGCAAGCTGGACAAGGAAACAAAGAACAAATAATTAACAAGCAGGGACATAGCTTCTGCTGGAGTAGACAGGTCACCAGAAAGATCCAAGCACAACTGAACCAGTACAAGAACATTGACAGCTGGCATGGAGTAACGATCTGAGTGGAGTTAAATAGAGCAGCCAGCCAAAGAATAAACTACGTCACCTGTGGAAGGAACCTCAGAAGCAGCAGCTCCACTCACAGCCACCAGAGGGAGTCCATGGACAGAACTCGCCGAAGTACCATTCATGACCACAGGAGGGAGTTCGATCACAGAATTCACAACAATTGGGATCTGGGACAGCATTTACAGCTTTCCAATGAACATCACAGTAAGAGGAGGTGGGTGAGGGATCGGTGTAGGGCCCCTTTGCTGGGTGCCCTGATACCACATGCAACACCTCTACCTGCTTTCATGCTGAGCCACACAGGTGGCAAAAATATCAGTTTTCTAGACTACCATTGTCAGAAAAATGTAAGAATAGTAAAACGGGTAGTAGAGTCCAAGGAAATGGAGGCCTGACGGTTTCGGAGGCCTACTGCTACAGGCAATACGCATGAAGAAGACCAAACCAGGAGTGTTCACATTTCCAAAAATTATTGGCAGACACCACCAAAGTGGCATCAATTTCACCACAGTAGAAATAGTACAATAGGGACCGACAATTCTTCCGCTGCACCCAATCAAACAGATGGACACCCAACAAGGAGTGCTCACATTTAAAGAAATGAGGGCCTTACACCACAGAAGTGGAATGACTATTATAAGAATAGAAATAGTATAATTGGGACCGAAACATCTTTAACTACAGCTAACCCAGCAGATGTAGACCAACCATGACTGTTTATAGTTCCACAAATTTGTGTTAATATCAGCAGCAGCAGCAGCCGCAGCCGCAGCAGGCACAGAAGTTACACTAAAGATATTAAAGTGTAGTTATGTGACATTAATGCATCATCACTGTGCAGTATGTAGGTGGTGGTGGTTCCCTCTGCACTGTTGGAATGTGTATCTCGTTAAGGCAGAGGTTGAGGGCGTAGGTGAAGACCCTAGAGAAGATAGAGGAGGCAGAAGCAGAGGAGGAAGTGTAAAAGTAAAGGTTTGTTCTGAAGTCCTTGGGGATTCCAAGACTTGTGGAGCAACGCCTGTCCCCACAGCCACCAGAGTCATCCAGTGCCCAGTCAGTGAGATGTAATTCACTTGGCCATGCTTACTCGTCCAAGTGTCTGTGGTGAAATGCATCCTGGCAGACAGATTTTGTCAAGGAAAGTGTGATGTGGTCTGCAACATGCTGGTATAGTGCAGGCACAACTTTCTTAAAAAGTAGTTGTGACTGGGTAATTGGTACTGGGGGACTGCGACAGCAATCAGCTTTTGAAAACCATCTGTATCTACCAGGCAGAAAGGCAGCATTTCCATGGTCAATAAATTGGAGATGGTGGAATTCAACCTCTTAGCTTTGTCATGCATAGAAGCGAAACGATCTTTTACGTAACCACAACTGCGGAACCGTGGGCTGGCTGCAGTGCTTAGAGAGGGCGGAGTACGGTGAACTGGACAAACTGCTGGACTGTGAGAGAGATGCAGGTGGAGATGTTACTGTGGATTGAGAAACTTCTGGTGTGCTTGTTCTCCGAGAGAGGCCAAAAACAGCAGGCATGTCCGCTTCCGTTACAGCTGAAGGAGGCCTCTCAGTCAGCGTGACTGGAGCGGATAAAGAACCCGAGGTTCTGTGGTCGAAGACCTGCGTCTCAATAGTTGGCACGGTAACAGAGGAGGAAGAAGCAGATGTGATTGATGGGGTGTCTGATGGTTGTCAAAGTCTGTATTTTTGCGCAGTGGGATGCCCACAGCAAAGCATGTTGATTGCGCATATGAAAGTTCATACATGTAGTAGTCAAATTATTGCACTTTTTACCTCAACTCAGTTTTTTTTTGCAAAGTTGACAGATTATGCGAGTTGGCTCATCCTTTGCAGTGTAAAAAAAAGGCTCAGGCTAGGCAACCCTTGCCACCCCTGCGAGCTGCAGACCCATGGACGCTGCTGATCAGAGGCACAGTTGTGGCTCAGGATGCATCGCTTGTCGTGGCTGCATCACTACGTGTCTGCGATGGACGGCCCAACGTAATATCCTCGTCTTCCTCCTCAGATGACCTACTCAGCTGCCTTTATATTCATGCCAACTGGGATCTAACACCTTATCATTATCATCCTCTGTGTTATCACATTCTTTGCCATTGGAGTCACCCTCCTCCTCTTCTTCTTGCCCTGACAGCACAGTACAGTCCGTGTGAGCCTCAGATATCTGAGACTCATCAGCATCACTTCCTTCCCCCCCCCCCCCCCGGGGTTAACGTCTGATGACATGGGTCAGGATGCTGTTCGGACCATACTTCTTCCTGCCCTGGATTCAAGCTAAAAAATTTTGGGCATCGGTGCAGATTTCCCCCTCTAGACTCTGCGAAGCTTTAGAGTGCACTTCTGATGAACTGTTATGATCAGGTGGCCTGGGAGCAGCATGAAATGACCTTCGCTGGAGCAGTGGTAACTTTACTGACCGCAAACCCTGATCCTATCACAGCAACTAGAAGTAGCCGTGGGGTGTGCCTGACAAGACCTAGACACCTCGACACAGCCGGAGAACTAAATATCCCTAAAGATGGAAATAGGAATACTCTCTTGCCTCAGAGTAGACCCCCAAAGGATAGGTAGCCCCCCACAAATAATGACTGTGAGTAGGAGAGGAAAAGACACACGCAGACAGAAAACAGGGATTAGCAAAGGAGGCCACTTCTACCTAGCTAGGAAAGGATAGTACAGGATACTATGCGGTCAGCATAAAACACTACCAAATATCCACAGCAGAAAAATACAAAAACTCCACCACCTAACTTAAGATGTGGAGAGTATATCTGCGACTCCAGCGAATCCAACTAGACTGAGAAAAACATCAGGCACAGTCTAGCAGGAACAAAATAGAAACAAGATCAGCACAAAAAATAAACACACAGCCGTGTGTCTAAAAAAATGAAGCAAACACTTATCTTTGCTGAGTTGGCAGCAAGCAGGAGAGGCCAGGCAGAGGACCAACACTTCCAAAGGAACATTGTCTACTGGCAAGGACTAATGAATCCTGCACAGCTAAATACCCCAGTCAGAATTGCAATTTGCAGAAACACCTGTCCAAGACTGCTGCTCAGGAATAACTGCATTACCATCAACAACCACCGGAGGGAGCCCAAGAGCAGAATTCACAACATGAACATGGCATAGAATGTGTGAACATCTCTTCAGACTCACCCATCTGTGGTTCTGTACAGTCAGTTGAACGGTTGGAAAGTTGGGATGCAGGGGGAAGCAAGGGGAATTTGGGTGCCACATCTGTGGACTGTACTGGGTGTGATGTTGAGGTGGAGGAAGAGAGGCCATTTGAAGCTGCACTTGCCATCCACTTGAGTACATGCTCTTTCTGGGAATCTTTGACAAGGCATGCCATTGTGCGTCTGCCAAAGAAAGGTAGTGGTGTAGCCTGTCCAGTAACATAAGTTGTCAGTAGTCTTTGCATAGGACGTGACGTTGCTTCACTAGTGCCTTCACAAACATTACCACCTACCCCACGGACACCTTGAACACCAAGCTTAATTCCTCTTCCACCATGGTCTCGCTTTTTCCCAGTCATGTTGCTCAGATAGTGTGGTAGGACAGCAGTATTGGCAACCAAAAATTAGATTTTAAACTCTGAACCACCTCTGCAAACAGCAGAATTCAGCGACAGTAAATTCAAAGTTGAAATATGGCGTGCTATATCATGTTAGCCGCATAAAAATTAATTGTTTGAGTGTGAATGAGGCCTGTATGACAAAGAAGTTATGCTACAAACAATTTTAAGGTCAGGTCTTTTACTGCATGCCGTTAATAAGACAATTTTTCTGTGGCCTCTGGATCAGGCGTCTACAGCTTAATTTCATCTCAACCAAATGACAAAGTGTGATACGGCGGGTTGTCTAACTTTTTGCAACTGAAAAATTATATTTTTTTTAATGTGTCTTAGGACTGCAGACAGTTTTATAAATCACCACATCACTAAATGACAAGGTGGGATACAGCAGGCTGTTTAATATTTTTTCACTAGCTACATGTGAATTAGAATGCTATACTCAGGCACGGAGCACAATAGAAGCAGTGCACAACACGTGCCCTGCCAGCTTTGTTTGTGGACCTCAGAAATGTCCAAAAAAAACAAAAAGTGCTGTATCTGACGGATATACAACTGCATAACTAACTAGCTAAAATCTTGCTGAAAATATTTTTGTGGCAACGCAAATATTTTCCTGCACTTTTACCGAAAGTTACCGATTTTATAAAATTTTGCCCGGGTTTCCAATCACAAATCCGAATGTGCCATATTCGTGCTGAATTTATGTTTGCCGATCACTTTTCGAACAAATTCGCACATCACTAGTATTTTCTCTTAAACAAAGGGGGTAGGGAACCCTTCCTTTCTGGCCACTTCCAATCTTTTTGCACTAAAGCCCTGATCCTTTCATTCAATGGGAAGGATCTTCATTTTCTCTGATCTAGGCCTTGGACTATTATATCCTGCACTGATTTGTCAGGCCTAGTGTCCATAATGCCCATAGTGGATCTGACCAATTTCACTACCTTATCTACTGTACTTACTTAAGTTGAAAACAATGGTGTCCTGATGCCTAATGATGAGGTCTGCGAGGAGGGAGCACCCAAGTCATCCCCCGTTGTCTGAATTAGAAGAAATGTCAGGGAGGCCTCTCGAACACTTCTATACTTGGCTTTCTGTACCTCTTTCTGGGAGAGGGATCTAAATGTCATTTTAATGTCTGCTTTTATGATGGCCCTTAAGCTGGTGGTGAAGCTATGGTCACTTTCATCACTGTCTGCTCTATACAGAATTGACAGAGCCTTTTCTGACAGGAGTCAGGCAATAAGGCCTTACACAGAGTATATTTCTTGTGCTTAGCTTTAGCTGTACACTTATTTCCTTAGCAATAAATGTCAAGAAAGATCGGGAACCACATTACAAAGTGAACTCTTATGAAGATTACTTACCACCTTGCCATACTCAAATGGTAGCGGTTTAAAACATGAACACGGCTAAGCACGGAGATTATCCTTGGAAGCTGTAGATTCATCCACCTTGCTGGAGCTTCGCTGACGGGATCTGCTCTCTACCTGACCCCCATCTCTCCATGGTCCGGCTGTCCCCTCTACTAATGACGACTCTCTACTCGCTCCTGGGGCTTCCCATGCTGCTGCTGTTGCCTCTGCTGCTGCTCCAAATCTGTCTCCATGCTAACGAGGACAGGTGAGCTGGCAAACCCTGAGCAGAGGTGCCACCTTACATTTATACTTTCACCTGTGGTGACCAGTAACCCCGGCATTTTCAGGTTGTGTGGCTCCTGTCTGATACACCTCCCTGCGTCCTCATCATATGCCCCACTCCAGCATGGAGTGCCTTCCGAATCATTCACACACCTTCCGATGTGATTCTCCAGTGCGGTTGCCCCATAGGCACGTCACCTGTCACATCACTGGATGTGTCCTGAAAACGTCATCAGCCACACCCCCAGCTGCGTCACCGCTCCCGATTTCCAGTTTGAGCCATGCTACACCTCATTGCGGGGAGGCCAGAACAGGGCAAGCCACAGCCTTTACACTCACTTGAGCAAAGCCAGAGCCGTTCATCTCTAGTCAGGAGATGCCGCTAACCTTGCTCCCACTCACGTGTTAAGCCCTCTTGTACTAACAGTGGCGCTTCCTGGCATCCTGCACCTGCTGAGGCAGAGAAAGGATCCTTGCCTAAATCGGTCAGCCAGGTCTGGAAAGGAAACTCCAATCTTTTATTTCTTCACCGGTAAGCATGCACAAGTTCACCTATCAAGGACAAAAAAAACCAAAAAAATAACTGATGCGAGAGAGAGGTGCCGCCCTTTTTAGCCTGTAGGTTTCTTGTCCTTGGTGGGTGGATCCCCTCGCTCGTGGTGCATGGGTGATCGATAAATCAGAGGTTTCCACATTATTAGTTTCTCAAAGGCTCTTGAAAAACAACATGGCTTCCATAAACCAATCCAACAATATCCGCTCTCCCAAAGTCAAATCTCCCCCTCATTTCTGAGCCTTGCAGTGTTGGCTTAATTCCCTGGAGACTGGCTCCTCCTAACCCATTACACTGGGCATTGACTTTACATGGACTTAATATGCTCTATGACATATTTCATTGCAGTGACATGCCTTACCTGGTTTTCCCATGATGCTTATTTGAAAAGGCGACTATATTATAAAGGCCATTAATTGGCTGAAACGTCTTAAATTGTTGCTTCACCTATCAGCATCAAATAAATACTCACCTGAAGCATTATTTTTCTTGTACGTGTGCAGTGATTTTTTTTCTGAACTTATGCCTATGGGACCTTTGGTTCCCTTCACTAGCACTGTTTTACAAAAAGTCGAGTGCTAACCATTTGACTTTCCTAGTATAGAGGATAACACATCTACTGAAATGATGAAGTTGAACAGTCTTCAATAAAAAAAGAATAATTAACTAGTGGTGAAACCTCTCTGGAGTAATTCGAGTATGGGGCTTGGCGGTTTTTAAAAATTTAAACTATTGTAAGGCCTATTTCACACGTCAGTGTCTCCGGTATGTGTACTGACAGTTTTCTCACGTACCGGAGACACTGACACACGTAGGGTCTATGCACATGTCTCCGTGTTTTCACGGACCGTGTTGAAAACACAGAGACATGTCCACTTTTCTCCAGCAGCACGATCCGCAAAGCGTCCCGCACATGTGCACACGGAGAACAGTGTGCACTCTCCTCCATGTGCACGTGCTGCGGTAGGAGACACAGCGCTACAGTAAGCGCTGTCCCCTGCTTTTGGTGCTGAAGCCGGCATTCATTCCTTCTCCCCAGCAGCGTTCGCTGGAAAGAAGGAATGAAAAATCAAGGTTTTTTTTTGTTAAAAATAAAGTTTGGGGTCACCTCCCGCCTCCCATCCCCCGTGCGCCCGCCTGCATATTCATCACTGTAATGAGCGGTACCACGTGACTGCTCACACAGGACAGGCTGCCGGCGCTGAGAACAGACATCGCAGGAGCTGGGTGAGTCTTTCTCGGCAAGCAGGCGGGCGCACGGGGAATGGGAGGCGGGAGGTGACCCCAAACTTTATTTTTAACAAAAAACAAACAAAAAAAACCTTGATTTTTCATTCCTTCTCTCCAGCGAACGCTGCTGGGGAGAAGGAATGAATGCCGGCTTCAGCACCAACAGCAGGGGACAGCGCTTAACTGTAGCGCTGTCTCCTGCACGGTCCGTGTGGTCCTCAGTCGGCACACGGGCAGCACACGGCTGCCGCACGTGTGCCACACTGATGTGCCACGTGAGCACACGGACACGGATAACTCCGGTACCAATTTCTCCGGTACCGGAATTATCTGAACGTGTGAAACCGGCCTAAAGGCGTATATTTTCTGGCAGATGTGTTTCTTGAAGAAATATTAGACATTCAAAGAGAACATTTTATAATAGTGCAGAGCTAAGATGTGTTAGATTTAGATCTTAGGCATTTGGAAGAGGCAATAGAGACCTTTTTTTAAAGAATAGAGGGGAGTTGCAGACTCGCCTAAGTGAGGCAGGGAAATCCCATCACAAATCATACAAAATGAAAAACTGTAGATAAAATAAAAAAACATGTTACATCCCCAGCAACAACGTATGTATGAGGGGAGAACTTTAAAATTAAACCGGACTTGCACTCATTTATGGTGGACCATTAGAGCTACTATGAGTCCTGATCAGAAAAGTAGAAAGATCAGTGCCCCCATTTCAGGAAAGATTGAACAATAATCTGAATTCCATAGAATTGAAAACATAATGTCATTTATAACGTGGAGTGATTCCAGGAAACCAGGGCTTGAGGAAAGCCAACACATCTACTACAGGCCTGCATAAATGTATATTACAGCCATCAGCCGCGCACAGCTTAGAGATATATCATGGCACAGGTGTAATGTATTTATGTAGTTTATCACAATCTTTCTTGAAGTTAGTCTGTTTTAAAAGAAATTGAAAAGTCAGGATAAAGGGAAACTCTGCTGTTATTGTCCAGAAATTCACACTTGGCCTCACTCCACATTCAATGTTGTCAATTACAAAAGCAAAGTTTTGCCAGAAAGACTGGACCTGGTCTTGTAGGGACCATATGATCACATTCAGCAGCACAGAAGGGAGAGAAGGAAGATTCATCCATCAAGATATCAGGGATCTAGGAAGCCAACAGCATCATTACCCTCCGCTTTCTCTTACAGACCCATAATAATCTTTCAAGTGATTTTCTAACTTGTCAGCACATTCTACATACGCTGTTATTTGGCTTTGTAGTTTACAGATCTGGGCAGGTAACTGTCAGCGTTTGCTAATACTAGGGGATAGGTGAATCCTCCAGGTTGTAAGTTCTATACAGAAGGGCTTTCAATACCCAAAGTCATTTGAACAGTTTGTGGTCTAGAGGCAAAATGATTGTGATACGGCCGTACTACCCCACCGATAAAGCAGCACCAGCCGGTGACTGAGAAGAATCTGTGACTTCTCTGCATTTATTGGTTACTACTCACCTGGGTAGCCATATGTAGGAATCTCCTCTTTACACCACTCATCACCCCACACATATGTCTCTGCAGTATTAATATGGGTCAGATCTTCACCCTGAAACAAATATTGTAAAAGTCACAGATAGACGGAGAAGTCACATCTATAATCAGCTCTAATCCTGCCATCTCCACTGTTCTCATTACACAAGTATAAAACATACAATATTGGTGGATAAAACAAGACTGAGCACAAGATCTTCACAGCCGTCTACACATCATAGGAGAGATCTCATGACACCTTCTCTCCATCTACCTGATGATCCTGAGGAACATCGGGATCTTCTTGTTTACAGTCCTGTGGAAGAAGAGGATGGGGACATCTCTCTGGTGTTGTCCTCTTACTGGATAGATCTGGAGGAAACACATAAAGGGACTGAATTCATTCTTTACATACAGATAATTATAGGCCGTGTGTATTTAGTCCTGTCTATTACCTGGTGATGTGAGGGACTGGGGAACCTCCATTATGACGTCCTTGTACAGATCTTTGTGTCCTTCTAAATACTCCCACTCCTCCATGGAGAAATAGACAGCGACATCCTGACATCTTATAGGAACCTGACACATACAATGATACCGTCATCCCCCAATTTCTTCATAGCATTACTGTATAATGTCCCAGCATTCCCAGCAGTGTCACCTCTCCAGTCAGCAGCTCAATCATATTGTAGGTGAGTTGTAAGATCTTCTGGTCATTGATGGCCTCATGTATCAGGGGGCGAGGTTGAGGCCCTGTGATTGGGCCCAGGGGTCTTCCCCATCCCTCAGACACAGGGTCCTGACAGCGCTCACTAGAGGTCTTCTTCACTACTGTGTAATCCTGGTAATGGAGAGACACATTAATAAATCTCACTACAGACATTTCCAGAGTCCTCACCTCTCCAGTTCTGTTCATCTGTTATTCCCATAGATAAGAATGATGTAATGTGACGTCATCAGAATCTCTCACCTCTCCAGTAAGGTGGAAAAGGATCTCTAGGGTGAAGTGTAATATCCTCTCCGCCATCTTGTCCCTGTCCATATCCATCTTTGAAGGGAAAATTCTCTTACATAGAAGATCTTCACTTACAGGATCTGATATTGTAGGGATCTGAATAGAAAGATGAGCCAATGTAACATCATAAAGAATTCTATATAATAATACAATTACTGGAGATAATAAGGGAAACATATGAGGAGATGTTGCATTCTCTTGTCTTATATGTACTGGAACATAAGTTGAATTCATCTTCCATAATGCCAATTCTCGTTTACTGACACTGGAATCGGCATTTGCAATACTGCAGGAGATATTAATTACACGGGACAGGAGAAATAACTACTTCATGATGAGGACGACATCTTCATCTTCTACTACGGCTCTAGAAACATATTTGTCCAGAGTCCGTCACTGACTCCATCACCACCGTCCGTCTACATGAAGGTTTCCCGTCTTCCCCGCACTGTAATCTTCTATCACGTTAGATCTCAGGTCTGATTCACACACAAGTTTGAGAGCTTTATAAAAGATTGTTTGTAAGAACAACAAGACAGGAATTACTTGATGCCAATGTCTCCATGTACAGTGTTTTTTTTTCTGGATATGATTTTTTTTAAGGCATTTTGACATAGGCTTCCATATATTATATGAAAAACAAAAAACAAAACAGGTGTTGCAATGTTAGAAAATAAAATTGAGTATGGAGGTTCTGTAGGAATATTATACTGTATGTGGGTGTATGGCGGTACTGGAACAAGTTTATTTGTTGAAATAAAATATTTTTGTGTGTTTTTTTTCTTTTAACTTATTGGGTTAGTAATGTGGGTGTCTGATAAACACCTCTCCACTATTAACCCTGGGGCTTGGTGTCAGCTTGCAATACACAGCTGACATCAACCCCCAAAAATATTACTCCAATTGCCAGTGCGCCAGGGCAATGAGAAAGAGCCAGGCAAAATGCCGGGAGCTGGTATTTTTTGGCTAGGAAGGGGCCAATATCTACGGACTTTAACAGCCTGGTAATATCAGCTCCCAGCTGTTTGCTTTATTTGGCTGGCAATAAAAAAATATAGAACTTTCCACGACACCAGTATCGGAGGATGTCTCGCCACCCTAATGGGGGACACGAAACACAAAGAGGTTAAATACCCCTCCCCTTTCTGCAACCACCAATGTTTTTCTGGACACACTAGCATGAATAGTTACCATCAAAGTGCAGGCATCATCCAATAAGAACATCAGATAGGGAGGGAAATTAGTGCTGTCGTGGAAGGTTCCTAGAAACCGAATTACCGGTAAGACTAATTCTAATTTCTCTAGTCATCTTCAACTACAGCAGCATCGGAGTAATACCAACAACTAATTCCTTAGGGAGGGACCACAGCATGCAGAACTCGTCTGCCGAATGTTAAATCCCTATTAAAATCTAGTCTGTAGTGTCTGGTAAACGTATGGAAAGAAGACCATGTGGCGGATCTGCATATCTGCTCAGTAGATGCGTCCCCTCTCTCTGCCCACGATGCTGATACTGAACATGTAGAATGAGCCTTCAGTGATGCAGGAGGAGATAAATTCTGTGATGAGCATGGAGACAGATAGCTTGATGGATCCAATTGGCGATCGTATTCTTACCCACCATCCTGCCCTTATTCCGTCCTGAGGACTGAATTAATAAGTTTCGGTCAATCCTCCAACCTTAAGTTTGCTGGAGGTAGAAGAGAAAAGCCTACGAACATAGAGGGTGTGAAAGGCCTCTTCTTTTATATTGGAAGGATTTGGGCAGAATGAGGGTAGCACAATATCCTGACCTCTATAAAAGTCTGAGACTACCTTAGGCATAAAGGAGGGATCTAAGCGGAGGATAATGCCATCTGCAGTAACTTATGTAGGGCTCTTGCATTGATAGGGCCTACAGCTCTCTTACACGTCTAGTGGTAGTAATTGCTACCAGAAAGACAGTTTTAAGGGAAAGGTTTTTAAAACTCATAGATGATAAAGGTTCAAATGAATCTCTGCTTAAACTGTTAAGCAACAGATATAAACTCCAAGGGGGAATCCGGCTACGAAGTCTAGGCCGGATTCTAGCTGCTGAGATCATGAAACGCTTTATCCAGCGATGACTAGCTAAGTTCTGGTCAAAGAAAAAGCAAAGAGCTGACACCTGCACCTTCAGGGTACTGGGTGTAAGACCTAGATCAAGCCCCTCTTGAAGAAAATCCAAAATCTGAGCAATGTTAGGATGAAAGGGATAAAGAATATTCGGAGAACACTAGGATGAGAATTTCTTCCAAATCTTGCCATTAAAGGCATTGGTCACTGGCTTCCTACTCTTTTGGAGAGTTTGTAACACTTCATCTGAAAGCCCTTAAGCTCTTAGGATTCTGGCTTCAGTAGCAGGGGACCCTGGTGAAGGAGGTCGTCTTTCTGGGATAGAAGTAGTGGACCTTCCTGGGCTATGTCCATCAAAGCGCTGTACCAACTTCTTCCTGGACACATGGGAGCGATTAAAATCGTGGTGACTTAATCAGACCGTATCTCCAGTAACATCCTTGCTAGAGTCGGAATCGGTGGGAAGGCATAGGCCAGTTGGAACCTCCAAGGGTGAGAAAAGGCATCTATTCCCAATGCCCCATCTGCGGGATTCAGGGAGAAGAAAGTCTTCACCTTCGCATTCTGGCCATAGGCAAATAGATCCACATCTGTAATCCCCCATCTTGTCACAAGGGATAGAAAGATTTCTAGGTCGAGGCACTACTCCCTCAGATGGATGTCTTTTCTGCTGAGGAAGTCCACCTGAATATTGGTGGACCCCTTCAGATAGACTACTGAAATGGACAGAAGACTTTTCTCTGCCCAGGAAAAAATTCTTGCAGCAATTGATTTCAATTTGACGTACTTCGTGCCTCCCTGGTGACGGAGGTAAGCCACTGTGGTCATATTGTCAGAATAAAACACGTACATGATGACCTTGGACAAGGGCAGATGCAGCTCCTCTACCACCTTCAGCTATCTGAGGTTTGAGGATCTGGATCTGATGTCTGGGGACCATAAACCCTGGAAGTGGGTTTTCTCTACCACAGCGCCCCAGCCCCTCTGACTGGCATCTGAAGTGAGTATCTTCAGAGGAAGCTTATCCCAGCTGAACCCCTCTGCAGGTTCAGGTAGTTTAGCCACCATGCAAGGGAAGACTTCACATGACCGGAATGGGAACTCTCCTGGTCAGAGAATTCTGATGCGTGTCCCAAGATGAGAGAACATGAGTCTGGAGGACTTGTGTATGGGTTTGAGCCTAGGATACTGCCTGGATGCATTATGTCAGTGATCCCAGATTAGACATTGAGTCCCTCAGGGTAAAAACCCTCCGGTCTCTGAACTTTTAAGATCCTCTAAAAAAGATCAAGTTGACGATCTCTGGGCAAGAAGGATGCTCTTTTTTCTGAACTCAGGAGGATTCCCAGGAATTTCTTCCTCGGTGAAAGATGAAGATCTGACTTCTCCGGATTTGGAATCCAGCCCAGGGATTCCAGGAATTCCAAAGTCTTTGCCACATCTAGATTTAGATGGGGAAATAGATGGTGCGACAATGAGGAAGTCGTCTAAATACGGAATGATGCAAATCCCCTGATGACGAATGAAGATTACTGCTTCTGTCATAATCTTGGTGAATACCCGCGGTGCTGATGAAATGCCAAACAGGAGGACAACGAATTGGTAATGGCTGACGCAGGGATCATGGGAAACTGCACATTTGAGGAACCTCTGATCATCTGGGTGAATTGACACATGGTAATAGGCATCCTTCAGATCAATTGTAGCCATTACCCAATCCTGTCCAAAGAGTGGGATTGCTGATTTGATCGATTCCACCTTGAACTGTCTGTATATGATCACTTGATTCAGGGGTTTCAGATTGATGATAATTAGTGATGGGCGAGCACTTAAATGCTCGGGTGCTCGTTGCTCGGTTTGAGCAAATTGGAATACTTGGGTACTCAACCCGAGCAACGAGCCTAATGTAAGTCTATGGGAAACCAGAGCATTTTTACCGTGATCCCCCGGGGGTCCTTTTAAGGTCTAAAAATGTCTGAAAATGATGGAAACCCTACTCAAATGACATGGGAACATCATGGAGATCGCCCCTGGAAGCATTTCTAACTCCTAGGTCACAGTTGTAAGCAATGTTGTCAGAGTTTCATGCCATTTTAACAGGTGCACCAAGAAAACATACAAAAACGAAACCAAAATGGATTTTGCTGAGAAATATGTTAAGGTACATCCTTTCCAGGGTAATGACTTGTATATAAGGCAAAATATTTATCCCCAGACCAAAATGTTCCTCCACAACTCGGGCTATGTTCACACGCAGTGTTTTTTATGCGTTTTTCAACTTTGACATTGCTTTCAACCAATACAAATGCATTCACTGGGAAATGTCATTGTAAAAATTAACCACCCTAGCTGGCCATGTGGTGTGTGACACATAAGGAGACACATTTTGATTCATTTATGAAGGAGGGACTCTTAAAGTTGCAAATCCTATTTTTAGAGGGGCATCAAGCGGCATTAATATTCTTAAACAGCCATTATTAAACAGTGGGTCTCCTATGCCGTTATTGCCTATGCAGTGAGTGGCCTGGCTGCCAAGAATTATGACGCACCCAAATACCCCTTTCATGAGAGGTACAGGAGTGCTTCCTGAAAAAATGTTGCATTGAATGCAAGGCCTGCCCTGCTACCAAGTCATATGCACCCCAATAAACCTTTGAACCGAGGTACTGGATGGACACAGGAAAACCCACTTCACATTCTTCAGTTGGTCCTGCCATACTGTTTCCTTATGCATTGAAAGCAAGGGCCACCTTGACCCAAATTTGCACGCACCCCAAGAAACATGGAGGAGGGCCTCCTAAAAAAAACTTGTCTCATTACAAAGGAGCTGGTCTCCTAGACTGCCCAAGTGCATGGCCTCACAAACATTTACCCATGGGGGGTACTTTTTTTTTTAATTTTTCATTGGGATCATAGACATCCTTGCCAAAAAATTGACTGGCTGTAGCAACACGGAACACGTTAACCCTGGTGATCTAGTGGCGGAGAATGATGAGACGTGGAGGAAGGAATTAAAAACTAGGCCCAATGTAAAGGAGCGGGATTCCTAGACTTGTAAGTCCATACAGTAAATGCATGGGCTGACAAACATTTCCCCATGGGGCACATTTAAAATTTTTTTTATGGGGATCATAGACCACTTTGCCAAAAAATTGACTGGCTGTAGCAGCACGGAACACTTTAACCCTGGTAATCTAGTGGCGGTGGATGATGAGATGATGAGGAAGGAATCATTAAAAATTAGGCCCAATTTAAAGGAGCGGGATTCCTAGACTTGTAATGTCCATACAGTAAGTGCATGGGCTGACAAACATTTCCCCATGGGGGGGCACATTTTAAAAACTAGGCCCAATTTAAAGGAGTGGGTCTCGCTGTTTTCATTCAGTGGTGTACAGAAGACTTGTCCAATCCAGCCCTTGTTAATTTTTATAAGAGTCAGCCTGTCAGCATTTTCAGTTGATAGGTGGATGCACTTATCAGTTATAATTCCACCAGTGGAACTAAAAACCTGCTCTGACAGAATGCTAGCAGCAGGGCAGGCCAGGACCTCCAAGGCATAGAGAGCCAGTTCATGCCACTTGTCCAGCTTGGATACCCAATAATTAAAAGGCACAGAGGAATACTGGAGGACGTTTGTACGATCAGCAAGGTACTCCCTCAGCATATGCCCAAACATTGCACTTCTTGTGACAGCACCCCTTGCCTCTGTGCCGGCGTGATTGGAGGGTCAGAGAAAACTGTCCCAGAACTTTGCCATTGTTCCTCTGCTTGTGCTGGATGTTACTTCCGTCTCTCTCGTTTTACTCCTTGGTTGTACAACAAACTGACGTCTGCTGCCAGAATTCTCATTAGGGAATTTTTTTTGTAATTCTGCTACAAGGGCCCTCTGCACTAATTTAGTACACCTGTCTGCCTCTGGAAGAAGAGATTGAATGTTTTCCTTGTAGCGTGGGTCTAGAAGTGTCACCAACCAGTAATGAGTGTCTCCGAAAATTTTAATAATGCGAGGGTCACAGGAAACGCAATGCATCATAAAGTCAGCCATGCGTGCCAGACTGCTAACAGGCAAGACTTCCTTGTCCTCACCAACAAGATGACTGACTATGCTGTCCTCCCCCTCCTCATCATCTTTGTCCTCAGCCATCCATGCTGAACAGACGGTATGACAGCTGTGCTTGTAGTACTGTCTATAGCACATGAAAATATCTCCTGTTCCTCCTCCTCCTCGTCTACCAATCCACGTTGGGACACCATGAGGCTGTGCTGTGTGTAATCACCCTTTATGGTTCCTTGCTCCATATCCTCGTGCTCCGCCTGCAATGCATCATCTTTAATTGTGAGCAGAGAAGTTTTCAGAATGCAGAGAAGCGGGATGGTAATGCTAATTATGGCATCATCGCTGCTCACCATCTTGGTGCAGTCCTCAAAGTTTTGGAGGATGGTACATATGTCTGACATCCATGTCCACTCTTGAAGTCTTATGTGTGGAGTCTGAACTGAATAACAATAGCCTTGTTGATGCTGGTAATCAACAACTGCCCTCTTCTGCTTACAAATCCTTTCCAACATATGCAGTGTAGAGATCCAACGCGTGGGGACATCACACACCAGTCGGTGAGGCAGAAGCTGCAAACGCGCTGAAGCACGACAAGGGCTGCTGAAGCTGTAGCTGACTTTCTAAAATGGGCAGACAGGCGGCATACTTCCACTAGCAGATTCGGCAGCTCTGGGTAGCTTTTGAGAAAACGTTGAACGATGAGGTTAACCACATGGGCCAGGCAAGGTATGTGTGTGAGCTCACCTTGCCTCAGAGCCGCCACCAGGTTCCGGCCATTGTCATACACAGCCATGCCTGGCTGTAAGTTCAGTGGTGTCATCCAAAAATCTGACTGCTCCTTCAGCACTGTCCACAACTCTTCAGCATTGAGCGGTTTTTCACCTAAGCAGACTAGCTTCAGCACAGCCTGTTGCCGCTTAGCTGAGGCAGTGCTGCAGTGCTTCCAGCTTCTGACTCGTGCTCATTTCAGAGATGGAGGCTAAAGAGGAGGAAGTGCAGGAGCTGTAGACTGTGAGGGCAACCCTGATTGACGCAGGGCCCGCAATCCTCGGTGTCGGGAGGATGTATTCCATCCCAAGGTTCGACTGGGTCCTGGCTTCCACTATGTTAACCCAGTGTGCCGTCAGAGAGATGTACTGTCCCAGCCCACAAGCACATATCCACGTGTCTGTGGTTAGGTGGACTTTCCAAGTAACAGCATTGTTGAGGGCACGAGTAATGTTCTGGGACACATACTAGTGTAATGGTATGGTACCCCATTAGAAATAGTGGTGACTGGGAACAGAGTACCTTGGGACGGCAGCCGCCATCAGGTTGCAGAAAGCTTCCATCTCAACAAGCCTAAAAGGCAACATTTCGAGCGCAAGCAGACGAGAAATGTGAGAATTTAGTACTGTGGCCTGTGGGGTGTTGGCTGCGTATTTCCGCTTGCGTTTCAATGACTGGTGTATAGACAACTGAAGGCTGCGCTGTGACAAGGACATGGATGGACTTGATGATAGTGCTGGTTGACTGTGGGCAACAACAGGTGCAGGGCAAGAGGCATCTTTGCATGCACCGTGGACTCGGGATTGGCTTCTATGCAAAACAGTGGAAGAAGCAGCGCTGTCACCTGCAGACAGTGTTCCTGGAGCCTGGGGTTTGGCCCACAAAGTCATGTGCTTTGCTACCATGTGCCTGATCATGCTGGCAGTTTTGCTACCTCTGATGATGCGGGCATGGCAGGTGTTGCAAATGGCCTTTTTGGGTTTATCGTCATAGTCGTTAAAAAATAACCAGACCCGGGAAGATCTTAAAGTTGGAATGGCAACTTCCATCATGTTGGTTTTACAGGAAATGAATGCACGCCTTCTGTCTGCGGCCACCACACTGCTTCTTCCTGCCTGTTGGGGTGCTATGCCTCCTTTCCCATGTGTGCTGCTATGTTCGCTTTGCATGTCCTCCTGCCAGGTTGGGTCAGTTACAATGTCATCCACCACCTCGTCTTCCACATCCACACCTTGCTCCTCCTCCTGACTTTCTGGCAATTGTGTCTCATCATAGTCCACCTCTTGTGACACTTTCCCACCATCGCCTTCATGGGAGCGTGGCTGCTCAAATCTTTGGGCATCACTACATGCAATCTCATCTTACGTCACTTCAAGTGGACTGGACGAAAGTCCGGAATGTTTAAAGCGAAAAGTGAACAGCTCTTCGGAGTGTCCAAATATGGGATCAGTTATCCAAGGGCACTCGGCATGGTGAGAGGAAGGAGGATCAAGGTGAGTAATGTGCGGTTCAGACTCACAGCTACTCAGACTTGACCATGTGGAAGACGTGGTGGTGGTAACATAGTAACATAGTTTTTAAGGTTGAAGGAAGACTATATGTCCATCTAGTTCAACCCATAGCCTAACCTATCATGCCCTAACATGTTGATCCAGAGGAAGGCAAAAAAAAACCCATGTGGCAAAGAGTAAGCTCCACATTGGGGAAAAAAATTCCTTCCCGACTCCACATACGGCAATCAGACTAGTTCCCTGGATCAACTCCCTATCAAGAAATCTAGTATATATAACCTGTAACATTATACTTTTCAAGAAAGGCATCCAGTCCCCTATTAAATTTAAGTAATGAATCACTCATTACAACATCATACGGCAGAGAGTTCCATAGTCTCACTGCTCTTACAGTAAAGTATCCGCGTCTGTTATTATGCTTAAACCTTCTTTCCTCCAGACGTAGAGGATGCCCCTTTGTCCCTGTCTCAGGTCTATGATTAAAAAGATCATCAGAAAGGTCTTTGTACTGTCCCCTCATATATTTATACATTAACATAAGATCACCCCTTAGCCTTCGTTTTTTCCAAACTAAATAGCCCCAAGTGTAGCCCCAAATCTTGGTATTGCAGACCACCTGTCCTCTAATAACCTTGGTCGCACTTCTCTGCACCCGCTCCAGTTCAGCTATGTCTTTCTAATACACCGGAGTCCAGAACTGTACACAGTATTCTAAGTGTGGTCGAACTAGTGACTTGTATAGAGGTAAAATTATGTTCTCCTAATGAGCATCTATGCCTCTTTTAATGCATCCCATTATTTTATTTGCCCTTGTAGCAGAGCTGCCTGACACTAGGCACTGGTGGTTGCTAAGTGACTGGAAGTATTATACGCTATCCAACCAACAACCGTTCCACACTGCTCTGGCTTCAATAATGGTGTGCTGCGGTCCCCTAGAAACTGGGACAGGAAGGTCGGGCGAGAAGATGTGGGTCTTTGTTGTGGCCCACTTTCAGCTTGGCCATGGCCTCGTCCTCTGCATTCACCATCAGCATCACGTCCACTTCTCTGTCCCTTGCCTTGCCCATTTTAAATGGACTACTGAAATATTTTAAAAATCCAATACAAATGGATTAATTTTGAGAAAACTTAAACACACTTTTAATTCATTGGAATATTGGTCATTTTTTATTTTGTTTTTAACAAATTTTATTAATAACTAGGGGAAGACACACCAAAACCAGTTCTAAGGAGCACTCAAATGCAACAATTTTTAAACCACAGATAGAGGAGGCATCTGACAGAGAAACCACAATGTTCAATATGTGGCTTTTTTTAATTTTTTTAAAAGAAAATTTCTGTCATGAAGTAGGCTAACACAACACCAAAAAAATGGAATGTATGCCTGAAAAGCAAGTTTTTGTAGTCCACAGAGACTAGGCATCAGATGGAGATAACAGACTGTTGTAATATGTGGCTTGGAGTTTTTTTTAAACATTTTTAACCACAAAATACTATATAGAACAAGTGTAGCAGACAGACAAGAAACTGGAATGTATGCCTGAAAAGCTATTTCGAGACCACAGACAGACCAGGCGTATGACTGAGATAACAGACTGTTTCAATATGTGGCCTGGATTTTTTTTAACCACAAAATACTGTATAGACCAAGGGTAGCAGACAAAAAACTGGAATGTATGCCTGAAAAGCAAGTATTTCGAGACCACAGATAGAGCAGGAGTCGGACGGAGATAACAGACTGATCAAAATGTGGCCTTCATTTTTTTGGGGGGCCCACCAAAATTGTGTCAATAAGTAGGCTATGACAGGGGTGTCAAACTGCATTCCTTGAGGACCGCAAACCGTGCATGTCTTCAAGATTTCCTTAGCATTTCACAAGGTGCTCGAATCACTCTCTGTGCAGGTGATTAAATTATCACCTGTGCAATACAAGGAAATCCGGAAAACATGACCTGTTTGCGGCCCTTGAGGAATGCAGTTTGACACCCCTGGGCTATGACACTAAAAAAAATTGGAGTACTAAAATTGTAAAATATTTAGCGCAATTATATGCGATGTGTGTGGAGTGCAAATCACAGTGATAAATATAAGAACTGTAGCTAAATATTTTTGGGCCAGCTACGGATTTTTTGGTGAGCAAAATGGTGTCCAAAAATGTTCCAAGACACTCCAAAAAAAACTATAGTACAAAAAAAGGCCAGAATTTTCTGATGTCTGGGACAAAAAAAAACATTTTAAATTGTTATATTTTCACACTCTTGTATTGAAATGACGTGGCTGTAGTCTGCAGTGTGACCAAGGAAATAAATGTAGAAAAAAGGAGGCCATGGATTGCTTTGTAATAAAATTAGCATGTATAAGGAGCAAAAAAAAAAAATCCAAGCCACGGCTACCTGCAGCTACATGTATATAAAATACGCAGCAGCAGACAGTAATGGAGCCTTTTGATGTATGCAGTGAGATCTATATACTCACATACAGTGCCTGCATATCTTGCACTGATGTGGATATGTGCACATAGACTCACCTGCCTACCTAGCGCTGCAATCTATGTACCCCCGAATTAGCCCAAAAAAGGACTGTTGGTTTATCAGGATTTGTGGACTGAACACTAGTACACCCACATTAATAAAAGAAAGAATCTGACCCTATCTCAGTAGCAGCTCTCCCTACACTAGCTGAGTCCGGAGCACAATGCGGCGAGCAGGGTGGTGCCAGTTCTCTTATAGACCTGATGATGCTGTGCGGCCAGCCAATCACGGTAATACCACAACAAAGATGGCTGTGGCATTACAGTGCATGGCAGGCAATCCATGCATGTTGATTGGCCCTCTAAAAAGCCCCAAAATTAAATGGAGGAGACCAGAGCTCTCGCCGAATAATCCCGGAAATGCTCGGTGCTCGCCGAGTACACCGAGCACAGTGATACTCGGGCAAGTACCTAGTAGTGGCGAGCACATTCGCTCATCAGTAATGATAATTCTATGCTTTCCTGAAGGCTTCTCGACTAGGAAGAGGCGAGAATAGTGGCCCCTGCCTATCTCCTGTAGGGGTATTCAAGAGATCACCTTTGCTTGAAGCAGA
This sequence comes from Ranitomeya imitator, assembly GCF_032444005.1. Taxonomy (NCBI): domain Eukaryota; kingdom Metazoa; phylum Chordata; class Amphibia; order Anura; family Dendrobatidae; genus Ranitomeya; species Ranitomeya imitator. The sequence continues at coordinate 304,857,508 of NC_091283.1, forward strand.
CCTTGAAGATGTAACAATAAGGAGTCTTGAAGGCGTAAAGATTGTAGTACGGAGGACCCACTGGTTTGTGGAGATGGATTGCCACTGAGTGAGAAAGCCCAAGAGTCAACCCCCGACAGGGGAGCAGTCATTGCTTGTCTGGAGTTTGCTGGTGGTGGGGGACAAGGATATTTTTTCCCTTTCCACCTTTTGGATATCTCCAATGACCTCATTTGCCTTTCCTTTTGTATTCCCCCTGGGAAGACTGATCTCGGGAGGGACAAAAAAAACCCTCTTCTCGGTTTTTCTGCTCAGGGAGTGCTTTCTGTTTGTCCACAGCTTTCTCCAAGATCTCATCAAGAACTGGACCGAAAACATGGTGTCCCTTGAAGGAAATGGCGCAAAGCTTAGCCATAGAAGTGACATTACCACTTCATGACTTCAGCCACAGAGCTCTCCTACCTGAGTTGGAGAGGACTGCGGACTTCGTTGCTAACATTTTGAAGCATCAGCAAGGAACCTGTTGCTTTCTGAAGGAGGGGGAAGAGAGTCAAGTATCTTTTCCCTAGAAGTTCCCTGAGTGAGGTGGTCTTCTAATGTACAGAGCCAGCGAAATAGAAATCTGGCGACACAGATGGAAGTCACGTTTATTTTTAACAGATATGTGGAGGTGTCCCAGGATTTTCTTAGTAAGTTCTCGATCTTACGATCCATGGGATCTTTGAGCTGAGACGAGTCCTCAAACGGAAGAGCCGTCTTTTTTGCCCCCCTGGACACCTGCACATCTTCTTTGTTCTCTATGGGAGATTCCCAATCTCTGTCTAGGGAAAAATTATTTTTTAATTCTGATGCAACGCTAAGCCCTTTCTTGGGAAGGTCCCATTCCTTAAAGGATAAGGCTTTGGATGTTTTCATGTATGGGGAAACCTTTTTGTTTTTTAGGTTTCAGATCCCCAAACATCTCGTCCTGCACTGACTGCTTCACTTCTTCCTCCTCAACCCCATGGTGCTTCTCACCATACTAATCAATTTCTCCATATCCTTGGAGGAAAAATAATATTTATATTATCGGACTTGGGGGTGGAAGTGGAACCCTCATTCTCCGAACCAGATGTACGGACTTCACATGAGTCTGAATCACACTCCACAGGTGCCATCTTCCTTTTCTTGGAGGAGGGTGTTGTGACACTGGAGCCTGGGAAAAGGAGAACATAGAGACTTGAACCTCTTGTTTGATGAGGGATTCAATGCTGTCCAATAGGGATGGCTGTTCGGCACGCAACACATAGCAGTGCAGGGCTGGTAAAGCTTCTTCTTATATGCTGAGGGAAGCCTGGTAGAACATACACCACACTTGGATGCTGGGCTCTGCAGAAGTAGAAAGAGAGGGTTTGTTGCCATCCATGGTCAGTCCGTCAGAGGTAACAGAGGGACACAGACAATGGGCCTTACCTGGAGGCATCCCCCAGCCAGGATTAAATAACCGAGGTCCCAGCATTTTATGTTTGTCCGCCTCCTCCCCCAGGTCATTAGGGGGGAACCCAGTAGGCAACACCGCAACATGCCAGCAGCTCCGGAGCTATCCCAACACACGTCGGGAGTGCGTGCCTTCCACCATGGAATCCACCAGGAAGAGAACCATAAATTCGACATAACGTCACTTCCGGTATGCACGGCATTTGGATTCTGCCAACAGGTGGTGAGGATGACGCCAGGGAGCTACAGGAGGACCCTGGCCACACATAACTGCCCCGCTTTACCTCCCGAAGTGGCGCAGGAGGGGTGGGAAAAGGTCCCGAGTTGCATCAAGGCCATGGAGACGCGAGCAGTACATGGAGGAGGAGAGCGGAGCCCCCGACCTCAGCTGCCCGGCATTAAGTAAGTGCAGCGACCCAGAGTCCTGGTTCATTGCAGTAATGTTATTCTTCCACCAGGGGGAGTGATATTACATCTGAAGGCAATGAAGGAGATCTTCTGTTCAGGTATCACAGCCACACACACACTTCATATGCCAGTCCACCAGGGGGAGCTAAGGGTTCTATCTATTAGGCCACTCCTCACATTAGTGTAAAACTGGGGGGTTGGTGAGGGAGTCAGTTAGTATCAGAACGAGAAGTCTGAGAAGGGTTCCTGGCTGGGGACCGACGAGGAAAGGTCTCCCGGTCGAGCTGGCTGGGGTGATCTCCAGCCAGATCCAGACTGAAGTCTGAGGAGGGAGAAGGACACGGTGCTGCGCCTGGAACCCATGCGGCAGCATCCTAAGAAAGGACAAGAGAGGAATTGTGCTGTAGTGAGTGAGAAAAGAAGTCATAGCAACAGCAGTGAAACATCAGCGGGAGACCAGCTAGAAGCAGGCTGCCTTCATCTGAAGCGCAGATCCGGTGGCCAGAATACTGAGGGAGTAAAGAGCTCTATGCTGTTACTTCAGAGACTGACAGGACAGTTAATTCCAAGTTGGCTGTCCGACCTTTATACCTAAGAAGACACAGTGGCAACTTGTGGGGGTCGGGGCGTCTCTAGGGTCCCTATAAACAAGCCTCAGGCCATCAGTCATACGGGTTTTGTCCTATCCGTACCATCTGGGGGACAGAGAGGAGTAACAACAGTGTGGACCTTATGGTAGCTTATGCAAGTAGGGACCTACTACGTTACTGTGCGCTAGGGGAAGGCTATTGAATTCATTCTGGACAAGGAGAATCTGGATTTGCCTTCAGACCGGCCAGACTCTGTCTACCCTATGGTCCCTACCCTGGACTGTGGATGCTGAAGCCTTCAGTAAAAGGTAAAGAGACTGCACCCCTGTGTCCTCGTTATTCACTGCGCCTTGCACCATCCACCGTCTACACTCTGGGAAGCCCTGGGGACATACTTCACCTGTGGGAAGGTATACCATCTAGCTGCCATAACGTCACCCCAGTGGACCCCTAAGCAGCGTCGGTCACCCTGACCGAATACCACAGGTGGCGTCACGAACACTATCCTATAAACTACTGTACACCTTTTATTGGACTCTCCCCTCCCCGGGTCCAGCCACCGTGACATCCCCATCGACTGCAGAAAGGGGCCCGGTACCGAGTACCCCATTGCCCTTACCCTGGGGGCGATCCATAAGCCTGGTTGCTGCAGATCACCAGCCACGGCAGTACCATCAGGAAACCTCTTCATGCTCCATAGGGGACAGAAAAAAAACTGGTGGTTGCAGGAAGGGGAGGGGTATTTAACCTCTTTCTGTTTCCTGTCCCCCATTACTGCTGTCATGGAAGGTGACTAGAGCAATAGGGGTGTCCCCACATTGTTGTTTTTTTTAACAGGTTTAAAAAAGGTTACATACACCCTTAGGGTTAGTGGATATTAATCCAAGTTCTCTATCCCATAACAACTCTCCCTGAACTGCTTCCCGAGGACGGTGTGCCGAGCATCGCATCACTGGGTCTTCTATAAACCCAATATCGTGATGCAAGCGGCCAGTCACAGCAATTATAGTAGTCCACATTGCTACAGCATTACTGTGTATGGTGGGCAATCCCCGCATGTTTAGTGGCTGTCTAACAGTGGCATATCATGCAAGACAGGAACTTGAAAATAGAGTCCGATCACACGTGATACTTGATCAAGTAGTGGAGAGCACGGTCACTCATCAGTAGAGTTGAGCGAATTTCTTTTGGGTCCCCGCTTATTCGGCAAGCTATAGCCCTTGCTGAATAAACTGCAGAGGGAACCCGGCTTCCTGATCAGCTGTACAGGGCCGCAGCTGCGTCACTATCACAGCACATGCATGGAGAGCCTGTGTGTTGGTCTCTCCATGCTTGTGCTTTGACAGTGACACAGCCGTGATACGTGCAGCTGCAGCGCTGATCAGCTGGCACGAGCCAGGAAGCCTGGTTCCCTCTGCAGCTTATTCGGCAAGCGCTATAGCTTGCCGAATAAGCGGGGACCCAAAGAAATTCGCTCAACTCTACTCATCACAAGTATCTACATTATTGTAATGGAATGGAATTAGGAGAGAAATAATCACATTTTGTGAGAACTTCTTTGGGCTTCTGTCCTCTCATCCTGCAGTTGTCTGAATGGATCTAATGTGGACTTGGGAACCAGTTAAGGGACGTACTAAAAAGAATTAAGAAAAGGAATAAGTAAAAAGAATAAACATAAAATAACTTTTAGGTCCAAAGTGATGAGAGGTATTATAGATTTCTTATGAGTTTTGGATATGAAATAAACAATAATTACATGTAGACAATTAGGAAATGAACACATATCCAATATAAATAGGTGTATATTATATTATCCGTGCTTGATAGGTGGGGTATGAACATGAAATATACAGCTCTGGCAAAAATTTAGAGACCACTGCAAAATTTTCAGTTTCTGATTTTTTTTCTCTTTATAGGTACATTTTTTGAGTAAAATGTATATTGTTTTATTCTATAAACTACTGACAACATGTCTCTGAAATTGAAAGCTTTAACCACTTTCTGACATATGACGTACTATCCCATCAAGGTGGTATGGGCCCGTATGACCACCGACGGGATAGTACGTCATCACCAATCAGCCGCGCTCACGGGGGGAGCGGGCCGATCAGGGCCAGGTGTCAGCTGACTGCTCCTGGCACATTAACCCCTGGAACACTGCGATCAAACATGATCGCAACGTTCCGGCGGCATAGGGAAGCATCGTGCAGGGAGGGGGCTCCCTGGGTGCTTCCCTGAGACCCTAGGAGCAACAGGATGTGATCGCGTTGCTCCGAGGATCTCCTACCTCCTCCCTGCAGGCCCCGGATCCAAAATGGCCACGGGGGGCCTTCCGGGTCCTGCAGGGAGGTGGCTTGCAAGCGCCTGCTCAGAGCAGGCACCCACAAGCCACCCTGCAGTGCCTGTCAGATCGCTGTGTCAGCGATCTGACACTATATAGTCATGTCCCCCCCTAGGACACAGTAAACAAGCAAAAGAAAAAAATATTTACACGTGTAAAAAAAAAAAAAAAACCTAAATAAAGAAAAAAAAATATTGTTCCAATACATTTCTTTATCTAAATAAAAAAAACAAACAATAAAAGTACACATATTTAGTATCGCCGCGTCCATAACAACCCGACCTATAAAACTGTCCCACTAGTTTACACCTTCAGTGAACACCGTAAAAAAAAAAAACAAGGCAAAATACAATGCTTTATTATCATACCGCCGAACAAAATGTGGAATAACGGGCGATCAAAAAGAGGGATATAAAAAAAAATAGTACCACGGAAAACGTCATCTTGTCCCTCAAAAAACGAGCTGCCATACAGCATCATCAGCGAAAAAATAAAAGTTATAGTTCTCAGAATAAAGCGATTCAAAAATAATTATTTTTTATATAAAATAATTTTTATCGTACAAAAGCGCCAAAACATAAAAAAATGATATAAATGATGTATCGCTGTAATCGTACACACAGAACGGTATAAATGCCCCCCCCAAAAGAAATTCATGAATTGCTAATTTTTGGTCATTCTGCCTCACAAAAATCGGAATAAAAAGCGATCAAAAAATGTCACGTGCCCGAGTATGGTACCAATAAAAACATCAACTCGTCCCACAAAAAACAAGACCTCACATGACTCTGTGGACCAAAATATGGAAAAATTATAGCTCTCAAAATGTGGAGACTCAAAAACAATTTTTTGCAATAAAAAGCGTCTTTCATTGTGTGACAGCTGCCAATCATAAAAATCTGCTAAAAAACCCGCTATAAATAGTAAATCAAACCCCCCTTCTTCACCCCCTTAGTTAGGGAAAAATAATAAAATAAAAATTTCCATTTTCCCATTAGGATTAGGGTTAGGGTTGGGGCTAAAGTTAGGGATAGGGTTAAAGTTAGGGATAGGGTTTGGATTACATTTACGGTTGGGATTAGGATTAGGGGTGTGTCAGGGTTAGGGGTGTGATTAGAGTTATGGTTGGGATTAGGGTTAGGGGTGTGTTGGAGTTAGGGGTGTGGTTAGGGTTGGGATTAGGGTTAGAGGTGTGTTGGGGTTAGGGGCGTGTTCGGGTTAGGGGTGTGGTTAGGGTTATGGTTAGGGTTGGGATTAGGGGTGTGTTTGGGTTAGGGTTTCAGTTAGAATTGGGGGGTTTCCACTGTTTAGGCACATCAGGGGCTCTGCAAACGCGACATGGCATCCGATCTCAATTCCAGCCAATTTTGCATTGAAAAGTCAAACGGCACTCCTTCCCTTCCGAGCTCTGCCATGCGCCCAAACAGTGGTTTACCCCCACATATGGGGTATCAGCGTACTCAGGACAAATTGCACAACAACTTTTGGTGTCCAATTTCTCCTGTTACCTTTGGTAAAATAAAACAAATTGGACCTGAAGTAATTTTTTTGTGAAGAAAAGTTAAATGTTCATTTGCTGTTAAACATTCTAAAAATTCCTGTGAAACACCTGAAGGGTTAATAAACTTCTTGAATGTGGTTTTGAGCACCTTGAGGGTGCAGTTTTTAGAATGGTGTCACACTTGGGTATTTTTTATCATATAGACCCCTCAAAGGGACTTAAAAAATATGAGATATTGCTGGAGGTCAACTTTTAACCCTTATAACTCCCTAACAAAAAAAAAAATTTGGTTCCAAAATTGTGCTGATGTAAAGTAGACATGTGGAAAATGTTACTCCCCTTGAAAAAGCGGTGCATTGGACACGCGAAACGCACATCGGGGTCACCTAACACAAGGCCCAGGGTCCTCTAGCCTCTGTCCGCGGTAAGTGCTTGTTCCTCCCGGAGGTTCTGCTTGGCCTAAGTTACTTGACATATTCTTTGAGGGAGGCAAGCCTGCCGCTGTCATATCCTCTTTGCACAAGCGCTTTAGAGAAAGATTGATTTCTATGCACAATCGGGCAGTTGCAATTAGTGGTTTCCTGGTATCCCTGTTTTCTTCCTGCATATGTTTCACCCTATATGTGTTCTTTTGACAGTGATTTGTGTATTTAATGGTTTATGTGAACTTTCAATAAAATATGGCTTTTTACTTACTGTACCTAAAAGCTCCTGCTTCTCCTTGTAAATACATATTCTAGAGTGGGTACCTCTCTTTCGTTCTATTTGGATGGGCAAACTATAGCCCTATTTGCTGACAATAATATGTCAATGAGGTTTTTGTGGCTACTATGTGGGAAATGTTACTTATTAAGTATTTTGTGTGACATATCTCTGTGACTTAAGGGCATAAAAATTCAAATTTGGAAAATTGCGAAATTTTCAACATTTTCGCCAAATTTCCGTTTTTTTCACAAATAAACGCAGGTAATATCAAAGACATTTTACCACTATGAAGTACAATATGTCATGAGAAAACTATGTCAGAATCATCAGGATACGTTGAAGCGTTCCAAAGATCTAGCCTCATAAAGCGACAGTGGTCAGAAACGTAAAAATTGGCCCGGTCATTAACGTGCAAACCACCCTTTGGAGGTAAAGAAGGGGTTAAACTTTGTATTTGTTTGCAGCTAATGAGAAATCGAAGAGAAAAAAAAAAAGAGTGCTTTCAGACCTCAAATAATGCAAAGAAAACAAATTCTTATTCATTTAGAAACAATAATAATAATGTTTTAACTCAGGAAGAGTTCAGAAATCAATATTTGGTGGAATAACCATGATTTTTATTTACAGCTTTCATGCATCTTAGCATGCTTTCCACCAGTCTTCAACACTCCTTTTGGGTGACCTTATGCCACTCGTAGTACAAAAATGTAAGTTCTTCTTTGTTTGATGGCTTGTGACTATCCATCTTCCTCTTGATTACATTCCAGAGGTTTTCAATGGGGTTCAGGTCTGGAGATTTGGCTGCCCATGACAAGGATTTGATGAGGTGGTTTTTCATCCACACCTTGACTGACCCAGCTGCGTGGCATGGCAAATTGTCCTGCTGGAAAAACCAGTCCTCAGAGCTGGGAAACATTGCCTGAGTAGAAGGAAGCAATGCTTTTTCAAGGATAACATTGTATGCGGCTTGATTCATACGTCCTTTGCAAAGATTAACCTGCCCAATTCCAGCCTTGCTGAAGCATCCCCAGATCTTCACTAATCATCCACCAAATTTCTCAGTGGGTGCAAGACGCTGTGGCTTGTACGCCTCTCCAGGTCGCCATCTAACCATTAGACAACCAGGTGTTGGGCAAAGCTGAAAATTCGACTCATCACCATCAGAGAAGACTACCTTACTCCAGTCCTCTATGGTCAAATCCTTATGGTCTTTGGCAAACTTCAGCCTGGCTCTCCTTTGCTTCTTATTTGGTCAAAGTCTTTTTTCTAGCTTTACATGACTTGAGGCCTGCCTCTAGGAGTCTGTTATGAATTGTTCTTGCCGCACACTTCACCCCAGCTGCCATTTGCCATTCTTTTTGTAGGTCACTTGATGTCATCCTGCGGTTGCCGTGAGTGGAACAATTAGAGGAAAAGTATAATAGAAACATACGCACCACTTCAAGTTCTGCATGAATCACCCACTCCTGGTTTTGGCTTATAAATACTGATTTAAAATACTGACCAAATACTGCTAGTGTGACTGCAGTCTTAGTCAGAGACATGATTGTAACGCATAGTAATAAGAAGGATGGAGGGTGATGTTTACTTTTGGAAAAACATCCTGATAATATATTTGAATACTGTCTTTCATCAGACTTTTAATGAATTATTTTCACTTATACCAAACACTTTATCTAGTGTTTGGTATATTTTGTGTACTGTATTATAGCTTGTCTCGTAAATAACTTGATATAGACAGAGAGCTTATTCTTTAGGCTACTTTCACACTTGCGTTTTGTGCTGTACGTCGTGGTGCAGCAAAATGACGGAAGAAAATAGTGAGAGAGACTTTTTTCCGGATCTGAAAATCCTTCCGGCCATGCTCAGAGGAGAAAAACGGGATCCGTCGCTGGATTCCAGTGTGTGACGGTCAGCGACGGATCCTGCGTCCATAGGCTTCCATTATAGCCGACGACGGGCAGTGCAGGATGTGTAGCTGACCGATTTTCCGAAGTGCAGAGAAAACGTTCCTTGGAACATTTTCTCCGCACGACAGACCGCTATTTTCCGACGGATCCAGTGCACAACGGATGAAACGTCACAATCCGTCGCTAATACAAGTCTATGGGAAAATGCAGGATCCTGCACATTTCTTTGTAGGATCCTGCATTCTCAAAAATCGACGGATTGTGGCGGAAGCTGAAAAACGCAAGTGTGAAAGTAGCCTTAGATCAAAGGTAACATCTTGTCATTTCATATACACCAGAGAGAGAGAGAGAGAGAGAGAGAGAGAGAGAGAGAGAGAGAGAGAGAGACCTTACTGTTACCATTTAGTTTTTTTTTTGGTTTATGATGCAATAAACCAACCAGAGACTTTAACCACACGTGTGCCTGCGTCTACCTAGGTGCGTCTACCTAGGGGAGCTACTAAGCGTGTCAACCACTCACAAAAAATAATGGAGGAATGATCACATATCCCATATAAACAGGTGTATACTATATTCCCTGATCCTGATAGGTGGAGAATGAACATGAAATATATAGAGAATAGAGGAATGATCACATATCCCATATAAACAGGTGTATATTATATTCCCTGAGCCTCATAGGTGGGGAATGAACATTAAATATATGTAGAGAATAGAGGAATGATCACATATCCCATATAAACAGGTGTATATTATATTCCCTGAGCCTCATAGGTGGGGAATGAACATGAAATATATGTAGAGAATAGAGGAATGATCACATATCCCATATAAACAGGTGTATATTATATTCCCTGAGCCTCATAGGTGGGGAATGAACATGAAATATATGTAGAGAATAGAGGAATGATCACATATCCCATATAAACAGGTGTATATTATATTCCCTGAGCTTTATTGGTGGGGAATGAACATGAAATATATGTAGATAATAGAGGAATGAACACATATCCCATATAAACGGTGTGCTACCATACTTACCTCCGCCGATCCCAGGTCTGACTCTGTCGGCGCCGCGCCCGCCGCTTCTTCCTCCTCTTCGGTCACCGCTCCCGCGTCGCTGCCTGCTGCTTCCTGGTCTGGTTCCCGGCGCGTGTCTGTTCGGGCACGTCGGCGCACCTCCTCTCTGCTGCCTGTCACACGTCCTGTCTCCTCCCCTCCTCTCCTTAGGGTCCGGGCGCGCACACACCATTCCTCTAAGTACCACGCTGCGACCTGACCCGGCAGTATTGCTGGTCCAATTAGGGGCAGGCATCTTGTATATCAGGCCGTCCTTTCCTTGTGGCGGCGCCTGATTGTTTAGTTAAACCCTGAGTCCTAGTCTATGTTTTACTTACTCTTTCAGGCCACCTTACTCTCTGTTGCTCCTTCCCTATACCTCTTAGCCTTAACCCTTTGCCTCCCGTCTCCTCGTCCGTTGCTCTCCTAGTCCCGCATCCTCTGTTTCCCGCTGACCTTCTCCCCTTTGGTTGCTCTAGTTCTGCAATCAGCTGCAGCTCAGATTCACCAAGCTGTTGCACATCTCTTAGGGTAAGTAGTATATATATGCTAGAAGAGTGTTACCAAATAATATTAAAACATAACCTTTACTAATAAGATTAAAAAATGAACAAATACAACACAACACAAATCAACATAAAGTGCTCTCGCCGAAAACTGTGCTCTAATAAAAAACTGGTATGGTCTCACCAATTATGGACGAAGGGTACCCACAGAGTTAACATAGGGTCCCGGGGAGGGTCCAGCAGTAGTAGGGTGAAATAAAGGGGACGGGGACCGGCCATGCCATCCCTGGGCGCTCTGTATACTAAGAGCGCGCTTGCGTTCCACTGATGGAGCGCATGGCGGCTTGTTGTGGGCGGTACTGCGCCTCAGTGGGGGCGCCTTGGCTATGTAATCGCTAGGCACTGTTTATTGTGAGCCCTTGCGTTCCATTGTTGGAGCGCATAGTATTATCTACGGCGAACCGGAAGTGACACTATCAATATGGCGTCGGCACTTCCGTTTTTTCCGACACGCCGGGATTAAGCGACACAGGAGCCCTGGCACATGGGGGAATGCGGCGTGCGTTGCAGCGGTGGAGCGCAACATGGAGCCTACATAATATGGGTCTGCTGTGACAGGTGGGTAGTAGGGTTGAGCGAAACGGGTCGGTCATTTTCATAAGTCGCCGACTTTTGTCACAGTCGGGTTTCATGAAACCCGACCCGATCCCTGTGTGGGGTCGGCCAAAGTCGCGTTTCAATGACGCGAAAAGAGCCATTTCTCAGCCAATGAAGGTGGACGCAGAGTGTGGGCAGCGTGATGACATAGGTCTCAGTCCCCACCATCTTACAGAAGGGCATTGCAGTGATTGGCTTGCTGTCTGCGGCGTCACAGGGGCTATAAAGGGGCGTTCCCGCCGACCGCCATCTTACTGCTGCTGATCTGAGCATAGGGAGAGGTTGCTGCCGCTTCGTCAGAAGCAGGGATAGCGTTAGGCAGGGTCCATTAACCCCCAAACCGCTTGTGCTGTAGCGATTTCCACTGTCCAACACCACCTTTTGTTTGCAGGGACAGTGGAGGCGACACTTTTTTTTTCTCAGCGCTGTAGCTCATTGGGCTGCCCTAGAAGGCTCCCTGATAGCTGCATTGCTGTTTGTACGCCGCTGTGCAAACCAACTGCTTTTTTCAAAGCACAAATCCTGTTGTTCCTTCCTTTCTGCACAGCTATCTTGTTTGTTTGTCCACACTTTTTATTTACCGTAATTTGTGCAGCAGTCCACTACTTGTTATTGCTGCCTGCCATACATTGCTGAGATTACTGCAGGGAGATAGTAATTGTAGGACAGTCCCTTTTTTTTTTTTTTTTTTACTTTCGTTACATCTGTTCAAGCCACTTTCTGCCACAGAAAATATACGGTACTCTAATACAGTGGCCCAGATTTATTCACTAGTCTCCCTGAATAAAAAAAAAAGGGTGCAGATTAAAATTGGCAAATCTGCATCAGTGGCAGTCCTGTGTGTGGCATCTGTGTCTCATTTTCTGGCACAGAAAACATACAGTCTAACAGTGGGCCTGATTTCTTGCCAATTCTCCCAGAAATAAAAAAAAAAATAGTGGGAGATTAATATTGGCATTTGTGCTTCAGTGCCAGTCGTGTGTGCCATCTCTCTCAAATTGTGGGCCACAGAAAGCCTAGTGTCTGTTTTTTTTTTTTAATTTTGGTTTTTAAATTCTCCCTGAAAAAATAAATAGTGGGAGATTAATATTGGCATTTGTACTTCAGTGCTAGTCGTGTGTGCCATCTCTCTCAAATTGTGGGCCACAGAAAGCCTAGTGTCTGTTTTTTTTTTTTTATTTTGGTTTTTAAAGTCTCCCTGAAAAAAAAAAATAGTGGGAGATTAATATTGGCATTTGTGCTTCAGTGCCAGTCCTGCGTGTGTGGCATCTGTCTCATTTTGTGCCACAGAAAACCGAGTGTGTAACATTGTGCCTGATTTACCTTGCAGTCTCACCCACCTATAAAGGGATATCTAAATCCTACAGAAGTTTGAGTTCACCTTGTAAGTTGTTTTACAGTAACAAATACCGTTACTTTGGTTACGTTTTTAAAACAATGAGGAAGTCTGGTGGAAGAGGTCGTGGCCGTGGGCGTTCATTGCCAGCTGGTAATGATGGTAGTGGTGGTGGAGCATCAGGTGGTCGTGGGAAAAACAATATAGCACCTAAGTCTCGAGCTGTGGAGCCAGGTTCGTCGTCTGGCTACACAAGGCCTCGAACGCTCCCTTTTCTGGGAGTAGGAAAACCGCTTTTAAAGCCGGAGCAGCAAGAGCAAGTTTTGGCTTTCCTTGCTGACTCAGCCTCTAGCTCTTTTGCCTCCTCTTCTGAAACTGGTAAATGTAAAAGCAGCGCGTCGTTAGTGGATGTTCACGCTCAGGGACAAGTCGCTCCATTGTCCTGTTCAGCAAAAACAACAACAGAGAAGGATGCGTCAGGCGACACAACGGGTTACTCCATGGAGCTCTTTACACATACCATTCCTGGGTTAGAAAGTGAAACAGTTAACAGGCCATGCCCGTTACAAGTTGAATCGGACATGGAGTGCACAGATGCACAGCCACAGCCAGATTACTATGCTGTTTCTTTGACTCAGACCACAACATTGCCATCGCAGTGTACTGATCCAGAATCAGACCCTGATGAGACTATGGTGCCCCGTCACGAACGCTATACCACCGGCTTACACGGTAACACAGACGAAGTTGCACATGAGATAGAAGAGGAGGTCATAGATGACCCAGTTGTTGACCCCGATTGGCAGCCATTGGGGGAACAGGGTGCAGGCGGCAGTAGTTCTGAAGCGGAGGAGGAGGGGCCGCAGCAGGCATCAACATCGCAACAGGTTCCATCTGCCGGGCCCGTATCTGGCCCAAAAAGCGTGGCAAAGCCAAAACCAGTTGGAGGACAGCGTAGCCATCCGGTTAAAGAAGCTCAGTCTGCAATGCCTGAAAAGGTATGCGATGCTAGAAAGAGTGCAGTCTGGCATTTTTTTAACCCCTTCCCGACCCATGACGCCACGTAGGCGTCATGAAAGTCGGTGCCAATCCGACCCATGACGCCTATGTGGCTTCATGGAAAGATCGCGTCCCTGCAGATCGGGTGAAAGGGTTAACTCCCATTTCACCCGATCTGCAGGGACAGGGGGAGTGGTAGTTTAGCCCAGGGGGGTGGCTTCACCCCCCCGTGGCTACGATCGCTCTGATTGGCTGTTGAAAGTGAAACTGCCAATCAGAGCGATTTGTAATATTTCACCTATTATAACGGGTGAAATATTACAATCCAGCCATGGCCGATGCTGCAATATCATCGGCCATGGCTGGAAACACTAATGTGCCCCCACCCCACCGATTTCCCCCCCAGCCCTCCGATCTGTCCGGTACACTGCTCCGGCTCCCCTCCATCCTGTGCTCCGCTCCCCCCGTGCTCCAATCACCCTCCCCCGTGCTCCAACCACCCCCCGTGGACTCCGATCCACCCCCCCTGCAGTCCGATCCACCCCCCTGCAGTCCGATCCACCCCCTAATGCTCCAATGCACCCCCCTGTGCTCCGTTCCACCCCTCCCGCGCTCCGATCCCCCCCGTGCTCCCCCCCCACCCCATCATACTTACCGATCCTGCTGGGGTCCGTCCGTCTTCTCCCTGGGCGCCGCCATCTTCCAAAATGGCGGGCGCATGCGCAGTGCGCCCGCCGAATCTGCCGGCCGGCAGATTCGTTCCAAAGTGCATTTTGATTATATCTCAGTGATCAAAATAAAAAAAATAATAAATTACCCCCCCCCCCCCCCTTTGTCACCCCCATAGGTAGGGACAATAAAAAGCTAAAGAATTTTTTTTTTCCACTAATGTTAGAATAGGGTTAGGGGTAGGGTTAGGGGTAGGGTTAGGGGTAGGGTTAGGGCTAGGGTTAGGGTTAGGGCTAGGGTTAGGGCTAGGGTTAGGGCTAGGGTTAGGGCTAGGGTTAGGGCTAGGGTTAGGGTTAGGGCTAGGGTTTTGGTATGTGCACACGTATTCTGGTCCTCTGCGGATTTTTCCGCTGCGGATTTGATAAATCCGCAGTGCTAAACCGCTGCGGATTTATGGCGGATTTACAGCGTTTTTTCTGCGCATTTCACTGCGGTTTTACAACTGCGATTTTCTATTTGAGCAGTTGTAAAACCACTGCGGAATCCGCAGAAAGAAGTGACATGCTGCGGAATGTAAACCGCTGCGTTTCCGTGCAGTTTTTCCGCAGCATGTGTACAGTGATTTTTGTTTCCCATAGGTTTACATTGAACTGTAAACTCATGGGAAACTGCTGCGAATCCGCCCCGTTATCCGCAGCGTGTGCACATACCTTTAGAATTAGGCTATGTGCACACTGTGCGGATTTGGCTGCGGATCCGCAGCGGATTGGCCGCTGCGGATTCGCAGCAGTGTTCCATCAGGTTTACAGTACCATGTAAACCTATGGAAAACCAAATCTGCTGTGCCCATGGTGCGGAAAATACCGCGCGGAAACGCTGCGTTGTATTTTCCGCAGCATGTCAATTCTTTGTGCGGATTCCGCAGCGTTTTACACCTGTTCCTCAATAGGAATCCACAGGTGAAATCCGCACAAAAAACACTGGAAATCCGCGGAAAATCCGCAGGTAAAACGCAGTGCTTTTTACCTGCGGATTTTTCAAAAATGATGCTGAAAAATCTCACACGAATCCGCAACGTGGGCACATAGCCTTAGGGTTAGGGTTGGAATTAGGGTTGTGGTTAGGGTTGTGATTAGGGTTATGGCTACAGTTGGGATTAGGGTTAGGGGTGTGTTGGGGTTAGTGTTGGAGGTAGAATTGAGGGGTTACCACTGTTTAGGCACATCAGGGGTCTCCAAACGCAACATGGCGCCACCATTGATTCCAGCCAATCTCGTATTCAAAAAGTCAAATGGTGCTCCCTCAATTCCGAGCCCCGACGTGTGCCCAAACAGTGGTTTACCCCCACATATGGGGTACCAG
Source organism: Ranitomeya imitator (assembly GCF_032444005.1). Taxonomy (NCBI): domain Eukaryota; kingdom Metazoa; phylum Chordata; class Amphibia; order Anura; family Dendrobatidae; genus Ranitomeya; species Ranitomeya imitator. The sequence goes on from NC_091283.1 coordinate 304,873,006, forward strand.
CATACTCAGGATAAACTGCGCAACAATTACTGGGGTCCAATTTCTCCTGTTACCCTTGAGAAAATAAAAAATTGCTTGCTAAAACATCATTTTTGAGGAAAGAAAAATGATTTTTTATTTTCACGGCTCTGCGTTGTAAACGTCTGTGAAGCACTTGGGGGTTCAAAGTGCTCACCACACATCTAGATAAGTTCCTTTCGGGGTCTAGTTTCCAAAATGGGGTCACTTGTGGGGGGTTTCTACTGTTTAGCCACATCAGGGGCTCTGCAAACGCAACGTGACGCCCGCAGAGCATTCCATCAAAGTCTGCATTTCAAAACGTCACTACTTCAATTCCGAGCCCCGGCATGTGCCCAAACAGTAGTTTACCCCCACATATGGGGTATCACCGTACCCAGGAGAAACTGGACAACAAATATTGGGGTCAAATTTCTCCTGTTACCCTTGGGAAAATTAAAAAAATTCTGGGCTAAATAATTATTTTTGAGGAAAGAAAACGTATTTATTATTTTCACGGCTCTGCATTATAAACTTCTGTGAAGCACTTGGGGGTTCAAAGTGCTCACCACACATCTAGATAAGTTCCTTTCGGGGTCTAGTTTCCAAAATGGGGTCACTTGTGGGGGGTTTCTACTGTTAAGCCACATCAGGGGCTCTGCAAACGCAACGTGACGCCTACAGAGCATTCCATCAAAGTCTGCATTTCAAAACGTCACTACTTCACTTCCGAGCCCCGGCATGTGCCCAAACAGTGGTTTACCCCCACATATGGGGTATCAGCATACTCAGGAGAAACTGGACAACAACATTTGGGGTCCAATTTCTCCTATTACCCTTGGCAAAATAGGAAATTCCAGGCTAAAAAATCATTTTTCAGGAAAGAAAAATTATTTTTTATTTTCATGGCTCTGCGTTATAAACTTCTGTGAAGCACCTGGGGGTTTAAAGTGCTCAATATGCATCTAGATAAGTTCCTTGGGGGGTCTAGTTTCCAAAATGGGGTCACTTGTGGGGAAGCTCCAATGTTTAGGCACACAGGGGCTCTCCAAACGCGACATGGTGTCCGCTAACAATTGGAGCTAATTTTCCATTCAAAAAGTCAAATGGCGCGCCTTCCCTTCCGAGCCCTGCCGAGTGCCCAAACAGTGGTTTACCCCCACATATGAGGTATCGTCGTACTCGGGAGAAATTGCCCAACAAATTTTATGATCCATTTTATCCTATTGCCCATGTGAAAATGAAAAAATTGAGGCGAAAAATTTTTTTTGTGAAAAAAAAGTACTTTTTCATTTTTACAGATCAATTTGTGAAGCACCTGAGGGTTTAAAGTGCTCACTAGGCATCTAGATAAGATCCTTGGGGGGTCTAGTTTCCAAAATGGGGTCACTTGTGGGGGAGCGCCAATGTTTAGGCACACAGGGTCTCTCCAAACGCGACATGGTGTCCGCTAACGATGGAGATAATTTTTCATTCAAAAAGTCAAATGGCGCTCCTTCCCTTCCGAGCCTTACCATGTGCCCAAACAGTGGTTTACCCCCACATGTGAGGTATTGGTGTACTCAGGAGACATTGCCCAACAAATTTTAGGATCCATTTTATCCTGTTGCCCATGTGAAAATGAAAAAATTGAGGCTAAAAGAATTTTTTTGTGAAAAAAAAGTACTTTTTCATTTTTACGAATCAATTTGTGAAGCACCTGGGGGTTCAAAGTGCTCACTATGCATCTAGATAAGTTCCTTGGGGCGTCTAGTTTCCAAAATGGGGTCACTTGTGGGGGAGCTCCAATTTTTAGGCACACGGGGGCTCTCCAAACGTGACATGGTGTCCGCTAAAGAGTGGAGCCAATTTTTCATTCAAAAAGTCAAATGGCGCTGCTTCCCTTCCAAGCCCTGCCGTGCGCCCAAACAGTGGTTTACCCCAACATATGAGGTATCAGCGTACTCAGGGCAAATTGGACAACAACTTTCGTGGTTCAGTTTCTCCTTTTACCATTGGGAAAATAAAAAAATTGTTGCTAAAAGATAATTTTTGTGACTAAAAAGTTAAATGTTCATTTTTTCCTTCCATGTTGCTTCTGTTGCTGTGAAGCACCTGAAGGGTTAATAAACTTCTTGAATGTGGTTTTGAGTACCTTGAGGGGTGCAGTTTTTAGAATGGTGTCACTTTTGGGTATTTTCAGCCATATAGATCCCTCAAACTGACTTCAAATGTGAGGTGGTCCCTAAAAAAAATGGTTTTGTAAATTTCGTTGTAAAAATGAGAAATCGCTGGTCAAATTTTAACCCTTATAACTTCCTAGCAAAAAAAAATTTTGTTTCCAAAATTGTGCTGATGTAAAGTATACATGTGGGAAATGTTATTTATTAACTATTTTGTGTCACATAACTCTCTGGTTTAACAGAATAAAAATTCAAAATGTGAAAATTGCGAAATTTTCAAAATTTTCGCCAAATTTCCATTTTTGTCACAAATAAACGCAGAATTTATTGACCTAAATTTACCACTAACATGAAGCCCAATATGTCACGAAAAAACAGTCTCAGAACCGCTATGATCCGTTGAAGCGTTCCTGAGTTATTACCTCATAAAGGGACACTGGTCAGAATTGCAAAAAACGGCAAGGTCTTTAAGGTCAAAATAGGCTGGGTCATGAAGGGGTTAAACAACATCCAATTGATCAGCGCAAAGTCATCTGTCAAAAATGTTCAACTACCTTAAGCAGAGGTCAGAATCTGAAAAGTCTAAATACAAGTTGCATGCATAGACATTTAATCACCATGCATTTGCAAGCCTGGACTAACTACCAAACGTCCCTTAAGGTTGTAGTACCCTCGGCCAATGAAGCTAGTCAGCAACGCTACATCCCTTCCGTCACTGTAAGGCTACCATTTTCCGCACCACCTGCAGTATCTGTGCAGGTTTCGTTGCCAGGCCAAAGCAGTCAGGGTCAGGGAATCACCAGTTTCGTAGTAGGAAACACTGCATCTAGGCACCGGCAAGAATACCGTCTCCAACCGTCTCTCAGTCTGCCATGTCCACCGGCACCCCCGCTAGTTCCACGATCTCCAGCTCTCCAGTCCAGCTCACCCTACATGAGACTCTCGTTAGAAAAAGGAAGTACTCATCCTCGCATCCGCGTACACAGGGTTTGAACGCCCACATTGCTAGACTAATCTCGTTAGAGATGATGCCCTACCGGTTAGTTGAAAGCGAAGCTTTCAAAGCCCTGATGGACTACGCTGAACCACGCTACGAGCTACCCAGTCGAGACTTCTTTTCGAGAAAAGCCATCCCAGCCCTCCACCAACATGTTAAAGAGCGCATCGTCCATGCACTCAGGCAATCTGTGAGTACAAAGGTGCACCTGACAACAGATGCATGGACCAGTAGGCATGGCCAGGGACGTTACGTGTCCATCACGGCACACTGGGTGAATGTGGTGGATGCAGGGTCCACAGGGGACAGCAATATTGGGACAGTTCTGCCTAGCCCACGGTCTAGTAAACAGTTGGCTTTAGCCGTTCGCCCCCCCTCCTCCTCGTCCTCCTGCAGAAGCGAGAGCTCGTCCACAGATCGCAGTCGCACAACCACTCCATCCGCAGCTGCCACTGTTGCACACCAGGTGTCCCATTATGGGGCAGCTACTGGCAAGCGTCAGCAGGCTGTATTGGCAATGAAGTGTTTGGGCGACAACAGACACACCGCGGAAGTTCTGTCCGAGTTCTTGCAGAAAGAAACGCAGTCATGGCTGGGCACTGTACATCTTGAGGCAGGCAAGGTAGTGAGTGATAACGGAAGGAATTTCATGGCTGCCATAGCCCTTTCCCAATTGAAACACATTCCTTGCCTGGCTCACACCTTAAACCTGGTGGTGCAGTGCTTCCTGAAAAGTTATCCGGGGTTATCCGACCTGCTCCTCAAAGTGCGCGGACTTTGCTCGCATATCCGCCGTTCGCCCGTACACTCCAGCCGTATGCAGACCTATCAGCGGTCTTTGAACCTTCCCCAGCATCGCCTAATCATCGACGTTGCAACAAGGTGGAACTCAACACTGCACATGCTTCAGAGACTGTGCGAACAGAGGCGTGCTGTTATGTATTTGTGGGAGGATACACATACACAGGCAGGCAGTAGGATGGCAGACATGGAGTTGTCAGGTGTGCAGTGGTCGAAGGTACAAGACATGTGTCAAGTCCTTCAGTGATTTGAGGAATGCACACGGCTGGTTAGTGCAGACAACGCCATAATAAGCATGAGCATCCCCCTAATGCGTCTGCTGATGCAAAGTTTGACGCACATAAAGGAGCAGGCGTCTGCAGCAGAGGAAGAGGAAAGCCTTGATGACAGTCAGCCATTGTCTGGTCAGGGCAGTGTACAGGACGAGGTAGCGGGCGAACAGGAGGAGGAGGACGAGGAGGATGATGGGGATGATTTTTTTTTTAATGAGGAAGCTTCTCCGGGGCCACTGGAAATTGGTGGCGTGGCAAGGCCGGGTTCTGGTTTTTTGAGGGACACAAGTGACGTAGATTTGCCTGTAACTGCCCCTCAACTCAGCACAACCGCAGATTTGACAACTGGAACTTTGGCCCACATGGCGGATTATGCCTTACGTATCCTCAAAAGGGACCCACGCATTATTAAAATGATGACCGATGACGATTACTGGTTGGCCTGCCTCCTTGATCCTCGCTTTAAAGGCAAATTGCTAAATATTATGCCACATGAGAACCTGGAACAAATATTAGCAACCAAACAATCAACTCGTTGACCGTTTGATTCAGGCATTCCCAGCACACAGCGCCGGTGATCGTTCTCACACGAGCTGCAGGGGGCAGCAGACCAGAGGTGTTAGAGGTGCACAAATCAGAAGTGGCGTTGGACAGAGGGGTTTTCTGACCAGGTTGTGGAGTGATTTTGCTATGACCGCAGACAGGACAGGTACTGCAGCATTAATTCAAAGTGACAGGAGACAACATTTGTCCAGTATGGTTACTAACTATTTTTCATCCCATATCGATGTTCTCCCTCAACCGTCATTCCCATTTGATTACTGGGCATCCAAATTAGACACCTGGCCAGAATTGGCAGAATATGCATTGCAGGAGCTTGCTTGCCCAGCAGCTAGTGTGCTATCAGAAAGAGTATTCAGTGCTGCTGGTTCAATATTAACTGAAAAAAGGACTCGTCTGGCTACCCAAAATGTTGATGATCTAACCTTCATTAAAATGAACCACTACTGGATTTCGAATCCCTAGTTAGACCGCACATGGAGTACTGTGTCCAGTTTTGGGCACCGGTGCTCAGGAAGGATATAATGGAACTAGAGAGAGTACAAAGGAGGGCAACAAAATTAATAAAGGGGATGGGAGAACTACAATACCCAGATAGATTAGCGAAATTAGGATTATTTAGTCTAGAAAAAAGACGACTGAGGGGCGATCTAATAACCATGTATAAGTATATAAGGGGACAATACAAATATCTCGCTGAGGATCTGTTTATACCAAGGAAGGTGACGGGCACAAGGGGGCATTCTTTGCGTCTGGAGGAGAGAAGGTTTTTCCACCAACATAGAAGAAGATTCTTTACTGTTAGGGCAGTGAGAATCTGGAATTGCTTGCCTGAGGAGGTGGTGATGGCGAACTCAGTCGAGGGGTTCAAGAGAGGCCTGGATGTCTTCCTGGAGCAGAACAATATTGTATCATACAATTATTAGGTTCTGTAGAAGGACGTAGATCTGGGTATTTATTATGATGGAATATAGGCTGAACTGGATGGACAAATGTCTTTTTTCGGCCTTACTAACTATGTTACTATGTTACTATGAATTATTTTGCCCCACCTTTCCCGGCTGACACCTAGCTTTCCAATGAAAAGGTCTTGCTTGTGGACTGCTCTGACTGAGTTTTCCAATCTCGTAATTTGCAGCAGCTGTTTGTCCAGCATACGACATGTTTACACCTCCCTAAATGGCCATAACCCCCACGGGGCCGTGGTCTCGCCACTTGGCGCAAGCACCCGTGAGAGTGCCGTTTGTCTGAAGAGGTGGGTGTGCACGCTTTTGGTCGACGGCACTGCCACTGGGTCCCTCATAGTACAATAAAGTGTCTCTGGCGGTGGTGGCGCGCAACCAACGTCAGACACACCATTGTAACATGAGGGGCCCTGGGCCTGTACCGCCGGCCACAAGACAGTTTCCCCCCCCCAGCTCAAACAGTGCTCTACGATTTGCAAAATTATCTCTCACAGCTCCACCAATGTTTAGTCTATGCGCTGACATCCTTCAATGCCTGGCACTGACAATACCAATGTGTTGACATGTATGATGCTACTTAAAATAGTCAGGGGCAGTGTCCTATATTTACACCAGTAAATACTTTGAGCCAAATTACTAGGTCTGAAACTCAGCAGAGGAGCCACCCCTGTACTTAAGTATGCCACCCTTTTGTTTTTTGTTGTATTGCGAGACATTAACATCTATTTATTTTTTGGGAGTACTGTCAGACACTCATTACAATCGGCCTCCGCTGACAACACCAATGCTGCCTGTGTACCCCTGCAAGATAATTCCAAGTGCCTACAGCCTACTTTTGTTATGTTAGGCCTACTAAGCCTGTCTGCGGTCCCTCCTTCCAATAGTCCTCCACTGACCACACCACTGCTGCCCGTGTACCCCTGGAACCTATTTTAAAGTGCCTACAGCCTACTTTTGTTATGTTAGGCCTACAAAGCCTGTCTGCGATCCCTCCTTCCAATAGTCCTCCACTGACCACACCACTGCTGCCCGTGTACCCCTGGAACCTATTTTAACCCCTTTACCCCAAAGGGTATTTTGCACGTTAATGACCGGGCCAATTTTTACAATTCTGACCACTGTCCCTTTATGAGGTTATAACTCTGGAACGCTTAAACGGATTCCAGTGATTCTGACATTGTTTTCTCGTGACATATTGTACTTCATGATAGTGGTAAAAATTCTTTGATAGTACCTGCGTTTATTTGTGAAAAAAACGGAAATTTGGCGAAAATTATGAAAATTTTGCAATTTTCCAACTTTGAATTTTTATGCAATTAAATCACAGAGATATGTCACACAAAATACTTAATAAGTAACATTTCCCACATGTCTACTTTACATCAGCACAATTTTGGAACCAAAATTTTTTTTGTTAGGGAGTTATAAGGGTTAAAAGTTGACCAGCAATTTCTCATTTTTACAACACCATTTTTTTTTTAGGGACCACATCTCATTTGAAGTCATTTTGAGGGGTCTATATGATAGAAAATACCCAAGTGTGACACCATTCTAAAAACTGCACCCCTCATGGTGCTCAAAACCATATTCAAGAAGTTTATTAACCCTTCTGGTGCTTCACAGGAATTTTTGGAATGTTTAAATAAAAATTAACATTTAACTTTTTTTCACACAAAATTTATTTCAGCTCCAATTTGTTTTATTTTACCAAGGGTAACAGGAGAAAATGGACAACAAAAGTTGTTGTACAATTTGTCCTGAGTACACCGATACCCCATATGTGGGGGTAAACCACTGGGCGCATGACAGAGCTCGGAAGCGAAGGAGCGCCGTTTGACTTTTCAATGCAAAATTGACTGGAATCGAGATGGGACACCATGTTGGGTTTGGAGAGCCCCTGATGTGCCTAAACATTGAAACCCCCCACAAGTGACACCATTTTGGAAAGTAGACCCCCTAAGGAACTTATCTAGAGGTGTGGTGAGCACTTTGACCCACCAAGTGCTTCACAGAAGTTTATAATGCAGAACCGTAAAAATAAAAAATCATATTTTTTCACAAAAATTATCTTTTCGCCCCCAATTTTTTATTTTCCCAAGGGTAAGAGAAGAAACTGGACCCCAAAAGTTGTTGTATAATTTGTCCTGAGTACGCTGATACCCCATATGTGGAGGTAAACCACTGTTTGGGCGCATGGGAGAGCTCAGAAGGGAAGGAGCGCCGTTTGACTTTTCAATGCAAAATTGACAGGAATTGAGATGGGACGCCATGTTGCATTTGGAGAGCCACTGATGTGCCTAAACATTGAAACCCCCCACAAGTGACACCATTTTGGAAAGTAGACCCCCTAAGGAACTTATCTAGAGGTGTGGTGAGCACTTTGATCCACCAAGTGCTTCACAGAAGTTTATAATGCAGAACCGCAAAAATAGAATTATTCTTACCGTTAATTCGGTTTCTAGGAACCTTCCACGACAGCGGTACTGGAGGATGTCTCCCCGCCCTAATGGGGGACAGGAAACACAAAGAGGTTAAATACCCTCCCCTTCCTGCCATCTCCAGTGTTTTTTCTGGACACAGTAGTATGTATAGTTACCACTTAAGTGCAGGAATCATCCAATAAAATCATCAGATAGGGAGGGAAATTAGTGCTGTCGTGGAAGGTTCCTAGAAACCGAATTAACGGTAAGAATAATTCTATTTTCTCCAGTCACCTTCCACGACAGCGGTACTGGAGTATTACCAACAAATAATTTCTAGGGGGGGACAACCGCCTGCAGAACTGTTCTGCCGAAAGTTAAATCCCGGTTGAAATCAAGCCTGTAGTGCCTGGTGAACGTATGTACTGATGACCAGGTGGCAGCTCTGCAAATCTGCTCCGTAGAAGCGTCACCCCTCTCTGCCCATGATGTTGACACCGACCGTGTAGAATGGGCCTTCAGTGATGGAGGAGGTGGTAGATTCTGGGATGAGTATGCCAGAGATATGGCTTGTTTAATCCAGTTGGCGATAGTATTTTTCGTAGCCTTTCTGCCTTTGTTCTTCCCGGAGAGTTGAATGAAGAGATTTTGGTCAATCCTCCAACTCTCTGTTTGTGAAAGATAATGTAACACCACTCTGCGGACATCCAGAGTGTGGAAGGACTCTTCCTTCACATTAGAAGGATCTGGGTAGAACGAGGGCAACACTATGTCCTGACCTCTATGAAAGTCTGATGTTACTTTAGGTAGGAAGGTAGGATCTAGACGCAGGATTATACTATCAGATGTTACCCTTAAGTAAGGCTCTTGTATGGATAGGGCATGCAGTTCTCCTATCCGTCTGGCCGAGGTAATAGCCACTAAAAAGACCGTTTTTAAGGTAAGAACCTTTAATGAAATATGAGATAAAGGCTCAAAAGGATCTCGAGTTAGACTCTTAAGGACCAGATTAAGGTCCCAAGGAGGAGTATTGTTGAGAACTCTGGGACGGATTCTAGTTGCTGAAGTAACAAAGCGCCTGATCCACCGATGTTTGGCTAGATCCTGATCGAAATAGGAGCTAAGTGCTGAAATTTGTACCTTTAAGGTGTTAGGCTTAAGACCCAACTCTAGACCCTTTTGCAAGAAGTCCAGAATTTTGGCAATATTTGGATGAAATGGATCAGGAATGTCTGGAAGATACCGCGATGAAAACCTCTTCCAGATTTTGGCATAAATGGCATTTGTTATGGGTTTTCTACTGTTCTGGAGAGTATGAATTACTCCATCTGAGAGACCTCTTGCCTTTAGTATCTCGGCCTCAGAAGCCATGCTGAAAGATTCAATCTGTGAAGGTTTGGATGCAGCAATTGACCCTGACGAAGAAGATTTTCCTTCTGAGGTAGACACACTGGACCTTCCTGGGCCATGTCTAACAGGGCGCTGTACCAACTCCTCCCTGGCCATGTTGGCGCTATCAAAATCGCCGTAACTCGTTCCGATCGGATCTTCTGTAGAGTTTTCGATATTAATGGGATCGGAGGGAATGCATAAACAAGGTCGAACCTCCATGGGTGAGAGAACGCATCCATGCCCAGTGCTCTGTGTCATATTTAAGGAGAAATAAGTTCGCAGCTTGGCATTCTGACTGTTGGCAAAAAGGTCCACCTCTGGGATCCCCCATCTGGAAATCAGGGAGAGAAAGACCTCCTGGTCCAGACACCATTCTCCTGGATGCACATCCCTTCTGCTCAAGAAATCTGCCTGGGTATTGGCTGACCCCTTCAGGTGAATTGCTGAGATAGAGAGAACGTGTCTCTCTGCCCAGAAAAAAATGTTTGAGGCTAAGGTCTTTAGTTTCCTGAATCTTGTGCCTCCTTGATGACGAAGGTATGCTACCATGGTCATGTTGTCGGAATATATTCTGACATGGTGTCCTTGAACAAGGGAGGATGCAGCTCTTAATGCTTCTTCTACTGCTTTCAGTTCTCTGAAGTTTGAAGAGCTTGCTCTGATGTCTGGGCCCCAGGTGCCCTGGAAATGGGTTCCCTCGACTATAGCTCCCCATCCCCTTTGACTGGCATCCGATGTTAGTGTCTTTAGTGGGATCTGATCCTAACTGACCCCCTTTTGGAGGTTTCGAACCCGTAGCCACCATGCCAGGGATGCCTTGACATTATTGGGAAGGCAAACTCTCTTGGAGAGAGAACTCTGCTGACCGTCCCAGGATGATAGGACATGGGTTTGGAGGATTCTCGTGTGGGCTTGTGCCCAAGGTACCATCTGGATACAAGATGTTAGAGATCCCAGCACAGACATGGAATGTCGTAGAGTAGGAGCCTTCAGGGTTCTGAATGCCGTTATCTTCTGTACCAGATCGAGTTGATGTTCTCTGGGCAGAAAGGATCTCCTCGCCTCCGAGTCCAGAAGGACTCCTAGGAACTTCTTCCTCCTGGAGGGATGAAGGTCCGATTTTTCTAGATTTGGGATCCAACCCAATGATTTTAGGATTTCTAGAGACCTTGTTAAGTCGGCACTGAGGCGGGAGACTGAGGGAGCGACAATGAGAAGATCGTCTAGATAGGGTACTATGCAGATCCCCTGAAGACGGATGAATATAATGGCTTCTGTCATGATTTTTGTAAAGACTCTGGGTGCTGAGGCGATTCCGAAGGGAAGGGAGTTGAACTGATAGTGTACTATCTCCCGATCCTGAGATATTGCAAATCTTAGGAACTTCCGGAATTCTGGATGGATTGGGACGTGGTAATAAGCGTCCCTCAGATCTACTGTAGCCATCGCCCAGTCCTGTCCTATCAGAGGGATCGCTGTCTTGACCGACTCCATCTTGAACCTCCTGTAGGTTATTACTTGATTCAGGGGCTTCAAGTTGATTATTATTCAGTGCTTCCCCGAAGGCTTCTTGATCAGAAACAGATGGGAATAGTGTCCTCTGCCAATTTCTTGCTGAGGTACTGGGGAAATTACTCCTTCCTGGAGTAAGTTCTGTAGGCCGGAAAGGAATGCGCCCTGAGGGCTGAGACTCTGTAATGAGGTTATCCTCATGTGATGAGGGGGAGGGCTCTCGAACTCTAATTTTAGTCCATTCTGAATAGTGTCGAGTACCCACTGGTTCGACGAAATGGACCTCCACTGGTTGATAAAGTTCGAGAGACGCCCCCCAACGCCCTGGGCGTAGTCACTGCTTTTCTGGGGTCTGCTGGGACTGGGGAACCAGGATGTTCCTTCCTTTCCCCCCTTTAGGATAGCTCCAGCGTCCTGATTTGCCTTTCCCTTTGAATTCCCGTTGGAAGGGTTGCTCTTTTGAGGGACGAAAAAAACGTTTCTTCGGATTTCTCTGTTCCGGAAGCGCTTTCTTTTTGTCCGTTGCTTTATCCAGAATATCATCCAGGGCCTGCCCGAACAGATAGCGGCCCTGAAAGGGAATGGCACAGAGTTTTGTTTTGGACGTTATATCCCCACTCCAAGACTTGAGCCATAGAGCTCTTCTGGCTGAGTTAGAGAGAACTGCTGATTTGGCAGCCACTCTTACGGACTCTGCCGAAGCATCGGCCAGGAAGCCCGTAGCTTTCTGGAGAAGCGGGAGAGAATCTAAGATTATTTCCCTAGATGTTCCCTGGGTAAGGTGGTCTTCCAGCGTGCGGAGCCAACGAAATAGGGATCTAGCCACGCAGGTGGACGCAATGTTTGTTTTAAGGAGATTGGTAGAAGTCTCCCACGATCTTCTTAGTAAACTCTCCATTTTGCGGTCCATAGGGTCTCTGAGTTGGGAAGAATCCTCGAAAGGGAGGGTTGTCTTTTTTGACACTCTAGAGACCTGCACGTCTACCTTAGGGGTATCCCACAGAGAGACATCTCCATCGAGAGACAAACGATTTTTAAGTTCAGAGGCAACAGAAAGACCTTTTTCAGGTGATTCCCATTCATGAAGGATGAGACTCTGTACATTCTCATGTATAGGGAACCCTTTTAATTTTTTAGGTTTCAACCCACCGAACATCTCATCCTGCACCGATGGCTTCTCCTCCTCCTCCTCAACACCCATTGTCCCCCTGACCATACTGATTAACTCCTGTATGTCCTCTGAGGAAAAATAATATTTTTTACTCTCCTCTCTGGGGGTGGAAGTGGAGCCCTCATTCTCCCACAAATCCTCCGAGCCGGAGGAATGAACTTCACCAGAATCTGAATCAGAAGTAACCGCCGCCGTCTTCCTTTTTTTAGGAGGAGGTGGCGGAGGTAACAGAGACTGGGAAAGGGCCGATACCGAGGATTGCACTTCCTGTTTAATGAGGGATTTAATGCTCTCAAACAAGGATGGCTGTTCTGAGCGAATTATTTCATCGGTGCAGGGCTGGCATAGTCTCTTCTTGTAAGAAGAAGGTAGTTTTGATGCACAAACACCACATTTACGATCTTCCGATTTTGTCTTGGAAGATCTGTCCTTCCTAGGGGCAGAGGCCTTGTCTCCCTAAAAAAGAGAGAGAAGGGGACTAAGTATATGGCACCCTAAGGAATACAGGGATAAAGGAACCTTAACCCACTACTCACAGTAGGAGGGAGGACGCAGGGCTCGGCAGAAGCAGAGATAGATCTGTCACCCTCCATGGTCAGTCAGCACTGTATTCCAGTCAGTCAGACAGGGGGCCTTACCTGGAGGTGACTACCACGGTTAAATACCGTGGAAGTTGCGTCCCATGTTGTGCTCCTCCTCCCGGTCCCAGGCGTAGGGGAAAGACCGCTATGCCGCCAACAGAAACTGCAGTCCGACGCGCGTGCGTTCCACCGCTGGAACGCACATGCCGAGAACCGGAAGTTCGGGTACTTCCGGTTCGCGCGTCCACTGTTTCCGGCCATGAGGAGAGGAGGAAATGCCGGGGAGCCGCGCGGGGACCCCGGCCGCACAACACCGCTCCGCTTTACTCCCGAAGGAGCGCGGGAGGAGCGGAGAAAGGGTCCCGAGTCCGCACTATGTGGGGAGACGGGAGCAGCGCCGCAGGGAGGAGACACATCCCGACCCAGGCTGCCCGGCTAGGTAAGACCTGAGTGCTCCGATCGCCGGCCACGGCAGCACTACCGCAGGACCTCTTCATGCCCCAATAGGGGACAGGAAAAACACTGGAGATGGCAGGAAGGGGAGGGTATTTAACCTCTTTGTGTTTCCTGTCCCCCATTAGGGCGGGGAGACATCCTCCAGTACCGCTGTCGTGGAAGGTGACTGGAGAAAATAAAAAATAATATTTTTTCACAAAAATTATCTTTTCGCCCCCAATGTTTTATTTTCCCAAGGGTAAGAGAAGAGATTGGACCCCAAAAGTTGTTGTACAATTTGTCCTGAGTACGCTGATACCCCATATGTGGGGGTAAACCACTGTTTGGGCGCATGGGAGAGCTCGGAAGGGAAGGAGCGCCGTTTGACTTTTCAATGCAAAATTGACAGGAATTGAGATGGGACGCCATGTTGCGTTTGGAGAGCCACTGATGTGCCTAAACATTGAAACTTTTTTGGTTATGCACCAGTTCAGATTAGATTGCTGTTCAGTCAGTTTTTCTATATCTACTATGTACTTTTTTCTGACTTGAACGCTCCGCCCTTCACCATGCTGTGATTTTAATTACATCCTAACACAGTTTGTTCTGAGCTTCCTATAAAAGCAGGCTTTACCACATTATTAGCTATAGGTAAGTGTTCACACTAGGCAGTCAGCTCAGGTACCCATCCGTTCTGAGATTACCTTGACGATTGGTGGATGGGCTCACAACTTTTGGCCAAATCTTGTGCTAAGAATCTCATGTGTTTTTTCATATATTTCACAAGCCATTATGCTATTCCCATTTCATGTATCGCACATTTCCTTGCCTTAGCACAGTAAATTTTGAGTGCAGCCATTAATCTATTTGCTAAACATTGAAACCCCCCACAAGTGACACCATTTTGGAAAGTAGACCCCCTAAGGAACTTATCTAGATGTGTTTTGAGCGCTTTGACCCACCAAGGGTTTCACAGAAGTTTATAATGCAGAGCCGTAAAAATAAAACAAAAATTTTTTCCCACAAAAATTATTTTTTTAGCCCCCAGTTTTGTATTTTCCCGAGGATAACAGGAGAAATTGGACCCCAAAATTTGTTGCCCAATTTGTCCTGAGTGCGCTGATACCCCATAAGTGGGGGGGAACCACTGTTTGGGCGCATGGGAGGGCTCGGAAGGGAAGGAGCTCCATTTGGAATGCAGACTTAGATGGAATGGTCTGCAGGTGTCACATTGCGTTTGCAGAGCCCCTAATGTACCTAAACAGTAGAAACCCCCCACAAGTGACACCATTTTGGAAACTAGACACCCTAAGGAACTCATCTAGATGTGTTCTTAGAGCTTTGAACCTCCAAGTGTTTCACTACAGTTTGTAACGCAGAGCCGTGAAAATAAAAAATCTTTTTTTTTCCCACAAAAATTATTTTTTAGCCCCCAGTTTTGTATTTTCCCAAAGGTAACAGGAGAAATTGGACCCCAAAAGTTATTGTCCTATTTGTCCTGAGTATGCTGATACCCCATATGTTGGGGTAAACCCCTGTTTGGGCACACGGGAGAGCTCGGAAGGGAAGGAGCACTGTTTTACTTTTTCAACGCAGAATTGGCTGGAATTGAGATCGGACGCCATGTCGTGTTTGGAGAGCCCTGATGTGCCTAAACAGTGGAAACCCCCCAATTATAACTGAAACCCTAATCCAAACACACCCCTAACCCTAATTCCAACAGTAACCCTAACCACACCTCTAACCCTGACACACCCCTAACCCTAATCCCAACCCTATTCCCAACTGTAAATGTAATCTAAACCCTAACTCTAACTTTAGCCCCAACCCTAACTGTAGCCCCAACCCTAACCCTAGCCCTAACCCTAACCCTAGCCCTAACGGGAAAATGGAAATAAATACATTTTTTTAATTTTTCCCTAACTAAGGGGGTGATGAAGGGGGGTTTGATTTACTTTTATAGCGTTTTTTAGCGGATTTTTATGATTGGCAGCCGTCACACACTAAAAGACGCTTTTTATTGCAAAAAATATTTTTTGCATTACCACATTTTGAGAGCTATAATTTTTCCATATTTTGGTCCATAGAGTTATGTGAGGTCTTGTTTTTTGCAGGACGAGTTGACGTTTTTATTGGTAACATTTTCGGGCACGTGACATTTTTTGATCGCTTTTTATTCCGATTTTTGTGAGGAAGAATGACCAAAAACTAGCTATTCATGAATTTCTTTTGGGGGGGGCGTTTATACCGTTCCGCATTTGGTAAAATTGATAAAGCAGTTTTATTCTTCGGGTCAGTACGATTACAGCTCAAAAACCTGACCTGCACATCCAAACATAGACTAAGTGTGAACAGGTGCTGAACCTAGAGTCGCCAACTCGTATATAGTTAAATAAATAAGGCAGCACACTGCAGCGCTAGAACATACAAACTTGAAATACGAAATTTGAACTGCATTACTGCACTAGAAATATGAAAACTGAGAGCGTTTAGCGCATAAAAATGGCCAATTTTATGTGTACCTGGTAGCCACAGTACGATTACAGCGACACCTCATTTATATCTTTTTTTATGTTTTGGCGCTTTTATACGATAAAAACTATTTTACAGAAAAAATAATTATTTTTGCATCGTTTTATTCTCAGGACTATAACGTTTTTATTTTTTTGCTGATGATGCTGTATCGCGGCTCGTTTTTTGCGGGACAAGATGACGTTTTCAGTGGTACCATGGTTATTTATATCTGTCTTTTTGATCGCGTGTTATTCCACTTTTTGTTCAGCGGTATGATAATAAAGCGTTGTTTTTTGCCTCGTTTTTTTTTTTTTCCTTACGGTGTTTACTGAAGGGGTTAACTAGTGGGCCAGTTTTATAGGTTGGGTCGTTACGGACGCGGCGATACTAAATATGTGTACTTTTATTGGTTTTTTTTTTTTCATTTAGATGAAGAAATGTATTTATGGGAATAATTTTTTTTTTTTTTTTCATTATGTAGGAATATTTTTTTTTTTTTTTTTTTACACATTTTGAAAATTTTTTTTTAACTTTTTTATTTTGTCCCAGGGGGGGACATCACAGATCGGTGATCTGACAGTGTGCACAGCACTCTGTCAGATCAGTGATCTCACTTAGAGCAGTGCAGGCTTCACAGTGCCTGCTCAGAGCAGGCACTGTGAAGCCACCTCCCTCCCTGCAGGACCCGGATCCGCGACCATCTTGGATTCGGGCCTGGAGCAGGCAGGGAGGGAGGCAAGACCCTCGCAGCAATGCGATCACATCGCGTCGCTGCGGGGGGCTCAGGGAAGCCCTCAGGCAGCCCCCTCCCTGCGCGGTGCTTCCCTGTACCGCCGGCACATCGCGATCATCTTCGATCGCGGTGTGCCAGGGGTTAATGTGCCGGGGGCGATCCGTGACCGCTCCTGGCACATAGTGCCGGATGTCAGCTGTGACATCCCCCCGTGAGCGCTGCCGATCGCATATGACGTACTATCCCGTCCGTGGTCATAGGGGCCCACCCCACCTCGACGGGATAGTACGTCTAATGTCAGAAAGGGTTTAAAGTGCCTACAGCCTACTTTTGTTATGTTAGGCCTACTAAGCCTGTCTGCGGTCCCTCCTTCCAATAGTCCTCCACTGACCAGAACAATGCTGTCCATGTACCCCTAGAACCTATTTTAAATTGCATAGAGCATCCTTTTTTTAATTGTAGGCGTACTAAGTCTGTCTGCGGTCCATAATTGAAATTGTCCTCCACTGACCAGAGCAATGCTGCCTGTGTACCCCTGTAACCTTTTTTAAACTGCATTGAGGCAAATTTTTTGTTTAAGGCCTACTACCTGTGTCTGTCTGTGCCACTCAATACAGCTGTCCTCCTCTGAAAAAAGCTGAGCGTCAATAGTCTGGTTTTCAGCCTATAGGAATTTGAAAACTGCATTGGGGCTACTACTTCAGTAGGGCCTACTAACGGTGTCTGACGCTCCAAGGTGTTCTCCAGGTTGCCTCTCCATAGCTTCTATCTTCTAGCTCTCGTTAAGTAGTTGTTGAAACAACACTGCATTAGGCCTACAAGTTGGGTCTGGGTTGTAGAGACGGTGTCTGCCGCTCCAAGGTGTTCTCCAGGTTGCCTCTCCATAGCTTCTATCTTCTAGCTCTCGTTAAGTAGTTGTTGAAACAACACTGCATTAGGCCTACAAGTTGGGTCTGGGTTGTTGAGACGGTGTCTTCCGCTCCAAGGTGTTCTCCAGGTTGCCTCTTCATAGCTTCTATCTTCTAGCTCTCGTTAAGTAGTTGTTGAAACAACACTGCATTAGGCCTACAAGTTGGGTCTGGGTTGTAGAGACGGTGTCTTCCGCTCCAAGGTGTTCTCCAGGTTGCCTCTCCATAGCTTCGATCTTCTAGCTCTCGTTAAGTAGTTGTTGAAACAACACTGCATTAGGCCTACAAGTTGGGTCTGGGTTGTAGAGACGGTGTCTGCCGCTCCAAGGTGTTCTCCAGGTTGCCTCTCCATAGCTTCGATCTTCTAGCTCTCGTTAAGTAGTTGTTGAAACAACACTGCATTAGGCCTACAAGTTGGGTCTGGGTTGTAGAGACGGTGTCTTCCGCTCCAAGGTGTTCTCCAGGTTGCCTCTCCATAGCTTCGATCTTCTAGCTCTCGTTAAGTAGTTGTTGAAACAACACTGCATTAGGCCTACAAGATGGGTCTGGGTTGTAGAGACGGTGTCTGCCGCTCCAAGGTGTTCTCCAGGTTGCCTCCCCATAGCTTCTATCTTCTAGCTCTCGTTAAGTAGTTGTTGAAACAACACTGCATTAGGCCTACAAGTTGGGTCTGGGTTGTAGAGACGGTGTCTGCCGCTCCAAGGTGTTCTCCAGGTTGCCTCTCCATAGCTTCTATCTTCTAGCTCTCGTTAAGTAGTTGTTGAAACAACACTGCATTAGGCCTACAAGTTGGGTCTGGGTTGTAGAGACGGTGTCTGCCGCTCCAAGGTGTTCTCCTGGCTGCCTCTCCATAGCTTCTATCTTCTAGCTCTTGTTAAGTAGTTGTTGAAACAACACTGCATTAGGCCTACAAGTTGGGTCTGGGTTGTAGAGACGGTGTCTTCTGCTCCAAGGTGTTCTCCAGGTTGCCTCTCCATAGCTTCTATCTTCTAGCTCTCGTTAAGTAGTTGTTGAAACAACACTGCATTAGGCCTACAAGTTGGGTCTGGGTTGTAGAGACGGTGTCTGCCGCTCCAAGGTGTTCTCCAGGTTGCCTCTCCATAGCTTCTATCTTCTAGCTCTCGTTAAGTAGTTGTTGAAACAACACTGCATTAGGCCTACAAGTTGGGTCTGGGTTGTAGAGACGGTGTCTGCCGCTCCAAGGTGTTCTCCTGGCTGCCTCTCCATAGCTTCTATCTTCTAGCTCTTGTTAAGTAGTTGTTGAAACAACACTGCATTAGGCCTACAAGTTGGGTCTGGGTTGTAGAGACGGTGTCTTCTGCTCCAAGGTGTTCTCCAGGTTGCCTCTCCATAGCTTCTATCTTCTAGCTCTCGTTAAGTAGTTGTTGAAACAACACTGCATTAGGCCTACAAGTTGGGTCTGGGTTGTAGAGACGGTGTCTTCGGCTCCAAGGTGTTCTCCAGGTTGCCTTTCCTGAGCTTCTATCTTCAGGCTCTTGTTAAATAGTTGTTAAATGGAACAACTGCATTTGGCCTACTAGCTGGGTTGGGGCCTACTAACAGTGTCTGCCGCTCCTTGCTGTTCTCCTGGTTTCCTGTCCTGAAATTCCATTTTCAGGCTCTCGTTAAGTAGTTGTTAATGTTAGACTGCATTTGGCCTACTAGTTGGGTTGGGGCCTACTATCGGTGTCTGCCGCTCCTTGCTGTTCTCCTCCACTGAACAAAGCTGTGCCGCCTGTTTACTACTGTTGCCAATTTTGAACTGCATTTAGACTACTTATTGATTTGGGCCTACTCTCTGTGTCAGCCTCTCATTACAGTTGTCCTCCACTGAACAAAGCAATGCCCCCTGGTTAGTCCTGTTACCAATTTTGAACTGCATTTAGCCCACTTTATTCTTTGGGCCTATATCTGTGTTTCCTCCTCATCCTGCCCATTGCCCAGCCAGTGATAGATGAGTCTGCTGGTACATTGACCCATAACGCAACATTCCCCGTGCACGCTACACAGCAAGATTGTGACCCTGCTGAAAGTCAGGTTCCTCTTCCCGCATACCATACCACCTTACACGGGGACAAAGAGGAAGGTGCAGATGAAAGTGCAGGTTCCTTCATCAGGTGGGGGGAGGAATACTCGTTGGGCACGTCACTGGCACAGAGCCCCTCATAGTACGCAAAAGTGTCGCTGCCGGTGGGAGGCGCCCCCGCCGTGCAGACACACCGCCGTACTTTGAGGGGCCCTGTGCCAGTGCCAATGCCAACGAGTGGGCCCCCCCTGCTTGCTCAGGATCACAGCACTTGCAAAGTTGAAATACTTACCTCTCCCTGCTCCACTGCCGTGACGTGGTCCAGATTTCCTGGGCCCACTAAATACTTGAACTAGCCCTACCCCCCACAACTTTAGCCAAATGACCCCCAATTTCCAATGCCTTACTATTATTATAAGGTAAATTAAGATTGACAAGCTTCAGTAACAAGAATGGATGTTTTTGCCATTAAAATGGTCACTGTACATGTTTTCCTGGCCTCCACTCACTGCCGACTATGCTCCCCCATTGACTTGCATTGGGTTTCGTGTTTCGGTCGATCCCCGACTTTTCGCGATAATCGGCCGATTCCACTCGACTCGACTTTTGAGATAGTCGGGTTTCGCGAAACCCGACTCGACCCTAAAAAACTAAAAGTCGCTCAACCTTAGTGGGTAGGGGTGGTTCTTTATCACATCAGACGCTGGGGGGAGGGGCCCTCTGCATGGATAGCTTATAAGGGGGCAGCGGGTGCCTTTCAGAGCTGACTCACTTACTGTGACACACCATCACAGAGGATTGCTCATTTGTGGGACATCATACAGTCACTGCTGATACCCCCGATTTATGGACATTTGAGCTGATTTTTGCTCATGGACATTTGAGCTTACATCTGGGCCTTTTGGCCACTGAAAACTCCCCTGATGAATCTCCGGGATTGGAGAAGAAACGCGTAGGGAGGCGTTAACTACATTCTACATGGTGGGGGTTGTCCATAGCAGGATACACTCGGGCCTGTCCAGCACCAACCTCCACCCGCAGAGCCGCACTCCACATAGAGAATAATGGAGCCTCCAGCACCAACCTCCACCCGCAGAGTCGCACTCCACATAGAGAATAATGGAGCCTCCAGCACCGACCTCCACCCGCAGAGCCGCACTCCACATAGAGAATAATGGAGCCTCCAGCACCGACCTCCACCCGCAGAGCCGCACTCCACATAGAGAATAATGGAGCCTCCAGCACCGACCTCCACCCGCAGAGCCACACTCCACATAGAGAATAATGGAGCCTCCAGCACCGACCTCCACCCGCAGAGCCGCACTTCACATAGAGAATAATGGAGCCTCCAGCACCGACCTCCACCCACAGAGCCGCACTCCACATAGAGAATAATGGAGCCTCCAGCACCGACCTCCACCCACAGAGCCGCACTCCACATAGAGAATAATGGAGCCTCCAGCACCGACCTCCACCCACAGAGCCACACTCCATATAAAGAATAATGGAGCCTCCAGCACCGACCTCCACCCACAGAGCCACACTCCACATAGAGAATAATGGAGCCTCCAGCACCGACCTCCACCCGCAGAGCCGCACACCACATAGAGAATAATGGAGCCTCCAGCACCGGCCTCCACCCGCACTCCACATAGAGAATAATGGAACCTCCAGCACTGACCTCCACCCGCAGAGCCGCCCTCCACATAGAGAATAATGGAGCCTCCAGCACCGACCTTCACCCGCAGAGCCGCACTCCACATAGAGAATAATGGAGCCTCCAGCACCGACCTTCACCCGCAGAGCCGCACTCCACATAGAGAATAATGGAGCCTCCAGCACCGACCTCCACCCGCAGAGCCACACTCCACATAGAGAATAATGGAGCCTCCAGCACCGACCTCCACCCACAGAGCCACACTCCATATAAAGAATAATGGAGCCTCCAGCACCGACCTCCACCCACAGAGCCACACTCCACATAGAGAATAATGGGGACTCCAGCACCGGCCTCCACCCGCAGAGCCGCACCCCACATAGAGAATAATGGAACCTCCAGCACCGACCTCCACCGCAGAGCCGCACTCCACATAGAGAATAATGGAACCTCCAGCACTGACCTCCACCCGCAGAGCCGCCCTCCACATAGAGAATAATGGAGCCTCCAGCACCGACCTCCACCCACAGAGCCACACTCCACATAGAGAATAATGGAGCCTCCAGCACCGACCTCCACCCGCAGAGCCGCACACCACATAGAGAATAATGGGGACTCCAGCACCGGCCTCCACCCGCACTCCACATAGAGAATAATGGAACCTCCAGCACTGACCTCCACCCGCAGAGCCGCCCTCCACATAGAGAATAATGGAGCCTCCAGCACCGACCTCCACCCGCAGAGCCGCACTCCACATAGAGAATAATGGAGCCTCCAGCACCGACCTTCACCCGCAGAGCCGCACTCCACATAGAGAATAATGGAGCCTCCAGCACCGACCTTCACCCGCAGAGCCGCACTCCACATAGAGAATAATGGAGCCTCCAGCACCGACCTCCACCCGCAGAGCCACACTCCATATAAAGAATAATGGAGCCTCCAGCACCGACCTCCACCCACAGAGCCACACTCCACATAGAGAATAATGGGGACTCCAGCACCGACCTCCACCGCAGAGCCGCACTCCACATAGAGAATAATGGAGCCTCCAGCACCGACCTTCACCCACAGAGCCGCACTCCACATAGAGAATAATGGAGCCTCCAGCACCGACCTCCACCCGCAGAGCCGCACTCCACATAGAGAATAATGGAGCCTCCAGCACCAACCTCCACCCGCAGAGCCGCACCCCACATAGAGAATAATGGAGCCTCAGCACCGACCTCCACCCGCAGAGCCACACTCCACATAGAGAATAATGGAGCCTCCAGCACCGACCTCCACCCGCAGAGCCGCACTCCTCATAGAGAATAATGGAGCCTCCAGCACCGACCTCCACCCGCAGAGCCGCACTCCACATAGAGAATAATGGAGCCTCCAGCACCAACCTCCACCCGCAGAGTCACACTCCACATAGAGAATAATGGAGCCTCTAGCACCGACCTCCACCCGCAGAGCCGCACTCCACATAGAGAATAATGGAGCCTCCAGCACCGACCTCCACCCGCAGAGCCGCACTCCACATAGAGAATAATGGAGCCTCCAGCACCGACCTCCACCCGCAGAGCCACACTCCACATAGAGAATAATGGAGCCTCCAGCACCGACCTCCACCCGCAGAGCCGCACACCACATAGAGAATAATGGGGACTCCAGCACCGGCCTCCACCCGCACTCCACATAGAGAATAATGGAGCCTCCAGCACCGACCTCCACCCACAGAGCCGCACTCCACATAGAGAATAATGGAGCCTCCAGCACCGACCTCCACCCACAGAGCCACACTCCACATAGAGAATAATGGAGCCTCCAGCACCGACCTCCACCCGCAGAGCCGCACACCACATAGAGAATAATGGAGCCTCCAGCACCGGCCTCCACCCGCACTCCACATAGAGAATAATGGAACCTCCAGCACTGACCTCCACCCGCAGAGCCGCCCTCCACATAGAGAATAATGGAGCCTCCAGCACCGACCTTCACCCGCAGAGCCGCACTCCACATAGAGAATAATGGAGCCTCCAGCACCGACCTTCACCCGCAGAGCCGCACTCCACATAGAGAATAATGGAGCCTCCAGCACCGACCTCCACCCGCAGAGCCACACTCCACATAGAGAATAATGGAGCCTCCAGCACCGACCTCCACCCGCAGAGCCGCACTCCACATAGAGAATAATGGGGACTCCAGCACCGGCCTCCACCCGCAGAGCCACACTCCATATAAAGAATAATGGAGCCTCCAGCACCGACCTCCACCCACAGAGCCACACTCCACATAGAGAATAATGGGGACTCCAGCACCGGCCTCCACCCGCAGAGCCGCACTCCACATAGAGAATAATGGAACCTCCAGCACCGACCTCCACCGAAGAGCCGCACTCCACATAGAGAATAATGGAACCTCCAGCACTGACCTCCACCCGCAGAGCCGCCCTCCACATAGAGAATAATGGAGCCTCCAGCACCGACCTCCACCCACAGAGCCACACTCCACATAGAGAATAATGGAGCCTCCAGCACCGACCTCCACCCGCAGAGCCGCACACCACATAGAGAATAATGGGGACTCCAGCACCGGCCTCCACCCGCACTCCACATAGAGAATAATGGAACCTCCAGCACTGACCTCCACCCGCAGAGCCGCCCTCCACATAGAGAATAATGGAGCCTCCAGCACCGACCTCCACCCGCAGAGCCGCACTCCACATAGAGAATAATGGAGCCTCCAGCACCGACCTTCACCCGCAGAGCCGCACTCCACATAGAGAATAATGGAGCCTCCAGCACCGACCTTCACCCGCAGAGCCGCACTCCACATAGAGAATAATGGAGCCTCCAGCACCGACCTCCACCCGCAGAGCCACACTCCATATAAAGAATAATGGAGCCTCCAGCACCGACCTCCACCCACAGAGCCACACTCCACATAGAGAATAATGGGGACTCCAGCACCGACCTCCACCGCAGAGCCGCACTCCACATAGAGAATAATGGAGCCTCCAGCACCGACCTTCACCCACAGAGCCGCACTCCACATAGAGAATAATGGAGCCTCCAGCACCGACCTCCACCCGCAGAGCCGCACTCCACATAGAGAATAATGGAGCCTCCAGCACCAACCTCCACCCGCAGAGCCGCACCCCACATAGAGAATAATGGAGCCTCAGCACCGACCTCCACCCGCAGAGCCACACTCCACATAGAGAATAATGGAGCCTCCAGCACCGACCTCCACCCGCAGAGCCGCACTCCTCATAGAGAATAATGGAGCCTCCAGCACCGACCTCCACCCGCAGAGCCGCACTCCACATAGAGAATAATGGAGCCTCCAGCACCGACCTCCACCCGCAGAGCCGCACTCCACATAGAGAATAATGGAGCCTCTAGCACCGACCTCCACCCGCAGAGCCGCACTCCACATAGAGAATAATGGAGCCTCCAGCACCGACCTCCACCCGCAGAGCCGCACTCCACATAGAGAATAATGGAGCCTCCAGCACCGACCTCCACCCGCAGAGCCACACTCCACATAGAGAATAATGGAGCCTCCAGCACCGACCTCCACCCGCAGAGCCGCACTTCACATAGAGAATAATGGAGCCTCCAGCACCGACCTCCACCCACAGAGCCGCACTCCACATAGAGAATAATGGAGCCTCCAGCACCGACCTCCACCCACAGAGCCGCACTCCACATAGAGAATAATGGAGCCTCCAGCACCGACCTCCACCCACAGAGCCACACTCCACATAGAGAATAATGGAGCCTCCAGCACTGACCTCCACCCGCAGAGCCGCCCTCCACATAGAGAATAATGGAGCCTCCAGCACCGACCTCCACCCGCAGAGCCGCACTCCACATAGAGAATAATGGAGCCTCCAGCACCGACCTTCACCCGCAGAGCCGCACTCCACATAGAGAATAATGGAGCCTCCAGCACCGACCTTCACCCGCAGAGCCGCACTCCACATAGAGAATAATGGAGCCTCCAGCACCGACCTCCACCCGCAGAGCCACACTCCACATAGAGAATAATGGAGCCTCCAGCACCGACCTCCACCCGCACTCCACATAGAGAATAATGGAGCCTCCAGCACCGACCTCCACCCGCACTCCACATAGAGAATAATGGGGCCTCCAGCACCTACCTCCACCCGCAGAGCCGCACTCCACATAGAGAATAATGGAGCCTCCAGCACCAACCTCCACCCGCAGAGCCGCACCCCACATAGAGAATAATGGAGCCTCAGCACCGACCTCCACCCGCAGAGCCACACTCCACATAGAGAATAATGGAGCCTCCAGCACCGACCTCCACCCGCAGAGCCGCACTCCACATAGAGACTAATGGAGCCTCCAGCACCGACCTCCACTCGCAGAGCCACACTCCACATAGAGAATAATGGGGCCTCCAGCACCGACCTCCACCCGCAGAGCCACACTCCACATAGAGAATAATGGGGCCTCCAGCACATCCCTCCACCCGCAGAGCCACACTCCACATAGAGAATAATGGAACCTCCAGCACTGACCTCCACCCGCAGAGCCGCACTCCACATAGAGAATAATGGAGCCTCCAGCACCAACCTCCACCCGCAGAGCCGCACCCCACATAGAGAATAATGGAGCCTCAGCACCGACCTCCACCCGCAGAGCCACACTCCACATAGAGAATAATGGAGCCTCCAGCACCGACCTCCACCCGCAGAGCCGCACTCCACATAGAGACTAATGGAGCCTCCAGCACCGACCTCCACTCGCAGAGCCACACTCCACATAGAGAATAATGGGGCCTCCAGCACCGACCTCCACCCGCAGAGCCACACTCCACATAGAGAATAATGGGGCCTCCAGCACATCCCTCCACCCGCAGAGCCACACTCCACATAGAGAATAATGGAACCTCCAGCACTGACCTCCACCCGCAGAGCCGCACTCCACATAGAGAATAATGGAGCCTCCAGCACCAACCTCCACCCGCAGAGCCGCACCCCACATAGAGAATAATGGAGCCTCAGCACCGACCTCCACCCGCAGAGCCACACTCCACATAGAGAATAATGGAGCCTCCAGCACCGACCTCCACCCGCAGAGCCGCACTCCACATAGAGAATAATGGAGCCTCCAGCACCGACCTCCACCCGCAGAGCCGCACTCCACATAGAGAATAATGGAGCCTCCAGCACCGACCTCCACCCACAGAGCCGCACTTCACATAGAGAATAATGGAGCCTCAGCACCGACCTCCACCCGCAGAGCCACACTCCACATAGAGAATAATGGAGCCTCCAGCACCGACCTCCACCCACAGAGCCGCACTTCACATAGAGAATAATGGAGCCTCCAGCACCGACCTCCACCCACAGAGCCACACTCCATATAAAGAATAATGGAGCCTCCAGCACCGACCTCCACCCACAGAGCCGCACTTCACATAGAGAATAATGGAGCCTCCAGCACCGACCTCCACCCACAGAGCCACACTCCATATAAAGAATAATGGAGCCTCCAGCACCGACCTCCACCCGCACTCCACAAAGAGAATAATGGAACCTCCAGCACTGACCTCCACCCGCAGAGCCGCACTCCACATAGAGAATAATGGGGGCTCCAGCACCGACCTCCACCCGCAGAGCCGCACTCCACATATAGAATAATGGAGCCTCCAGCACCGACCTCCACCCGCAGAGCCGCACTCCACATAGAGAATAATGGAGCCTCCAGCACCGACCTCCACCCGCAGAGCCGCACTCCACATAGAGAATAATGGAGCCTCCAGCACCGACCTCCACCCGCAGAGCCGCAATCCACATAGAGAATAATGGAGCCTCCAGCACCGACCTCCACCCTCAGAGCCGCACTCCACATAGAGAATAATGGAGCCTCCAGCACCGACCTCCACCCGCAGAGCCACACTCCACATAGAGAATAATGGAGCCTCCAGCACCGACCTTCACCCGCAGAGCCGCACTCCACATAGAGAATAATGGAGCCTCCAGCACCGACCTTCACCCGCAGAGCCACACTCCACATAGAGAATAATGGAGCCTCCAGCACCGACCTCCACCCTCAGAGCCGCACTCCACATAGAGAATAATGGAGCCTCCAGCACCGACCTTCA
Organism: Ranitomeya imitator; assembly: GCF_032444005.1. Lineage (NCBI taxonomy): Eukaryota > Metazoa > Chordata > Amphibia > Anura > Dendrobatidae > Ranitomeya > Ranitomeya imitator. The sequence continues at coordinate 304,900,233 of NC_091283.1, forward strand.
CCCGCAGAGCCGCACTCCACATAGAGAATAATGGAGCCTCCAGCACCGACCTCCACCCGCAGAGTCGCACTCAACATAGAGAATAATGGAGCCTCCAGCACCGACCTCCACCCACAGAGCCACACTCCACATAGAGAATAATGGAGCCTCCAGCACCGACCTCCACCCGCAGAGCCGCACTCCACATATATATGGCTACTCTGATAAGGTTACAGGAGAGGAGGAGTCAGGGGCCTCAGTGTATGTGTATCCCAATTGTAAAAGATGTTTTTTGCTGTTATTGTGAACAGGTAAGCAAGTTAAAGATGAAATGATGTCTAAAAGGCCTAAAGTTGACACATTTCCTTTGTATTTTAGGTATATATATATATATATATATATATATATATATATATATGCATTTTTTACATTTTAAAAAGTGCAAACTGGAAAAGGCGGTGATGAAAAAATTTGGGCAGGCTTGGAGATTTGTGTGCTCAGATAACTTTGACCCAGGTTTCACACCTTAACTAACCTATAAGGCCGGCGTCACACTAGCGATTTTTACGGACGTATGAGAGGTGCAGAAAATACGGATTGCATACGGTACAATGCTTCTTTATGCCCCTGCTCCTATCAGCCGTATTTTACTGATCCGTATTATATGGTCTTCTACGGCCGTAGAAAATCGCAGCATGCTGCGTTTGTCACCGTATTGCGCCAAAAATCACCAATGAAAGTCTATGGTGGCCAGAAAAATACGGATTACACACGGACCAACAGTGTGACTTGCGAGAAATACGCAGCGGTGTTAGAGAGAAAAGCCGGTAATTCAGTGCGGTGTACAGTAAAATCACACTGACAGGTTACAATAGAATAGCTAAAATAAATGTCTACACATAGTATAGGGGTGTATATATATATATACAGTGGGGCAAAAAAGTATTTAGTCAGTCAGCAATAGTGCAAGTTCCACCACTTAAAAAGATGAGAGGCGTCTGTAATTTACATCATAGTTAGACCTCAACTATGGGAGACAAACTGAGAAAAAAAAATCTAGAACATCACATTGTCTGTTTTTTTATCATTTTTTTTGCATATTATGGTGGAAAATAAGTATTTGGTCAGAAACAAACAATCAAGATTTCTGGCTCTCACAGACCTGTAACTTCTTCTTTAAGAGTCTCCTCTTTCCTCCACTCATTACCTGTAGTAATGGCACCTGTTTAAACTTGTTATCAGTATAAAAAGACACCTGTGCACACCCTCAAACAGTCTGACTCCAAACTCCGCTATGGTGAAGACCAAAGAGCTGTCAAAGGACACCAGAAACAAAATTGTAGCCCTGCACCAGGCTGGGAAGATTGAATCTGCAATAGCCAACCAGCTTGGAGTGAAGAAATCAACAGTGGGAGCAATAATTAGAAAATGGAAGACATACAAGACCAATGATAATCTCCCTCGATCTGGGGCTCCACGCAAAATCCCACCCCGTGGGGTCAGAATGATCACAAGAACGGTGAGCAAAAATCCCAGAACCACGCGGGGGGACCTAGTGAATGAACTGCAGAGAGCTGGGACCAATGTAACAAGGCCTACCATAAGTAACACACTACACCACCATGGACTCAGATCCTGCAGTGCCAGACGTGTCCCACTGCTTAAGCCAGTACATGTCCGGGCCCGTCTGAAGTTTGCTAGACAGCATTTGGATGATCCAGAGGAGTTTTGGGAGAATGTCCTATGGTCTGATGAAACCAAACTGGAACTGTTTGGTAGAAACACAATTTGTCGTGTTTGGAGGAAAAAGAATACTGAGTTGCATCCATCAAACACCATACCTACTGTAAAGCATGGTGGTGGAAACATCATGATTGGGGCTGTTTCTCTGCAAAGGGGCCAGGACGACTGATCCGGGTACATGAAAGAATGAATGGGGCCATGTATCGTGAGATTTTGAGTGCAAACCTCCTTCCATCAGCAAGGGCATTGAAGATGAAATGTGGCTGGGTCTTTCAACATGACAATGATCCAAAGCACACCGCCAGGGCAACGAAGGAGTGGCTTCGTAAGAAGCATTTCAAGGTCCTGGAGTGGCCTAGCCAGTCTCCAGATCTCAACCCTATAGAAAACCTTTGGAGGGAGTTGAAAGTCCGTGTTGCCAAGCGAAAAGCCAAAAACATCACTGCTCTAGAGGAGATCTGCATGGAGGAATGGGCCAACATACCAACAACAGTGTGTGGCAACCTTGTGAAGACTTACAGAAAACGTTTGACCTCTGTCATTGCCAACAAAGGATATATTACAAAGTATTGAGATGAAATTTTGTTTCTGACCAAATACTTATTTTCCACCATAGTATGCAAATAAAATGTTAAAAAAAACAGACAATGTGATTTTCTGGATTTTTTTTTCTCAGTTTGTCTCCCATAGTTGAGGTCTACCTATGATGTAAATTACAGACGCCTCTCATCTTTTTAAGTGGTGGAATTTGCACTATTGCTGACTGACTAAATACTTTTTTGCCCCACTGTATATATATATATATATATATATTAATATTTCATACAGCGCTAGATAGCAGAAAAGCCGGTAATTCAATTGCCGGATTTTCCTATCTTCTTCTCATACCCGACATGATATGTGACATGGTTTACATACAGTAAACCATTTCATATCCCTTCTTTTATTACATATTCCTCTTTAGTAATGTAAGAAGTGTATGTGTGTCAAATTTGGTGGCTCTAGCTATTAAATTAAAGGGTTATAGTGCGGAAAAAATTGGCGTGGGCTCCCGTGTAATTTTCTCCGCCAGAGTGGGAAAGCCAGTGACTGAGGGCAGATATTAATAGCCTGGAGAGGGTCCATGGTTATTGCCCCCCCCCCCCCCCGGCTAAAAACATCTGCCCCCAGCCACCCCAGGAAAGGCACATCTGTAAGATGCGCCTATTCTGGCACTTGGCCACTCTCTTCCCATTCCCATGTAGCGGTGGGATATGGGGTAATGAAGGGTTAATGTCACCTTGCTATTAACATATATAACAGTATATATGTTTTTACGATTATTTGAGCCCATGGATCCATTGTATGTCCGTTTTGCAAGCCTGCGAGAAAATCTCGCAGTACGGATGCCATACGGATTACATACGGAGGATGCCATGCGCACAATACGCTGACGCACCCTGCCTACGATGACATACGAATCACTATTTTCGGGACTTTTCAGCGTATTACGGCCGTAATATACCGACCGTATTTTCATACGCTGAGTGTGAAGCCGGCCTTAGGGTTATCGCTTGTTCGCTATCATTGTTAGGAAAGGTCAGGTGATGCAAATTTCCCAACTTTGTAAAAACCCAGCCTCCTCCAACCTTGTGCCAAAAACCAGCAGCCATGGGCTCTAAGCAGCTGCCGAGCTCTGACAATGGTGGAGGCCACAAAGCAGGAAGAGGATAGAAGAAGATAACAAAGTGTTTACAAGTTGCCCTTTCCTCAGTCCTAAATGTAATTAAGAAATAGCAGTTACCAGGAACAGTGGAGGTCAAGATAAGGTCTGGAAGACCAAGCAATATATTTCTAATATTAATGCGCCAGTAATGGGGAATCTCCACATACCTTCACCTGCAGAGCCGCACACCACATATATGGCAGTTCTGTGCACACAGGACCTGTGATGAGGTCACAGGAGGGGAGGAGTCAGGGTCACATGATCAGGGGCCTCAGTGTATGCAGGACTGTGCTGTGCTGGTTGTCATGGTGCTGGATGAGCTGAAGTTTGTGTGGGGTCAGGAGGGGTTTACAGTGTGGATATAGCAGAGCCGTGTGTGTACGAGGTGTACAGAGCGGAGCCGTGTGTGTACCAGGTGTACGGAGCGGAGCCGTGTGTGTACGAGGAGTACGGAGCGGAGCCGTGTGTGTACGAGGTGTACGGAGCAGAGCCGTGTGTGTACGAGGTGTACGGAGCAGATCCCTGTGTGTACGAGGTGTACGGAGCGGAGCCGTGTGTGTACGAGGTGTACGGAGCGGAGCCATGTGTGTACGAGGTGTACGGAGCGGAATCATGTGTGTACGAGGAGTACGGAGTGGAGCCGTGTGTGTACGAGGTGTACGGAGCGGAGCCGTGTGTGTACGAGGTGTACGGAGCGGAGCCGTGTGTGTACGAGGTGTACGGAGCGGAGCCATGTGTGTACGAGGTGTACGGAGCTGAATCATGTGTGTACGAGGAGTACGGAGTGGAGCCGTGTGTGTACGAGGTGTACGGAGCGGAGCCGTGTGTGTACGAGGGGTATGGAGCGGAGCCGTGTGTGTACGAGGAGTACGGAGCGGAGCCGTGTGTGTACGAGGTGTACGGAGCAGAGCCGTGTGTGTACGAGGTGTACGGAGCAGATCCCTGTGTGTACGAGGTGTACGGAGCGGAGCCGTGTGTGTACGAGGTGTACGGAGCGGAGCCATGTGTGTACGAGGTGTACGGAGCGGAATCATGTGTGTACGAGGAGTACGGAGTGGAGCCGTGTGTGTACGAGGTGTACGGAGCGGAGCCGTGTGTGTACGAGGTGTACGGAGCGGAGCCGTGTGTGTACGAGGTGTACGGAGCGGAGCCATGTGTGTACGAGGTGTACGGAGCTGAATCATGTGTGTACGAGGAGTACGGAGTGGAGCCGTGTGTGTACGAGGTGTACGGAGCGGAGCCGTGTGTGTACGAGGGGTATGGAGCGGAGCCGTGTGTGTACGAGGAGTACGGAGCGGAGCCGTGTGTGTACGAGGTGTACGGAGCGGAATCATGTGTGTACAGGAAATATGGAGCGAAGCCTCCTGTGTAGAGGGTGTTAGGTTGGTCAGTAAGTCAGACCATCAGGGATTATTGGGTGGTTGTCTGATCATGATATCGTTGGAACGAGTGATGGACAGAGACAGATGTAATCTGTTTCCAAGAGCCATAAACTGTAATCTATTACACCTTGCCTTATACACTCTTTTGAGTGGGCGAATACATTCCGGCCATGCGCACATCAGCTGTTTTACAAATGAGATCATTAATTGATCAGGTGATTTTCCATTAGAAGTGACCTGTGAACCGGTGTTCAATATCGTTAGGTCCCAAAATCAATGTAATTAGCCTCACCCTAATCCAGTTTATAACCCGTTATCTAGCTAATGGGTATCGCCACCCGTCATTAGCTTCCCCTTATCAATATAACTTCTAGGCGTAGTCGTGTCAGCAGCTCTAATGAAAGGTCAGAATGACATATGAAAGCTAGATATGTCTGAACATGGCCTGTTACAAGTAGAAATATATATAAATCAAGGAATATGTTAAGGTGGTCTCTGACTTCCCTATCAGTCCCCCCTTTTGAGAACAGATACGACTCTTCCCCTGCCCTACAGGTACTCCAGAGGCCTAGTGCCAGTGTCAGACTTTCTTCTCATTTTCTTCTGCCGAATCCCCCATTAGGGTGGGTAGATCATATCCTATTCTCAGCATAGCATTTGTTCATATTCATCAGTGCGGGGATCCACTTGGATGTACATAGTTTTAACAATGGATGCATCGATCAGTCTCTGGAGGAGCCCTCTCATGCAGGGTATGCAGCAGTATCCGCAGACCACAAGTATCACTGCCACAACGGCCAGAGACGAGAGAAAGCTGGACACCAGGTGACTCCATCTTCTGAACCATGACTCGAGCCACTCTGAGGACGGATTGTCGATACCAGAATTTTCTGCCAGTTCCTCAGATAGTGATGTAAGACCCTCCAATGCCTTTGTGATGCTTCTATCAGGGGTTTTATTGCCAGGAATAAAAGTGTAGCTATAAGTGCCAAACATTTTACGAACCCTTTTTCTGCTAACAGCATGTCTAAGGCCATTCTATTCTGCCATGCTACTCAAGAAATTGGGCCTAGTTGTTTTGCTATTCTGTTTATTGCATCCCTCGTGGATTTTATAAACCTTTCCTGATTATAATAGAATAGATGTAATTTATCCAGTCCATATCTTTATTGCTTACAGCCCCTCCAGCCCCTAAAAGAAATTCACAGTTAGCATTACTACTTTTTCCACCAACTTTAAGATTCCATTTGCATTTTTCTATTTTACCAAAATTAAATCTAAAAGTTGCAAAGTTCTTAGAGGTGTCAAACCACACAGTTATTATTGCATCATTTTGGGTTATCTTATGTTAGGAGTCAAGTTTCCTCTGCTGCACAGGGGGAATCTCGATCCGTGTCTGCTGCGGTCTCCCATTCTGCTTCGGCCGCAGTGGGCTCTGCTCAACGGAGGCGTCGCTCCCAGCGTCTCGCTGGGACTGATTCTGTGCAGAGGGTTACTGCTGCCTTTTCTGGCTCTCCTGTTGTACCCTGCACTGATCTGCGGCGAGCGGGCTTCTCTGGGACTAAGTCCTTATTTGTACACACTGAGCATGCCCAGGGCAAGATCTCCCATTAGAGATCGAGGGTCACATGCTCAGGTACTGCAGCACATCCCATTGGTCCTCTTGGCAGGTCCTGAAAGGGCAAAACTTTTGGAGCTGCTTCCTGTGCTGCAACTATATAAACTGCGCATGCTCGCACGGCCATGCGCTAGTATTGTCTTGTATATATGTGTGTGTGTGTTGTGAGTGAAAGTCGCTCTTTAAATAACCCTCCCTATTGGATGACTATTCGCGGAAGGTGTATGTTTGCTATCTAGCGCCCGACTTATCCAACAGCACGTAACACACATTACAGCTACCAGTTGCTGTGTCCGCCAGTACGGCGCCGTGCGCTTGCTCTGCGCTTTCCTGACCCAAGCCTGGGTTGTTAGTGGCGTCCGTCAGTGCGGCACCGCACGCACTCTTGTGCCTTTATATTATTATTTATGTTCCTCTGACACCCCAGTTGCGGTGTCGAGCGCATAGGGTCTTCTGAACTCAAATCCTCAGTCTCGGGTTTGAGATTAGTGACTCCTTGCTTGCGCTCTATGTGCGGTACCGCGGTCCTGTGACGCAACAGGGTCGCTTCCTTCACACAGGGTGAAGCTGACCCATGTGTGTATTCTTATAGTACCGCCATATAGTCCGTCTTTACTAGCAGCAGGGTTTTTACCTGCACGGTGGACCTCGGACTGCGAACGCACCCAGTTCCATTTCATCTTGTACTTGGTGCGTTCCGCCAGTCCTTAACATCTTAGCTGTCTGTCCCTCCTGGGTTGAAGTTGTTAACATCATCAGGAGCAGGATCATCGTTCTTCCGCTTCAAGACCGTACAATGGCTTGCATGGATCCAAGCAGGATTTCCCTCAAGCTTTACTGATGTGGCTGTAGTGAGAGGGACTTGGAAGGGACCGTCAGACCTTAGCTCAAGTGGTCTCCTTGTATGTCTTTTGACCACTACCCAATCTCCTGGAATAGAATCAAAAACTTATTTACGCATGAGCGAGAATCTCTTCGGGGGGCTCTGGACATAGCTGGTAAGGTCATCAGCTGCAGCTAGGACTTGTGGGAACTATGTGCCAAAGAGGGGCATTTTTGTCTTTCTGTTGGATGCGTATCTGATGCAGGATAGAGGTAAAAGTACTTGCTTTGTGGTTTGTGTGACAACACTTGTATAACATTTTGTATTACCTCTCCGCTGTAGTGGCTTCTGGCATCAGGAAGGCTTCTGGTCACCCTGAGAAGAGATCAACACACATGAGCACATACATTCCTACCTGGAGGTAGTTGTATGAAGTCAGTTTGCAGTCATTGAAATCGGTAGAGAGGCTTGGGCATGTGTTTGTGGTGCATTGACTACTGTATACTACTTATGTTGTGCAGTGTTAAACATGCCTGTATAAAATCCAGTAGCGACCATTGTGAAACCAGGGGTGACCCTTTCATCTACCAAAGCACACATGGCATTCTTGGACCAGTGCGTTGGACCGTGAGCCGCTTGGGCCATCAGAGGGTACAGAGATCTTGGCAGACACACCTGCTGTCCCACCTTCCACAAACCTTTATGGTCCCGAGCCCAGCTTCTGGCCAAACCTTTGTCTCTTTCCCGGTGGGTCCCCGAGTCAGAGCCTGTAAGATACTCAAGGCCAACTGGTTATACTCAGTGCTTACCATGGTCAGTGGAGGTGCCTCAGGGGTCTCGTGTTGCCTAGGCATCCTTGCAGCTTCCTTGGCTGCTTGTTCCTCCTTGTCAGTGTCTCATGCTTCGTCTGTAGTGAGTTTGATGTATGCCTTTACCTTTACTATGGCAACCTCTTTCGAGAGCAGTAGTGCATCCATTAACTGTTTAATGAGGTGCTTATGTTTGACAGGAGTTCCTGCTGATGTAAGAAAGTCTCTTGCCCTCCATGTGGGGCTGTAGTCATGGGTCACCCAAAAACAGTATCTTGATGCTATGTAAACCGTGTATGTTTACCTTCTGCCCCTCTAAGCACCTCAATGAATGCCATCAACTCCACCTCTTTTGTAGACATGTGAGGAGGGAGTGGTTCTGCTATTATTACCTCATGCTGTGTGACCACTGCATACCCAGTGTAGAACTGGCCGTCCTCACCAATGCTCCTTGAACCTTCTACAAAAAGCTCAAAATCTGGATTAGTGAGAGGTACATGAGAAACATGTGAGAAATCTGCAGTTTCTTGAGCCATAAGAGCTAAGAGTTATACAATTTATATAAAATTTTCAAACAGTAGTGTACCAGTACTCTCCCCTTTTGAATCCACTACCTCAATCAGAGTTAGAGTAGCTGGAATCAAAGTCAAGAAAAGGAAAAAAAGTTTACTGTCAAACAGCCAAAATTTTTAAACTTCAATAACTTTTTAACTAAACAAAAGCAGACAATTTTGTTTATAGGGTAACATATAGAACCAGAAACACATGGGCTACTTACACAATGAACAAGTCTGTAGGAACCTGTTCACACACCACCAAGAAACTTGAAGACACAAAAGAGCACAGTAAGGTCAAAAAAAAAAAAAACAGTAAGAAGCAAGTGCTAGTCAAAAGATGGAAAAAACAGGGTATTTAGTTGATACTTTTTTTGCAAAAAAATGTATACTATGCTGCTCCACCAATCGTCAAAGTATACCCATATAGAGCAGTCCTACCTAATGTATATAATCCCTATCTGATGTATTTAAAAACCTGATCATCTGTATAGTACCTGTATAAGCAGGGTTCAGAGAGGGAATTTTCATGTGGACATGCTGGATGGAACAGCTTTGATGCAAATGACCCATAAGGAGTGGTGGACTCCCTAGTCTTGTAGAAACAAGAGAACAATTACAGAACCAGAAACACATGGGCTACTTGCACAATGAACAAGTCTGTAGGAACCTGTTCACACACCACCAAGAAACTTGAAGACACAAAAGAGCACAGTGAGGTAAAAAATACCCTGTTGTACAAAAAAAAATCACAGTAAGAAGCAAGTGCTAGTCAAAAGATGGAAAAAACATGGTAATTAGTTGATACGTTTTTTTGCAAAAAAATGTATACTAAGCTGCTCCACCAATCATCAAGGTATACCCATATAGAGCAGTCCTACCTAATGTATATAATCCCTATCTGATGTATTTAAAAACCTGATCATCTGTATAGTACCTGTATAAGCAGCGTTCAGAGACGGAATTTTCATGTGGACATGCTGTTGTTTAACTAAACAAAAGCAGACAATTTTGTTTATAGGGTAACATATACTTGAGGCATAGAACCTATGTGCAAATTTTCAACAGTTAGCAGAGTGCCAAGTTCATGTACCTTACTGCATTGTCTTATGTGGGGTACACCTTATCACTCTCAGAATTTCTGCTTTCAACTAACAATTGCACTTTCAGTTTCCTTCACCAATATAATACACTAGTTCAAACTGAGCATTTTTTTAAAACCATACATTTGATCCCACTTATCGACATACTTTACACATTCTGAATCGACTTAACATCACCTTCTATTGATCTGTCCTTGTGACAAACAAACAGTTCCTTTTTATATTTCAAATCCACTATGGAGAGCAAAAGATTTTGCAGACTGGGTGTAATCCTCTGGCTTCCGGTTGTTTTGGGGGCATCTGAATGGTATGTTATCAGGATACCAGAGATTATTCTCCTCTATGTGTACTCTAATGCTCCAGGGGTCCACCGAACAGTCCCGTGAACATTCAGTCGGAATATTTTGTAATATAGACATCTCACTGACAGAGGTCCAAACCCAGTACGCTCTTGACTATAACCGTTGTGGACAACTTTAATTATTCTACACCCCTCAGAAAATATCGCTAGCAACAGTCCAAATTTGCACTCAGGGTACGACATTTGCAAAATATTCGCCGGAGGCCGGCCTTTTACAATATTCCAGGTAATCTTAATTCCTATGCAAATACAAAAATTCCAAGAAGGGCAAAAGAAAAGCCTTCAGCACAATATAGATTGACGTATTTCGATGGTTGCTCACAATGTTTAGTACTGTACTCCATATGAAACATCAAAACGCACACGCATTTAATTAGAAGCCCTGTCTCTAACACAGATTCGTTTGATATGAAGGACCTGGCCGTCCGGACTTTGACGTGAATACAGGGCGTTGCCTTGCAAGGCTCTTGGGGTTTGGTTGAAATGGGAATCACTTATAAGGACATGGGTATTTACAAACCTAAGAACCCATCTAGTATACCCCTTTTTGCCTAAATCTTGTTCTCTCGTGCCTTTATGGTCCTTGGCAATACCTTGGTTAACCCCTTTACCCCCAAGGGTGGTTTGCACGTTAATGACCGGGCCAATTTTTACAATTCTGACCACTGTCCCTTTCTGAGGTTATAACTCTGGAACGCTTCAACGGATCCCAGTGATTCTGACATTGTTTTCTCGTGACATATTGTACTTCATGATAGTGATAAAAATTCTTTGATAGTACCTGCGTTTATTTGTGAAAAAATGGAAATTTGGCGAAAATTATGAAAATTTCGCAATTTTCCAACTTTGAATTTTTATGCAATTAAATCACAGAGATATGTCACACACAATACTTAATAAGTAACATTTCCCACATGTCTACTTTACATCAGCACAATTTTGGAACCAATTTTTTTTTTTTTGTTAGGGAGTTATAAGGGTTAAAATTTGACCAGCAATTTCTCATTTTTACAACACCATTTTTTTTTTAGGGACCGCATCTCATTTGAAGTCATTTTGAGGGGTCTATATGATATAAAATACCCAAGTGTGACACCATTCTAAAAACTGCACCCCTCATGGTGCTCAAAACCATATTCAAGAAGTTTATTAACCCTTCTGGTGCTTCACAGGAATTTTTGGAATGTTTAAATAAAAATGAACATTTAACTTTTTTTCACAAAAAATTTATTTCAGCTCCAATTTGTTTTATTTTACCAAGGGTAACAGGAGAAAATGGACCCCAAAAGTTGTTGTACAATTTGTCCTGAGTACACCGATACCCCATATGTGGGGGTAAACCACTGTTTGGGCGCATGACAGAGCTCGGAAGCGAAGGAGCGCCATTTGTCTTTTCAATGCAAAATTGACTGGAATCGAGATGGGACACCATGTTGCGTTTGGAGAGCCCCTGATGTGCCTAAACATTGAAGCCCCCCACAAGTGACACCATTTTGGAAAGTAGACCCCCTAAGGAACTTATCTAGAGGTGTGGTGAGCGCTTTGACCCACCAAGTGCTTCACAGAAGTTAATAATGCAGAACCGTAAAAATAAAAAATCATATTTTTTCACAAAAATTATATTTTCGCCCCCAATTTTTTATTTTCCCAAGGGTAAGAGAAGAAATTGGACCCCAAAAGTCATTGTACAATTTGCCCTGAGTACGGTGATACCCCATATGTGGGGTAAACCACTGTTTGGGCGCATGGGAGAGCTCGGAAGGGAAGGAGCGCCGTTTGACTTTTCAATGCAAAATTGACAGGAATTGAGATGGGACGCCATGTTGCGTTTAGAGAGCCACTGATGTGCCTAAACATTGAAACCCCCCACAAGTGACACCATTTTGGAAAGTAGACCCCCTAAGGAACTTATCTAGATGTGTTTTGAGCGCTTTGACCCACCAAGGGCTTCACAGAAGTTTATAATGCAGAGCTGTAAAAATAAAACAAAAATTTTTTCCCAAAAAAATAATTTTTTAGCCCCCAGTTTTGTATTTTCCCGAGGGTAACAGGAGAAATTGGACCCCAAAATTTGTTGTCCAATTTGTCCTGAGTACGCTGATACCCCATAAGTAGGGGAAACCACTGTTTGGGCGCATGGGAGGGCTCGGAAGGGAAGGAGCTCCATTTGGAATGCAGACTTAGATGGAATGGTCTGCAGGTGTCACATTGCGTTTGCAGAGCCCCTAATGTACCTAAACAGTAGAAACCCCTCACAAGTGACACCATTTTGGAAACTAGACACCCTAAGGAACTCATCTAGATGTGTTGTTAGAGCTTTGAAACCCCAAGTGTTTCACTACAGTTTGTAATGCAGAGCCGTGAAAAAAAAAAAAACTTTCCCCAAAAAATTATTTTTTAGCCCCCAGTTTTGTATTTTCCCGAGGGTAATAGGAGAAATTCGACCCCAAAAGTTGTTCTCCAATTTGTCCTGAGTACGCTGATACCCCATATGTGGGGGGAACCAATGGGGAACCACTGTTTGGGCACATGGGAGAGCTCGGAAGGGAAGGAGTGCCATTTGGAATGCAGACTTAGATGGAATAGTCTGCAGGCGTCATATTGCGTTTGCAGAGCCCCTAATGTACCTAAACAGTAGAAACCCCCCACAAGTGACCCCATATTAGAAACTAGACCCCCCAGGGAACTCATCTAGATGTGTTGAGAACTTTGAACCCCCAAGTGTTTCACTACAGTTTCTAACGCAGAGCCGTGAAAATAAAAAATCTTTTTTTTTCCCACAAAAATTATTTTATTTTTTAGCCCCCAGTTTTGTATTTTCCCAAGGGTAACAGGAGAAATTGGACCCCAAAAGTTGTTGTCCTATTTGTCCTGAGTACGCTGATACCCCATATGTTGGGGTAAACCCCTGTTTGGGCACACGGGAGAGCTCGGAAGGGAAGGAGCACTGTTTTACTGTTTCAACGCAGAATTGGCTGGAATTGAGATCGGACACCATGTCGTCTTTGGAGAGCCCCTGATGTGCCTAAACAGTGGAACCCCCCAATTATAACTGAAACCCTAATCAAAACACACCCCTAACCCTAATTCCAACGGTAACCCTAACCACACCTCTAACCCTGACACACCCCTAACCCTAATCCCAACCCTATTCCCAACTGTAAATGTAATCTAAACCCTAACTTTAGCCCCAACCCTAACCGTAGCCCCAACCCTAGCCCTAACCCTAGCCCTAATAGGAAAATGGAAATAAATACATTTTTTTAAATTTTTCCCTAACTAAGGGGGCGATGAAGGGGGGTTTGATTTATTTTTATAGCGGGTTTTTTAGCGGATATTTATGATTGGCAGCCGTCACACACTGAAAGACGCTTTTTATTGCAAAAAATATTTTTTGCATTACCACATTTTGAGAGCTATCATTTTTCCATATTTGGGTCCACAGAGTGATATGAGGTTTTGTTTTTTGCGGGACGAGTTGATGTTTTTATTGGTAACATTTTCGGGCACGTGACATTTTTTGATCGCTTTTTATTCCGATTTTTGTGAGGAAGAATGACCAAAAACCAGCTATTCATGAATTTCATTTGGGGGAGGCGTTTATACCGTTCCGCGTTTGGTAAAATTGATAAAGCAGTTTTATTCTTCGGGTCAGTACGATTACAGCGACACCTCATTTATATTTTTTTATGTTTTGGCGCTTTTATACGATAAAAACTATTTTACAGAAAAAAAGAATTATTTTTGCATCGCTTTATTCTCAGGACTATAACTTTTTTATTTTTTTGCTGATGATGCTGTATGGCGGCTCGTTTTTTGCGGGACAAGATGACGTTTTCAGTGGTACCATGGCTATTTATATCTGTTTTTTTGATCGCGTGTTAGCGTTGTTTTTTGCCTCTTTTTTTTTTTTTTTCTTACGGTGTTTACTGAAGGGGTTAACTAGTGGGCCAGTATTATAGGTCGGGTCGTTACGGATGCGGTGATACTAAATATGTGCACTTTTATTGGTTGTTTTTTTTTATTTAGATGAAGAAATATATTTATGGGAATAATATTTTTTTTTTCATTATTTAGGAATATTTTTTTTTTTTTTTTTACACATTTGGAAAAAATTTTTTTTAACTTTTTAACTTTGCCCCAGGGGGGGACATCACAGATCAATGATCTGACAGTTTGCATAGCACTCTGTCAGATCACTGATCTGACTTACAGTGCTGCAGGCTTCACAGTGCCTGCTCTGAGCAGGCGCTGTGAAGCCACCTCCCTCCCTGCAGGACCCGGATCCGCGGCCATCTTGGATCCGGGCCTGGAGCAGGCAGGGAGGGAGGTAAGACCCTCGCAGCAACGCGATCACATCGCGTTGCTGCGGGGGGCTCAGGGAAGCCCGCAGGGAGCCCCCTCCCTGCGCGATGCTTCCCTGTACCGCCGGCACATCGCGATCATCTTTGATCGCGGTGTGCCGGGGGTTAATTACCGGGGGCGGTCCGTGACCGCTCCTGGCACATAGTGCCGGATGTCAGCTGCGATAAGCAGCTGACACCCGGCCGCGATCGGCGGCGCTCCCCCCGTGAGCGCTGCCAATCGCATATGACGTATTATTCCGTCCATGGGAATTAAGGCCCACCCCACATGGGCGGAATAGTACGTCTAATGGCAGAAAGGGGTTAATTTGCACCTACCATAACTGACATTGTCATCATTAATGGATCTTCTGAAACATACACAACCCACACAACGTCTGCAGATCATTTAGCACAGTTGCTTCACTTGCAAAATATTAGTTAGAAACAAAACATCTGGTTTCAGCTCATCTCATTCATACAACTGTGACTATGTTTTTTTACTTATTAGCGTTCCTTTGTTTTATCGTGGAGCCAGTTGACCAAAGATCACACCTAATCGGACTCCCTTATGCAATCAGGATTTTTATTCTCAAATCCTTATCTTACACATGGCATACAAATTCAAGGAGTCTCGTGTATCAGTCACCTTCTTTCATACACAATTATTTGCTCAGACAAAGTTAATCCCTTTCACAGCTACATGGCTTTCACTGTCTTTCCCTATTTCTGTGCCCTGCCCCCCCCCCCCCCCTTCTTCCTGGTGCTCTCTGCTATCTGTATTCTCTACTTCTGCCTACCTTTTCTGTCTGGTTGATGTTCTAATTTGCTCCTTATCGTAAAACACACAAGCGCCCACTTCTCACCGGCCCCTAATATTTGGCTGTCTATAACGCCCTAACTATCCACACTTTACGTGACCTAAACTGCATTCACAGTGCAGGTGTGCAGAAACGTAATTCCCCTTTTCCACTCGTTTAGTAACCCATACTGACCTCTCAGCTCATAGGTGTGCAGGCTACAGGGATAATGATTAGTGATTTGGCCCTTGTGACTGCCGCAGCATCACTTCATTAATCCCACTCAGGCCTCCTAGTAAGAAATGGCATGTTCCTCAGATTTTAAATCTCAGCAAACACAGATATCTTCTATGTCAACCAGAGAGCAAAAACAAGCTAACAATAGGCAAACTAGTATGACTTAACCTATCTCAAGATCTCTTAGCATCCTATGGGAGAAGCTAGTATGCACATATAGGACAAGACATACAGATGTGACCCCTGACTCAGGGTGCCCGCTGGGTCACCAGAGAGAACTGCAGAGGACCTATCCCGATTCAATCGGTTTTTTACACCGTATCTCTATCACTCCCCTAGAGGACGTCTCCTCAAGGTTCAATCACACACTCACTCTTCAGTCATACGCTAGACAGTTAAGGCTACGTTCACACTAGCGTTGTGCGCCGCTGCGTCGGCGACGCGACGCATAACGCAACGAAAAACGTGTGCACACGCACGCAAAAACGCTGCGTTTTTCGACGCGTGCGTCGTTTTTTTACGAAAATCGGACGCAAGAAAAATGCAACTTGTTGCGTTTTCTTGGTCCGACGCTAGCGTCAAAAAAGATGCACGTGTCGGAAAACGCAACAAGCAAAAACGCATGCGTCCCCCATGTTAAACATAGGGGCGCATGACGCGTGCGTCGCCGCTGCGTCACCCGACGCTAGCGCGACGCACACTAGCCGAACGCTAGTGTGAACGTAGCCTAACAGAACATATAACAGAGATAGCAGCACATAAAACTGACCAATCCAACCTGCCTTTTAGATATCACTAGGATAGTCTATGGTTGTTTGCCAAACAATATGAGCTGGTCATGTAAGAAGACTCGACTATAGCATACCCAGAATCCGGTCTGCAGACTGTGAGACAGATGGAGACACAGAGATATTATAAGAAACGAAGGTTCTTACCTTCACTGGTGATGTAATCTGTCTTTCTCTCTGCACCTCAGGTCTGTCAGCTGCCGGGTTCCAGATATTGGGGAGTCTTGTTTCGACCAGCCCGCCTAGGACCCCAAAATGTTAGGTTGGTCTGCAAGTCAGAACATCAGGGATATTGGATGGTTGCCTGATCATGAGATTGTTTAACGAGTGATGGACAGAGACAGAGCCATACACTTTAACCCCTTTCTGACATTAGACGTACTATCCCGTCGAGGTGGGGTGGGCCCCTATGACCACCGATGGGATAGTACGTCATACGCGATCGGCCGCGCTCACGGGTGGAGCGCGCCCGATTGCGGCCGGGTGTCAGCTGCCTATCGCAGCTGACATCCGGCACTATATGCCAGGAGCAGTCACGGACCGCCCCCGTCACATTAACCCCCGGCACACCGCGATCAAACATGATCGCGATGTGCCGGCGGTACAGGGAAGCATCGTGCAGGGAGGGGGCTCCCTGTGGGCTTCCCTGAGCCCCCCGCAGCAACGCGATGTGATCGCGTTGCTGCGAGGGTCTTACCTCCCTCCCTGCCTGCTCCAGGCCCGGATCCAAGATGGCCACGGATCCGGGTCCTGCAGGGAGGGAGGTGGCTTCACAGCGCCTGCTCAGAGCAGGCACTGTGAAGCCTGCAGCACTGTAAGTCAGATCAGTGATCTGACAGAGTGCTATGCAAACTGTCAGATCATTGATCTGTGATGTCCCCCCCTGGGGCAAAGTAAAAAAAAAATTTCCAAATGTGTAAAAAAAAAAAAAAAAAAAATATTCCTACATAATGAAAAAAAAATATTATTCCTAAAAATACATTTCTTTATCTAAATAAATAAAAAAAAACAATAAAAGTACACATATGTAGTATTGCCGCGTCCGTAACGGCCCGACCTATAAAACTGGCCCACTAGTTAACCCCTTCAGTAAACACCGTAAGGAAAAAAAAAGAGGCAAAAAACAACGCTTTATTATCATACCGCCGAACAAAAAGTGGAATAACACGCGATCAAAAAGACAGATGTAAATAGCCATGGTACCGCTGAAAATGTCATCTTGTCCCGCAAAAAACGAGCCGTGATACAGCATCATCAGCAAAAAAATTAAAAAGTTATAGTCCTGAGAAGAAAGCAATGCAAAAATAATTATTTTTTCTATAAAATAGTTTTTATCGTGTAAAAGCGCCAAAACATGAGTGTGCTGGAGCCCTGGATTTGATTTCCTGCAGCAGCCGGAGAATCAGGTGTGCTTGGCAGGAGCGGGGGGGGGGGGGGGGGGGGTCAGCTTCTGTAAACTGCAGAGGGTAAACATCTCCTCCTTCCCCCTGCTATTGTTTGCTTATGTGATACGATCTGATACTTCTGGCTGGGCATACAGATTTAGTGAGCTTGCAGATTACAGCTCTCTGCTGCCACCCTGTGTCCTGTTTATGTATTGTGCTAAATGCACATAAGAAAATACTGTTGAGGGTACAGTGCCCGGAGTGGTGGGACACGACGAGCTCCCCCCTCTGGCTCTCTCTGAAAACATCTATCACGCCAGGCACCCCAAGAAGGGGATAATGAATATAAAATTTGGCACCCAAGAGGCGCATGCGCGAAGCTCGATAACGGCGGTTTGGCGGCACTGAGCTCCGCTCCCCCTTGAGCCCATAACCACCCATATTAGCACGCCGACAGCCATAAAAAGGGCACCGGAGGCCTTCTCACCTGTTCTGGGCACCGGTGCACCACCATGCCGAAGAAAGGAGCCCCCACTCAGCCGGTTAGCCGCTCGATAGCAGATCTTCTGACCGATCCTAGCAGCTTCAAAATGGCCACCGCGGTCCCGGCTTCGGATGATACTAATCCCCTCATCATGCAGCAGGACGCTGCGGGAGACGGCGAGGAGAGGCTGGCTCGGGAGGACGCTGTAGTGCCCACAGCAGCACTTATTAAAACCCTCCAGGAGACATTTAGGCAGGAACTAGCCATAGCCATGAAATCAGTCACAGCACAAATGCAGGAGATACTGCAGCGTACCTCCTCATTAGAGGATAAAATGGACACGGTGGCAGACGCGCTTGAGGAAGACCAGGAGCAAATAAAACAGCAAATGGAGCGCATACATGAGCTGGAAATTAAATGTGAGGACTATGAAAATCGATCACGGAGAAGTAACCTCCGTATAAGGGGTCTCCCTGAATCAGTAGTGACACTGAAAGAGACTGCATCTGCCCGATTCACTGCCCTTCTTCCACAGGCAGACCAGGCCACGCTACACATCACTAGGATACACAGAGCGCTGGGCAAACCGAGGTCTGATAATGTCCCAAGGGATGTAATCCTGAAGTTACACTACGAAGAGACCAGAGACCTCATTTTAACAGCAGCACGGGACCTCCCAAATCTTCCGGGTGTTCCATGCTCAGTCCGCCTATATGCTGACATTGCTCCCGCCACCCTGAACAGGCGCAGGGAGTTTAGACCACTCACTGCAGCATTGCAAGCTGCTAAAATAAAGTATAGATGGGGCTTCCCATTCGCTCTGTCTTTCTCCCATGACAACAAGCACTTCACATGTCGGTCTCTTGCGGAGGGAAAACGCATGATCGAACAGATGGGCATCAGGATTCCAGATGATCTACAACCACTGCCTCAGAGGAAACCCAGACCAACTAGGGAGTGGAAAGAGGTCCCAAGAGTGACAAGAAGCCAGCGTGTGAACATCACTTGAAAGATCATTAACAGTGTGGCGGCCTAATTTAACATTATCTAACTTTGCTTCTATTTACGCTCAACACCTATGAGAGTGGATTATCACCCATGAAAGGGTGGTCTTGGTTGCCTGGATGGAGTTGGAGGATTTCACTTTCTCCCAAAGGAATTTATTCACATCCCCTCCTCCCCCCCCTCCCCTCTTTTCCCCTTCCCCTCCCCTCTTTTCCCCTCTCCCTATCCTCTCCCCCCCCCCTTTTTTTTTTTTTTTCTTCTTTTAGATTTATTATTTTCACCTGTCCACAATACAATCTGATATGGGAAGTCGACGTAAATCTTTTCACGAGGCCCAATAATTTTTCGAAGTTATATTAATACCTTAATATGGGATCTCGTGACCTGCAGCAATATGAAGGGGTTGGGCTTGTTGGGGGGGGTTTTTACATGTTGCCCAATTTTGGTGAAGTCTGGTTTTTCCCACATAATATGGGTCACCAGTTCGCCAAGTTGTGTGGGCTTCCAGCCCACTTGCATATATCTCTATGTTTTGTGTTGTCCTGTCTCGTCTTCTTTCCCTCCCCCTCTCTTGTATTTACGTTGTATAGGATCGTAGATCTCTGCTCTGGATGCTTTACCTCTTTACATGGACTCCACGTGGATCGATATCGGAAGATGTGTGGGGTCGGGGGAAAATTTAGGGGTAAGCTATCATATGCAACACTAACCCAATCCATTTATGTGTAGGGTCCTATCCCACAATGTGAGGGGGTTTAATTCCCCCATCAAGCGTAAAAAAGCCTTCCTGGACTATAAAAAACAAAATCCTGATATTCTTTGTCTTCAGGAAACGCATTTCTCCACCTCATCATGTCCAAGGTACTTTGACCAAAACTATTCCCGTGGATTTACATCATCAGGCCCAAACAAGACAAAAGGAGTAGCAATACTCCTCAAAAACAATTTTCCAATACAGATTACGAGTTCTCTTTCAGATGATGAGGGTAGGTTCTTAATTCTATTAGGCACATTACAAGGGCAAAAACTCTGTATAATAAATAGCTATTTCCCGGCCTCCACTCAGGTTCTAGTTTTTAAATACATTTTAAACAAGCTAGATACCTACTCATTCCAGCACCTGATCTGGTGCGGGGATTTCAATTTCACGATAAATCCAACATAGATAGCAACGCCATAAGACGCACTGACATCACTAAAAATGAGAGGAAAAGAGTTCTCCGATTACTGAAGGACCATCACCTAGCAGACTTATGGAGAGAGATGAATGGCAATAATAGAGGTTATACGTACTACTCCCCCGCTCACAAAACATACTCTAGGATAGATCTTCAGCTGAAAAAAACCTCCTCACTTCCCACAGTCCTATACTCACGCCATGTACATTCTGCATGGTATGATCATGATGCCGTTCTCTCGGTATTCAAATTCAACGTGTCCACCTCTAGCTTATACAGATGGAGACTTAATGAATCACTACTTACTGACCCTGTAATCACAAATACAATTAAGGATGAATTAACCGAATACTTTAAATTTAATAGCTCAGGAGACGTATCCCCTGGAATTGTCTGGATGGCACACAAGAAATACATAACGGGCTCGCTGATTAAGTTGGCAGCCCAAAAGAAAAAAGCAAGAACAGAACTTCAGACTAGATTAGAAAACAAATTAGCAAAATTAGAGCAGGCCAATCAGATGTCTACTTCCCTCTACCTCTCTAAACAAATTCAGGAAACTAAAATTCAATTAGATGCCGTCCTCACCAATAGGACTGAGAAGGCATTAACTTGGACACAAGCCAAATTTTATAAATTCGCTAATAAGCCGAGTAAACTGTTAGCCCGCAAGTTACGTTCTAGGGAAATGATCAACACGATTTTCTCGATAAAAGATAGCTCGGGAAGGATTTCGTCCCATCCAGACAAAATATATAGGACATTCCATGAATATTACCAAAACCTATACGCCCAGCCCAGACCCCTATCGCCTCACCCGATACAACAATTTTTACAAAACCTTCACCTGCCTAAAATTACAGACGCACTAGCTAAACAACTCCACTCCGAAATATCTATTGAGGAGATTCAATCAGTCATTAAAACGCTGAAAAAGGGGAAGGCCCCTGGCCCTGATGGGCTCACGGCCATATATTACCAAAAATTTGCAGAAATTCTCTCACCCCATATCAAAAAATTTGGAGATGCTCTCCTTCACGGCTCAAAAATGCTGCCGGAGTTCCTAGTTTCTCATGTTACGGTTCTACCCAAGCCAAAAAAAGACCATTTATTGACCAAAAACTTTAGGCCTATTTCATTATTAAACTTGGATTTAAAAATATTCACTGCAATTATTACAAGTAGAATAAATCACATACTGCCCGCTCTAATTCACAGAGATCAGGTAGGGTTCATACCGTCTAGGCAGGCCCCGGATAATATAAGACGTAATATTAACCTTATTCACACGGCAAATTCTCGCAAGGAACAACTTTTAATATTAGCCTTGGATATTGAGAAGGCATTCGACTCGCTCTCCTGGAATTACCTCTTCCATGTCCTTTCTAAATTTGGTTTCACTCGGGAGTTCGTAGAATGTATTAAATTACTTTATGATTACCCCACAGCATATTTAAAACTCCCAACATTAAAGCCTTCACCCATATCTATCCAACGTGGTACCAGACAGGGATGCCCTCTCTCCCCGGCGCTATTTGCTCTAGCCATGGAGCCTTTGGCAGAAGCCATTAGAACAAATCAGAACATCACTGGGTTGTCTAATCTAGGCGAACAATATAAAGTAAGCTTGTTCGCAGATGACCTCCTGTTGGCTATTACCAACCCTCATATAACGATCCCCAATCTCCTTTCTCTACTCCATACATTTGAAGACATCTCAGGACTTAAAATTAATATAGATAAATCGGAAGCTCTTTTTCTCAATACTAGTAAAGCTGTACAGGATACTATCACTTCCCAATTTAAATTTACAAAGAGGGACAACTACCTAACCTACTTGGGAATAAATATTACAACCAATAGGGCGACCCTTTACAAGTGGAACTACACGCCACTTATACAGAATCTCCACACTGACTTGTCCAGATGGGCATCACTGAACCTATCTTGGCTGGGTAGAATCCATACTGTAAAAATGGTGACTCTTCCTCGGTTTTTGTACCTTTTTAGATCCCTCCCAATACCGATCTCAGCTAAAACTTTTGCAGGCCTCCACGCTACGATCTCTAAATTCGTATGGCAGAACAAAAGGGCCAGAATCCCCCAAAAATTAATGTTCTTCCACAGAAGACATGGTGGAGTTTCGCTCCCAAATCTATCCCTTTACTACAAAGCAGCACAAATAGCACAACTAACGAATATCTGCGCCCAAAATAACAAACCAAGGTGGGTTCACTTGGAGTCACATCTTATTAAGCCGCTTTCATTACCAGGCCTAATGTGGTCTACGGGAAAAATCCCCAAAGAACTTTTTATAACAGCTCCTTATACAGCCCACTCTTTCAGTTTATGGAGAAGAGTTAGATTCAAACACTCGTTGCAATCTGATCCCTCACCTTTGACCTCTATATTAGGTAACCCGATGTTTACACCTGGTCTCGATCCACATTTATATACATGGTGGATATTGAGGGGGATTACCACAATTAAGCACCTATGCAACCCTTTCAATGTCCTGATGGATAGAACAGAGTTCATAAGGAAGTTTGAACCCCCGATTAGAGAAACAATGCACATCAATCAGGTCTTACATTTTGCAGGTGGTCTAACCCAAGGTAAACGTCCCGTTCCCGTCTCCGGGTATGAACAAAAGTGCCTTTCCGATCCAATGGGAAGAGGGACGATATCTTTGCTTTACTCAATTATAAACCCACCCTATGATCAGGAGAAATTGGGATTCATGAGACGGTGGGAGGAGGAGTTGGGTGTCGAGCTGCCGGTGGAGGCTTGGAGGAGGTGCTGTGACACGCTATCTAAGGGCAGCCACCAATCATCATTAGTAGAAACCTCGATCAAGGTCCTTCATAGGACATATCTTGTGCCCACTAAACTCCATAGCATATTCCCGAATGTCTCAGAATTATGCTTTCGGGGATGTAACTTACCTGGGGATATGAAACATATATGGTGGACGTGCCCAGTGGTGTCCAACTTATGGCAACAGATAAATCTGCTAGTAGACCAATTGGCTGGGAGAAAAACCAATTTGGATGCCTCTGTTTTTCTGCTTGGGACGAGACACCCGACTCTTCCTAAAAACCTATTTAAGTTGGTTACCTTTCTTTTTATGGCTACTAAAATACACATTGCTTCGAAATGGAGGTCTCCCACATTGTCGCTACGAATGGTCAAGGAAAGGATGACTAACATCATGTTTTATGAACGCATTGAGGCTACTAGAAATGATATGTGGGATCAGTTTTTTAAGATATGGAGCCCATGGATGGACTTGCAGCCTAATTTACTCCTGAGTCGGACTCTACGTCTGTCCCCATAGTGATTCGATCTGTGGGGACAAAGTTTGTTACAAATTAA
This sequence comes from Ranitomeya imitator, assembly GCF_032444005.1. NCBI lineage: Eukaryota > Metazoa > Chordata > Amphibia > Anura > Dendrobatidae > Ranitomeya > Ranitomeya imitator. The sequence continues at coordinate 304,923,905 of NC_091283.1, forward strand.
AATCTAAATGCAGACCCCCTTACCCTCCATGTTTATTCCTTGTGTTGTCTTTGTAGTGTCCCCCCTTACATGCATGATAGGTATGTGTTCTTTTATTTCTCGTTAATAGACTCCCCTGCGAGGGAGCATACTCACATTTAAACTACGTTTTATAATTGTTGAATGTTGAAATTTCAATAAAACTTTTTGAAACTAAAAGCACCAAAACATAAAAAAAATATAAATGAGGTGTCGCTGTAATTGCACTGACCCGAAGAATAAAACTGCTTTATCAATTTTACCAAACTCGGAATGGTATAAACGCCTCCCCCAAAAGAAATTCATGAATAGCTGGTTTTTGGTCATTCTGCCTCACAAAAATCGGAATAAAAAGCGATCAAAAATGTCACGTGCCCGAAAATGTTACCAATAAAAACATCAACTTGTCCCGCAAAAAACAAGACCTCACATGATTCTGTGGACCAAAATATGGAAAAATTATAGCTCTCAAAATGTGGTAACGCAAAAAATATTTTTTGCAACTAAAAGCGTCTTTCAGTGTGTGACGGCTGCCAATCATAAAAATCCGCTAAAAAACCCGCTATAAAAGTAAAACAAACCCCCCTTCATCACCCCTTTAGTTAGGAAAAATTAAAAAAATGTATTTATTTCCATTTTCCCATTAGGGCTAGGGTTAGGGCTAGGGTTAGGGCTATCTGCAAAGAGTTTGTATGTTCTCTCCGTGTTTGCGTGGGTTTCCTCCGGGCACTCCGGTTTCCTCCCACATTCCAAAGACATACTGATAGGGATTCTAGATTGTGAGCCCCATCGGGGACAGTGATGATAATGTGTGCAAAACTGTAAAGCGCTGCGGAATATGTTAGCGCTATATAAAAATAAAGATTATTAAAGATTATTATTAGGGTTAGGGCTAGGGTTAGGGTTGGGGCTAGGGTTAAGGCTACAGTTAGGGTTGGGGCTAAAGTTAGGGTTAGGGTTGGGGCTAAAGTTAGGGTTTAGATTACATTTACAGTTGGGAATAGGGTTGGGATTAGGGTTAGGAGTGTGTTATGAACTGGTGGTTTAGGAGCAACATGGGACGAGCTCTGAAGGAGGTGGTACCTGTACTGGCCGCAGTCCCTAAGCTCAACACAACACTAGAAGTAGCCGTGGGATGCTCCTGTCACTCCCTAGGCACCTCGTCACAGCCTGAATTAACTACCCCTAAAGATAGAAACAGGAAAACTATCTTGCCTCAGAGAAAATCCCCAAAGCATAGATAGCCCCCCACAAGTAATGACTGTGAGTGGAGAGGGAAAAGACATACACAGAATGAAACCAGGATGTAGCACAGGAGGCCAGTCTAGCTAGATAGATAGGACAGGATAGAATACTGTGCGGTCAGTATTAAAAACTACAAAAATCCACACAGAGTTTACAAAAATCTCCACACCTGACTAAAGGTGTGGAGGGTAAATCTGCTTCCCAGAGCTTCCATCTTAACTGAATTAATCCATACTGACAGGCTGGACAAAACATAGAATGCACAGAGCGAATAAGTCCACAACATGTGGACAGAAAAGAGCAAAGCAAGGACTTATCTTTGCTGAACTGGTCAGGATATCAGGGAAATCCAAGAGAGATGTGAATCCAACCAGGAACCATTGACAAGTGGCACTGGCTGAAGGAAAGAGCCAGGCATAAATAGCCGAGCAGAAAGACAATCAGTGGAAGCAGCTGCAGACCGCTAAATCCAAGGAGCAGCCATTCCACTTAAAACCACCCGAGGGAGCCCAAGAGCAGAACTCACAACAGGAGTGTGTCAGGGTTAGAGGTGTGGTTAGGGTTACTGTTGGGATTAGTGTTAGGGGTGTGTTTGGATTAGGGTTTCAGTTATAATTGGGGGGGTTTCCACTGTTTAGGCACTTCAGGGGCTCTCCAAACCCGACATGGCGTCCGATCTCAATTCCAGCCAATTCTGCGTTGAAAAAGTAAAACAGTGCTTCTTCCCTTCCGAGCTCTCCTGTGTGCCCAAACAGTGGTTTACCCCAACATATGCAGTATCAGCGTACTCAGGACAAATAGGACAACAACTTTTGGGGTCCAATTGCTCCTGTTGCCCTTGGGAAAATACAAAACTGTGGGCTAAAAAATAATTTTTGGGGGAAAGTTTTTTTTTTTTTTTATTTTCACGGCTCTGCGTTACAAACTGTAGTGAAACACTTGGGGGTTCAAAGCTCTCACAACACATCTAGATGAGTTCGTTAGGGGGTCTAGTTTCCAAAATGGTGTCACTTGTGGGGGTTTCTACTGTTTAGGTACATTATGGGCTCTGCAAATGCAATGTGACACCTGCAGACCATTCCATCTAAGTCTGCATTCCAAATGGCGCTCCTTCCCTTCCGAGCCCTCCCATGCGCCCAAACAGTGGTTCCCCCACATATGGTGTATCATCGCACTCAGGACAAATTGGGCAACAAATTTTGAGGTCCAATTTATCCTGTTACCCTCGGGAAAATACAAAACTGGGGGCTAAAAAAATAATTTTTGTGGGAAAAAATGTTTGTTTTATTTTTACGGCTCTGCATTATAAACTTCTGTGAAGCACTTGGTGGGTCAAAGTGCTCACCACACCTCTAGATAAGTTCCTTAGGGGGTCTACTTTCCAAAATGGTGTCACTTGTGGGGGCTTTCAATGTTTAGGCACATCAGTGGCTCTCCAAACGCAACATGGCGTCCCATCTCAATTCCTGTCAATTTTGCATTGAAAAGTCAAACGGCGCTCCTTCCCTTCTGAGCTCTCCCATGCGCCCAAACAGTGGTTTACCCCCACATATGGGGTATCAGCGTACTCAAGACAAATTGTACAACAACTTTTGGGGTCCATTTTCTCCTGTTACCCTTAGTAAAATAACACAAATTGGAACTGAAGTAAATTTTTTGTGAAAAAAGTTAAATGTTTATTTTTATTTAAACATTCCAAAAATTCCTGTGAAGCACCAGAAGGGTTAATAAAGTTCTTGAATATGGTTTTGAGCACCTTGAGGGGTGCAGTTTTTAGAGTGGTGTCACACTTGGGTATTTTCTATCATATAGACCCCTCAAAATGACTTCAAATGAGATGTGGTCCCTAAAAAAAAAAAATGGTGTTGTAAAAATGAGAAATTGCTGGTCAACTTTTAACCCTTATAACTCCCTAACAAAAAAAAATTTTGGTTCCAAAATTGTGCTGATGTAAAGTAGACTTGTGGGAAATGTTACTTATTAAGTATTTTGTGTGCCATATCTCTGTGATTTAATTGCATAAAAATTCAAAGTTGGAAAATTGCGAAATTTTCATAATTTTCGCCAAATTTCCATTTTTTTCACAAATAAATGCAGGTACTATCAAATAATTTTTACCATTATCATGAAGTACAGTATGTCACGAGAAAACAATGTCAGAATCACTGGGATCCGTTGAAGCGTTCCAGAGTTATAACCTCATAAAGGGACAGTGGTCAGAATTGTAAAAATTGGCCCTGTCATTAACGTGCAAACCACCCTTGGGGGTAAAGGGGTTAATCAATTATACCTTGCCTTATATACTCTTTTGAGTGGGCATATACATTCTAATCATGTGCAAATCAGCTGTTTATTACAAATGAGATCATCATTAATAGTGTTGAGCAATACCTTCCGATATCCAGAAGTATCGGTATCGGATTGGATCGGCCGATATCCAAAAAATATCGGATATCGCTGATACCGATACCCGATACCAATGCAAGTCAATGGGACACAAATATCGGAATAAGCCTTTTCTGTCCTTCTACATCCTGTTCCGGAGGGGGGAAGATTGTGGGCGATGAATGGGCGGAAACTGTGCGTGTCTGTGTGTGCGGGCAGGGTCTGTGCTGGCCTGCCGGGGATCTGTACAGGCCTCTCGGGGGTCTGTGCGTGCCTGCCGGGGGTCTGTGCGTGCCTGCTGGGGCTCTGTGCGGACCTGCCGGGGGGTCTGTACGGGCCTGCCGGGGCTCTGTGCGGCGTGCCGGGGCTCTGTGCGGCGTGCTGGGGCTCTGTGCGGCGTGCCGGGGCTCTGTGCGGCGTGCCGGTGCTCTGTGCGGCATGCCGGAGCTCTGTGTGGGCCTGCCGGGGCTCTGTGCGGGCTGCCTGGGGTCTGTCCGTGTGTGCAGGCATCGTCCGATGGGACTACAAGTCCTATCGGACGATGCCTGCTACAGTGACAGTGACTGACACATTAGCCAATGATGGGACAGTAGTAGTCCCATCATCCGGCTAATGTGTTGAATGAAAAACAAAGAAAACATACATGCTACATACATACTACATACATTACATACATACAGCCATACAGTACATTAAACATAGAGTTCATACTCACCATTACTTGTCACTTTGTTCCCCGAAGCCAGTGTCATCTGTAAAAAAAATATGAATATAACAAAAAACCAATATACTCCCTGTCCGCAGAAATCCACGAGTGTCCCACAACGATCTCCAGGAACACAATGACGGGAGGAAGGTATCCTTCCGCACTGTATTCCTCCGCCGCTGAAAAATAAAATTGTCCCTAGCCTCACTTTTGGCATTGCTGTGAGAAATTTTCCCACACAGCAATTAACATAAAGTGAGACTTTGAACTATAGTAACCTCAGTGATGCACTGCAGGAGCCATTGTCTCCTGTCAGTGTGTCACTGAGGGTCCTATAGAACAGTGGCATCACCCCATATCACTGTTCTATAGGGGAGATCGTCGTGGGACACTCGTTATTAATTGGACTACGATGGACAGGTAGTATACGGTTAATTATTTTACGGTTTTTGCAGGCGCTGACGTATGGTAAGTATGGTTAAATGAAGAATATTAAAATACTTTTTTCCTAATGTGTGTGTGTGTTTTATTAACCCTTTATTACTATTGGATTAATAATGGATAGGCGTCTTATTGACGCATCTCCGTTATTAACCTGGCTTAATGTCACCTTGCAATAGGAAGGTGACATTAACCCCTTATTACCCCATATCCCACCGCTACACGGGAGTGGGAAGAGAGGGGCTAAGTGTCAGAATTGGCGCATCTCACAGATGCGCCATTTTGGGGGCGGCTGCGGACTGGTATTTGTAGCCGGGGGGGCAATATCCATGGCCGCTCTCTAGGCTATGAATATCAGCTCGCAGCTGTCTGTGTAGCCTTTCTGATTATAAAATATAGGGGGACCCTCACGTTATTTTTTTGGGGGTCCCCCTATTTTAATAGCCAGTAAAGGACACGCAGACAGCTGCGGGCTGATATTCATAGCAGGCTACAAATATTGGACCCCGGCCGTCAGCTTTCCCCCTCTGGCGCAGAAAATTGAGCGGGAGCCCAGCCTTTTTTTTGTTTTTTTATTTAAATTCAATGCTCATTAAGGTCTCTTTCACACTTGCGTCGGTACGGGTCCGTCGCTATGCGTCTGTCCGACGTACCAACACACATGGTGAAATTTGTGCACGACGTGGGCAGCGGATGCAGTTTTTCAATGCATCTGCTGCCCATTCTGAAGTCCGGGGAGGAGAAGGCGGAGTTTCAGATGCGCATGCACGGTAAAAAATAGCGGATGCGACGGACAATAAAACCTTCACTTGAACGTTTTTTCGTGCCGACGGTTCGCCAAAACACGATGGATCCGTTGCACGATGGACGCGACGTGTGGACATCCGTCGTGATCCGTTGCTAATACAAGTCTATGGGTAAAAAACGCATCCTGCGAGCACATTTGCAGGATCCGTTTTTTCCAAAAACAACGGATTACGACGGATTGCTAAAAACCTATGAAAAGTGTGAAAATAGCCTTAGAAACATCGGCCTTTCTATTATATATCTATGGATATTTATCCATAGATATATTTATAGATAGATATATCTATAGATACATAGATGTATCTATCCATATATCTGGCTGCTTTCACACATCAGGTTTTTGGCGTCAGGCACAATCCGGCGAGTTTTGAAAAAAACCGATCCGGCAGAAAAAAATGGATCCGGCGGTAAATAATGGATTCTGCGGAAAAAAACGGATCCTGTGGAAAAAAACGGATCATTGGGAAAAAAACAGATCCGGCGGAAAAAACGGATCCTGCGAAAAAAACGGATCCGGTGGAAAAAAGGGATCCGGCAGAAAAAAACTGATCTGGCGGAAAAAAACCGGATCCGGTGAAAAATAACAGATTCTGCGGAAAAAAGACGGATCTGGTGGAAAAAAACGGATCCGGCGGGAAAAACGGATCCAGCAGGAAAAACGGATCCAGCAGAAAAAAACTGATCCGGCGGAAAAAAACATCAGGTGGAAAAAACGGATCCGGCACAAAAAACAGATCGGTCGGGAAAAACAGATCCGTCGGGAAAAACGGATCCTGCTGTGCTGTTCCCTTTTTTCTCTATAAATATATCTATAGATATATATCTATAGATAGATCTATCCATAGATACATAATAGAAAGGCCGATGTTTCTAAGGCTACTTTCACACTTGCGTTTTTAGCAATCCGTCGCAATCCGTCGTTTTGGGAAAAAAACAGATCCTGCAAATGTGCTCGCAGGATGCGTTTTTTACCCATAGACTTGTATTAGCAACGGATCGCGACGGATGGCCACACGTCGCGTCCGTCGTGCAACGGATCCGTTGTGTTTTGGCGAACCGTTGGCACAAAAAAACGTTCAAGTGAAAGTTCTTTGTCAGTCGCGTCCTCCATTTTCTACCGCGCATGCGCTGCTGAAACTCCGCCCCCTCCTCCCCGGACTTCAGAATGGGCAGCGGATGCATTGAAAAACTGCATCCGCTGCCCACGTCGTGCACAAATTTCACAACATGCGTCGGTACGTCGGCCTGACACATAGCGACGGACCTGTACCAACGCAAGTGTGAAAGAGGCCTTAATGAGCACTGAATAAAAAAAAAAGTTTCTGCGCCAGAGGGGGAAAGCCGACGGCCGGGGTCCAATATTGTAGCCTGCTATGAATATCAGCCCGCAGCTGTCTGCGTAGCCTTTACTGGCTATTAAAATAGGTGGACCCCCCAAAAAATGACGTGGGGGTCCCCCTATATTTTATAGCCAGAAAGGCTACGCAGACAGCTGCGGGCTGATATTCATAGCCTAGAGAGGGGCCATGGATATTGGACCCTCCCCGGCTACAAATACCAGTCCGCATCCGCCCCAGAAATGGCGCATCTGTAAGATGCGCCCATTCCGGCACTTAGCCCCTCTCTTCCCACTCCTGTGTAGCGGTGGGATATGGGGGTTAATGTCACCTTGCTATTGTATGGTGACATTAAGCCGGGTTAATAACGGAGAGGCGTCAATAAGAAGCCTACCCATTATTAATCCAATAGTAATAAAGGGTTAATAAAACACGCACACATTAGGAAAAAAGTCTTTTAATATTCTTCATTTAATACTTACCATACTTCAGCGCCTGCAAAAAAAGTAAAATAATAAACCGTATACTACCTTTCCGCCGTAGTCCAATTAATAATGAATGTCCCAAGACGATCTCCCCTATAGAACAGTGACATTGGGTGATGTCACTGCTCTATAGGACCCTCAGTGACACAGTGACAGGAGACAATGGCTCCTGCAGTGCATCACTTAGGTTACTATAGTTCAAAGTCTCACTTTATGGCAATTGCTGCGTGGGAAAATTTCTCACACAGCAATGCCAAAAGTGAGACTAGGGACTATTTTTTTTACTACAGCGGCAGAGGTATACACTGCGGAAGGATACCTTCCTCCCATCATTGTGTTCCTGGAGCCCCTGGAGAGCGGTCGCATCAGCTGATGCTGCCGTTCTCCATGGGAGATCGTTGTGGGACACTCGTGGATTTCTGCGGACAGGGAGTATATTGGTTGTTTGTTATTTTCATATATTTTTACAGATGACACTGGCTTCGGGGAACAAAATGACAAGTAATGGTGAGTATGAACTCTATGTTTAATGTACTGTATGTATGTATTGTATGTAATGTATTGTATGTAGTATGTATGTAGTATGTATGTAGTATGTATGTAGTATGTATGTAGTATTTTTTTTTTCACATTCAACACATTAGCTGGATAATGGGACTATTACTGTCCCATCATTGGCTAATTTGTCAATCACTGTCACTGTAGCAGGCATCGTCCTATGCGACTTGTAGTCCCATTGGATGAAGCCTGCACACACGCACAGACCCCCGCAAGCCCACACAGAGCCACAGCAGCCCGCAGAGAGCCCCGGCACACTGCACAGAGCCCCGGCAGCCCGCACAGAGCCCCGGCACGCCACACAGAGCCCCGGCATGCCGCACAGACCCCCGACAGCCCACAAAGAGCCCTGGCAGCCCGCACAGAGCCCCGGCAAGCCTGCACAGATCCCCGGCAGCCTGCACAGAGCCCCGGTCACGCCGCAGAGCCCCGGCACGCAGCACAGATCCCCGGCAAGCCCGTACAGACCCCCGGCAGCCCGCACAGAGCCCCGGCAGGCCTGCACAGAGCCTCGGCAGGCCCGCACAGAGCCCCGGCAGGCCCACACAGACCCCCGGCAGGCCCACACAGAGCGCCGGCAGGCCCACAGACCCCCGGCAGGCACGCACAGACCCTCGTCAGGCACGCACAGACCCCCCACTGTTACGGACAGACCCCGCCCACACACACACACACGCAGTCTCCGCCCACACTCCATTATAGTGCATCATTGCACCATAGGAACTTCCGATTTCGGTATCAGATATCGCAAAAGTTTGGGGAAGTCGATATCCAATAAAGGTATCACTCCTAGAATACTTCTGTCATCATTGGGCAGAAAAGTATTCACATCGGAACTCGATATCGGAATTCCAATACAGCGAATATCGGCCGATACCCGATATTTGCAGTATCGGAATGCTCAACACTAATCATTAATTGATCAAGTGATTTTCCTTTAGAAGTGAACTGTGAACAGGTGTTCAATATCGTTAGGTCCCAAAATCAATGGAATTAGCCTCACCCTGTCACCACCGTATCACCACTCGTCATTAGCTTCCCCATATCAATATAACTTCTAGGCGTAGTCGTGTCAGCAGCTCTAATGAAAGGTCAGAATGACATATGAAAGCTAGACATGTCTGAACATGGCCTGTTACAAGTAGAAATATATATAAATCAAGGAATATGTTAAGATGGTCCCTGATTTCCCTATCAATTAGTATCATTAAAACTGCTTGAATTAGGAAATTAATTGCACCCGATATCCATCCACCTATTCCTTTAAACAAATTTAAGGGATTTAACCATGAGAGCCATTCGGGGAGGGGTAAATCATCGAGTGAATTAGCTTTTCGCACCCCTCCATTTATCATTTTAGCTTGTTTTATATCGTGGGTAACTCTCATTAGACCTGAAGGATCCATATAGTGGCAGCAGGCAGGTCCTACCACCTGACAGAAGCCTCCTTGAGATGCTGTGAGGTAATTATATACCATGGAATGCTGATTAATAATAACTATAAGCTGTTTCATGTAGGCTGATTCAACATTTAGAGCATCAAATAAATAATCAGTTATACTATCAAAAGTGTCACCTAGTCGATACATACCAACACATATTCATAGATGCCTACCTCTAGAAGCTGTATGAAATTAATTTGAGGTAGCTGAAGCAGGTACAATGGTCAGGTGGTGCATTTTTTTTCCATATCTAGGCATACACAGATTACGCATCCCTATATGAATCTAGCAGCAGCACAATGGAATTCTGGGGTCACCCAATTAGCTTTTACCTGACTTACCATTGTGTCTTTGGACTGATGGGATAGTCCATGAGAGAGAGCGCACATCATGGGGAACAGTGCCCTAGGAAGGCAGTACTTACTGTCCGCTCTCCACATTCCATCTTCTTCCTTCGCACATGAGTGCCTAGACTGTTACATTCATTTCTGCTTAAATTGTCTTTGTAACAATTACAGTGATACACTCAGGAATCTCTTGGCTTGAGACAAATAAGGCAGCTGAACCAAACTAGATTGGCTGTAGCAAGCAGAGCTTACGTGTCCTAGCAGGCAGGAGAAGATTGCAGATAAACACAGGCAAAAACAGCTTGCAGCACAGACACCACTGGGAAGGTTTGCTGAGGAGGCGGAGCCGGAGTATCTGAAGAGGAAAATCTCTTGTAGCACAAGCCAGGAATTCTAGCAGAATACACAAGCAAGGAGTTGGATGTGAACCAGGGTTATAAAGAAAGGGAGGGTGGATCACATGAGCAGAAGCGAGGCAGCAGATGCCATCTTGGAAAAGGGCGAAAAGTACCACAAATAAAAACAGGGAATCCAGAGTCCTGACATTACTCCCTCCTTAACAGCGGCCTCAGGACGATCCTGGACCTGGTTTCTCAGGGTATCTTTGATGAAACTGAGCAATCTTCTGTGGGGCACAGATGTTAGCCACGGGTTCCCAGGAGTCCTCCTCAGGTGGATACCCCTGCCATCTTATTAGATACTGAAGTCGATTCCTGCGGATCCTGGAATCAATGATTTCTTCCACCAAGAATTGTTCCTGCCCGTCTACCAGTACGGGTTGCGGAGGGGGCACACTGTGTCCCTGGAATTGATTAGGAGAGACAGGTTTCAATAGAGAGACATGAAATACTGGATGTACCTTCATAGTCCTTGGCAGCTTTAGACGGCAGGCCACAGAGCTCACGATACCGCTGATCTCGAAAGGACCGATGAACTTCTGTCCCAGTTTCTGTGAGGGAACGATCAGTCTTAGATTCTTAGTGGATAACCACACTGAGTCTCCTACCTTAAACATAGGTGCTGGCTTCCGGACTCTATCAGCTGATTTCTTGTAACGTTCCTGGGCTGAGGTTAAAGATTCCTTAAGGACTTCTAGATTCTCCCTCATAGCAGTCAACCTCTCCTCCACTGCCGGAAATGGAACATCAATCGGAGATGTAGGAAAGATGCTTGGATGATAACCTAGATTAGTGAAGGAAGGAGTTACCATAGTGGAGGCACTCTGAGAATTGTTGTAGGAGGATTCTGCTAAAGGAGGTAGCTCCAACCAATCATCCTGAAGATGGCAGATGTAGCATTGCAGATATTGCTCCAAAGTCTGAATGGTTCGCTCGGTCTGACCATTCGTCTGAGGATGATATGCAGAAGAAAGACAAACATTAATATTAAGTGCAGCACAAAACCCCTTCCAGAATCTTAAAGTGAATTGTACTCCACGGTCAGAGATGACTTCATCTGGGACCCCATGCAGACGAAAAATATTCTGAATCACTAAGTTCAGTCTCTTTTGCCGAGGGGAGGCCGGCACAAGGAACAAAATGAGCAGCCTTAGTCAGACGATCAACTACCACTAGGATTGTATTCATACCACCAGAAGTAGGAAGATCCACAATGAAGTCCATAGAAATTGAGCCCCATGGCCGAGATGGAACTGGTTGTGGTTGAAGTAGACCCATAGGAGAAGCACGAGGAGTCTTATAATGAGCACATGCCTCGCAAGAGAAAACATAGCCCTTAGTGTCCTTCGGGCAAGTTGGCCACCAGAAGAATCGGCTCAAGAATTCTTGTGTCTTCTGTACCCCCCCTATGACCAGCCAACTTGGAATCATGTATCAACTTGAGAATCTGGAAAAACGTACGGCCTCATGGATGTAGATACGCCAGTCACGGAACCACAAGCCTCCCTTAAGGGCAAAATTGAGATCCACAGGCGGGTTAGCAAGATATACATCACCATCATATGCCTCCTTGATCTCCATCCACAGGTCCGGATCATGGATTACTCCGATGAAGTTGGCATCCGATAAAATGGGGTGGGGGTCCAGGTACGGAATCCGCAGAATGGATTCAGGACAAAGCATCAGCCTTCCCATTACGTGAACCTGGACGGTACAAAATCACAAAATTAAATTGGTTTAAAAATAAATTCCACCGAGTCTGACGTGGAGATAGACATTTAGCAGATCTAAGGAACTCTAAATTGCGATGATCGGTCAACACTATGATCTGTTGTGCGGTCCCTTGCAGATGGTGCCTCCATTCCTTAAAGGCTGCAATAATCGCTAGAAGTTCCTTATCTCCCACATCATAGTTCCTCTCTGCAGGGGTAAGCCTACGGGAAAAGAAAGCACAAGGATGTAACAGGGCCTTCTCTCCAGTTCTTTGAGAGAGAATGGCCCCCAATGCCCAATCAGAAGTGTCCACCTCCACGATGAAAGGAATTGCTGGATCCGGATGAATCAAGAGCGGAGCTGAAGTGAAACATGTCTTAAGCCGATCAAAGGCTTCTGAGCCTGTGAAGACCACTTAAAGGATTATTCCTTCTTAGTAAGAGAAGTGATGGGACGGACAATCTCTGAAAAATTTGGGATTAAACGTCTATAGAAATTTGCAACGTTGATAAAGCGTTGAACTTCTTTAACATTTTTGGGTGCCAGCCAATCAAGGATTGCTTACATCTTACCAGATTCCATGTTTATCCCTTGAAGAGAGATGACATACCCCAAGAATTGTATTTCAGAATGATGGAAATCACACTTCTCTGGCTCGATATAAAGATGGTTTTCTTGGAAACGTCTCAAAACCACCTTGACGTGTTCTTGATGTTCCTGTAGAGAATCAGAAAAAATTAGGATGTCATCCAGATAGATTACGACAAACTGGTCCAGTAAATCTCTAAAGATATCATTGGCAAGATGTTGAAAGGTTGCAGGGGCATTGCACAGCCCAAAATGCATCACCAAGTATTCAAAGGGTCCATACCGACATCTGAAAGCAGTCTTCCATTCATCACCAGGACGGATACGTACCAGATTGTATGCCCCGGGAAGATCCAATTTAGAAAATAGCTTGGCATGACGGATTCTTTCCAATAGTTCTGGAATCAAAGGCAAAGGATATCTATTCTGGATGGTCACCTTGTTGAGTTCCCGATAGTCGATACAGGGTCTCAGAGTCCCATCCTTCTTCTTCACAAAAAAATAGGCGCCCCTGCTGGTGAGGAAGAAGAACGTATAAAGCCCTTGGCCTGATTCTCATCTATATACTCCTTCAAAGCTTGGAGTTCAGGAGCCGCTAATGGATATACATTGCTGAAAGGAATGGCTGCCCCTGGAAGCAGTTCAATAGGACAATCATAAGACATATGTGGTGGAATCTGATCTGCCTTCTTCTTATCACAGATATCCGAGAATTCCTTATACACAGAAGGTAAAGTGAATACCGAATCCGGAGGTTCTGAATCAAGGGACTTTGGTACAGTTTCCGTTAATGTAGAATCACTCCTTGTTGGAAATGTAATCTCTCTGGTCTCCCAGTTGATCTTTGGATTCTGTGAATGCAGCCAGGGAATGCCTGGAATCACAGGAAAATGAGGAGCGTTATAATAAATGAAATGTGGATTACATCTGCGCTGCTGCGACAAATAATAGATCCAGATATACTGTTAGGGTGTTCGGGTGGTTTATTCAACGCGTTTCGAAGCTCAAAGGCTTCTTCTTGAGGAAGTTTCCACACAAAGATATCACGCTTGTACTGTGTACTACCAGGTGAGCAGTTCTCTCACAATTGATTAAGAACAATCCTGGGGATAAGACCCTATTTGCGCTTTTTTTGTCTCCTATCTTTCAATACTAGGAAAATGAGGAGAAGAGATTAATAAGAAGGAGAGCTGCTCCTGATGATCTGGCTCCAATACAATGGTAAGAGGTACGGTCTCCTGATCGACAGGCCCAGAGATTAAAGGTGACCCATCCACTGACTCCATGGCAATTGGGGAAGCTCTATGCAGAATATCTATACCATGTTTCTTGGCAAAAGCAATGTCCATGAAATTACCCCCTGCACCGTTAAAGAAATGGCTAATCTTAATTATAAAAGTATATTTCTCAATAAGCAAAGAGTCTTGTGTTATCATCTTAGTCTCCCCGTATCTAGTTTCCCGTACATTCTATCTAGCAAAAGGTCAGTTATTCCCGGAAAGCTGTCAATAAGTTGGAAGTTGTCCTTTCAAGGATATATGTATCTGTTTTTTCCCTCTAACCTCTTAACAAGAATAACCTAGAATGTTCTGTCAAATCAATTGTTAACCACAAATATGTACAAAACACCCCCGAATTCTTTTCTATTTAGAAATCTATCTTGTATCCCAGGACATAAGTGACAACCCATCAAATGACCCATGTCTTTGCCAAGTATTATGTAACCTATACTCCTTGTGACTTTTGGGCTATAAAAAAAGGGCTCGGGGACAATAAAAGAGGATATTTTGGAAAGACAACCTGTAGTCTGTCTCTCTGACTTATTTCTCCCAGTTATAGGTACCTATTAACAGCGATACCAGAGGTTGGTTTCCATTTGAGAGAAAATCTCGTCTTTAACAGCACCAGAGTCAATCATGGCTGCACTAGAGATCCACTGTCCAGAGCATAAAACTTTTATAGGAAATGAACAGTGAGAACTCCTTTCCTTCTGCTCAGTAGAAGAAGTAGTCATTGAGAGTGCATGGAAAACAGCATTCACTGGTAGACTAAATTCGAGACATCTGACTCAGCATCACAGTTATCATATTCCCGTACTGCTTCTAACACCTTGTTAGGCCGCTTGGGACAATTGATCAGGAAGTGGTCAGATTGGCCGCAATAGAAGCATAGACTCTCCCAAAAGTGGTGCTCCCAACATTCATTACTCTCACGCTTCTACACTGAATCATTTTGCATAGGCGGTCTCCACAGAGGCACGACGGTTAGGATCATCAAACATTAAGGCCATAGCAGCTGAAAAGTCTTCCAAAACATTTACACGTGGGTCACGAGACTCGATCATTGGATTCGCCCAGGCGAGTGCTCGTGACGTCAATAACATAATTATACACAACACCTTAGAATGATCAGTGGGAATGTGGTCGGCATGCACATCAAAATACAACATACATTGGTTTAATAAGCCACAACATTTGTCACGATCGCCATTGTATCGGAATGGTGCCAGCTTAGGAGGACTGGCTGCCTGCGGTTCCCCTGGGGGTGAGACCGCCTGAGTAGCCATCTGAGCACTTAAGTCCTGAAAGGCCTGTCCATACTGAGACTACATGCTCTTAAATTTATTTTCCTGGGCGTCCATGCGAGTACTCAAATCCTGCAGAGTCTGTCCAAACACCTGATTACGTTCCAAGCCTCCCACCTTACTCTGCAGAGCGCCCATTTCCTTTTGCAGAGTTCTCATCATAGAGAACAATTGTTCCAACTTAAGGTCAGTAGCCATTGTCTCAGAAAATTCCTTATTTGGCTTGTGTATCCTGTAACAATTAGAGTGGTACACTCAGGAATCTCTTGCCTTGAGACAAATAAGGCAGCTGAACCAAACTAGATTGGCTGTAGCAGGCAGAGCTTACGTGTCGTAGCAGGCAAAAACAGCTTGCAGCACAGACACCACTGAGAGCTGGGAAGGTTTGCTGAGGAGGCGGAGCCGGAGTATCTGAAGAGGAAAGTTTCTTGTAGCACAAGCCAGGAATTCTAGCAGAATACACAAGCAAGGAGTTGGATGTGAACCAGGGTTATAACGACAGGGAGGGCGGATCACATGAGCAGAAGCAAGGCAGCAGACGCCATCTTGGAAAAGGGCGAAAAGTACCACAAGTAAAAAGAGGGAATCCAGAGTCCTGACAGTCTTTTTTAATTGTATGAGGAATTTTCAGTCTGCGCTGACTAACTGAACGAGTAAACCCACATTAGGACAGGTAGATAGAGGTGGACGTTTTTTGACCTTGGGGCAATACTAGATGGAATCTTCCTTCCTCTGTTTTATGATCATGAGCTAATTCTTCCAAGATCTTTAGAGCTTCCTGTTCTGATTCTGTTGGAAACAATTTATGTAGGGATTGGTCATGAGAATGTTTTTTAAAGGTCAGAGGTCGTGCAAAAAGCTGCAGATCTTTGATACTTGTAAATAAACCAAATTTACTGTTAAGAAAAAAATTAAGACCCTTATTAACCCCTTCAAGATGCAGCCCTTTTTTGTTTTTGCATTTTCATTTTTCGCTCCCCTCCTTCCCAGAGCCAAAACTATTTTATTTTTCCGTCAATATGGCCATGTGAGGGCTTATTTTTGCGGGACGAGTTGTACTTTTGAACGACAGCATTGGTTTTACCATGTCTTGTACTAGAAAATGGGAAAAAAATTTCAAGTGTGGTGAAATTTAAAAAAAAAAGTGCAATTCCACACTTGTTTATTGTTTGGCTTTTTTGCTAGGTTCACTAAATGCTAAAACTTGCCTGCCATTGTGATTCTCCAGGTCATTACGAGTTCATAGACACTAAACATGTCTAGGTTCTTTTTTATCTATGTGGTGAAAAAAAAATTCAAAACTTTGCTAAAAAAAAAAAAAATTGCGCCATTTTCCGATACCCGTAGCGTCTCCATTTTTTGGGTTGCACTTTATCATGCCAAAGCATGTCTAATATGAAATACATGAAATATGAATAGCAAAATGGCTTTTGAACATTAGGAAAAATATTTATGAGACGCTTTGCGCAAAATTTGGCCAAAAAATTGTGTGAGCCCATCAACCATCGTCAAGGGAGGTCAGGGACCCATCAGATTAATGAGGCCACCTTGACGATGGTTGATGGGCTCACACTATTTGGCCAAATTTTGTGCAAAGCATCTCATAAATATTTTTCCTAATGTTTAAAAGCCATTTTGCTATTCATATTTCATGTATTTCATATTAGACATGCTTTGGCACAATAGAGTGCAACCTTTTTTTGTATATTGTATATGGAGATAGCTGCTCCTGGTATGCACCTATTCATACTAGTTTGGATGTGCCAGTCATTTTTCTGTCATTTACATTTTTAGTGATCTGGGGTCAGGTAGGGGCTTATTTTTTGCGTGCCGAGCTGATGTTTTTAATGATACCATTTTGGTGCAGATACGTTCTTTTGATCGCCTGTTATTGCATTTTAATGCAATGTCGCGGCGACCAAAAAAACATAATTTTGGCGTTTCTAATTTTTTTCTTGCTATGCTGTTTAGCGATCAGGTTAATGCTTTTTTTATTGATAGATCGGGCAATTCTGAACACGGCGATACCAAATATGTGTAGGTTTGATTTTGTTTTTTTTGTTTATATTTTGGATGGGGCGAAAGGGGGGGTGATTTTAAACTTTTATATTTTTTTTTTATTTTTTTCATATATTTTAAAACTTTTTTAAAAAACTTTTGCCATGCATCAATAGCCTTTATGGGAGGCTAGAAGCTGGCATAGCCTGATCGGCTCTGCTACATAGCAGCGATCATCAGATCGCTCCTATGTAGCTGAATTGCAGACTTGCTATGAGCGCAGACCACAGGGTGGCGCTCACAGCTAGCTGGGATCAGTAACCATAGAGGTCTCAAGGAGACCTCTGATTACTATGCCGACGCATCGCTGGCCCCCGATCATGTGACGGGGGTCGGCGAAGCGCGGCCGGAAGTTGTAGTTAAATGCCGCGGTCAGCGTTTGACAGCGGCATTTAACTGGTTAATAGTGGCAGGTGGATCGCGATTCCACCTGCCGCTATTGCGCACACATGAGAGCTGTACAAAACAGCTGACATGTTGCGACTTTGATGTAGGCTCACCTCCGGAGCCCACATCAAAGGGGGAGACACGACAATCGCCATACTAGTATGGGGCATGTCGTGAAGGGGTTAAGGATGTCATAATCAGCTTCAGATAATACATGACTGCTCAAATTAATGACCTTGTTACGCTTATTGTCAGGTGACAATAGCCTCTATTATGTAATTGACGCTAATCATATTTACGTCTGAATAAATTATTCCTTTTAAAAATTGTTACAAAGACGTTTCCAGAACTTTGCTCTAGGACGTAGCAGAAGATAATGATTCTGAACTCATATTTTCATGTGTTTGTTGTTTTCTCTGTTATACGTTGTTCGCCTGCAGGTCTTTGGGGTCTCATGTGAATTTATTAGGCCGAGTCTGCTGAATGTTTTTAACCCAAGTATCCACATGTTTATCCATTTGGGAATTCATGGATTCAAGGTCATCTGCTGATAATTCTGATGTAGCAGATGTACAGTAGCATGTAAAAGTTTGTAAAAGGCACCCCTGATCAAAATTGCTGTTATTAAGAACAGTTAAGCAAGTTGAAGTTCCAAAGTTTGGGGTCACCCAGACAATTTTGTGTTTTCTATGAAAACTCATACTTTTATTAATCTAAAAAGTTGCCATATGAATTGAAAATCTAGTCCAGACATTGACAAGGTTCGAAAAAAAGATTTTTATTTGAAATGATAATTTTCTCCTTCAAACTTTGCTTTCGTCAAAGAATGCTCCCTTTGCAGCAATTACAGCATTGCAGACCTTTGTCATTCTAGCAGGTAATTTGCTGAGGTAATCTGGAGAAATTTCACCCCATGCTTCAGAAGCCCTTCCCACAAGTTGGTTTGGCTCGATGGGCACTTTTTGGGTACCATACAGTCAAGCTGCTCCCACAACAGTTCAATGAGGTTGAGATCTGGTGACTGCGCTGGCCACTCCATTACAGATAGAATACCAGCTGCCTGCTTCTTCCCTAAATAGTTCGTGCATAATTTGGAAGTGTGCTCTGGGTCTTTGTTCTGTTGTAGGATGAAATTGGTTCCAATCAAGCGCTGTCCACAGGGGGTGGCATGGTGTGGCAAAATGGAGTGATAAGCATTCCTTATTCAAAATAACTTTTACCTTGTACAAATCTCCAACTTTACCATCACCAAAGCAACCCCAGACCATCACATTACCTCCACCATGCTTGAAAGATGGCGTTAGGCACTCTTCCAACATCTTTTCAGTTGTTCTGCATCTCACAAATGTTCTTCTGTGTGATCCAAACACCTCAAACTTGGATTCGTCTTTTTCTTTTATTAGCCAGTCTCAGATATGGCTTTTTCTTTGCCACTTTGCCCTGAAGGCCAGCATCCTGGAGGCACCTCTTCACTGTAGACGTTAACACTGGCGTTTTGCGTGTACTATTTAAAGTAAACCTGTCACCCCCAAATTCGAAGGTGAGCTAAGCCCACAAGCATCAGGGGTTTATCTACAGCATTCTGGAATGCTGTAAATAAGCCCCTGATGTATCCTGGAAGATGAAAAAAAGAGGTTAGATTATACTATACGTCATCCTATGAAGATGGGAGGCCCCGGACCGGACCGCAACGCCCATCGAATCAGACAGCCCGCCCAGGTGAGTATAATCTAACCTCTTTTTATCATCTTTCAAGTTACATTGGGGGCTTATTTACAGCATTACAGAATGCTGTAGATAAGCCCCTGATGCCAGTGGGCTTAGCTCACCTTCAAATTTGGGGATGACAGGTTCCCTTTAATGAAGCTGCCAGTTGAGGACCTGTGAAGCATCGATTTCTCAAACTACAGACTCTAATGTACTTGTCTTGTTGCTCAGTTGAGCAGCGGGGACTCCCACTTCTCTTTCTACTCCCTGTGGATGGAGATAAGGGGAGGGGGAAAAAATTATAAATTACTGATAGGGGGTTGTTATAAGTCTCCAAAAATAATGGAAGCAACGGAGAATATCCTCATAAAGCAAATAGATGAAGCTGCGACTCAAGGAGAAGTCATTATTATGGGGGACTTCAACCACCCTGAAATAGATTGGGGAACAGAAACCTGCCGTTCCAGCAAAGGTAATCGGTGTCTGACAACTATGAGAGACAATTATCTTTCACAATTGGTTCAGGACCCAACAAGAAGGGGGGGCACTGCTAGACCTAATATTAACCAACAGGCCAGACCGCATATCAAATATAAGGGTTGGGGGTCACTTAGGGAATAGTGATCACAAAATAATAAGTTTTCATGTATCCTTTAATAAGATGTGTAGTAGAGGGGTTACAAGGACACTAAACTTCAGGAGGGCAAATTTCCAACAGATGAGAGATGATCTTAGTGCAATTAACTGGGACGTTTGTTAGGATAAGGTAATTCAGTACCACAATGGACATAGAGGTCAGAGCACATACAGTGACCTGACAATAACCCAAAAACATTGAACGAGCTCTGAGACGTGGGAACTCTGCTGACCGCAATCCCTAATCCTCTCCAACCACACTAGAGGCAGCCGTGGATTGCGCCTAACACTCCCTATGCAACTCGGCACAGCCTGAGAAACTAGCTAGCCTGAAGATAGAAAATAAGCCTACCTTGCCTCAGAGAAATACCCCAAAGGAAAAGGCAGCCCCCACATATAATGACTGTGAGTTAAGATGAAAAGACAAACGTAGAGATGAAATAGATTTAGCAAAGTGAGGCCCGACTTTCTGAACAGAGCGAGGATAGGAAAGGTAACTTTGCGGTCAACACAAAACCCTACAAAAACCACGCAAAGGGGGCAAAAAGACCCTCCGTACCGAACTAACGGCACGGAGGTACGCCCTCTGCATCCTAGAGCTTCCAGCAAGCAGGAAAAAACAAATAGACAAGCTGGACAGAAAAAACAGCAAACAAAATAGCAAAGCAGAACTTAGCTATGCAGAGCAGCAGGCCACAGGAACGATCCAGGAGGAAACAGGTCCAATACTAGAACATTGACTGAAGGCAAGGATCAAAGCACTAGGTGGAGTTAAATAGAGCAGCACCTAACGACTTCACCACATCACCTGAGGAAGGAAACTCAGAAGCCGCAGTACCACTTTCCTCCACCAACGGAAGCTCACAGAGAGAATCAGCCGAAGTACCACTTGTGACCACAAGAGGGAGCTCTGCCACAGAATTCACAACAGTACCCTCCCCTTGAGGAGGGGTCACTGAACCCTCACCAGAGCCCCCAGGACGACCAGGATGAGCCATATGAAAGGCACGAACAAGATCGGGAGCATGGACATCAGAGGCAAAGATCCAGGAATTATCTTCCTGAGCATAACCCTTCCACTTAACCAGATACTGGAGTTTCCGTCTTGAAACACGAGAATCCAAAATCTTCTCCACAATATACTCCAACTCCCCCTCCACCAAAACCGGGGCAGGAGGATCAACAGATGGAACCATAGGTGCCACGTATCTCCGCAACAATGACCTATGGAATACGTTATGTATGGAAAAAGAATCTGGAAGGGTCAGACGAAAAGACACAGGATTAAGAACCTCAGAAATCCTATACGGACCAATGAAACGAGGTTTAAACTTAGGAGAGGAAACCTTCATAGGAATATGACGAGAAGATAACCAAACCAAATCCCCAACACGAAGTCGGGGACCCACACAGCGTCTGCGATTAACGAAACGTTGAGCCTTCTCCTGGGACAAGGGAAAATTGTCCACTACATGAGTCCAAATCTGCTGCAACCTGTCCACCACAGTATCCACACCAGGACAGTCCGAAGACCCAACCTGCCCTGAAGAGAAACGAGGATGGAACCCAGAGTTGCAGAAAAACGGCGAAACCAAGGTAGCCGAGCTGGCCCGATTATTAAGGGCGAACTCAGCCAAAGGCAAAAAGGACACCCAGTCATCCTGATCAGCAGAAACAAAGCATCTCAGATATGTTTCCAAGGTCTGATTGGTTCGTTCGGTCTGGCCATTAGTCTGAGGATGGAAAGCCGAGGAAAAAGACAAGTCAATGCCCATCCTACCACAAAAGGCTCGCCAAAACCTCGAAACAAACTGGGAACCTCTGTCAGAAACGATATTCTCTGGAATGCCATGTAAACGAACCACATGCTGGAAGAACAATGGCACCAAATCAGAGGAGGAAGGTAATTTAGACAAGGGTACCAAATGGACCATCTTAGAGAAGCGATCACAGACCACCCAAATGACTGACATCTTTTGAGAGACGGGAAGATCTGAAATAAAATCCATAGAGATATGTGTCCAAGGCCTCTTCGGGACCGGCAAGGGCAAAAGCAACCCACTGGCACGAGAACAACAGGGCTTAGCCCAAGCACAAATCCCACAGGACTGCACAAAGGAACGCACATCCCGCGACAGAGATGGCCACCAAAAGGATCTAGCCACTAACTCTCTGGTACCAAAGATTCCAGGATGACCAGCCAACACCGAACAATGAACCTCAGAGATAACTTTATTCGTCCACCTATCAGGGACAAACAGTTTCTCCGCTGGGCAACGATCAGGTTTATTAGCCTGAAATTTTTGCAGCACCCGGCGCAAATCAGGGGAGATGGCAGACACAATTACTCCCTCTTTGAGGATACCCGCCGGCCGATAAACCCGGAGAGTCAGGCACAAAACTCCTAGACAGAGCATCCGCCTTCACATTTTTAGAGCCCGGAAGGTACGAAATCACAAAGTCAAAACGGGCAAAAAACAGCGACCAACGAGCCTGTCTAGGATTCAACCGCTTGGCAGACTCGAGATAAGTCAAGTTCTTATGATCAGTCAAGACCACCACGCGATGCTTAGCTCCTTCAAGCCAATGACGCCACTCCTCGAATGCCCACTTCATGGCCAGCAACTCTCGATTGCCCACATCATAATTTCGCTCAGCAGGCGAAAACTTCCTGGAAAAGAAGGCGCATGGTTTCATCACCGAGCAATCAGAACTTCTCTGCGACAAAACAGCCCCTGCTCCAATCTCAGAAGCATCAACCTCGACCTGGAATGGAAGCGAAACATCTGGTTTACACAACACAGGGGCAGAAGAAAAACGACGCTTCAACTCTTGAAAAGCTTCCACAGCAGCAGAAGACCAATTGACCACATCAGCACCCTTCTTGGTCAAATCGGTCAATGGTTTAGCAATACTAGAAAAATTGCAGATGAAGCGACGATAAAAATTAGCAAAGCCCAGGAACTTTTGCAGACTTTTCAGAGATGTCAGCTGAGTCCAATCATGGATGGCTTGGACCTTAACAGGGTCCATCTCGATAGTAGAAGGGGAAAAGATGAACCCCAAAAATGAAACCTTCTGAACACCAAAGAGACACTTTGATCCCTTCACAAACAAAGAATTAGCACGCAGGACCTGAAACACCGTTCTGACCTGCTTCACATGAGACTCCCAATCATCCGAGAAGATCAAAATGTCATCCAAGTACACAATCAGGAATTTATCCAGGTACTCTCGGAAGATGTCATGCATAAAGGACTGAAACACTGATGGAGCATTGGCAAGTCCGAATGGCATTACTAGATACTCATAATGGCCCTCGGGCGTATTAAATGCAGTTTTCCATTCATCGCCTCGCTTAATACGCACAAGATTATACGCACCACGAAGATCTATCTTGGTGAACCAACTAGCCCCCTTAATCCGAGCAAACAAATCAGATAACAACGGCAAGGGGTACTGAAATTTAACCGTGATCTTATTTAGAAGGCGGTAATCTGTACAAGGTCTCAGCGAACCATCCTTCTTGGCTACAAAAAAGAACCCTGCTCCTAATGGCGACGATGACGGGCGAATATGCCCCTTCTCCAAGGACTCCTTCACATAACTCCGCATAGCGGCGTGCTCAGGCACAGATAAAATAAATAGTCGACCTTTTGGGAATTTACTACCAGGAATCAAATCGATAGCACAATCACAATCCCTATGCGGAGGTAGGGTATCGGACTTGGGCTCATCAAATACATCCCGGTAATCAGACAAGAACTCTGGAACCTCAGAAGGGGTGGATGATGGGATAGACAGAAATGGAACATCACCATGTACCCCCTGACAACCCCAGCTGGACACAGACATGGATTTCCAATCTAATACTGGATTATGGACTTGTAGCCATGGCAACCCCAACACGACCACATCATGCAGATTATGCAACACCAGAAAGCGAATAACCTCCTGATGTGCAGGAGCCATGCACATGGTCAGCTGGGTCCAGTACTGAGGCTTATTCTTGGCCAAAGGCGTAGCATCAATTCCTCTCAATGGAATAGGACACTGCAAGGGCTCCAAGAAAAACCCACAACGCCTAGCATACTCCAAATCCATCAAATTCAGGGCAGCGCCTGAATCCACAAATGCCATGACAGAATACGATGACAAAGAGCAGATCAAGGTAACGGACAGAAGAAATTTTGACTGTACAGTACCAATGGTGGCAGACCTAGCGAACCGCTTAGTGCGCTTAGGACAATCAGAGATAGCATGAGTGGAATCACCACAGTAGAAACACAGCCCATTCAGACGTCTGTGTTCTTGCCGTTCAACTCTGGTCATAGTCCTATCGCACTGCATAGGCTCAGGTTTAAGCTCAGGTAATACCGCCAAATGGTGCACAGATTTACGCTCACGCAAGCGTCGACCGATCTGAATGGCCAAAGACATAGACTCATTCAGACCAGTAGGCATAGGAAATCCCACCATGACATCCTTAAGGGCTTCAGAGAGACCCTTTCTGAAAATAGCTGCGAGCGCACCTTCATTCCATTGAGTGAGTACGGACCACTTTCTAAATTTCTGACAATATACCTCTAGCTCATCCTGACCCTGACACAGAGCCAACAAATTTTTCTCTGCCTAATCCACTGAATTAGGTTCATCGTACAGCAATCCAAGAGCCAGGAAAAATGCATCGATATTACTTAATGCAGGATCTCCTGACGCAAGAGAAGATGCCCAGTCCTGAGGGTCGCCACGTAAAAAAGAAATAATGATCCTAACTTGTTGAACTGGGTCACCAGAGGAGCGAGGTTTCAAAGCTAGAAATAGTTTACAATTATTTTTGAAACTCAGAAATTTAGTTCTATCTCCAAAAAACAAATCAGGAATAGGAATTCTCGGTTCTAACATAGAATTTTGAACCACAAAGTCTTGAATATTTTGTACTCTTGCCGTGAGCTGATCCACACATGAAGACAGACCTTTAATGTCCATCGCTACACCTGTGTCCTGAACCACCCAAATGTCTAGGGGAAAAAAAGGCAAAACACAGTGCAGAGAAAAAAAAATGGTCTCAGAACTTCTTTTTTTCCCTCTATTGAGAATCATTAGTACTTTGGGCCTTCAGTACTGTTATGATAAGGTAATTCAGTACCACAATGGACATAGAGGTCAGAGCACATACAGTGACCTGTCAATAACCCAAAAACATTGAACGAGCTCTGAGACGTGGGAACTCTGCTGACCGCAATCCCTAATCCTCTCCAACCACACTAGAGGCAGCCGTGGATTGCGCCTAACGCTCCCTATGCAACTCGGCACAGCCTGAGAAACTAGCTAGCCTGAAGATAGAAAATAAGCCTACCTTGCCTCAGAGAAATACCCCAAAGGAAAAGGCAGCCCCCACATATAATGACTGTGAGTTAAGATGAAAAGACAAACGTAGAGATGAAATAGATTTAGCAAAGTGAGGCCCGACTTTCTGAACAGAGCGAGGATAGGAAAGGTAACTTTGCGGTCAACACAAAACCCTACAAAAACCACGCAAAGGGGGCAAAAAGACCCTCCGTACCGAACTAACGGCACGGAGGTACACCCTCTGCGTCCCAGAGCTTCCAGCAAGCAGGAAAAAACAAATAGACAAGCTGGACAGAAAAAACAGCAAACAAAATAGCAAAGCAGAACTTAGCTATGCAGAGCAGCAGGCCACAGGAACGATCCAGGAGGAAACAGGTCCAATACTAGAACATTGACTGAAGGCCAGGATCAAAGCACTAGGTGGAGTTAAATAGAGCAGCACCTAACGACTTCACCACATCACCTGAGGAAGGAAACTCAGAAGCCGCAGTACCACTTTCCTCCACCAACGGAAGCTCACAGAGAGAATCAGCCGAAGTACCACTTGTGACCACAGGAGGGAGCTCTGCCACAGAATTCACAACAGACGTTATTCTAAGACATAAAAATACACAAAGAAAATGGGAGACGTTTATTAGCATCCTGGATAGGACCTGTGCACAGTATATATCGTATGGGAATAAATATACTAGAAATAGGAGGAAACCAATATGGCTAAATAGAGCTGTAAGGGACGCAATAAGTGACAAAAAGAAAGCGTTTAGAGAATTAAAGGAAATAGATAGTGATGAGGCATTAAATAAATACAGAAAATTTAATAAATTCTTTAAAAAGCAAATCAAGGCAGCTAAGATTGAGACAGAGAGACTCAGTGCCAGAGAGAGTAAAAATAATCCCAAAATATTCTTTAACTACGTAAATAGTAAGAAACTAAAAAATGATAGTGTTGGCCCCCTTAAAATAGCCTGGGTGAAATGGTGGATGAGGATGAGGAAAAAGCCAATATGCTAAATGACTTTTTTCATCAGTATTTACACAAGAAAATCCCATGGCAGACAATATGATCAGTAATAGCAAAAATTCCCCATTAAGTGTCACCTGCTTAACTCAGCAGAAAGTACGGCGGCATCTAAAAATCACTAAAATTGACAAATCTCCGGGCCCGGATGGGATACACCCCCGAGTACTGCAGGAATTAAGTACAGTCATTGATAGACCATTATTTTTAATCTTTAAAGACTCCATAATAACAGGGTTTGTACCACAGGACTGGCGAATAGCAAATGTGGTGCCAATATTCAAAAAGGGGACAAAAACTGAACTCAGAAATATAGGCCAGTAAGCTTAACCTCTACTGTGGGTAAAATCCTGGAGGGCATTCTAAGGGATGCTATACTGGAGTATCTGAAGAGGAATAACCTCATGACCCAGTATCAGCACGGGTTTACTAGGGACCGTTCATGTCAGACTAATCTGATCAATTTCTATGAAGAGGGAAGTTCGGGACTGGACCAAGGGAACCCAGTGGACGTAGTGTATATGGACTTTTAAAAAGTTTTTGATACGGTGCCACACAAAAGGTTGATACATAAAATGAGAATAATGGGGATAGGGGAAAATATGTGTAAGTGGGTTAAGAGCTGGCTCAGGGATAGGAAACAAAGGGTGGTTATTAATGGAGCACACTCGGACTGGGTCGCGGTTAGCAGTGGGGTACCACAGGGGTCAGTATTGGGACCTCTTCTTTTTAACATATTTATTAATGATCTTGTAGAGGGCATACAGAGTGGAATTTCAATATTTGCAGATGACACTAAACTCTGCAGGGTAATCAATACAGAGGAGGACAATTTTATATTACAGGATGATTTATGTAATCTAGAAGCTTGGGCTGACAAATGGCAAATGAGCTTTAATGGGGATAAATGTAAGGTCATGCACTTGGGTAGAAGTAATAAGATGTATAATTATGTGCTTAATTCTAAAACTCTGGGCAAAACCGTCAATGAAAAAGACCTGGGAGTATGGGTGGATGACAAACTCATGTTCAGTGGCCAGTGTCAGGCAGCTGCTACAAAGGCAAATAAAATAATGGGATGCATTAAAAGAGGCATAGATGCACATGAGGAGAACATAATTTTACCTCTATACAAGTCACTAGTTCGACCACACTTAGAATACTGTGCACAGTTCTGGTCTCCGGTGTATAAGAAAGACATAGCTGAACTAGAGCGGGTGCAGAGAAGAGCGACCAAGGTTATTAGAGGACTGGGGGGTCTGCAATACCAAGATAGGTTATTACACTTGGGGCTATTTAGTTTGGAAAAACGAAGGCTATGGGGTGATCTTATGTTAATGTATAAATATATGAGGGGACAGTACAAAGACCTTTCTGATAATCTTTTTAATCATAGACCTGAGACAGGGACAAGGGGGCATCCTCTACGTCTGGAGGAAAGAAGATTTAAGCATACTAACAGATGCGGATTCTTTACTGTAAGAGCAGTGAGACTATGGAACTCTCTGCCGTATGATGTTGTAATGAATGATTCATTACTTAAATTTAAGAAAGGACTGGATACCTTTCTGGAAAAGTATAATGTTACAGGGTATATACACTAGATTCCTTGTTAGGGTGTTGATCCAGGGAACTAGTCTGATTGCCGTATGTGGAGTCGGGAAGGAATTTTTTTCCCCAATGTGGAGTTTACTCTTTGCCACAAGGTTTTTTTTGCCTTCCCCTGGATCAACATGTTAGGGCATGTTAGGTTAGGCTATGGGTTGAACTAGATGGACTTAAAGTCTTCCTTCAACCTTAATAACTATGTTACTATGTTCTTACACAGTCAGCAAACACAAAGTACCATAAGAACACTGAAGTGATGGTTGTTGGAAATGGGCCTCTATACACCTATGAAGATACTGCATTACATACCAGACGTCTGCAGCTAGAATAGTCATTTACCACATTAACAATGTATAGAGTGTATCTTTGAATCATTTACTGTTAGCTTCATTGGAAAAAAACTGTGCTTTTCTTTCAAAAATAAGGACATTTCTAAGTGACCCTAAACTTTGGAACGGTAGTGTATGTGTATATATATATATATATATATATATATATATATATATATATATATAATGGACTGATGCAAACGTTTAGGCACCCTGAATGGCTTGTACCTAGTAACACCCCCTTTTGCAAGTATCACAGGTTGTAAATGCATTTTGTTGCCATACAAGAAGTTTTTTTTTTTTTAAAGGTATTTTCATCAAATTTTCCTTGGACAACTTTTCCAGTTCTGTGAGATTCCTGGGTCGTCTTGCATCCTCTGCTAGCCACAGATTTTCAATGATGTTCACATCAGGGGACTGTGAGGGCCATTGCAAAAACTTCAGCTTGTGCCTTTTGAGGTCGTCTATTGTGGATTGTGACGTGTATTTAGGATCTCAATCCATTTGTAGAAGCCATCCTCTTTTCACCTTTAGGTTTTTTACAGATGGTGTTATGTTTGCATCAATAATTTGTTGAAATTTTATTGAATCCATTCTTCCCTCTACTCGGGAAATGTTCCTCGTGCTACTGGCTGCAACACAACCCAAAGCCTGATTGATCCACCCCATGCACGGTTGGGTAGATGTTCTTTCCTGAAATTCTGTGCCCTTTTTCTCCACACATACCTTTGATCATTGAGGCCATATA
Organism: Ranitomeya imitator; assembly: GCF_032444005.1. Lineage (NCBI taxonomy): Eukaryota > Metazoa > Chordata > Amphibia > Anura > Dendrobatidae > Ranitomeya > Ranitomeya imitator. The sequence goes on from NC_091283.1 coordinate 304,952,802, forward strand.
GTTCTATTTAACCTTATCGGTCCACAGAACTTGTAGCCAAAATGCATCAGGCTTGTTTAGATGTTCTTTTGAATACTTCTGATGCTGAAATTTATGGTGAGGATGCAGGAGAGTGTTTTTTCTGATGACTCCTCCATGAAGGCCATATTTGTGCAGGTGTCACTGAACAGTACAACAACGTACCACAACATCGGAGTCTGCTAAATCTTTCTGGAGGTCTTTTACAGTCAAGCGAGGTGCAGATTTGCTTTTCTAGCAATCCTACAAATAGCTTTAACTGAAATTTTGCTTGGTCTTCCAGACCGTATCTTGACATCCATTGTTCCTGTTAAATGCCATTTCTTAATTACATTTCGAACTGAGGAAATGGCAACTTGAAGAAAACGCTTTGCTATCTTCTAACAGCCTTCTCCTACTTTGTGAGCCTCCACCATTTTAATTTTGTGCTAGGCAGCTGCTTAGAAGAACCCAGGGCTGCTGTTTTTGGCACAAGGTAAGAGGAGGCTGGGTTTTATAAGTCTGGGAAATTTGTATCACCTGGCCTTTCCTAATCCTAACAATGATAGTTAACAAGCCATAACCCTAACAGGCTAATTAAGGTCTGAAATCTTGATCAAAGTTATCTGAGCAGACAAGTCTTCAAGGGTGCCCACACCCTATAGGCATTGGCCTATTTTCCTTTTTGTAATTTTTAAAATGTAAAAAAAAAATAACAATATATAATGTATTTTTTGCCTAAAATACAAAGGAAATGTGATATCTTTAACTTTAGGCCTTTTAAAGATGTAGAGATCTTTCCATCTTCAGCTTGCTTAATTGTTCACAGTAACTAATTTTGACCAGGGGTGCCCAAACTTTTACATGCCACTGTAAATGCGTCATCCAGTTGGTGTTCAATATTTAATAGGGTCTTGCTATAAATCTTAGTGAAAGTTCCATGATTTTATTTGAGCTTTTATTGCAAATATTTCCCAATTATTGATGAACTCCTGGTCCTCAATAAGAGAAGAAGGTCTCACACGTATCCGCAATCCTCTCAGGATTCATTGTTGGGGAAGATCATTTCCAGGAAAGCTTTGTTCCTCCAGGTTTTGGTTCGTATAAAGAGTAGATTGTTCTATCAAAACGTTAAAATGCTTCATACTCTGAGCCCCAGAGCCGCCAGTTGGTGGTTTGTTATTGGAAACCGGATTTACGTGTCCGAGCAAAGACTGTTCCTGGGCTTTGTAGTCCATGGTCTTTAGCAAGATGCCCTGTGCGGATCAGAGTATAATATTAGGAAGAAGGAAAAAGACACAAGGCGATAATACACAGAAGGGAAAAATAGAGCGGAAATATTGGGGAACAAAACATGGAATATTCAGATGGATCCAATCATTGTTTTATACAAAGTCCACTTAATAAACGAACCAAAACATTGAACAAAGGTTGGCTCCATACACACACTGCTCCACTACATACACCTCGTAACCACACAGCTCTGCTCCATAAACCTCGTACACACACGGTTCTGCTACAGACACTTCGTAATGACACGGCTCCGACTATACACCTCGTAACCACACTGCTCAGACTACATACACCTCGTACACACGTGGCAGCCCCTCTATAGGCCCCTCACACACATGGCTTCGCTCCATACACATGGCTCTGCTCCGTACGCCTCGTACACACGCGGCTCCGCTCCGTACACCTCGTACACACGCGGCTCCTCACACGTCATACACACGCGGCTCCGCTCCGTATACCTCGTACACACACGGCTCCGCTCCGTACACCTCGTAAACACGTGGCTCTGCACACCTTGTACACACACGCCTCTGCTCCGTACACCTTGTACACACACGCCTCTGCTCCGTACACCTTGTACACATACGGCTCCGCTCCATACACCTCGTACACGCACGGTTCTGCTCTGTACACTTCGTACATGCACAGCTAAGCTCTGTACACACACGGCTCTGCTCCATACACCTCATACACACATGGCTTCGCTCCGTACACCTCGTACACACACGGCTCCACGCCGTACACCTCGTACATACATGGCTCCGTACACACGTGGCTCTGCTACAACCACACTGTAAACCCCTCCTGACCCCACACATAAACTTCCCCTCATCCAGCACCATGACAACCAGCACAGCAGAGTCCTGCATACACTGAGGCCCTGATCATGTGACCCCTGACTCCTCCCCTCCTGTGACCTCATCACAGGTCCTGTGCGCACAGTGCAGCCATATATGTGGAGTGCGGCTCTGCAGGTGGAGGGTCCACACCAGAACTGTAGTAGGTAAAGACCCCAATATCCACAGGTGTCCCTTCTAATTGGGGGGAAACTATCACCTCTAATAATCCTCGGACAGTTCTGACAAACACAGTAAAGTGCCCCTTTATGGAGGTGACAGAAAGTCTGTTTAGTCCCTTTAGCTTCATAGTATCAGCTCTAATCCAATGGTGAGAGAGCGATTTACCCTGAAGAGTCACAGATTGTGGGGTTGTTATAAAATGTTATATTTAGGGGGTTTGTGTTGTCTCCTTATAAGAATCACAATGGTTTTGTTCCTTTTCCGCTGATAGATACAAACGACCCAACTATGAAAGACGGGAACCAAGGAAACCTGTATTAGGCCAGGTTCACATTGCGTTAGTACAGTCCGATCAACACATACGTTAAACGGACTGCGCTGACGCAAGTGCCGACTTTGCACAGCGCTAGCGCAGATGGAGCATATGCTAGCTCTATCTGCGCTAGCGGTGACGGACCCGGAAATGCTGCAGCCGGCGTCTCGGGTCCGTCACTCAATGTCTGATGCATCGCTAGCGCATGCCCATTGTGGGCGTGCGCTAGTGATGCGTCCGACATTGCATTCAATGGCGCCATTAACGGACTACGTTACACCGCGTTATGCCGCGGTGTAACGTAGTCCGTTAAACGGAGACACTGAACGCAATGTGAACCTAGCCTTACTCTCATAGTACAGTATAATGTTTTCCCAGAACCTCCATTCCTAATTTTATTTTTGTAACATTTTAACACCTGTTTTGTTTGGGTGTTTTTTATGTAATATGTGAAAGTCTACAGATAAATGCCAAAAAAAACCCTCCATTATATTTATAAACTTGTTGTTCTTACAAAAAAAATCTATATAATTGTCTATGGGCCACTTCCATCTGTCTGTCCTTCCTTATGTCACGGTTATTCATTCGCTGATTGGTCTCGCCAGCTGCCTGTCATGGCTGCCGCGACCAATCAGCGATGGGCAGAGTCCGGAAGAAAATGGCCGCTCCTTACTCCCCGCAGTCAGTGCCTGTCGCCCGCATACTCCCCTCCGGTCACCGCTAACACAGGGTTAATGCCGGCGGTAATGGACTGCGTTATGCTGCAGGTAACGCACTCCGTTATCGCCGCTATTAACCCTGTGTGTCCCCAACTTTTTACTATTGACGCTGCCTATGCGGCATCAATAGTAAAAAATGTAATGTTAAAAATAACTAAAAAAAAACAAAAACTGCTATACTCACCCTCCGTTGCAGCTCGCCCCAGCCGCCATCTTAAGGTCGCAGGTTCCAGTGGCAGAAGGACCTGCCATGACGTCATGGTCATGTGACCGCGACGTCATCACAGGTCCTGCGCTAATATCAACCCTGGGACCGGAACCTGCCGTGGACTACAAGCGGCCCTCGGAAAGGGGAGTATATGTTTATTTTTTATTTTTTCACCTGTGACAAACCTGGCTGGGCAATATACTACGTGACTGGCCAATATACTACGTGGCTCTGTGCTGTATACTACTTCGCTGTGCAATATACTACGTGGCTGGGCAATATACTATGTCACTGGGCAATATACTACGTGGCTTTGTGCTGTATACTACGTCACTGGGCAATATACTACGTGGGCTGTGCAATATACTACGTAGCTCGGCAATATACTATGTAACTGGGCAATATACTATGTGGCTGGGCAATATACTACGTCACTGGGCAATGTACTACGTGGCTGGGCAATATACTACGTCACTGGGCAATATACTACGTCACTGGGCAATATACTACGTGGCTGGGCAGTATACTACGTGGCTCTGTGCTGTATACTACGTCACTGGGCAATATACTACATGGCTGCGCAATATACTACGTAACTGGGCAATATACTATGGCTGGGCAATATACTACGTCACTAGGCAATATACTACGTCACTGGGCAATATACTACGTCACTGGGCAATATACTACGTCACTGGGCAATATACTACGTCGGCTGTGCAATATACTACGTCACTGGGCAATATACTACGTCGGCTGTGCAATATACTACGTCACTAGGCAATATACTACGTAACTGGGCAATATACTACGTGGCTGGGCAATATACTACGTCACTAGGCAATATACTACGTGGCTGGCCAATATACTACGTCACTGGGCAATATACTATGTGGCTGGCCAATATACTGCGTCACTGGGCAATATACTACGTGGCTGGGCAATATACTACGTGGCTCTGTGCTGTATACTACGTCACTGGGCAATATACTACATGGCTGCGCAATATACTACGTAACTGGGCAATATACTATGGCTGGGCAATATACTACGTCACTAGGCAAAATACTACGTGGCTGGCCAATATACTACGTCACTGGGCAATATACTACGTCACTGGGCAATATACTACGTCGGCTGTGCAATATACTACGTCACTGGGCAATATACTACATCGGCTGTGCAATATACTACGTCACTAGGTAATATACTACGTAACTGGGCAATATACTACGTCACTGGGCAATATACTACGTCGGCTGTGCAATATACTACGTCTCTAGGCAATATACTACGTAACTGGGCAATATACTACGTGGCTGGGCAATATACTACGTCACTAGGCAATATACTACGTGGCTGGCCAGTATACTACGTCGCTGGGCAATATACTACGTGGCTGCGCAATATACTACGTGGCTGGCCAATATACTACGTCACTGGGCAATATACTACGTGGCTGGGCAATATACTACGTGGCTCTGTGCTGTATACTATGTCACTGGGCAATATACTACGTGGCTGGGCAATATACTACGTGGCTGGGCAATATACTATGTGCCTCTGTGCTGTATACTACGTCACTGGGCAATATACTACGTAGCTGGGCAATATACTACGTAGCTGGGCAATATACTACGTGTCTGGGCAATATACTACGTGGCTCTGCTGTATACTACGTCACTGGGCAATATACTACATGGCTGGGCAATATACTACGTGGCTGGGCAATATACTACGTGGCTGGGCAATATACTACGTGGCTCTGTGCTGTATACTACGTCACTGGGCAATATACTACGTCACTGGGCAATATACTACGTGGCTGCGCAATATACTACGTAACTGGGCAATATACTATGTGGCTGGGCAATATAGTACGTGACTGGGCAATATACTACGTGGGCTGTGGAATATACTACGTCACTGGGCAATATACTACGTGGCTGGCCAATATATTACATCACTGGGCAATATACTACGTGGCTGTGCAATATACTACGTAGCTCGACAATATACTACGTGGCTGGGCAATATACTACGTGGCTGGGCAATATACTACGTGGCTGGGCAATATACTACGTGGCTGGGCAATATACTACGTGGCTGGACAATATATTACGGGGCTGGGCAATATACTACGTGGAAAAGCAAGTGCTAGTCAAAAAATAAAAAAATACAGGGTATTTAGTTAATACGTTTTTTTGCAAAAAAATGTATGTTAAAGGGCCACTGTCACCCCTTCCAGCCGTTATAAACTAAAAGAGCCACCTTGTGCAGCAGTAATGCTGCAGTCTAACACGGTGACTCTTTTAGTTTTTGTTGCTGATATTCCCACAATAAAGGTATTTATAATTTTGCTCAAATACCTGTCTTTGTCCATGGAGGCGGGTCTGAAGCCTCCTCTTTGAAGCGCCCAACTGCCATCAGTCATCTCTTCTGGGGCGATTGTCGCCGCCACCTCAGCACTGTTATTGTCCGAAATCCGGCGCCTGCGCTCTGCTCTTCTGCCTGGAGCAGGCGCATAGAGCAGCGGCCGTCCTATCTCTGATGCCAGGTTCCGGTCTGCGCCTGTGCGGGCAGTGCGGCCACCCTGTTACTGAATCCCCGCCCCGCACTGTGTTATGCATTATGCACAGTGCGGGGCGGGGATTCAGCAACAGGGTGGCCGCACAGGCGCAGACCGGAACCCGGCATCAGAGCTAGGACGGCCGCTGCTCTATGCGCCTGCTCCAGGCAGAAGAGCAGAGCGCAGGCGCCGGATTTCGGACCATAACAGTGCTGAGGGGGCGGCGACAATCGCCCCAGAAGAGATGACTGATGGCAGTTGGGCGCTTCAAAGAGGAGGCTTCAGACCCGCCTCCATGGACAAAGACAGGTATTTGAGCAAAATTATAAATACCTTTATTGTGGGAATATCAGCAACAAAAACTAAAAGAGTCACCTTGTTAGACTGCAGCATTACTGCTGCACAAGGTGGCTCTTTTAGTTTATAACGGCTGGAAGGGGTGACAGTGGCCCTTTAAGCTGCTCCACCAAAAATTTTCATTTTTTGACTAGCACTTGCTTATTTACTGTGACCTTTTTTACAACAGAGTATTTTTGACCTCTCTGTGCGCTTTTGTGTCTTCAAGTTCTTTGGTGGTGGTGGTGGTGTTCACTGTGCAAGTAGCCCATGTGTTTTTGAATCTATAATTGTTCTCTTGTTTTCTACAAGACTGGGGAGTCCATCACTCCTCTGTGGGCCATTTGCATTGTAGCTGTTCCATCCTGCACGTCCACATGGATATTCCTTCTCTGAACCCTGCTTATACAGGTACTATACAGATGATCAGGTTTTTAAATACATCAGATGGGGATTATATACATTAGATAGGACTGCTCTATTATGGGTATACCTTGGCGATTGGTGGAGCAGCTTAGTATACATTTTTTGGCAAAAAAAGTGTTACCGTGTATACTAGAGTATAAACCGAGATTTTCTGCCCAAATTTTTGGGCTGAAAGTGCCCCTCTCGGCTTATACTCGAGTCACGGTCTGTGGCAAGGTCGGCGGGTGAGGGGGAGAGAGGATTGTTGCATACTCACCTAGTCCCGGTGCTCCTGACGCTCCCCCTGCCTGTCACACTGTCTCAGGGTGCCGCAGCTCTTCCCCTGTTCAGCGGTCACATGGGACCGCTTATTAAACTTATGAATATGGACTCCACTCCCATAGGGGTGGAGCCGCATATTCATTCCTCTAATGAGGGGTGCCAGTGATCACTGACAGAGGAAGAGCTACGGCACCCGGAGACAGTGTGACAGGCAGGGGGAGCGTCAGGAGCGCCGGGACTAGGTGAGTATTTTATATTCACCTGTCCACGTTCCACCCGCCGGGCGCCGCTCAGTCTTCCCGTCCACTTGCACTGACTGTTCAGGTCAGAGGGCGCGATGACGTACTAGTGTGCGCGCCGCCCTCTGCCTGAACAGTCAGTGCGGAGAGACGCCGAGACGGGATGCTGAGGAGCTGCAAGCAAGAGAGGTGAGTATGTGTTTTTTTTTTTTTTATTGCAGCAGCAGCAGCGTTATATATGGCACAGCTTTATGTGGAGCATCTATGGGGCCATAATGAACGGTGCAGAGCATTATATATGGCACAGCTTTATGTGGAGCATCTATGGGGCCATAATGAACGGTGCAGAGCATTATATATGGCACAGCTTTATAAGGAGCATCTATGGGGCCATAATGAATGGTACAGAGCATTATATATGGGGCACAGCTTTATAAGGAGCATCTATGGGGCAATAATGAATGGTGCAGAGCATATATGGCAGAGCTTTATAAGGAGCATCTATGGGGCCATAATGAACGGTGCAGAGCATATATGGCAGAGCTTTATAAGGAGCATCTATGGGGCCATAATGAACAGTGCAGAGCATATATGGCAGAGCTTTATAAGGAGCATCTATGGGGCCATAATGAACGGTGCAGAGCATTAGGTCCATATATATTTGGACAGAGACAACATTTTTCTAATTTTGGTTATAGACATTACCACAATGAATTTTAAACAAAACAATTCAGATGCAGTTGAAGTTCAGACTTTCAGCTTTCATTTGAGGGTATCCACATTAAAATTGGATGAAGGGCTTAGGGGTTTCAGCTCCTTAACATGTGCCACCCTGTTTTTAAAGGGACCAAAAGTAATTGGACAGATTCAATAATTTTAAATAAAATGTTCATTTTTAGTACTTGGGTTGAAAACCCTTTGTTGGCAATGACTGCCTGAAGTCTTGAACTCATGGACATCACCAGACGCTGTGTTTCCTCCCTTTTGAAGCTCTGCCAGGCCTTCACTGCGGTGGTTTTCAGTTGCTGGTTGTTTGTGGGCCTTTCTGTCTGAAGTTTATTCTTTAACAAGTGAAATGCATGCTCAATTGGGTTGAGATCAGGTGACTGACTTGGCCATTCAAGAATATTCCACTTCTTTGCTTTAATAAACTCCTGGGTTGCTTTGGCTTTGTGTTTTGGGTCATTGTCCATCTGTAGTATGAAACGATGACCAATCAGTTTGGCTGCATTTGGCTGGATCTGAGCACACAGTATGGCTCTGAATACCTCAGAATTCATTCGGCTGCTTCTGTCCTGTGTCACATCATCAATAAACACTAGTGACCCAGTGCCACTGGCAGCCATGCATGCCCAAGCCATCACACTGCCTCCGCCGTGTTTTACAGATGATGTGGTATGCTTTGGATCATGAGCTGTACCACGCCTTCACCATACTTTTCTCTTTCCATCATTCTGGTAAAGATTGATCTTGGTTTCATCTCTCCAAAGAATGTTATTCCAGAACTCTGCTGGCTTTTATAGATGTTTTTTAGCAAAGTCCAGTCTAGCCTTTTTATTCTTGATGCTTATGAGTGGCTTGCACCGTGCAGTGAACCCTCTGTATTTACTTTCATGCAGTCTTCTCTTTATGGTAGATTTGGATATTGATACGCCGACCTCCTGGAGAGTGTTGGTCACTTGGTTGGCTGTTGTGAAGGGGTTTCTCTTCACCATGGAGATTATTCTGTGATCATCCACCTCTGTTGTCTTCCGTGGGCGCCCAGGTCTTTTTGCATTAATGAGTTCACCAGTGCTTGCTTTCTTTCTCGGGATGTACCAAACTGTAGATTTTGCCACTCCTAATATTGTAGCAATTTCTTGGATGTTTTTTTCTGTTTTCGCAGCTTAAGGATGGCTTGTTTCACCTGCATGGAGAGCTCCTTTAACCGCATGTTTACTTCACAGCAAAACCTTCCAAATGCAAGCACCACACCTCAAATCAACTCCAGGCCTTTTATCAGCTTAATTGAGAATGACATAACGAAGGGATTGCCCACACCTGTCCATGAAATAGCCTTGGAGTCAATTGTCCAATTACTTTTGGCCCCTTTAAAAACAGGGTGGCACATGTTAAGGAGCTGAAACTCCTAAACCCTTCATCCAATTTTAATGTGGATACCCTCAAATGAAAGCTGAAAGTCTAAACTTCAACTGCATCTGAATTGTTTTGTTTAAAATTCGTTGTGGTAATGTCTATAACCAAAATTAGAAAAATGTTGTCTCTGTCCAAATATATATGGGCCTAACTGTATGGCACAGCTTTATGTGGAGCATCTATGGGGCCATAATGAACGGTGCAGAGCATTCCATATGGCACAGCTTTATGTGGAGCATCTATGGGGCCATAATGAACGGTGCACAGCATTCTATATGGCACAGCTTTATGTGGAGCATCTATGGAGCCATAATGAACGGTGCAGAGCATTCTATATGCCACAGCTTTATAAGGAGCATCTATGGGGCCATAATGAATGGTGCCGAGCATATATGGCAGAGCTTTATAAGGAGCATCTATGGGGCCATAATGAACGGTGCAGAGCATTCTATATGGGGCACAGCTTTATAAGGAGCATCTATGGGGCCATAATGAACGGTGCAGAGCAATATATATGGGGCACAGCTTTATAAGGAGCATCTATGGGGCCATAATCAACAGTGCAGAGCATTATATATGGCACAGCTTTATGTGGAGCATCTATGGGGCCATAATGAACGGTGCAGAGCAATATATATGGGGCACAGCTTTATAAGGAGCATCTATGGAGCCATAATGAATGGTACAGAGCATTATATATGGGGCACAGCTTTATAAGGAGCATCTATGGGGCCATAATGAACGGTGCAGAGCATTCTATATGGGGCACAGCTTTATAAGGAGCATCTATGGGGCCATAATGAATGGTGCAGAGCATTCTATATGGCACAGCTTTATAACGAGCATCTATGGGGCCATAATGAACGGTGCAGAGCATTCTATATGGGGCACAGCTTTATAAGGAGCATCTATAGGGCAATAATGAACTGTGCAGAGCATTATAAATGGGGCACAGCTTTATAAGGAGCATCTATGGGGCCATAATGAACGGTGCAGAGCAATATATATATAGCACAGCTTTATAAGGAGCATCTATGGGTCCATAATGAACAGTGCAGAGCATTCTATATAGCACAGCTTTATATGGAGCATCTATGGGGCCATAATGAACGGTGCAGAGCATTATATATGGCACAGCTTTATGTGGAGCATCTATGGGGCCATAATGAACGGTGCAGAGCATTCTATATGGGGCACAGCTTTATGTGGAGCATCTATGGGGCCATAATAAACGGTGCAGAGCATTATATATGGCACAGCTTTATATGGAGCATCTATGGGGCCATAATGAACGGTACAGAGCATTCTATATGGGGCACAGCTTTATGTGGAGCATCTATGGGGCCATAATAAACGGTGCAGAGCATTATATATGGCACAGCTTTATATGGAGCATCTATGGGGCCATAATGAACGGTGCAGAGCATTATATATGGGGCACAGCTTTATGTGGAGCATCTATGGGGCCATAATGAACGGTGCAGAGCATTATATATGGGGCACAGCTTTATGTGGAGCATCTATGGGGCCATAATGAACGGTGCAGAGCATTCTATATGGTACAGCTTTATGTGGAGCATCTATGGGGCCATAGTGAACGGTGCAGAGCATTATATATGGGGCACAGCTTTACATGGAGCATCTATTTTTATTTTTGAAATTCACCGGTAGCTGCTGCATTTTCCACCCTAGGCTTATACTAGAGTCATTAAGTCTTCCCAGTTTTTTGTGGCAAAACTAGGGGGGTCGGCTTATACTCGAGTATATATGGTAACTAAATACCCTGTGTTTTTTTCCTTTTTTTGACTAGCACTTGCTTATTTACTGTGACCTTTTTTACAACAGAGTATTTTTGACCTCTCTGTGCGCTTTTGTGTCTTCAAATATACTACGTGGACAGGATATTCTAGAATACCCGATGCGTTAGAATCGGGCCACCATCTAGTCTTTTCTAAAAGCCTCAAACTTCTGTGTGTGAATCAGACATGAGATCTAACGTGATAGAAGATTACAGTGCGGGGAAGACGGGAAACCTTCATATAGACGGCCGGTGGTGATGGAGTCAGTGACGGACTCTGGACAAATCTGTTTCTAGAGCCGTAGTAGAAGATGAAGATGTCGTCCTCATCATGAAGTAGTTATTTCTCCTGTCACGTGTAATGAATATCTCCTGCAGTATTGCTAATGTCGATTCCAGGGTCGGTAAATGAGACGAGAATTAGCGTTATGGAAGATGAGTCTATGAGAATCGTATTCAGCTGCCGACTCCGAGGGAGAAACTGCTTGTTGTCTGTGGCCTAAAATATATAGGTTTTATTAGTAGATGTAGAGAAGAAAACTAAATACTGTAAAATAATCTCATGTTTCACTTATCTCCAGTAATTGTATTATTACACAGGATTTTTATGATGTTACATCAGCTCATCTTCTCATTCAGGTCCCTACAATATCGGATCCTCTCAGTGAAGATCTTCTATATAAGAGAATTTTCCTAATTTACCCATCAAAGATGGATATGGACAGAGACAAGATGGTGGAGAGGATATTACACCTCACCCTAGAGATCCTCTTCCGGCTTACTGGAGAGGTGAGAGATTCTGATGACGTCACATTACATCATTCTTATCTATGGGAATAACAGATGGACAGAAATGGAGAGGTGAGGACTCTGGAAATGTCTGTAGTGAGATTTATTAATGTATCTCTCCATAACCAGGATTACACAGTAGTGAAGAAGACCTCTAGTGATCGCTGTCAGGACCCTGTGTCTGAGGGATGGGGAAGACCCCTGAGCCCAATCGTGTGGCCTCCACTTTACCCCCTGATCCATGAGGACATCAATGACCAGAAGATCCTTGAACTCATCTACAAGATGATTGAGCTGCTGACTGGAGAGGTGACACTGCTGGGAATGCTCGGACATTATACAGTGACGCTATGAAGGGATCGGGGGATGACGGTATCATTGTATGTGTCAGGTTCCTATAAGGTGTCAGGATGTCGCTGTCTATTTCTCCATGGAGGAGTGGGAGTATTTAGAAGGACACAAAGATCTGTACAAGGACGTCATTATGGAGATTCCCCAGCTCCTCACATCACCAGGTAATAGACAGGACTAAATACACATATAATTATCTGTATGTAAAGAATGAATTCATTCCCTGTATGTGTTTCCTTCAGATCTATCCAGTAAGAGGACAACACCAGGGAGATGTCCCCGTCCTCTTCTTCCACAGGACTGTAAACAAGAAGATCCCAATGTTCCTCAGGATCATCAGGTAGATGGAGAGAAGGTGTCATGAGATCTCCCCTATGATGTGTAGATGGCTGTGAAGGTCTTGTGCTCAGTCTTATTTTATTCATTGTATTGCCATATTTTTCAGAATATAAGACTCCATTTTTTCTCCCAAATTCGGGGGGAAAATGGGGGTGCGTCTTATAATGCTTATATACTTTACCAGCCACGATGGAGCAGGGTCCCAAGAGAAAATATAATTCCCCTGTTGCCACTCAGTGAGCTTCCCATTCAGAGTTATGGCAAGGAGAAGTTTTTAATAACTGTTCAAAAAGGAGCATACATTCTCTAACTCAGCCCACCAAGTGAGGTCAGCAAGAGCAAAGCATAAAGCCCAGAAGCTCAATCAGGGAGGTGTCAGATGCCTGGAGAACCAGCTGCACAATGCTGTGCTGAGAGACCCTTTGCCATGGGAAGGCTCTCCTCTCCTTTATCAACACGTCATATCTGTGACTGACATAGAGTAAGTTTCTTATTTTAATCCCTTTTATTTTAACTGTGTTTACATACTGTATTTTGTCTCCTCTTGTAATATCTTTTGTAAACTTCCTATATTTTCCCTTCCCCATGACAGCATCTAACATGAGACATGGTCCCAGCCCCCAGGAACAGGAAACCTGCATAGGAGATAAAAGATGGGGGCGGCACCTCTCTCCTCAGTTTAGTTTCCTGTTGCTGCGGGGAACCTGTGACATCGACCCAGCGGGAGCAGCTGGTGGCATGTGCGGCCGCATTACTCACTGGAGCTGTATCGGTGGTGTCCTACCCGCTGAGGGCTCCACGGCGTCCGCTCCTGGCCGGAGGCTGGGCCGGGGTAAGGGCGTGCCCATCACTAGGCTGGCGCCAAGGTAAATGAGAGAACTTCCGGGTTCAACCGCAAGTGACATCACACGCCGAGGGGAGCGGTGTACTGACACTCCCGGGAGGTTGGAAGTTCAGGAGCGCTCTCCACCCTGTATTATTTAAAGAGGCAAAGCCTGAGCAATAGTGGCAATAGCCTTTCTAACATGGCGGACCCGACTGCGGAATCGCCGGTTCCGGTGGACATCCCACAGACTCCCGTGTTACTAAGATTTCGGTGGGTGAGTGCCTTTTAAGGCAGATAACATGTCAGTAACACAGTATCTCTGTATTATATTGTGCAGGGGAAGAAGGCTATACGGCCAAACAGAAAAATAAAGTGTGCGCATTCTGTGATAAAGCTCTCCCTAGAACCTATGACAAACGGATCTGTCGGTTATGTATAGATGAGACTATGGCCGAGGAGTCTTCATCATTACTCCAAAATATAAAGGCTATCGTTAGGGATGAAGTCAAAATCACAATAAAGGAGCAGATGAAACAGCATGGGTTGCATAGCTCTGAAAATCCACCTCCTAGACCTGCCCAAACCTCTGACGTGGAATCAGAAAGCGAACCGGGGCAATTGCCACCTGATGATGACTCAGACTTAGACTCTTCAGATGAAGAGTGTGGTCGGCCGTATGTACTACGGTATCTGAGGACGTTGGGAAACTGTTTAAGCTTGTTAGATCAACATTGGGGCTTTAAGCACCAAAAGAACATAAAACAACCAAAGATTCTATGTTTAGCAACCTAGAGCTGAAAAAACAGAGTTTTTACCCTTCGCCACGACAGCACCCCACATGAGAGAGAGGGATCCACCCATAGGAACAGGAAACCTACAGAATAAAAGGAGGCGGTCCCCTCTCCTCCTCAGTTTAGGTTTCCTGTTCCTATGGGAATCCCAGGACTTACCTACAGAAGAGGATCCCTGGGCCATGCACCCGCCTACGTCAGTCTCTGTAAGGAACGGCAGGGGCTGCGGTTCCAGAAGCAGCGGCGGGGGAGCCACTATTTGCAGCCTCCCCCCTCGTCTGATCGATGGCCATGGTCCGGGTTCGGTGCCGCTGGTCCGCCCGGCTCCATGAGGACGCGCGCGCTCAGCGGCCGGCTTTTTATCAGCAGCCGTCGCATGGTGAGAAGGAGCGGCGCGTCTAACCCGGAAGTCGCCGGAGCACTTCCGGGTTAGGTCCGGGGAGGCAGGAGATTCGGTGCCACATTTAAAAATCCAGCGCTAGCGTCGGCCGGTGTGTGTAAGTATGGCTTCACCGGCCGATGTAGCACACTTGCCTGCAACAGAGCGCTCTCCCAGTAAGGAGACAAGCGCCAGAAGCAGCGCTAAAAGTGGGGATCGATTTCAGGAAAAGCGATCTCAGGAGAAACGATCTGCCACCAAACAGAGGGATCTTTCATCAAAGAATCCGCCTCCAGAACCGGTACCTGTCATCTTCACTGGGTGAATTGTTGAAAAAGTCTCTTCCCATATGCTGATATATGCTCCTCCTGTATCCCCTCTAGAATAAGAAAAGGACACATAAATCCAAACACAGAGAATGTGCTTTATGTTTGCAAACCCTCCCGGACTCATATACAAAGAGGTAATGCTCAGAATGCATTATATTGACCTTACGGCAGGAGAATGTAATGACTCCGTCTGACGTCAGAGCCATTATCCGCGAAGAGATGCAGGGTTTGGCGCATGCAGGTAGCACCAGTACCCGACAGCCAAGCAGGTCCCAATCTCCAGCAAGCTCGGAGTCGGAACATAGATCCTCAGAGGGAGATGAAACTCAGCCGAGTTCATCCGAAAATGAAGGGGGACTGTGTCTACCCAATAGCAGCGTTGACAACTTAGTAAAAGCTGTTAGAAATACGATGTGGTTCCCAGACGAGAAAGGGAAGAAGTCGACTCAAGACATTATGTTTGCGGGGTTAGGACAAACAAAGCGTAGATTCTTCCCCGTCATACCCACAATTAAAGAACTAGTTAAAAAGGAGTGGGAAAAACAGTATACAAGGGGATTCTTTCCATCATCTGCCAAAAGACGCTATCCCTTCAGCGATGAAGAGCTAAATTCTTGGTCAAAAATACCAAAAGTTGATGCCGCAGTAGCCTCAACTTCCAAACAATCAGTCTTGCCTGTGGAAGACTCAGGGACTCTAGCTGACCCATTAGACCGGAAAGCAGAAGCCTTACTTAAAAGGTCATGGGAGGCCAACACAGGGGCATTCAGGCCAGCTATTTCTGGTACCTGTACTGCAAGGTCGCTGCTAGTGTGGACGGAGCAGCTGGAGCAGCAAATTAGAGGTGGATCTTCAAGAAGTACAATCTTATCGAAAATCCCTCTAATGAAAGAGGCAGTAGCGTTCCTAGCTGATGCCTCTGCGGATTCGCTACGCCTAGCAGCCACGTCAGCCGGCCTAGTGAACACAGCCCGGCGAGCACTCTGGTTAAAAAACTGGAAAGGGGACGCACAGGCCAAAGCAAAACTTTGTACGCTTACCGGCCAGGGTGAGTTCCTGTTCGGGAAAACACTAGATGAGCTCTTAAATAAAGCAGGAGAGCAGAAGAAGGGTTTCCCTTACCAATATCTTCCATCTTACAGGAGAGCCTTCAGAAGACGCCCCTTTACCAGGAACAGGCCTACTGAGCAAAGGGAGCGCTGGGAAACAAAGGACCCAAAACAAAAAGGTGCTCTGTTTACCGGATCCTATAACCCAAAACGTAACAAGTACCGCTAACTACGAAGTGGGTGGGAGATTAAAATATTTTGTTTCCAAATGGGAGCAAATAACATCCAGTTATTGTTATTGGATTCTGGACATTAATAAGTATGGAATAAAACTAGAATTTGAGAGAATCCCTTGGGATTCCTTTATAATAACATCTCCAGGGGGACAAGAACAACAAAAGGCTCTAGAATCCGAGATTCTATCTCTCCTATCTAAAAAAGTATTGCTAGAGGTTCCCCGAGATCAAGAGGGAAGGGGCTTCTATTCCCCTTTGTTCTTGATCAGTAAGCCAGATGGTTCATTTAGAACCATCATAAATCTCAATAGATTAAATTCCTTTCTACGTAACCATACTTTCAAAATGGAATCTATTAGTTCTGCCATCAAACTTTTGTCCCCTAGGTGTGTCATGGCTGGGATAGACCTAAAAGATGCCTACTACCATCTTCCCATACATACCGAACACCAGCAGTACCTAAGAGTAGCAGTCATCCTGGCGGGACAGGTTCGTCACTTTCAATATGTAGCAATGCCCTTTGGGCTTTCAATGGCTCCACGCATCTTCACGAAAGTGATATTAGAAGTTATGGCTTATCTACGCCAACAGGACACTTTGATAATACCCTACCTGGATGATTTTCTGGTGGTAGGAGATGTAAAATGCGATTATCTAACACAATCTCGTCCCTACAGGAGTTGGGCTGGATCGTCAACTTCCAAAAGTCCAGACTGAACCCAGACACCGTTCAGATATTTCTAGGGATCCGGCTAGACTCCGTAAGTCAAAAAAGCTTCCTCCCGCATTCTAAAAAAGTAACCATTCAGTCAAAGGTGTCAAAGGCAATAAAAAATCCCCATATGACTCTAAGAAAAGCTATGTCCTTATTAGGATCATTATCTTCATGTATCCCAGCTGTACCGTGGGCTCATTTTCATACCCGTCAGTTACAGTTTTATCAGTCCAGGGGAAGAAGCGACATCTGGAGAGTAAACTAACTCTTTCCAAGAATGTCATAGAATCCCTATCATGGTGGCTAGATATGGGACACCTTTCAGAAGGTGTACCTTGGATAGTAGACCCATCTAAAATAATTACTACCGACGCCAGCCCTACCGGATTATGTGGTCCAAGACACCTGGAATCAGGCAGAGTTGTCATGTTCTTCCAATTGGAAGGAATTAAGAGCGGTGGAAAATGCCTTAAATCATTTTCTTCCACAGATCCAAGGAGCGCATGTAAGAGTTTTCTCGGACAATTCTACCGCAGTGGCCTATGTAAACCATCAGGGTGGTACACGGTCAGGAAGTCTGATGACCATAGCAGGAGAGATCTTCCAATTGGCAGAGACTCATCTTGCATCCTTAACAGCCCTGCATATAAGAGGGGTGGAAAATATCAAAGCAGACTATCTCAGTCGAAACAGGCTACGCCAGGGAGAATGGACCCTAAACAGAGACATATTCAGAGCAATAACAAGATCATGGGGTACACCTCAAATAGATCTGTTCGCCACAAGAGGCAACAGACAGGTAAAAAGATTCGCTTCTCTGAACTTCAGGGATCATCCAGACATGTTGGACTCTCTACACCATCCCTGGAAGTTCAAACTGGCGTACGCCTTTCCTCCAATGTCTCTGATTCCACTAGTGATCAGGAGAGAACAAGCGAGGGTAATCCTAATCGCACCCTTTTGGCAAAAGAGACCATGGTTCTCTTGTCTCCAGAGCATGTGTCTATGCGACCCGTGGATTCTTCCATCAGACAAGAAACTACTGTTCCAGGGGCCCTTCTTCCACCCGCAAGTGAAAGGACTTCACTTGACGGCGTGGAATTTGAGCGGCAGTTACTAAGCTCAAGGGGATTCTCAGAACAATTAGTAAATACCCTGCTACTAAGTAGAAAAAGATCTACCACCCTAATATATAGTGGGGTCTGGAAAAAAATTCTTAAACTTTTATACGATACCATTCACTAGACAAGTTCCAGTGACACCTATTCTAGAGTTCCTACAAAAAGGCAGAGAATTAGGATTATCAGTGAACACCTTGAGAGTCCAGGTCTCAGCATTAGGAGCTCTATATGGTTGTAATATAGCAGCTGATAGATGGGTCTCCAGATTTATTAAGTCTTGTGAACGGAGTAATCCGGTTCATATTCCCCGTCTACCCCATGGGATTTAAATTTAGTACTGGAATTCTTAACTAACTCCCCGTTTGAACCACTAGATTCTATACCTCTAAATGTTCTAACGTATAAAGTAGCCCTATTGGTAGCCCTAACCTCAGCTAGGAGGGTTAGTGACACCCAGGCCCTATCAGTAGACCCACCTTTCTTGCTAGTATTTTAACCCCTTCACCCCCGGAGCTTTTTCCGCTTTTTCATTTTCGTTTTTTGCTCCCCTCCTTCCCAGAGCCATAACTTTTTTGTTTTTCCGTCAATATGGCCATGTGAGGGCTTATTTTTTGCGGGACGAGATGTACTTTTGAAAGATACCATTGATTTTACCATGCCATGTAACAGAAAACGGGAAAAAAATTCCAAGTGTGATGAAATTGCAAAAAAAGTGCAATCTCACACTTGTTTTTTGTTTGGCTTTTTTGCTAGGTTCACTAAATGCTAAAACTAACCTGCCATTATGATTCTCCAGGTCATTACGAGTTCATAGACACCAAACATGTCTAGGTTATTTTTTATCTAAGTGGTGAAAAAAAATTCCAAATTTTGCTAAAAAAAAAATTAAAAAAAAAATGCGCGATTTTCCGATACCCGTAGCGTCTCCAAATTTCGTGATCTGGGGTCAGGTGAGGGCTTATTTTTTGCGTGCCGAGCTGGCGTTTTTAATGATACCATTTTGGTGTAGATACGTTCTTTTGATCGCCCGTTATTGCATTTTAATGCAATGTCGCGGCGACCAAAAAAACGTTATTTTGGCGTTTTGATTTTTTTTCTCGCTACGTCATTTAGCGGTCAGGTTAATCCTTTGTTTTTATTGGTAGATCGGGCGATTCTGAACGCGGCGATACCAAATATGTGTATGTTTGATTTTTTTTTAATTGTTTTATTTTGATTGGGGCGAAAGGGGGGTGATTTGAACTTTTATATATTTTTTATTTTTTTCATATTTTTAATCACTTTTTTTTTTTTATTTTGGCATGCTTCAATAGCCTCCATAGGAGGCTAGAAGCATGCATAACTCGATCGGCTCTGCTACATAGAGGTGAAGTACAGATCACCTCTATGTAGCAGAAATGCAAGGTTGCTTTGAACGCCGACCACAGGGTGGCGCTCAAAGCAATCGGCCATCAACAACCATAGAGGTCTCAAGGAGACCTGTGGTTGTTATGGCGATGCACTGCTGACCCCCGATCATGTGACGGGGGTCCGCAGTGCGAGCAACTCCGGCCGCGCGGCCGGGAGCGCTAGTTAAATGCCGCTGTCAGCGCTTGACGGCGGCATTTAACTAGTTAATGGGCGCGGGCGGATCGCGATTCCGCTCGCGCTCATTGCGCGCACATGTCAGCTGTACAAAACAGCTGACATGTCGCGGCTTTGAGGTGGGCTCACCGCCGGAGCCCACCTCAAAGCAGGGGATCTGCCAGCTGACGTACTATTCCGTCAGCTGGCAGAAAGGGGTTAAGATCGTATAGTCCTAATACCTGATCCCTCATACCTCCCTAAGGTAGCATCCACCTATCACAGATCTCAGGAGATATTTCTCCCTTCCTTTTTTGATTCTCCTGTAACCCCAGAACAACATAAATTCCACACCTTAGATGTCAGAAGAGCCATCCTGACGTATATAGAGAGGTCTCAGACATGGAGGCAGAGTAGGGCTCTGTTTATCTCCTTTCAGGGCAGCAAGAAAGGACGTGGGGTCACAAGAGCTACCATATCTCGATGGATCAGAGAGGCAATCTGTTTGGCCTATACGTCAAAGGGTGAAGTTCCTCCAGTGGGCATAAAGGCACATTCAACTCGGGCCATGGCTTCCTCTTGGGCAGAGCAGGCGGATGTACCAATCCATTTGATATGTAAGGCCGCAACTTGGTCTACACCTTCTACCTTCTACAACCATTATAGACTTGATCTATCCACATCTTCTGATCTAACCTTTGGTAGAGTTGTTCTTAGTACAGTAATCCCACCCAGATAATGACTCTCTGAAAATCTCTCATGTGGGGTGCTGTCGTGGCGAAGGGTAAAAAGCCGAATTACTTACGGTAATACTCTTTTAATGAGTCCACGACAGCACCCATTTACAACCCTCCCTAGTTTTACACAGCTCTTTCTCTTAAGTTCACAAATAATGGTTGTATAGAGTTTAAGAAATTGATATTGCTGAATAGGAATTAATACTAAAGCTTTTTGCGGTTCCCTTTTTATACTCTGTAAACTAAACTGAGGAGGAGAAGGGACCGCCTCCTTTTATTCTGTAGGTTTCCTGTTCCTATGGACGGATCCCTCTCTCTCATGTGGGGTGCTGTCGTGGACTCATTAAAAGAGTATTACCGTAAGTAATTCGGCTTTTTCCTTTCCATGAAAATGTGTTAAATTTAATTAAAAAAAGAGTGGAAAAAAAACAAATAAAAAAAATGTCAGAGTTCCTCAGGCCCTTAAGCGTAAATATCCATTTGAGGAAGAAATCTGTGACAAATGGGAAAAAGCACCTAAATTGGACTTGGCAATTGCGAGCACTTCCAGGGGCATAGCGCTTCCCTTCGAAGACATGGGGGCTTTAAAAGATCCTCTTGATAAAAAGGCGGACGCCTTCTTAAAATCGGCATTAAGCCAGGAGTGGCCACCACTTGTACAGCTCGGGCCATGATAAAATGGTTAGAGGAATTGAGCGAGCAAATAAGAGACAAATGTCCAATACCCTCACTTCAAAATGCAGCAGGCTTCCTGGCAGATGCCGCCATTGAACATCCTAAATAGGCAGTGTAAGCGGTTTATACCTTGTGGGAATAAAAGGACTAGAAATAGGAAAAACCCAATGTGGCTAAACAAAGAAGTAAGACAGGCAATTAACAGTAAAAAGAAAGCATTTGCACTACTAAAGCAGGATGGCACCATTGAAGCTCTAAAAAACTATAGGGAGAAAAATACTTTATCTAAAAAACTAATTAAAGCTGCCAAAAAGGAAACAGAGAAGCACATTGCTAAGGAGAGTAAAACTAATCCCAAACTGTTCTTCAACTATATCAATAGTAAAAGAATAAAAACTGAAAATGTAGGCCCCTTAAAAAATAGTGAGGAAAGAATGGTTGTAGATGACGAGGAAAAAGCTAACATATTAAACACCTTCTTCTCCACGGTATTCACGGTGGAAAATGAAATGCTAGGTGAAATCCCAAGAAACAATGAAAACCCTATATTAAGGGTCACCAATCTAACCCAAGAAGAGGTGCGAAACCGGCTAAATAAGATTAAAATAGATAAATCTCCGGGTCCGGATGGCATACACCCACGAGTACTAAGAGAACTAAGTAATGTAATAGATAAACCATTATTTCTTATTTTTAGTGACTCTATAGCGACAGGGTCTGTTCCGCAGGACTGGCGCATAGCAAATGTGGTGCCAATATTCAAAAAGGGCTCTAAAAGTGAACCTGGAAATTATAGGCCAGTAAGTCTAACCTCTATTGTTGGTAAAATATTTGAAGGGTTTCTGAGGGATGTTATTCTGGATTATCTCAATGAGAATAACTGTTTAACTCCATATCAGCATGGGTTTATGAGAAATCGCTCCTGTCAAACCAATCTAATCAGTTTTTATGAAGAGGTAAGCTATAGACTGGACCACGGTGAGTCATTGGACGTGGTATATCTCGATTTTTCCAAAGCGTTTGATACTGTGCCGCACAAGAGGTTGGTACACAAAATGAGAATGCTTGGTCTGGGGGAAAATGTGTGTAAATGGGTTAGTAACTGGCTTAGTGACAGAAAGCAGAGGGTGGTTATAAATGGTATAGTCTCTAACTGGGTCGCTGTGACCAGTGGGGTACCGCAGGGGTCAGTATTGGGACCTGTTCTCTTCAACATATTCATTAATGATCTGGTAGAAGGTTTACACAGTAAAATATCGATATTTGCAGATGATACAAAACTATGTAAAGCAGTTAATACAAGAGAAGATAGTATTCTGCTACAGATGGATCTGGATAAGTTGGAAACTTGGGCTGAAAGGTGGCAGATGAGGTTTAACAATGATAAATGTAAGGTTATACACATGGGAAGAGGGAATCAATATCACCATTACACACTGAACGGGAAACCACTGGGTAAATCTGACAGGGAGAAGGACTTGGGGATCCTAGTTAATGATAAACTTACCTGGAGCAGCCAGTGCCAGGCAGCAGCTGCCAAGGCAAACAGGATCATGGGGTGCATTAAAAGAGGTCTGGATACACATGATGAGAGCATTATACTGCCTCTGTACAAATCCCTAGTTAGACCGCACATGGAGTACTGTGTCCAGTTTTGGGCACCGGTGCTCAGGAAGGATATAATGGAACTAGAGAGAGTACAAAGGAGGGCAACAAAATTAATAAAGGGGATGGGAGAACTACAATACCCAGATAGATTAGCGAAATTAGGATTATTTAGTCTAGAAAAAAGACGACTGAGGGGCGATCTAATAACCATGTATAAGTATATAAGGGGACAATACAAATATCTCGCTGAGGATCTGTTTATACCAAGGAAGGTGACGGGCACAAGGGGGCATTCTTTGCGTCTGGAGGAGAGAAGGTTTTTCCACCAACATAGAAGAGGATTCTTTACTGTTAGGGCAGTGAGAATCTGGAATTGCTTGCCTGAGGAGGTGGTGATGGCGAACTCAGTCGAGGGGTTCAAGAGAGGCCTGGATGTCTTCCTGGAGCAGAACAATATTGTATCATACAATTATTAGGTTCTGTAGAAGGACGTAGATCTGGGTATTTATTATGATGGAATATAGGCTGAACTGGATGGACAAATGTCTTTTTTCGGCCTTACTAACTATGTTACTATGTTACTATGTTACTATTGACTCAGTACGATTTTCTGCCCGTGCATGTGCCCTCTCCAACTCTGGTAGAGCATTGTGGCTAAAAAATTGGTCTGCTGACTTTCAGTCAAAAGTCAAACTGTGTGCAGTCCCTTGGGAGGGCCAAAATGTATTTGGGAAAACACTAGATGAAATTCTAGAGAAGGCGGCAGACAAGAAAAAACACTTCCCGCCTCCCCCATTCTCAAGACGGCGGTGGAATGATAACCGGCCTTCCTTGCGGGGTTCAGGAAAAACAGGCCGCTGTCGGCCAGGGGATAAATCCACACGAGGGAAACCCTGGAGTGAGAGAAGAGAGGATATCTCTTTAACAAGCCCCCTCAGAAATCAGACCCCAAACAGCAATGACGCCGACATCCTGGTGGGGAGGGGGGGGGGGTGTTATGAACTGGTGGTTTAGGAGCAACATGAGACGAGCTCTGAAGGAGGTGGTACCTGTACTGACCGCAGTTCCTAAGCTTAACACAACACTAGCAGTAGCCGTGGGATGTTCCTGTCACTCCCTATACACCTCGTCACAGCCGGAGAACTAACTACCCCTAAAGATAGAAACAGGAAAGCTATCTTGCCTCAGAGAAAATCCCCAAAGGATAGACAGCCCCCCACAAATAATGACTGTGAGTGGAGAGGGAAATGACATACGTAGAATGAAACCAGGATGTAGCAAAGGAGGCCAGTCTATCTAGATAGATAGGACAGGACAGAATACTGTGCGGTCAGTATTAAAAAACTAGAAAAATCCACACAGAGTTTACAAAAATCTCCACACCTGACTAAAGGTGTGGAGGGTAAATCTGCTTCCCAGAGCTTCCAGCTTAACTGAATAAATCCATACTGACAAGCTGGACCAAAAACATAGAATGTACAGAACAATTAAGTCCACTACAAGTGGACAGAAAAGAGCAAAGCAAGGAGTTATCTTTGCTGAACTGGTCAGGATATCAGGGAAATCCAAGCAGAGATGTGAATCCAACCAGGAACCATTGACAAGTGGCACTGGCTGAAGGAAAGAGCCAGGCATAAATAGCCGAGCAGAAAGAAAATCAGTGGAAGCAGCTGCAGACTGCTAAATCCAAGGAGCAGCCATTCCACTTAAAACCACCGGAGGGAGCCCAAGAGCAGAACTCACAAAAGTGCCACTTATAACCACCGGAGGGAGCCCAAGAGCAGAATTCACAACAGGGGGGGGGGGGGGGCTTCGATTTTTTTTTTTTTTTGGTCCACCAGTGGGAAAAGTTACAAACATCACAATGGGTAATCTCCCTTTTAACAGAAGGCCTACGTTTAAACTTCACCTCCCTCCCTCCTCATCGAGTAACAGTCACCCATGTCGCAAAAAGAAACCAGGCAACATTGGAAAGGGAAGTTCATCTCCCCAGGGAAAAAACAAGTCCTGGTAAAAGTACCCACGCAAGAGATTGGGAAAGGGTTGTACAGTACCCTATTCCTCACGCCAAAATCGGATGGTTCACTAAGAACAATCTTCAATCTAAAATCTCGAAATCAATACATCAAAGTATTCACATTCAAAGTGGAGACGTTAAAAACTACAACAAAACTGCTATATCCAGGCTGTTACATGGCAGTATAGACCTCACAGATTCCTACGATCATGTTCCCATTTGTGTAGAACATCAACAATTCTTAAGACTGGTAGTAGAAATAAATCAAATCCCTACTCATCTACAGTACCAATGTCTCCCTTTCGGGGTGTCAATGGCCCCCAGAATCTTTCAAAGATAATTTCAGAGATAGCGTTGTTGGTAAGGAAGGAAAACCTCTTCTTAGTACCCTATCCAGACGATTTTCTCCTTATAGCAGACAGCCAGGAAGAATGCATAATGGCAGTCTCAAAAGTATGGGGCCTACTGTCCATACTAGGATGGTAAATAAATTTGAAAAAATCAAAAATGATTCCAGTCCTGATACAGGAATTCCTGGAAATTCAATTGGACTCAATCAAGCAAGTTTGTATCCTTCCGGACAGGAAGATCAAAGCCATAAAACAAAAGGTAAATCAAGCACAATCAGGGCAGTCTATCTCGATAAGAGAAGCCATATCCCTTCTGGGGATGTTGACAGCCACAAAACCCAGCGGTTCAGTGGGCACAATTGCATTCAAGGGAGTTACAATGGCAAATACTGACCGAAAAAGCAAAAAATCCCTACAATTTAAATCGGAAAATCGTTCTATTGCCACAAGTTCAGGACTCTTTAAATTGGTGGCTAAAAATAGAAAATTTAAAAAAGGGGGTGCCATGGTCAGTCCAGAATCCAGTGGTGCTAACCATGGATGCGAGCCCTCTCGGCTGGGGGGCACATTTGAAAGATCAAATTCTGCAAGGCAGATGGGATCCTCATATGGAGTCCGCATCCTCCAACCTAAAGGAACTAACAGCAGTAAGGCTAGCAGTTCTGCAAACTGAAGAGATTATCAAAGGGAAACACCTAGTGGTCTTGTCCGACAACAGCACAGCAGTCTCTTACATAAATCTACAAGGGGGAACAAGGTCTAGATCTCTGTTAGAAGAAACCAAAAGACTATTGTCTTCGGTAGAAAATCACCTCTTATCATTGACAAGTACACATCTGAAAGGGACAAACAACCTTGTCGCGGACTTCTTGAGCAGGCATGTACTACATCAGAACGAATGGTCTCTAAATCAGGAAATATTTGGGGAAATCTGTGCCATTTGGGGTATTCCACAGGTAGATCTCTTTGCCACAAAACAAAACCGGAAGGTAGAAAGATTCTATTCCCTGAACCCATGAGAGAACCCAGAAGGAGTGGATGCGCTGTTGCACCAATGGAAGTTCCAACTTGCCTACGCATTTCCCCCTATTCCGCTAATACCAACAGTGTTGAAAAAAATCCGAGAGGACGGGACACGAATAATACTGATCGCACCCTTCTGGCAGAAGAGGGCATGGTTCCCCTGGCTCAGACGTATGTCCATATCGGACCCATGAATCCTTCCAGATGTTACAAATCTACTACACCAGGGTCCAGTATCCCATCCTCAAGTACACAGCCTACATCTCACTGCCTGGAACTTGAGAGGGGGCTTCTGTTAGCAAAGGGTTTCTCAGCTCTGTTAATTTCTACTCTGCTATCTAGCAGAAAAAAAACTACATCCGATAAATATCAAAAAATCTGGGAAAAATTTCTAGAATTTTCAGGACGACGACTATCAAGCACCACTCAGAAAGTCCCAATAAGGGAAGTCTTAGAGTTCCTCCAAAAAGAGTTGGAACAGGGTTTATCTACCAGCACCCTAAAGGTGCAAGTTTCGCTCGCTTGGCGCCTTATTTGATCAAAAATTGGCTGATCACCCCTGGGTGTACAGGTTCATCCGAGCCTCCTTCACAGCAAGGCCATTTAAACCTCGGCCAAAGGTAGCTCCCTGGGATCTAAATTTAGTGCTCCAGGCCTTAACTTCTCCTCCTTTTGAGCCTCTTAACTCAATCTCAGAAAAAACTCTAACCTTAAAAACGGTTCTCCAGGTTGCCCTGACGTCCGCTCGACGCATTAGTGAGATCCAAGCTATCGCTATTGATCCTCCATACACTACAATTTTGGAGGACAGGGTAATAATTAAAACTGACCCGGCCTTTCTTACTAAAAGGTCAATTCAAAATTCCATAGCGACCAGGAGATGGTTTTACCCTCATTTTGTGCCAATCCAAAATCCCAGGGAGAACAAACCTTTCATTGCCTTGATGTGAGACGTTGCCTAATTCAATACCTAGAAGTGACAAAACCATGGTGACAGTCTTCAGCCCTTTTTGTTTCCTTTCAGGGAGCAAACAGGGGAAAGAAGGCCACGAAATCTACTATTACATGGTGGCTCCGCATGGCTATTGCACTCTCTTACTCCTCTTCAGTGCAATGCCCTCCACTAGGGGTGACGGCACACTCCACAAGAGCTATCGCCACATCTTGGGCGGAAAGGGCAAATATGTCGATAGAGCAAATTTGTAATGCGGCAGTATGGTCTTCACCCTCTACCTTCTTTCGCCACTATAGATTGAACCTGGGGCTTTCAAGTCTTGCCTTTTGGGAAGAAAGTCTTATCGGCTGGTGTTCCACCCTAGGAGTCTTCTTCTATTTTTCTATTTTCTCCTCTCATGTTAGGTGCTGTCATGGGGAAGGGAAAAAAATGATAATTACTTACCGGTAACTTGATTTTCCAGATCCATGACAGCACCGTACTAATTCCCGCCCTATCTTGGTGAAGGTTATGTATTGCACAAATATATATATATATATATATATATATATCTATCAGTACAGTCCAAAAGTTTGGACACACCTTAGTTAAAGATTTTTCTGTATTTTCATGACTATGAAAATTGTACATTTCCACTGAAGGCATCAAAACTATGAATTAGCACATGTGCAATTGTGTTCTTAATAAAAAAGTGTGAAACAACTGAAATTATGTCTTATATTCTAGGTTCTTCAAAGTAGCCACCTTTTGCTTTGATGACTGCTTTGCACACTCTTGGCATTCTCTTGATGAGCTTCAAGAGGTAGTCACCGGGAATGGTTTTCACTTCACTGGTGTGCCCTGTCAGGTTTAATAAGTGGGATTTCTTGCCTTATAAATGGGGTTGGGACCATCAGTTGTGTTGTGCAGAAGTCTGGTGGAAACACAGCTGATAGTCCTACTGAACAGACTGTTAGAATTTGTATTATGGCAAGAAAAAAGGCAGCTAAGTAAAGAAAAACGAATGGCCATCATTACTTTAAGAAATGAAGGTCAGTAAGTCCGAAAAATTGGGAAAACTTTGAAAGTGTCCCCAAGTGCAGTTGCAAAAACCATAAAGCGCTACAAAGAAACTGGCTCACATGGGGACCACCAAAGGAAAGGAAGACCAAGAGTCACCTCTGCTTCTGAGGATAAGTTTATCCGAGTCACCAGCCTCAGAAATCGCAGGTTAACAGCAGCTCATATTACAGACCAGGTCAGTGCCACACAGAGTTCTAGCAGCAGACAAATCTCTACAACAACTGTTAAGAGGGGACTTTATGCAGCAGGCCTTCATGGTAAAATATCTGCTAGGAAACCACTGCAAAGGACAGGCAGCAAGCAGAAGAGACTTGTTTGGGCTAAAGAACACAAGGAATGGACATTAGACCAGTGGAAATCTGTGCTTTGGTCTGATGAGTCCAAATTTGAGATCTTTGGTTCCAACCACCGTGTCTTTGTGCAACGCAGAAAAGGTGAACGGATGGAATCTACATGCTTGGTTCCCACCGAGAAGCATGGAGGCGGAGGTGTGATGGTGTGGGGGTGCTTTGCTGGTGACACTGTTGGGGATTTATTCAAAATTGAATGCATACTGAACCAGCATGGCTACCACAGCATCTTGCAGCTGCATGCTATTCCATTTGGTTTGCGTTTAGATGGACCATCATTTATATTTCAACAGCACAATGACCCCAAACACACCTCCAGGCTGTGTAAGGGCTATTTGACGAAGAAGGAGAGTGATGGGGTGCTACGCCAGATGACCAGGCCTCCACAGTCACCAGACCTGAACCCAATCGAGATGGTATGGGGTGAGCTGGACCGCAGAGTAAAGGCAGAATGGCCAACAAGTGCTAAGCATCTCTGGGAACTCCTTCAAGATTGTTGGAAGACCATTCCCGGTGACTACCTCTTGAAGCTCATCAAGAGAATGCCAAGAATGTGCAAAAAAGTAATCAAAGCAAAAGGTGGCTACTTTGAAGAACCTAGAATATAAGACTTATTTTCAGTTGTTTCACACTTTTTTGTTAAGTATATAATTCCACATGTGTTAATTCAGTTTTGATGCCTTCAGTGTGAATGTACAATAACCAATAAATTTCGTTCAACTTCACAATTGTGTTCCACTTGTTGTTGATTCTTCACCAAAAATTTCCATTTGATATCTTTATGTTTGAATCATGATATGTGGGAAAAGGTTGAAAAGTGCAAGGGAGCTGAATACTTTCACAAGGCACTGTACTTCAAGAAGCATCACGATTTTATTTAAAAAAGTTATTTTTTTTTTCCTTTTTTTTTCTCCTCAAAATTTGGGGAATATCTTATAATCCTGAGCATCTTATAATCCGAAAAATATGGTATTTCAGTTCTTCAATACAAAAAGTGAAACTCATATATATAGTCATTACAAACAGAGTGATCTATTTCACATGTTTTATTTCTGTTAATGTTGATGATTGTGGCTTACAGCCAATGAAAACCCAAAAGTCATGATCTCAGTAAATTAGATTACTTTATAACACCAGCTTCAAAAATGGTTTTAAAATCCAAAATGTTAGCCTACTGAAATGTATGTTCAGTAAATGTACTCAATACTGGGTCAGGGCTCATTTTGCATCAATTACTGCATCTATGTGGCGTGGCATGTAGGCGATCAGCCTGTGGCATCGCTGAGGTGTTATTGCTTTGATAGCAGCCTTTAGTTCATCTGCATTGTTGGGTCTGGTGTCTCATCTTCCTCTTGATAATACCCCATAGGTTCTCTATTGGGTTAAGGTCAGGCGAGTTTGCTGCCAATCAAACACAGTGATACTGTTGTTTTTAAACCAGGTATTGGCACTTTTGGCAGTGTGCACAGGTGCTAAGTCCTGCTGGAGAATGACATGTCATCTTAAAAAAGCTTGTCAGCAGAGGGAAGCATGAAGTGGTCTAAGATTTCCTGGTAGATGGCTGAGCTGACTTTTGTCTTGATAAAACACAGTGGACCTACACCAACAGATGACATGGCTCCCCAAACCATCACTGATTATGGAAACTTCACACTAGATCACAAGCAGCTTGGATTGTGGCCTCTCCACTCTTCCTCCAGACTTTGGGACCTTGATTTCCAAATGAAATGCAAAATTTACTTTCATCTGAAAAAAACACCTTGGACCACTGAGCAACAGTCCAGTTCTTTTTCCTTTTGGCCCAGGTAAGATGCTTCTGGTGTTGTCTATTGATCATCAGTGGCTTGACACAAGGAATGCTACACTTGTAACCCATGTCCTGGATATAGCTGTATGTGGGGTGGCTCTTGAAGCAATGACTCCAGTAGCAGTCCACTACTTGTGAATCTCCCCCAAATTTTCAAATAGCTTATTCTTAACAATCCTTTCAAGGCTGTGGTTATCTTAGTAGCTTGTGCACCTTTTTCTACCACATTTTTTCCTTCCACTCAACTTCCCATTAATATGCTTGGATACAGCACTCTGTGAACAGCCAGCTTCTTTAGCAATGACCTTTTGTGTCTTATCCTCCTTGTGGAGTGTGTCAGTGACTGCCTACTCTACATCTGTCAAGTCAGCAGTCTTCCCCATGATTGTGGAGCCAACTGAAACAGATTAAAGGACCTTTTTAAATGTTTGGGAAGCCTTTGCAGATGTTTTTTTTGTTAATTATTCTAATTTACTTAGATAATTTTGGATTTTCATTGTCTGTAAACTGTAATCATCAACAGTAACAGAAATAAACATGTGAAATATATCACTCTGTGTGTAATAACTCTACATAATGAGTTTTACTTTTTGTATCGAAGAACTGAAATTAACTTTTTGATGATATTCTAATTTTGTGAGAAGCACCTGTAGGTGACAGTGTGACTAATGCATTACATGGGGTCACATAGGTTACATTACAAATATGTTTATTTTATTTTTTCCTCTTGAGGCCCAATTACAGATATTACTGTTTGATCCATGATTTCTATCTACTCCACTATGTATAGGATAATAGCGTATAATAAAATTGTTATGGATGTGACGTGACTAATGTTGTGTAGTGACTCTGGTTTCCCTATACTAATGGATATTTCTGGTTGTTAAACTATGATTTTTTTTTTCACTTTAAAGGGACACTGTCACCTGAATTTGGATGGAACAATCTTCAGCCATGGAGGAGGGGTTTTGGGGTTTTTGATTCACCCTTTCCTTACCCGCTGGCTGCATGCTGGCTGCAATATTGGATTGAAGTTCATTCTCTGTCCTCCGTAGAACATGCCTGCACAAGGTAATCTTGCCTTGTGCAGGCATGTACTATGGAGGACAGAGAATGAACTTCAATCCAATATTGCAGCCAGCATGCAGCCAGCGGGTAAGGAAAGGGTGAATCAAAAACCCCGCCTCCATGGCTGAAGATTGTTCCCTCCAAATTCAGGTGACAGTGTCCCTTTAAACCTTTTTTCAACAGCTCTGATTACTGCGATCATACAACATCCAAGCCTCTGGTGGCTCCGGTGATGCACTGTACTACTGTAGTTCCGTGTATCATCACTGCCCGTCAGTGTAACACTAACAGCCCCATATACATGAGATAAGTGTTGACTGAACGGTCATTTGGCAGATGGCTATCTCTCCCAACTCCCCCATACACACAAATATTCCAGCTTTCCTGTGGTCTGTATGAGAGGTCACCTCCAGACTCCTCTAGCGGAGGATTATCTACAGGAAGAACAAACTGATTATCCTCTGAAATTCAGGATGTCAGATCCTTCTCTGCCCTGACATCATCTGTCGTGAGGCCCCCAAATGCATTATATGGTCGCCCGAACCCCCCAAAATCAGTACTTTCATGTAACTTAAGTCTAATGTGTATGGGGTTGATGAAAGGTAATTTATTGGACGCTGCCTCTGGCCCGGCCTAATAGACCTTCATACATTGCAGGCCCAGACACCATTTTTAAGCAGTGTTGTAAGGTGGCACTACTGGTATGGTGCTCAGGTAGGGTCCCAAACTAAATATTGTGATAAAGAAACTTTGCACTCAACTTTTGAATATATGAGGTAATTTTAATGCAGTTTTAAAACGTAACTGAGAGATATAATTGGGGTTAATCTATGAAAGTGTCCATATCCCTGTATAGATGTTATTACGCCTATGAAGATGGATTTCAGGTGTGTTAGCTCTTTCACTAATGATGTATACCATTTATAAGAGGTGGTGACCAATATGGCCACTTTCTTTTGCTCCTGACTGAAGGGTGATGTTTCCCAAGGAACTTCTGACAGGAATTAATGTGCCAATCCCCTGATGAATCACTTTGTTGAAGAAACGCGTCGGGAGGCACACAGGGTCGGTCCAGGGCTGGCTAGTGTGAGGGCTAGCTGTGGACTGCCTTTGTAAGGGCAGGAGTCTTTTGGTGTACCAGGGTCAGCCAAAACTAGGGTTTGACAGGGACTATGTTGTGACCCAGACTCCATTTGCAGTGAAAGGAGGAAAAAAGCAAAGAAACAACAAATGGTGAGATTGTTCCATTTTATTTTCTTTATGGCCCATGAGATATGTGACAGACAAATCCTCATGATAGAAAGGTATATGTGAATAGTATGGATAAGTATTAGTGATGAGCGAGTGTTCTCGTTGCTCGGGGTTTTCCAGAGCACGCTCGGGTGGTCTCCAAGTATTTATGACTACTCGGAGATTTAGTTTTCATTGCGGCAGCTGAATGATTTACAGCTACTAGCCAGGCTGAGTACATGTGGGGGTTGCCTGGTTGCTAGGGAATCCCATGTAATCAAGCTGGCTAATAGCTGTAAATCATTCAGCCGGCGGCGATGAAAACTAAATCTCCGAGCAGTCATAAATACTCGGAGACCACCTGAGCTATGAGTACACTCGCTTATCACTAATAAGTATTAACTCAAATTGATTGCCCCAGGCGGGCCTTTGGGTTCTCGTATATTAATTCATATTTCTGTATCTCTGATTGAGAATTGTGGTTTGAATTCTATTCCCCAAACAGGGGGTTGAGATTTAATATATGTGTGTGATGGTCTACTATTCACATTGATTTTATGGAGGTTATGGACCTCCTTTTAATAAACTAACTAGTAAAAGTTACGTTTTGAAACCACACTTTTTTTGTTTTTTGCTAATATTCCAGGATTTTCTGTGGTAAAAACGGCAAAAGGGATTTGTTTATACTCCTCTCGCTTTATATCTATAATATTAATGCAGTCAAAACTGTAGTACAGTATCCAGACGTTTCGGTCAAACGGTGACCTTCATCAGATTACTAACAATGGAAACAAAGAATGCAAACAAAATAAATAATCAAATCACACATAATACAATAAAACATATAAATAAAGAGCATAAGAAAAAATGTGTGATCTTGTAAGTCACACGGAGGGTGGTAATCCCTCAAACATCTCAATAATAGAGTGATAAACATAGAATAATCCTCCATATTTATATCTGGAGAACACATGTTATTCTGAAGAGGAAGAAGTATAGTGAAGAACCTACCCGACTGCTGTTTGGTGCAGTAATTAAGGGGTATAAAACCCTGTGTCTCTACATCCTGTTAAACAAGTAAGGTGGTGTAAGAGGTAGATTGATTTTATTAGGAGTGATTATTCTGAGATACCCACCTATTATTACTGGCTTCGCAGAATTAGGTGACAGTTTGGGTGTTTTTGAGAATAGGATGTGGTCTACGATATAATAGAGAGAATGAATGATATGATCTCATTATATGTTAGGTAAGAAATATGACGATACCTTTAAGTCAGAGAAGCACTGTATTCAGTGAGGTACCCGCTGTATTTCCTATGGTAAATTGTATCTGTAATGTGCAGATAGAGCAAGTGACCGATGTGACTAGACTAAGACAGAGGTATGAGTTGACGTTGATTGTATGATCTTAAAAAAAGTGTGCCTGTACCTCAGAGAGGCGCTGTGTGCCATGGAGCATCCGCTGTGCTCCCTGTTACAAGATGTATCTGTGATATAAAGATAAGGTAAGTAACGGACGTGTTCGCATTAACCCCTTCATGACCCAACCTATTTTGACCTTAATGACCTGGCCGTTTTTTGCAATTCTGACCAGTGTCCCTTTATGAGGTAATAACTCAGGAACGCTTCAACGGATCCTAGCGGTTCTGAGATTGTTTTTTTCGTGACATATTGGGCTTCATGTTAGTGGTACATTTAGGTTAATAAATTCTGCTTTTATTTGTGATAAAAATGGAAATTTGGCGAAAATGTTGAAAATTTCACAATTTTCACATTTTGAATTTTTATTCTGTTAAACCAGAGAGTTATGTGACACAAAATAGTTAATAAATAACATTACCCACATGTCTACTTTACATCAGCACAATTATGGAAACAAAATTTTTTTTGCTAGGAAGTTATAAGGGTTAAAATTTGACCAGCGATTTCTCATTTTTACAACGAAATTTACAAAACCATTTTTTTTAGGGACCACCTCACATTTGAAGTCAGTTTGAGGGGTCTATATGGCTGAAAATACCCAAAAGTGACACCATTCTAAAAACTGCACCCCTCAAGGTGCACAAAACCACATTCAAGTAGTTTATTAACCCTTCAGGTGCTTCACAGCAGCCGAAGCAACATGGAAGGAAAAAATGAACATTTAACTTTTTAGTCACAAAAATGATCTTTTAGCAACAATTTTTTTATTTTCCCAATGGTAAACGGAGAAACTGAACCATGAAAGTTGATGTCCAATTTGTCCTGAGTACGCTGATACCTCATATGTGGGGGTAAACCACTGTTTCGGCGCACGGCAGGGCTTGGAAGGGAAGGAGCGCCATTTGACTTTTTGAATGAAAAATTGGCTCCACTCTTTAGCGGACACCATGTCACGTTTGGAGAGCCCCCGTGTGCCTAAAAATTGGAGCTCCCCCACAAGTGACCCCATTTTGGAAACTGGACCCCGCAAGGAACTTATCTAGATGCCTAGTGAGCACTTTAAACCCTCAGGTGCTTCACAAATTGATCCGTAAAAATGAAAAAGTACTTTTTTTTTAACATGTGAGTGTTACTTTTTCTCATTTAATCCCTGTTTATTTCATAATTACCCTTGTACATATTTGCAATTGTCTCATTTGTATCATCTTTATAAAATATTTTTGATAAAGCACTGCCTAATTTTTTATGGGATATAATATTATATGTTAGTTCATTCTCCATGCTCTAAACGTACTGTGTCTCTTGAAGAGAATTACGCTACTGTGTGGGGTTAGCTTCGGACCTGTTTAATCGAAGCTGGTGGCAGCGATAGTGTGCAGACTGTTGAGTGATGCTGTAGCGACTGCGGCGTTGATAATTATTGTTCCTGCCTGAGTGGGAGTAGTTATTGCGTCGCTGCAGCGTGCCCAATAGCCAGTACATAGCAGGCAGCCTTTCTGGCGACTAATTACCCAGGGTGCAGTACCTAATCTGACCTGAGAGTAAGGGGGGCGCCAGAGAGCTGCAAGTTTTAAGTGGAACTGTAAGCGGGATATACATAAATCCCTGCAGTTTGTGGTATATTGAAAGCAGTGGGATACCTAGAATAAGCCCCTGCTGTAAACTAAGAGGTCAATAGCCTTGTGTGTGTTTTCTCATCACATTGTTAGCAGTGGAGGGATAACTAAGATAAGCCCCCCTGCACATGTGATAGCCGTCTGTTGGCCTAAATTCACCCCAACCCGTGACGTAGGGGTGACGGTCACGGTGTGAATCGTGACAAATTGGTGGCAGCGGTCAGGGGAATCCTGACAAATTGGTGGCAGCGGTCAGGGGAATCCTGACAACAACCCTAACCCCAACACACCCCTAACCCTAACCACATCCCTAATTCCAACCCTAACCCTAAGGCTATGTGCCCACGTGGCGGATTCGTGTGAGATTTTTCCGCACCATTTTTGAAAAATCCGTGGGTAAAAGGCACTGCGTTTTACATGTGGATTTACCGCGGATTTCCAGTGTTTTTTGTGCGGATTTCACCTGCGGATTCCTATTGAGGAAGAGGTGTAAAACGCTGCGGAATCCGCACAAAGAATTGACACGCTGCGGAAAATACAACGCAGCGTTTCCGCGCTGTATTTTCCGCACCATGGGCACAGCAGATTTGGTTTTCCATAGGTTTACTTGGTACTATAAACCTGATGGAACTCTGCTGCGAGTCCGCAGCGGTCAATCCGCCGCGGATCCGCAGCCAAATCCGCACCGTGTGCACATAGCCTAATTCTAAAGGTATGTGCACACACTGCGGAAAACGCGGATCCGCAGCAGTTTCCCATGAGTTTACAGTTCAATGTAAACCTATGGGAAACAAAAATCGCTGTACACATGCTCCGGAAAAACTGCACGGAAACGCAGGGGTTTACATTCCGCAGCATGTCACTTCTTCTTTCTGCGGATTCCGCAGCGGTTTTACAACTGCTCCAATAGTAAACCGCAGTTGTAAAACCGCAGTGAAATGCGCAGAAAAACCGCGGTAAATCCGCCATAAATCCGCAGCAGTTTAGCACTGCGGAATTATCAAATCCGCTGCGGAAAAATCCGCAGAGGACCAGAATATGTGTGCACATACCGAAACCCTAACCTTAACCCTAACCCTAACCCTAGTTCTAATCCCAACCTTAGTGGAAAAAAAAATATATATATTTATTTTATTATTGTCCCTACCTTCAAGCTTCAGGAGGCTAATTTGCATATTCCAGGTGCCTTCTGGGAGAAGCGAAGTCTCCCTAAGCTAGAAGATCGTTGGGTACAGCCGGGACCAGCTGCTTCGAAAGCATCACCAAACCAAGGATTCAAGCTTCAGGAGGCTAATTTGCATATTCCAGGTGCCTTCTGGGAGAAGCGAAGTCTCCCTAAGCTAGAAGATCGTTGGGTACAGCCGGGACCAGCTGCTTCGAAAGCATCACCAAACCAAGGATTCAAGCTTCAGGAGGCTAATTTGCATATTCCAGGTGCCTTCTGGGAGAAGCGAAGTCTCCCTAAGCTAGAAGATCGTTGGGTACAGCCGGGACCAGCTGCTTCGAAAGCATCACCAAACCAAGGATTCAAGCTTCAGGAGGCTAATTTGCATATTCCAGGTGCCTTCTGGGAGAAGCGAAGTCTCCCTAAGCTAGAAGATCGTTGGGTACAGCCGGGACCAGCTGCTTCGAAAGCATCACCAAACCAAGGATTCAAGCTTCAGGAGGCTAATTTGCATATTCCAGGTGCCTTCTGGGAGAAGCGAAGTCTCCCTAAGCTAGAAGATCGTTGGGTACAGCCGGGACCAGCTGCTTCGAAAGCATCACCAAACCAAGGATTCAAGCTTCAGGAGGCTAATTTGCATATTCCAGGTGCCTTCTGGGAGAAG
This sequence comes from Ranitomeya imitator, assembly GCF_032444005.1. Classification (NCBI taxonomy): domain Eukaryota; kingdom Metazoa; phylum Chordata; class Amphibia; order Anura; family Dendrobatidae; genus Ranitomeya; species Ranitomeya imitator. The sequence continues at coordinate 304,990,353 of NC_091283.1, forward strand.
CGAAGTCTCCCTAAGCTAGAAGATCGTTGGGTACAGCCGGGACCAGCTGCTTCGAAAGCATCACCAAACCAAGGATTCAAGCTTCAGGAGGCTAATTTGCATATTCCAGGTGCCTTCTGGGAGAAGCGAAGTCTCCCTAAGCTAGAAGATCGTTGGGTACAGCCGGGACCAGCTGCTTCGAAAGCATCACCAAACCAAGGATTCAAGCTTCAGGAGGCTAATTTGCATATTCCAGGTGCCTTCTGGGAGAAGCGAAGTCTCCCTAAGCTAGAAGATCGTTGGGTACAGCCGGGACCAGCTGCTTCGAAAGCATCACCAAACCAAGGATTCAAGCTTCAGGAGGCTAATTTGCATATTCCAGGTGCCTTCTGGGAGAAGCGAAGTCTCCCTAAGCTAGAAGATCGTTGGGTACAGCCGGGACCAGCTGCTTCGAAAGCATCACCAAACCAAGGATTCAAGCTTCAGGAGGCTAATTTGCATATTCCAGGTGCCTTCTGGGAGAAGCGAAGTCTCCCTAAGCTAGAAGATCGTTGGGTACAGCCGGGACCAGCTGCTTCGAAAGCATCACCAAACCGCGCGCCGCGAATTTTTGCCTGTAGGACATTATTGCAAGAGAGCTTGGCTGAGTAGATTGCACAAGAAGGAAAACACACAGCAAGTCAGCAGGATCTAGGAGCAACATGGCAGATGTGACAACCTACATGGTGAGCTGCAGCATGTGCTACATGTTCACAGATCGACCAGAAGAAGAATCCAATTTCACCTGTCAGAAGTGTAGACTAGTGGCCCTTTTAGAAGAAAAGGTGCGGGGTCTGGAAGAAAGAATAGCAACTTTGAAACTCATCAAAGAGAATGAAGACTTTCTAGACAGAACAGAAGCATCTCTACTGGTCACAGAAGGTGAAAAAAGTGTCAGAGAACCTCCAAAAGCAGATGAGTGGAAGCATGTGACCAAAAGAAGCAAGAAGACCATGGAGAAATCACCAACCACACAACTGAAGAACCGATATCAAATCTTTGTAGAGGATGAAGATGGCACACCTAAGAATGAAGCAATACCAGCAAGCAAAAAAGAAAAGGGCACACAGCAACAAGTGACAGCAAAAAGTACAGCCAAGAAGCAACGAAGAGTGGTGGTGGTGGGAGACTCACTACTGAGAGGCACAGAAGCAGCCATCTGCAGACCGGACATAACTGCAAGAGAAGTATGCTGCCTTCCAGGTGCGATGATCAAGGATGTGACCGATAGGATACCAAAGCTCTTCAGCTCCAAGGACGTCCACCCATTTCTTCTGATACATGTTGGCACCAATGACACGGCAAGGAAGGACCTACCGACAATCTGCAAGGACTTTGAAGAGTTGGGGAAGAAAGTAAAGGAACTGGATGCACAGGTAGTTTTTTCTTCTATCCTTCCAGTAGACGGGCATGGCACCAGGAGATGGAACAGGATCCTTGATGCAAACAACTGGCTAAGACGATGGTGCAGACAACAAGGATTTGGATTCCTGGACCACGGTGTGAATTACTGGTATGATGGACTCCTCGCCAGAGACGGACTACACCTCAACAAACCTGGGAAACACACATTCGCCAGAAGACTCGCTACACTCATCAGGAGGGCGTTAAACTAGAAGAAGAGGGGACGGGAAGAAAAACATTAGACTCGAACAAAGACGACCCAGGAAAACATACTCAGAAGGGAGGTAAGAACATTTCTAAAACAATCCACAGTGAGGAGATTGGAACAAAACAAAATCCTCTAAACTGCATGCTCGCAAACGCCAGAAGCCTGACAAACAAGATGGAAGAACTAGAAGCAGAAATATCTACAGGTAACTTTGACATAGTGGGAATAACCGAGACATGGTTAGATGAAAGCTATGACTGGGCAGTTAACTTACAGGGTTACAGTCTGTTTAGAAAGGATCGTAAAAATCGGAGAGGAGGAGGGGTTTGTCTCTATGTAAAGTCTTGTCTAAAGTCCACTTTAAGGGAGGATATTAGCGAAGGGAATGAGGATGTCGAGTCCATATGGGTTGAAATTCATGGAGGGAAAAATGGTAACAAAATTCTCATTGGGGTCTGTTACAAACCCCCAAATATAACAGAAAGCATGGAAAGTCTACTTCTAAAGCAGATAGATGAAGCTGCAACCCATAATGAGGTCCTGGTTATGGGGGACTTTAACTACCCGGATATTAACTGGGAAACAGAAACCTGTGAAACCCATAAAGGCAACAGGTTTCTGCTAATAACCAAGAAAAATTATCTTTCACAATTGGTGCAGAATGCAACCAGAGGAGCAGCACTTTTAGACCTAATACTATCTAATAGACCTGACAGAATAACAAATCTGCAGGTGGTCGGGCATCTAGGAAATAGCGACCACAATATTGTACAGTTTCACCTGTCTTTCACTAGCGGGACTTGTCAGGGAGTCACAAAAACACTGAACTTTAGGAAGGCAAAGTTTGACCAGCTTAGAGATGCCCTTAATCTGGTAGACTGGGACAATATCCTCAGAAATAAGAATACAGATAATAAATGGGAAATGTTTAAGAACATCCTAAATAGGCAGTGTAAGCGGTTTATACCTTGTGGGAATAAAAGGACTAGAAATAGGAAAAACCCAATGTGGCTAAACAAAGAAGTAAGACAGGCAATTAACAGTAAAAAGAAAGCATTTGCACTACTAAAGCAGGATGGCACCATTGAAGCTCTAAAAAACTATAGGGAGAAAAATACTTTATCTAAAAAACTAATTAAAGCTGCCAAAAAGGAAACAGAGAAGCACATTGCTAAGGAGAGTAAAACTAATCCCAAACTGTTCTTCAACTATATCAATAGTAAAAGAATAAAAACTGAAAATGTAGGCCCCTTAAAAAATAGTGAGGAAAGAATGGTTGTAGATGACGAGGAAAAAGCTAACATATTAAACACCTTCTTCTCCACGGTATTCACGGTGGAAAATGAAATGCTAGGTGAAATCCCAAGAAACAATGAAAACCCTATATTACGGGTCACCAATCTAACCCAAGAAGAGGTGCGAAACCGGCTAAATAAGATTAAAATAGATAAATCTCCGGGTCCGGATGGCATACACCCACGAGTACTAAGAGAACTAAGTAATGTAATAGATAAACCATTATTTCTTATTTTTAGTGACTCTATAGCGACAGGGTCTGTTCCGCAGGACTGGCGCATAGCAAATGTGGTGCCAATATTCAAAAAGGGCTCTAAAAGTGAACCTGGAAATTATAGGCCAGTAAGTCTAACCTCTATTGTTGGTAAAATATTTGAAGGTTTTCTGAGGGATGTTATTCTGGATTATCTCAATGAGAATAACTGTTTAACTCCATCTCCGCATTGGTTTATGAGAAATCGCTCCTGTCAAACCAATCTAATCAGTTTTTGTGAAGAGGTAAGCTATAGGCTGGACCACGGTGAGTCATTGGACGTGGTATATCTCGATTTTTCCAAAGCGTTTGATACCGTGCCGCACAAGAGGTTGGTACACAAAATGAGAATGCTTGGCCTGGGGGACAATGTGTGTAAATGGGTTAGTAACTGGCTTAGTGATAGAAAGCAGAGGGTGGTTATAAATGGTATAGTCTCTAACTGGGTCGCTGTGACCAGTGGGGTACCGCAGGGGTCAGTATTGGGACCTGTTCTCTTCAACATATTCATTAATGATCTGGTAGAAGGTTTACACAGTAAAATATCGATATTTGCAGATGATACAAAACTATGTAAAGCAGTTAATACAAGAGAAGATAGTATTCTGCTACAGATGGATCTGGATAAGTTGGAAACTTGGGCTGAAAGGTGGCAGATGAGGTTTAACAATGATAAATGTAAGGTTATACACATGGGAAGAGGGAATCAATATCACCATTACACACTGAACGGGAAACCACTGGGTAAATCTGACAGGGAGAAGGACTTGGGGATCCTAGTTAATGATAAACTTACCTGGAGCAGCCAGTGCCAGGCAGCAGCTGCCAAGGCAAACAGGATCATGGGGTGCATTAAAAGAGGTCTGGATACACATGATGAGAGCATTATACTGCCTCTGTACAAATCCCTAGTTAGACCGCACATGGAGTACTGTGTCCAGTTTTGGGCACCGGTGCTCAGGAAGGATATAATGGAACTAGAGAGAGTACAAAGGAGGGCAACAAAATTAATAAAGGGGATGGGAGAACTACAATACCCAGATAGATTAGCGAAATTAGGATTATTTAGTCTAGAAAAAAGACGACTGAGGGGCGATCTAATAACCATGTATAAGTATATAAGGGGACAATACAAATATCTCGCTGAGGATCTGTTTATACCAAGGAAGGTGACGGGCACAAGGGGGCATTCTTTGCGTCTGGAGGAGAGAAGGTTTTTCCACCAACATAGAAGAGGATTCTTTACTGTTAGGGCAGTGAGAATCTGGAATTGCTTGCCTGAGGAGGTGGTGATGGCGAACTCAGTCGAGGGGTTCAAGAGAGGCCTGGATGTCTTCCTGGAGCAGAACAATATTGTATCATACAATTATTAGGTTCTGTAGAAGGACGTAGATCTGGGTATTTATTATGATGGAATATAGGCTGAACTGGATGGACAAATGTCTTTTTTCGGCCTTCCATCTTCTTACGATGACGTCCTCTTCTTGTCTTCATGCTGCGGCACCGGCGCAGGCGTACTTTGTCGGCCCTGTTGAGGACAGAGCAAAGTACTGCAGTGCGCAGGTGCCGGGAAAGGTCAGAGAGGCCCGGCGCCTGCGCACTGCAGTACTTTGCTCTGTGCTCAACAGGGCAGACAAAGTACGCCTGCGCTGGAGCCGCAGCGTGAATACAAGAAGAGGACATCATCCTATGAAGATGGGAGGCCCCGGACCGCGACCGTGAGTATAATCTAACCGCTTTTTCTCATCTTTCTGGATACATCGGGGGCTTATCTACATCATTACAGGATGCTGCCAGGAAACGTCAGGATACTGTACTACAGTTTTGACTGCATTAAAATTACCTCATATCTTCAAAAGTTGAGTGCCAAATCTCTTAATCACAGACACCATTATTAGGCATGTAAGTATCTTAGTAACTAGGCCGCCCCATACTATCGAGTACTTGGGAGAGGAGGGCATTTAGCCAAACTGTCACATCTTCTTAGATGCCTTGTTTGCAGCAAATGGTTAAACTACCAGGGTTTTTGTTGCAGCCGCCCCTGTGCGGTCCCTGCGGTGTGCATCTATGTTCTGGGGCCCAAAAGAGTTAATTTTTTAAAACAATTGTTTATTGTGTGAAAAAATAAAATCTCTTCAGCTTTTTTCCATGTTTTTTTTCTTTTCACAAGAATTGTTGGAGCCAATTTTCTTTAGAAACATTTTACCTGTTTTTTTTTTTTCTAAACCCCATAAAACACTGTACATGGAGACTTATGGATTAGAGATGGGAAGACACCTGGATGTTTGGGTCCGGCGGATTCAGCCGAACAATTACAAAAAGTTTGGGATCGGGTAGCAGAACAGCACCCGAACCCGGACCCCATTCACTTGAATGGAGGATCCGAACATCCAGTGTTTGCAGCGCTGTCATGTGCAAACACTGCTTCGGATCGGCGGGGAAAATGCTCCCCGCTGGTCAGAGAGCCGCGGTTCCCACGCTGTCAGAAGACAGTGGAAGCGCTCAGCTGTGATCGGAGGTATACAGTTTACCTCTGGTCACTGGTGTCAGCTGATGAGACTACTGCTCCCGTCATCTGACACCTGCTAACGCTAATAACAGTGAGAGCAGGAGCGGCGGATGGGAGTTTTCATTAGCTGCTCCTGCGCAGTAAATAAATAATTTAAAAAAAAGAAAAAAAGTCGTGGGTTCCCCTGTATTTTTGCTAACCATCCATGAAAAACTCACTGCTGGGGGCTGCAACCCTCAGCTGTCAGCTTCAGCAAGGCTAGTTAGCAAATAAATTAAATGGCGTGAGGTCCCTCTCCAATTTTGACACCCACCCTTGCTAAAGCTCACAGCTGCAGGCTGATATTCTCAGGCTGGTAAAGGGCCATGGATATAGGCCCCTCAGCCTAAAAACAGCAGCCCGCAGCTACCCATAAAAGGTGCATCTATTAGATGCACCTTTTCTAGCCCTTTGCCTGGCTCTTCCCACTTGTCCTGTAGCGGTGGCAAGTGGGGTTAATATTTGTGGGGTTGATGTCACTTTGTATTGTTAGGTGACATCAAGCCCACGGCTTAGTAATGGAGAGGTGTCTATAAGACACCCTCCCATTACTAATCCTATAATTGTATGGTAAATAAAGACACAGCCAGACTAAAGTCCTTTATTTGAAAAAATGACACAAACTCCTTTATTAATCTCAATTAAACCATACTTACTGCATCCCCTAATCCCAGTGAAGCCCTCCATCTCTTGTAATAAAACTAAAATAAAAAAACAACAATATACCATACCTGTCCATCGTTCTGTCCCACGCTGTAATTCATGTCTGGGGGCTAAATAGTTTTCAACCTTCACGGAGCCAAGATACAACCGTCCCGGGCTGAACGTCGGTGACCTCAGGACCATGGGAAAACGCCAATGATGATGTCACTCTGGTCAATGATGCTGCACTCTCAGCATCTCATTCACCAGTGGTTTTCAGCAGGGGCGGTCACGTCTTGGCACCGTCCAGGTTGAAAACTAGCCCCCAGACATGGATTACGGCATGGTGAAACCGACAGACAGGTATGGTATATTGTTTTTTTTTTTCATTTTATTTGTATTACAGGAGATCGAGGGCTTCGCTAGGATTAGGCGTAATAATAAAAATAGAAAACTGTGTTTAGTGTTATTTCAAATAAAATACTTTATTCTGGCTGTCCCTTTATTTAACATGTAACTATAGGATTAGTAATGGATAGGTGTCTTTTATAGACACTTATCCACTGCTAAGGCTACTTTCACACTAGCGTCGTACACTGCACGTCGCAATGCGTCGTTTAGGAGAAAAAACGCATCCTGCAAAGTTGCTTGCAGGATTAGTTTTTTTCTCCATTGACTAACATTAGCGACGCATTGCGACACTTTGCCACACGTTGCAACCGTCGTGCGACGGTTGCGTCGTGTTGTGGCGGACCGTCGGCAGCAAAAACGTTACATGTAACGTTTTTTGCTGCGTTGTGACTACCATTTCCGATCGCGCATGCGCGGCCGGAACTCCGCCCCCGCCTCCCCGCAACTCACAATGGGGCAGCGGATGCGCTGGAAAAATGCATCCGCTGCCCCCGTTGTGCGGCACTTGCACAGTATGCGTCGGTACGTCGGGCCGACGCAGCGCGACGGCCCCGTACCGACGCTAGTGTGAAAGTTGCCTAAGCCGTGGGCTTGATGTAACCAGACAATAGAAAGGTGACATCAACCCCACAAATATTAACCCCACTTGACGCTGCTACAGGGCAAGTGGGAAGAACTGGGCAAAGTGCCAGAATTGGCGCATCTAATAGATGTGCCTTTACTGGGCAGTTGCAGGCTGCTATTTTTAGGCTGGGGGGGGCTATATCCAAGGCCCCTTACCAGCCTGAGAATACCATCCCCCAACTGTCCCTTTGGCAAGGTTGGTTGTCAAAAATGGGGGGACCCACACTTTTAAAAAAAAATTATTTAAATGTTTAAAAAAACAGCGTGGGGACCCCTTTATTCTTGCTAACTAGCCTTTCTGAAACTGACAGCTGAGGGTTGCTGACAGCTGTGAGTTTTGTCTGGCTGTTTAGCAGAAATACATGGGAACCCACGCCGCTTATTTTTTTTTATTTATTTACAGCGCAGGAGCAGATGATGGGAGCTGTAGTCCCATTATTAAACTGTAGTCATCATCTGACACCTGCAGCCGCTAATTACAGAGATTACAGTCAAAGCAGGAACGGCGGATAGGAGTTTTCATTAGCAGCTCCTGCGCTGTAAATAAATAATAATTTAATAAAAAAAAAAGCCTGGCATGGGTTCCACTGTATTTTTGGTAACCAGCCAGACAACACTCACAGCTGGGGCTGCAACCCTCAGCTGTCAGCTTCAGCAAGACCAAGAATAGAGGGGTCCCCAAGCTAATTTTTTTTTTTAAATAAATAATTAAAATTTAAAAAAAAGGCATGGGGTCACCCCCATTTTTGACAACCAACCTTGCTAAAACAGACATCTGGGGCTGGTATTCTCAGGCTGGTAAGAGGCCATTTATATAGCCCCCAGCCTAAAAACAGCAGCCTGCAGGCACCCAACAAAGGCACACATATTAAATTTAGCAGTGGCAAGTGGGGTTCATATTTGTGGGGTTTATGTCACCTTTCTATTGTCTGGTGACATCATGCCCACAGCTTGGTAATGGAGAGGTGTCTATAAGACACGCATCCATTACTAATCCTATAGTTACGTGTTAACCCCTTCATGACCTTGGGATTTTACGTTTTTCCATGTTCGTTTTTCCCTCCCCTGCTTCCCAGAGCCATAACTTTTTTTTATTTTTCAGTCAATATGGCCATGTGAGGGCTTATTTTTTGCGAAACAAGTTGTACTTTTGAACGACATCATTGGTTTTAGCATGTCGTGCACTAAAAAATGGGGAAAAAAAATTCCAAGTGCGGTGAAATTGCAAAAAAAGTGCCATCCCACACTTGTTTTTTGTTTGGCTTTTTTGCTAGGTTCACTAAATGCTAAAATTGACCTGCCATTATGATTCTCCAGGTCATTACAAGTTCATAGACACCAAACATGTCTGACGGGGTATCTGACCTCGGACGTACTATCCTGTCCGAGGTCAGAAAAAGGTTAAATAAAGACACAACCAGAATAAAGTCTTTTATCTGAAATAAGACTAAACGCAGTTTTCTATTTTTATTATTACATCTAATCCCAGCGAAGCCCTCGATCTCCTGTAATAAAAATAAAATGAAAAAACAACAATGTACCATACCTGTCCATCGTTCTGTCCCACGCCGTAATCCATGTCTGGGAGATAATATGTTTTCAACCAGTACGGCGCCAAGATGCGACCGTTCCAGCTGAAAACCACTGGTGAATGACATGCTGCGAGCTCAGCATCATTGACCAGCAGTGACATCATCATTGGCATTTTCCCACGGTCCGGAGGTCACCTTAGTTCAGCCTGGCCTCGATGATGTCATCACTGGAGAATGATGTGTAAGGAGAAGCCCCGGACTGTTGGATCCTGCACTGCGTCGGGCCCGGAACTGCTGAGGCTACGTCCCTTGTTGTCCGGGGGAAGGTTTAAAAGCTAAGATAGAATGCCTGACACAGCAGCAGGGGACGTGCCCAAAGAAAAGCGCACTCGGAAGCAGTCAGTTTTGCACGGGCAGAGCGCGAGCAGCTGGAGGAGTGTGCTCCTTCTCTTGAGCACCCGCGTTGCGTCGCTCTGCACCCGCCAGTCCCTGCCATCACCTGAGTGTCCAGGAAGGACTGAGCAGTTGGATGTTCTGGCTTCACCAGACTGGGAGCTGCCGTGTGCTCCTCATCTGTGAGCACAATGCCCGTGCGCTAAGACAGAGCCGGGCACCAGATAGACTTATATGGCCTGACCAATTCTCGTGGACCACTCTACGCCGGATTCTGGAATTGCTGCAGCCCTGTTTGCCTTGGCCACACCAACCTATCGACTAGGGGCTCAGCAGAAGGTACCGGAGCCCGACTGGTGCTGCCAAAAGGACCGTTGCGTAAAAGATCCCATTGGAACCACACAACACCATCTGCTGCTGGCGCCGTCGTCTCCAAAGCTACAGGTAAAGACTGAGAGGCCTTTGATATGATAAGTGATTTTCAGGAACTGCCATTATTACGTTTACTGCTCACTTTTGTTGTTTATTATCTGCCACTGTACTGTTCAACCTCCCTTTGTATCTACCTACGAGGAGTTTAACCCCTGTTATATTAAATCTGTTCAAGTTGTTAACCCTTGCTCTGCCTCTCTTGCGTCACTGCATCCCGCAACCTGCTTACAGACGCTGCGCTTTCAGCAGCTCATTCACCAGTGGTTTTCTGCTGGGATGGTCACATCTTGGCGCCATCCTGGTTGAAAGCTAATTATCCCCCCAAACATGGATTACGGCGTGGGACAGAACAACGGACAGGTATGGTGTATTGTTGGATTTTTATTTTATTCGCTGGGATTAGGCGATGCAGTAAGTATGGTTTAATTGAGATTAATAAAAGAGTCTGTGTCATTTTTTCAAATAAAGGATATTAGTCTGGCTGTGTCTTTATTTACCATACAACTATAGGATTAGTAATGGATGGGTATCTTATAGACACCTCTCCATTACTAAGCCGTGAGCTTGATGTCACGTAGCAATACAAAGGTGACATCAACCCCACAAATATTAACCCCACTTGCCACAGCTACAGGGCAAGTGTGAAGAGCCGGGCAAAGCACCAGAAAAGATACATTTAATAGATGTGCCTTTTCTGGGCATCTGCGGGCTGCTATTTTAAGGCTGGGGTGCCTATATCAATGACCCCTTACCAGACTGAGAATACCAGCCCCCAGCTGAGAGCTTTAGCAAGGCTGGTTGCCAAAAATGGGGGGACCCCACGCCGTTTATTTAAATTATTTATTTAAATAAAAAACCATGGGGACCCCTCTATTTTTCTTATCTAGCCTTGCTGAAGCTGACAGCTGAGGATTGCAGACCTCAGCTGTGAGTTTTGTCTGGCTGGTTAGCAAAAATACAGGGGAACCCACGCCAGTTTTGTTTTTAAATTGTTTATTTACAGTGCAGGAGCAGCTAATGAATCCGCCGCTCCTGCTCTCACTGTAATTAGCAGTTGCAGGTATCAGATGATAGGAGCAGTAGTCCCATCAGCTGACACCAGTGACCAGAGGTAAACTGTATCACAGCTGAGAACTTACGCTGTCTTTGTACAGTATCGGAACCGCGGCTCTCTGACTGGCGGGATGGATTTCCCCACCAATCAGAAGCGGTGTTTGCCACCCTGTCATGCACATGACAGCGCAGCAAACACCCGGTATTCGGATAGCCGAACCCAAACAGTAACACCGACTTCCTGGCGAAGTCCGTGCCCGAACAATAGGTGTTCAGTATGGACTCCGAACATTACTGTTCGGGTTCGCCCATCTCTATTTGGGATCAGATCATTTCTGTCCGCTGTGTTTGTGGAAACAAAAAAGCTTTCATAAAAGCCTCAAACTTCTGTGTCTGAATCAGGCATGAGATCTAATGTGGTAGAAGATTACAGTGCGGGGAAGACGGGAAACCTTCGTATAGACGGCCGGTGGGGATGGAGTCAGTGACGGACTCTGGACAAATATGTTTCTAGAGCCGTAGTAGAAGATGAAGATGTCGTCCTCATCATGAAGTAGTTATTTCTCCTGTCACGTGTAATGAATATCTCCTGCAGTATTGCTAATGCCGATTCCAGTGTCGGTAAATGAGATGAGAATTAGCGTTATGGAAGATGAGTCTATGAGGAACGTATTCAGCTGCCGACTCCGAGGAAGAAACTGCTTGTTGTCTGTGGCCTAAATATATAGGTTTTATTAGAAGATGTAAAGAAGAAAACTAAATACTGTAAAATAATAAATCTCATATGTTTCCCTTATTATCTCCAGTAATTGTGTTGCCCGCTCGTGCCGCTTACACCTAAAGAACATCTCTAGAATCCGCCCTTTTCTCACCATGGAGACAGCTAAAACCCTCACGGTCGCCCTGATCCACTCCCGCCTGGACTACTGTAACGCTCTATTAATTGGCCTCCCCCTCACTCGACTTTCCCCTCTCCAGTCCATCCTTAATGCAGCAGCCAGGGTCGTCCATCTGGCTAATCGTTACTCGGACGCGTCCGCTCTTCGCCAGTCGTTACACTGGCTACCCATTCATTACAGGATACAATTCAAAGTACTTGTTCTCACCCACAAAGCTCTCCACAGTGCGGCACCCCCTTACATCTCCTCCCTCATTTCTATCTATCAGCCTAACAGACCACTGCGCTCTGCAAATGACTTTCGATTAACCTCTGCACTAATCCGTACCTCCCACTCCCGACTCCAAGACGTCTCCCGTGCTGCGCCAATCCTCTGGAATGCTCTACCCCAAGATATTAGGACCATCCATAATTTGCATAGTTTTAGGCGCTCGCTCAAAACACATTTGTTCAGAGCGGCCTATCACGTTCACTAATCAAAGTTATGTTATGTTTGTGTGTGTGTGTGTGTGTAGCCCATTCACTATCCCCATCTATTCCCCAACCCCGGAAGATGGCTGGACCATGATTGTAAATACACCATTGTAAATACACACCTGTACTTTGTATCTCCCCCACCTCATTGTAGATTGTAAGCTCTCATGAGCAGGGTCGTCTTATTTTGCTTTAATTATTGTATTGTTAACATTGTTACTTATGACTTTTGTGTTTGAAACTGTTAAACTGTGAAGCGCTGTGGAATATGTTGGCGCTATATAAATAAAGATTATTATTATTGTTATTACACAGGATTTTTATGATCTTACATCGGCTCATCTTCTCATTCAGGTCTCTACAATATCAGATCCTCTCAGTGAAGATCTTCTACATAAGAAAATTTTCCTAGATTACCCATCAAAGATGGATATGGACAGAGACAAGATGGCGGAGAGGATATTACACCTCACCCTAGAGATCCTCTTCCGGCTTACTGGAGAGGTGAGAGATTCTGATGACGTCACATTACATCATTCTTATCAATGGGAATAATAGATGGACAGAACTGGAGAGGTGAGGACTCTGGAAATGTCTGTAGTGAGATTTATTAATGTGTCTCTCCATAACCAGGATTACACAGTAGTGAAGAAGACCTCTAGTGAGCGCTGTCAGGACCCTGTGTCTGAGGAATGGAGAAGACCCCTGAGCCCAATCACGGGGCCTCCACCTCACCCCCTGATACATGAGGACATCAATGACCAGAAGATCGTAGAACTCATCTACAAGATGATTGAGCTGCTGACTGGAGAGGTGACACTGCTGGGAATGCTGGGAAATTATACAGTGATGCTATGAAGGGATCGGGGGATGACGGTATCATTGTATGTGTCAGGTTCCTATAAGGTGTCAGGATGTCACTGTCTATTTCTCCATGGAGGAGTGGGAGTATTTAGAAGGACACAAAGATCTGTACAAGAACGTCATAATGGAAATTCCCCGGCCCCTCACATCACCAGGTAATAGACAGGACTAAATACACATGGCCTATAATTATCTGTATGTAAATAATGAATTCAGTCGCTGTATGTGTTTCCTCCAGATCTATCCAGTAAGAGGACAACACCAGTGAGATGTCCCTGTCCTCTTTATCCACAGGACTGTAAACAAGAAGATCCCAATGTTCCTCAGGATCATCAGGTAGATGGAGAGAAGGTGTCATGAGATCTCCTCTATGATGTGTAGATGGCTGTGAAGGTCTTGTGCTCAGTCTTGTTTTATCCCCCAGTATTATCTATCTACAGTGGGGCAAAAAAGTATTTAGTCAGTCAGCAATAGTGCAAGTTCCACCACTTAAAAAGATGAGAGGCGTCTGTAATTTACATCATACGTAGACCTCAACTATGGGAGACAAACTGAGGAAAAAAAATCCAGAAAATCACATTGTTTGTTTTTTTAACATTTTATTTGCATATTATGGTGGAAAATAAGTATTTGGTCAGAAAAAAACAATCAAGATTTCTGGCTCTCACAGACCTGTAACTTCTTCTTTAAGAGTCTCCTCTTTCCTCCACTCATTACCTGTAGTAATGGCACCTGTTTAAACTTGTTATCAGTATAAAAAGACACCTGTGCACACCCTCAAACAGTCTGACTCCAAACTCCACTATGGTGAAGACCAAAGAGCTGTCAAAGGACACCAGAAACAAAATTGTAGCCCTGCACCAGGCTGGGAAGACTGAATCTGCAATAGCCAACCAGCTTGGAGTGAAGAAATCAACAGTGGGAGCAATAATTAGAAAATGGAAGACATACAAGACCACTGATAATCTCCCTCGATCTGGGGCTCCACGCAAAATCCCACCCCGTGGGGTCAGAATGATCACAAGAACGGTGAGCAAAAATCCCAGAACCACGCGGGGGGACCTAGTGAATGAACTGCAGAGAGCTGGGACCAATGTAACAAGGCCTACCATAAGTAACACACTACGCCACCATGTACTCAGATCCTGCAGTGCCAGACGTGTCCCACTGCTTAAGCCAGTACATGTCCGGGCCCGTCTGAAGTTTGCTAGAGAGCATTTGGATGATCCAGAGGAGTTTTGGGAGAATGTCCTATGGTCTGATGAAACCAAACTGGAACTGTTTGGTAGAAACACAACTTGTCGTGTTTGGAGGAAAAAGAATACTGAGTTGCATCCATCAAACACCATACCTACTGTAAAGCATGGTGGTGGAAACATCATGCTTTGGGGCTGTTTCTCTGCAAAGGGGCCAGGACGACTGATCCGGGTACATGAAAGAATGAATGGGGCATGTATCGTGAGATTTTGAGTGCAATCCTCCTTCCATCAGCAAGGGCATTGAAGATGAAACGTGGCTGGATCTTTCAACATGACAATGATCCAAAGCACACCGCCAGGGCAACGAAGGAGTGGCTTCGTAAGAAGCATTTCAAGGTCCTGGAGTGGCCTAGCCAGTCTCCAGATCTCAACCCTATAGAAAACCTTTGGAGGGAGTTGAAAGTCCGTGTTGCCAAGCGAAAAGCCAAAAACATCACTGCTCTAGAGGAGATCTGCATGGAGGAATGGGCCAACATACCAACAACAGTGTGTGGCAACCTTGTGAAGACTTACAGAAAACGTTTGACCTCTGTCATTGCCAACAAAGGATATATTACAAACTATTGAGATGAAATTTTGTTTCTGACCAAATACTTATTTTCCACCATGATATGCAAATAAAATGTTAAAAAAACAGACAATGTGATTTTCTGGATTTTTTTTTCTCAGTTTGTCTCCCATAGTTGAGGTCTACCTATGATGTAAATTACAGACGCCTCTCATCTTTTTAAGTGGTGGAACTTGCACTATTGCTGACTGACTAAATACTTTTTTGCCCCACTGTATATAATCGTCTAAGGGTCACTTCCTTATGTTTGTCTGTCACGGAAATGCCGCGTCGCTGATTTGTCCCGGCCGGCTGCGACCAATCAGCAACGGGCACAGTCCGGCCACGAATTCGCCCTTCTCTACTCCCCTCCAGTCAGTGCCCACTCGCTACTCCCCTCCAGTGCCCCCATAGCGGTTTAGCCGTCCGTTAAATGGACTGCGTTACACCGCGGCATAACGCGGTGGTAACGCAGTCCGTTAACGCTGCTATTAACCCTGTGTGACCAACTTTTTACTATTGACTCTGCCTATGCAGCATCAATAGTAAAAAGATCTAATGTTTAAAAAAATAAAAAATCATTATTCTTTCCTTCCAGCGCCTTTCCCGCTCCTCGCGACGCTCCGGTCCCAAGAATGCATTGCGGCAAGGACCGGAGATGACGTAGCGGTCTCGTGAGACCGGCACATCATCACGTGTTATTGCCGCAATGCATTCTTGGGACCGGAGCGTCGTGAGGAGCAACTGTAAACGCCTGGGCTGGATCCGGGGGCCACCGGAAGGTGAGTATATAACTATTTTTTATTTTAATTCTTTTTTTAACAGGGATATGGTGCCCACCTTGCTCTATACTACGTGGAGTGTGTTGGATACTACGTGGGCTGTGTTCTATATTGCGTGGCCTGTGTTATATACTACGTCTCTGTGCTTTATACTACGTGGGCTGTGCTGTATACTACGTGGCTGTGTTGTATACTACGTGGCTGTGTTATATACTACGTGGCTGTGTTATATACTACGTGGGCTGTGTTATACACTGCGTGTTCTGTGTTATATACTACATCTCTGTGCTATATACTATGTGGGCTCTGCTATATACTACGTGGCTGTGCAATATACTACGTGGCTGGACAATATACTACGTGGCTGGGCAATATACTATGTGGCTGTGTTATATACTACGTGGGCTGTGTTATATACTATGTGGCTGTCCTATTGTTAAATATGCTTATTTCATACATTTATTTAATTAGGACTTTACCAGGTGCGTTACTCTTAAAGAAAAAATGTCATGATATTTTCATTAAAAAATGTAGTGGTTTATTGAATTGTCCACAGAAAATCCACATTGAAGCAAAACATAAAAATAGATTAAATAGTTACGAACAGATTGTCCATTTGTAAATATCAGCGCTTGTTCCTCTTCATTTCTGAGATGTAATAGAAGTCATCTTTCTTTCATGGAGTAGAATCATGGCTACCAGCTGTTCCTTCCTTGTGTGACTTGTCTGATGTCCATGGAGAATTATGGTGAAGGCAGGAGGTGACTGCTCCCACGTGACAGCCCCCACACCCTCCTAAGAGACGTTATTTATATGTCTCACAGACCACGTGTTCCCTCTATATGGTGTTAACTTATACTCCGAGCTACATACACAGAAATAGCTTTTGTAATGTCAGCGAAAGACAATGTGTTCAGTACAGAATTGAGTATATGAATAATTCAATTAATAATTAATATTTAACACCTATATACTACGTGGGCTGTGTTATCTATTGTGTGAGCTGTGCTTTATACTATGTGGCTGTGCTATATAGTACGTGGCTGTGCTATATACTATGTGGCTGGGCAATATACTACATGGCTGTATTATATACTACTATACATATTCTAGAATACCAGATGCGTTAGAATCGGGCCACCATCTAGTATGTTTTACATTTGTGTAATGAGAACGGTGGAGATAGCAGGATTAGAGTTGATCATTGATATGATGTCTCCCTCTCTCTGTGACTTTTACAATATTTGTTTCAGGGTGAAGATCTGACCCATATTAATACTACAGAGACCTATGTGAGGGGTGACGAGTGGTGTAAAGAGGAGATTCCCACATATGACTCCCCAGGTGAGTAGTAACCACTAAATGCAGAGAAGTCACAGATTCTTCTCAGTGACCGGCTGTGGCTGCTTTAACGGTGGTGTAGTCCAGCTGTATTACCATGATCGCCATTTTGCCTCTAGACCACAACATTCTCCTCCATTCAAAACTGTTCAAATGACTTTGGGTATTGAAAGCCCTTTTATATAGAACTTACAAACTGGAGGATCCACCTACCCTCTGGGGATAGAAGATGGTGACCGTTACCTGCCCAGATCTGTAAACTACAAAGCCAAATGACAGCGTACGTAGAATGTGCTGACAAGTTAGAAAATCACTTGAGGAAAAGTATGATGGTCCTGTAAGAGAAAGCAGAGGGTAATGATGCTGTTGGCTTCCTATAACCCTGATATCGTATTGGCTGAATCTACCCTCTCTCCCTTCTGTGCTGCTCAATCCGATCATATGGTCCCTACAAGACCAGGTCCAGTCTTTCTGGCCAAACTTTGCTTTTATGATCGACAACACTAAATGTGTAGTGAGGGCCAATTGTGAATTTCTGTACAATAACCGGATGTACAATAACAAATTGTATTGTGGTACTGTGTTAGCCGAAAAATCGATGTGAATACTTTCTGCCCAATGATGACAAAAGTATTCTAGGAGTGATACCTTAATTGGCTAACCAGAAAATAATATGTTTGCAGGTTTCCGAGCACAGTGGCTCCTTCTTCACGCAAGATTACAAATAGATTAATAAGAAAAAAGCACAATATTTAAGGAATACTGCAGTAGGACATTTGTTCAGGGAATGGGAGGTGTGATGCCTCCTAAAGATAAACCAAGGAAATCTAATTAGGCATTTTGTTACAAATGGAGTGGCAGTGGGAATGATGTTCTTAGTTATCTGGAGTCCATCAGGTGGAGGTGTGAATTGTATCCATGTAGTGTCTCATAAATCCAGGTGTTAAATTGAGTCCTAGTGTCAAAGAATTGAACATCTTCAGTAGTTTGAATTCTCAATTTTTTCTTTCTCTGTCATCCTTAAAATGACCTTTTAGTATTAAGACTTTTAAGTCTGTCATACAATGTCCAGTTCCAGAGAAATGTTTTCCCACAGGCGTGTCCCCAATATGAGCCAAGCACAGGAGAAATGCATGTTCTATCAAAGGGACTAAAGGTACCTTCACACATAACGATATTGTTAACGATATCGTTACTTTTTGTGACGTAGCAACGATATCGTTAATAAAATCGTTATGTGTGACAGCGACCAACGATCAGGCCCCTGCTGGGAGATCGTTGGTCGCTGAAGAAAGTCCAGAACTTTATTTCGTCGCTGGATCTCCCGTGGACATCGCTGGATCGGCGTGTGTGACACCGATCCAGCGATGTCTTCACTGGTAACCAGGGTAAACATCGGGTAACTAAGCGCAGGGCCGCGCTTAGTAACCCGATGTTTACCCTGGTTACCATCCTAAAAGTAAAAAAACAAACAGTACATACTTACCTACCGCTGTCTGTCCTCCAGCGCTGTTCTCTGCACTCCTCCTGCTCTGGCTGTGAGCGTCGGTCAGCCAGAAAGCAGAGCGGTGACGTCACCGCTCTGCTTTCCGGCCGCTGTGCTCACAGCCAGTACAGGAGGAGTGCAGAGCACAGCGCTGGAGGACAGACAGCGGTAGGTAAGTATCTACTGTTTGTTTTTTTACTTTTAGGATGGTAACCAGGGTAAACATCGGGTTACTAAGCGCGGCCCTGCGCTTAGTTACCCGATGTTTACCCTGGTTACCGGCATCGTTGGTCGCTGGAGAGCGGTCTGTGTGACAGCTCTCCAGCGACCAAACAGCGACGCTGCAGCGATCCGGATCGTTGTCGGTATCGCTGCAGCGTCGCTTAATGTGAAGGGGCCTTAACATTCTGTCCTACAAACCAGCTTGATGGGGCTCAGTTCTGTAGCGATATCATGGAATTCTTCTACAGATTGCGACTAAATATCACATCACAAGACAATGTGAACGACACAGCAAAAAAGAAAAAGAGGACAAACTGGACCCCGCAACCTGGCCACAACCAAACTCTGACTCTTTCCGTAAAAAAGTTAAATCTGACATTTTGGACAGACACCATAAAGTGCCACAAAATATCACTATGGAGGAAAGAAAAGCCATACAATCCTTAAAAGCCAATAATAATATCATAATCAAACCAGCAGTCAAAAGAGGAGCTGTAGTCATAATGAGCACGGCAGATTACATCCTGGAAGCAAACAGACAACTCTTGGATATAAAATACTACACTCCACTTCAGGGAGATCCGACCAAAAAATACACAGAGGAACTAACACATATCAATGGATTTGATTCTACTTCATCCTCAATGCTGGAACTATCACCAGACAATCCCCAAACAGGTACCTTCTACATGTTCTAAAAAAACAAGAATATATCACCGCGCTACTCCATACATGTGTAAAGCCAAATTGTGAAGATGTTAAATATGCAAATGAAAAGAAACTTACTGCGGTTATGCCAAAAGGACGGATCTGATGAGTGGCACTTAGTTTAGTGAGATGATGATCCCAACAATTGGTGGGAGAGGTCCAGACAGAGTTAGTGTACAGAGGACAAAGACCACTGTAATTGCAACATGGGCTCAATGAGCAGATCACTAAAAAATGCATACACCATAGCAATCCTCAAAAAAGTGCCTAGTGCATAGTAAAGAGCCAGAGTATATAGTGTTAATCCCTCCAGATGGATAAATCTCTACATGGCCCATACCATATCCATGGCCAGTGCGTTTTGTTGACAGCCCCCCGAGGAAGCCCAACGCGAAATGCGCGTTGGGGCTGCTGGACATACACTGGCATATATTAATGGGTAAGATGAGCATGTCCGTATTAATTTTCTCCCTTCTGGCCATGGATATGGTATGGGCCATATAGAGATTTTTCCATCTGGAGGGACTAACACTATATGCTCTGGCACTTTACTATGCACTAGGCACTTTTTTGAGGATAGCTATGGTATATGCATTTTTTAGAGATATGCTCATTGAGCCCATTTTGCAATTACAGTGGTCTTTGTCCTCTGTACACTAACTCTGTTTGGACCTTGTTATGTAAGTCTGTATGTTCTCTCATGTTAAATTTATTGTCAATAAAATCTACTGTTACTTCTTTTAGTTCAAGTCTTGGGACTTTTTACTCCATGGTTTGTTGTAGGATTTATAGTATTGGAGCGTCCTTGGTATTCATATGTTGTCCAAGTTCATAGGGTATACCCCCATTATTTTTTGTATGATATGCATCAGTGGAACTTGTTCTTAGAATTGGTGGGAGAGGGTGTGATCTCCCCTATGAGAAAAAAAAGGGAGTTTTGCTGTCACCCACAAGACTTTTAATATGAACAGTAAAGAGTACTGATGTGTTCGTAGTTGTACCTACTGAATTGCCTTGAGGTGGTGTGACCGCTAGAAGATCGATAGTGGTGGATAGTTGGTGGTGAATCCTTTAATAATGCGTGAATAAGCTGTTATTCACATGTGGATATAGTATCCTGTTAGGTTGCCCCTAGTAACAGCACAATAGGTATTCGTAGTGAATTGTCTGTATAAAATATGGTGGACTCAGTGGTTAATAGTCCGTGGGAGGATCTAGCAGGGTTTGATGGCAGTAACCTAGTGTGCTTAATCAGGTTTAAGGCGTTACTCACTGTGTTGATCCTGGATGTGGGGACGACAAGTGGTGTGCCTGCGTCCGGAAGGATAACCGCTGTGCTGCAGAGGGTGACCGCAGTCGGTGTGCAGGAACCGCTGCACTGGACGCCGACATTGATCACAGGTGCCCCGGCCGGAAGCACGCCGTGTATGCGGCGGAAATGAGATGGGCGGGGTTTTGGAGTGACATCACCGATTGAGAAGGACGAATTGAGAAACCAACGCGTTTCGAGGGACAGCAGCCCTCTTCGTCAGGGTAGTTGCTGCCTGCGGCTTACATCGTCCTTAGATTCAGGGTCAACTTTTTTTTTTCTTTTTTCTTCTTTCCCTTTACTGAGCACAGCTGCGGTTTGGAGTTCAATCAATGATCAATGAGGGTAAATAAAGAAAACTTAGTGGACTGATTGGAGTGATCAATATGGTGCTTGTTTAGAGTTGTCCAAATAAACTGGGCAGTATAAAATCAAAAACTTTTTTGTTTGCGATAAAAACATGTTGCAGCATATTATTAACCCTGCTGTTCTGTTCGGTCTGGGGAGACCTATTTTGAACTTTGGTATTTTTTGGGGTGTTCAAGATGCGGTTCTGAAACTTGTGGTTGATTGACTTAAATGAGGATGGGTCGGTCGGCCACGGGTTTCAGAGCCGCATCTTGAATATTTTAAAGAATATTGAAGTTCAAAGTCGGTCATTTTTGACCAACAGAACAGCAGGGTTAAAAGAAAAAATTAAAATGGAAAACGTGTCATTAGACAGTGTAAAAATAAATAATGATCCTATGTGTGTATTTACATGCGTAAAAAAAGGATGCTAAAATATATAGCAAAATGTATTTGATGAATATCAAACTACAAACTAGGATGAATCTACACAGACACACAATCAGGAATGAAATGGACACGCCTGTGGGAAAACATTTCTCTGGACCTGGACATTGTATGACAGACTTAAGTCTTAATACTAAAGATCATTTTAAGGATGACAGAGAATGAATTCCCAAATTTTTCTAACTAGTGAAGATGTTCAATTCTTTGACACTAGGACTCAATTTAACACCTTGATTTCTGAGTCACTACATGGATACAATTCACACCTCCACCAGGACTCCAGATAACTAAAGGTACCGTCACACTCAGAAACTTTGCAACGAGAACGACAACAATCCGTGACGTTGCAGCGTCCTGGATAGCGATCTCGTTGTGTTTGACACGCAGCAGCGATCTGGATCCCGCTGTGCCATCGCTGGTCGGAGCTAGAAGTCCAGAACTTTATTTCGTCGTCAGGTCGGCGTGTATCTTCATGTTTGACATCAAAAGCAAAGACGCCAGCAACTTTTACATGGAGCTAACAACCAGCAAGAACGAGAAGTGAGTCGCCGTTATGTCACTGGATCGCTCCTGCATCGTTCTGGAGTTGCTGTGTTTGACGTCTCTACAGTGACCTAAACAGCGACGCTCCAGCGATCTAGCTTAGGTCGTCTCATTGTCTATATCGCTGCAGCGTCGCTGAGTGTGATGGTACCTTAAAAACATCATTGCCACTGCCTCTCCATTTGTAAGAAAATGCCTAATTAGTTTTCCTTGATTTATCTTTAGGAGGCATCATCCCCCTGAACAAATGTCCTACTGCAGTATTCCTTAAATGTTGTGCTTTTTTCTTATTAACCTATTTGTAATCTTGCCTGAAGAAGGAGCCACTGTGCTCTGAAAGCTGCAAACATATTATTTTCTGGTTAGCCAATTAAGGTATCGCTCCTAGAATACTTTTGTCATCATTGGGCAAAGTATTCACATCAATTGTAGAGTAACAGCAGAGTTTCCCTTTATCCTGAAATTAGAGCCAACTAACTTCAAGGAAGATTCTTGAAGGGGGAATTATCCACCCTCGGGAAGCTTCCAGGCCTAAAAACGAGGATCCTCTGGGATGGGGCTGGAAAGGACTTGCTCAGGTTCACTAACCAACGTAGATGAATGAGAGTGTCCGCGGTGATGCTGACACACTCTGTGCAGCCTTGAAGGGACAATGCTTTGATAAGGAGGTCGTCTGGGTAGGGCAGAATCACCACGCCCCGAGAGCGCAGTATAGAAATAACGACTGCCATGACCTTGGAGAACAGCCTTAGAGCCGCGGCGAGGCCGAAGGTTAAAGCCGTGATCTGAAAGTGGTTATCTCCGATGGCGAAACAGAGACATCCTTGTCGGCCTGAGAAGGATTGGAATGTGAGGTGATAACAGAATGGTAAAATCAGGTGGTCTCCGAGGCAGTGGAAATAGTTGTCTTCATTTATTCGGGTAAAGTACTTCTTCCTGATCCTTCGCGGGTGTTGTCCACCGACGCCAGTCTCCTAGGTTGGAGAGTGATCTTCCGCCACCACACGGCCCTGGGACACTTGCCCCTTTGGTAATCAGGTCTCCTCATCAATTTTCTCGAAATCCAGGCAATCAGACTAGTCCTTCAACATTTCCGCCGGCTTCTTGACAGTCGTTCCCTCCGGATCCAACCAGTCAACACCACGGCTGTGACATGTATCTGTCTTCAGGAGGGCTCAGGAAGCACAGGAGCTATGCATGACGTAGTTCACATTCTGCAAGGGACCGATACAAACCATTTACTGGTTTTCGCAGTTCACTTTCTAGGGGTAGGGAATTGGGCGCACTTTCCCTCGGCTACCAGGGACTAATCTCAGGACACTGGTCCCTTTCCCCGGAAGCCTTTTCAGCATGTTTGGCAATGCTGGGTAATGCAGCATATAGACCTCATGGCCTTTACGCTAAACGCCAAAGCCCCGGCTTTTCTAGCTCCGATCCGTGACCCAGTTGGCCTCGGGTCCGATGACCAGGTGCTTCCATGGCAGCAGTTTCACTTCCATTACTTTTTCTTCGCCGTTTCCGCTAAACCCAAGTGTCATCCAGAAGATCAAGGCGGAGGGAATCCCAGTGATTCTCGTCGCACCAGACTGACTATGCAGAGCATGGTATGCGGATCTAGTGCTACTACTCCCCTTCCCCAGCGGTTACCAGACCGTCCAGACCTTCTCTTTCAAGGGCCAAGCTTTCACCAGAACTCCAGGGTTTCAACGGCTTGGCCATTGAATCCTGTTTTTTTAGCATTAAGTAGCTTCCACTATGATTTATGCGCGAAAACCTACATCCAAGCGCATTATCCTTCCTTTTCCACCAAAGAATAGTTTCCAAATTGCGGGTTAAGACCTTCATACAGGGAGTGTTGCATCTTGTCCCTCTCTATGAGATGCCACTGGATTCTTGGGATCTTAATCTGGTCCTAGGCACCTTCCAGGAGGCTCCCTTAGAATCCTCTGCAGGATACGTCGCGTCCCCTTCTTCCTTGGAAAAGTTGCTTTCCTTGTGGCAACGATATCCATCAGGGGGTTTCTGAGTTAGCGGCTTTGTCTGGCAAAGCTCCTTTTCCGGTTTTCCGCCAGGACAAGGCGGTGTTGAGAACATTCCGTCCTTTTTTGTCAAAGACCTTTTCTTCCTTTCATCTGAATTAGGACATAGTTTTGCCCTCGTTCTGCCTAGCTACGGCTCATCGTATGGATAAGGTTCTCCACTCCTTGACTTGTGAGGGCACTCAGGAAATACTTTCCCAGGATAGCGTCTTTTCACACATCTGATTCCCTTTTTCCGTGTTTCCAAAGGGACACAGAAAGGGACCTACCTGTTTCTAAGGCTACTATAGCAGAGGGATCACTCCAGTGATCCCTGACGCTTACCATGCCAGAGTTTAGCCTATCCCTGCGAGGATCGAGGCACACTCCACTAGGTCAGTGGAAGCTTCCTGGGCCACTCAGCACCAGGGGACCTACCGGTTTCTATAGCTGCTATAGCAGAGGGATCACTTCAGTGATCCATGATGCTTACCGTGCCAGAGTTCAGCCTATCCCTGAGAGGATTGAGACACACTCCACTCGGTTAGTGGAGGCTTCCTGGGCCATTCAGCACCAGGCATTGGCACAGCAAGCGTGCACGGCTGCGGTTGGTCCAGCCTGGATGCGGTTGTTAAGCATCACAGCATTCTGTCGCAAGCTACTGCAGATGCAGCCCTTGGCACACGGATTCTGCAGTCGGCAGTATCACATCTGTAGGGCAAATTTGACCTGGTAGTATACAAGGTTTCAGCTGTTGCACTGTTTTCCACCCATGGACTGCTTTGGGACGTCCCATGGTCTGTGTCCCCCAATGAGGCGAAAGAGAAATAGGGATTTTTGTCTACCCGCCTTAAAATCCTTTACTCCGAGACGCTCATTGGGGGCACCGCACCCACCGTATTAGCCTGTTGGCTTGTGGTTTGTTCTTTGGTTTTTGACATGTTGCTTTATTATTTGCTATTTATGAGCTCCTACTGCTTTGGCACCGAACTGGTTTAGGGTTGAGCCAGCAGAGGGTGTATACTGCGGAGAAGGAGCTAATCTTTGTTTTTTGCTTAGTGTCCTCCTAGTGGCAGCAGTATAACACCCATGGTCTGTGTCCCCCAATGAGCGTCTCGGGGAAAAGGATTTTACAGTGAGTACACAAAAATCCCTATTTCGATCCTAAGGAATTCAGATTACTGCACAATCTCTCCTGAAATGGGGAGCAATATTATTTTCTCTAATCTTCTGGTCAGGACTCATAGTAGCTTCAATGGTCTGCCATAAATGAATGCAACTCCGGTTTAATGTTGAAGTTCTTCCCTCGTACATACGTTGTTGTTGGGAATGTAACATATATTAAAAAAATGTATTTTTTTTTTTACCTGTTCATTCTGTATGATAGTTTAATTGTGGTGGGATTGATCTGCCTGACTTATGTGAGTCTGTAACTCCCTGATAGTCTTAAAAAAAAAAAAAAAAAAAAAGCTCTCCATCGCCTCTTCCAAATGCCTAAAATCCAAATTTAAAATGAATCTGTCAGCAGGATTGTGCACAGTAACCTACACACAGTGTCAGGTCAGCGCCATTATACTGGTTACATTGATACCTGGTGATGAAATCCGTCTTGTGTTTTTTTTTTTTTTTTAGTTTTCAGTTAATGATTCTCGTGCTCTAGGGCAGGGCTGTGGGTGGGGCTGTGGACGGGGCTTTATGTGGTGCTCTGATTTCATGTTCATTTGTATTGGCTTATGGCAGGTCACTGATCCTTCAGTGACCTGTCCCCCATTTTTACATAATGCATATAATAGTGTTGATATTATGGTTGATCATGCCTATAATATTGTGGCTATTGTGAGGCTTAGAAATTTTTTTTACATCCAACAAAATGACACCGACGGCGCCTGCCAGTTGCATCTATCTCTTACTTATAGATGCTACTGCACAGGCGCCGACATCGCCGGTGACATTTTGCTGGATGTAATTTATTTTTTTAAGCCTCACAATAGCCACAATATTATAGGCATTATCAACAATAATATCAACGCTATTATATGCATTATGTAAAAATGGGGGGGAAGGTCACTGAGGGATCAGTGACCTGTCATAAGCCAATACAGATGAATATGTAATCAGGGCACCAAATAAAGCCCCGCCCACAGCCCCACCCCAGAGCACGAGAGTCTCATTAACTGAAAACTACAAATACAGATTAAACAACAACCACAAGATGGATTTCATCGCCAGGTGTCAATGTAATCAGTAGAACGGCACCCACCTGACAGTGTCTGTAGGTTACTGTGCCCAATCCTGCTGACAGGTTCACTTTAAGACATCTCAGTTCTGCACTATTATACACAGTTATTTTTAAATGTGTAATATTTCTTCTTGATACTCATCTGAGACAGAAAATATTGGCCCTTAGGATAGTTTAGATTGTGAAGTCACTGAGACCCATACTTTTATTACTCCAGAGAGGTTTTACTGCTAGATATTACAGATGAAGACTATTAAGTTTGATCATTTCAGTAGTTGTGTTATTGTTTATAGTCACAGTTTTTGATTACAGTAGTCAGTGTCAAAAATACTCTAATTTAACCTCTTCCTGCAGCCAGTTTTGTGTTCCAAATCAGGCCCCATTTTTCATATCTGATATGTGTCACGTTATGTAGTGATAACTTTGGAATTATTCACAAAGGATAATAGAAAACAAATGGATCTTACAAATTATTTTCCAACTTTGCACAATACCCTACATACGATTGTACTGTCTGGGCACATGGCAGTGTTCAGAATGGAAGGAGCACCATGTAGCTATTTGAATGTAGATCTAGCTAGAATAGATTGCAGACACAATGTATTGGGTCACCTGGCAGCTCAAAAGACATCCACCATGAACATGCTTGGTACTATCTTATCTGCTTTCCATATCCCAAGGATTGCCTTGCTCATTGCCCTTTAACACCCTTACATGTATCTGGACTTACACTGGGACCCCTAGGTTTGGACCACGGTGTTACCTGCTATTCTGTGGTGTTAGATGGCAAGAAGAATAGTCAGGTAGCTGGGTCAGAACCAGAAGGATAGAATCAGAAGACACAAGACTAGTCAGTAAACGGGCCACGTTCACAACAGGAAGCAAATACACAAGCCACAAGGTGAGCACAGAGGACTGAACCAGAGGAGAACAACGCTGTTTCTGGCAGATTCCTGTCATATGCTTTGAGCTTTAGTAGGGTGTGGTACTTTCCAAATGGCTGAAGTAGGGAGCAGATTACTCCAGTTGGACAGCAGGAACAGATCCCAGAGGAGATTCAACACACCATATGCAGAAGCCCAACTAAATGACAGAAAACCAGAATAGTTGAAATCCCCATAAAGTGATTCCATTTATAAATTAATTCACTGAGGGTTATAATCTATACATACTTGGTCAAAATTGTTGGTACCCCTCGTTTAATGACAGAAAAACACACAATGGTCCCAGATATAACTTGACTCTAACAAAAGTAATAATAAATAAAAAAGATTGTAGACGCCTGTGATGCTAATTAGTGGACACACCTTGATTTAACATGTCCCTATTGTCACATTTTCAGGGGTACCATCATTTCTGTCCAGGCCTATAATAATAATAATAATAATAATTTTGTTTATATGGCGCCAACATATTCCGCAGCGCTTTACAAGTTTTAGAGGGGATTTGTACAGACAATAGACATTACAGCATAACAAAAATCACAGATCAAAACAAATACCAAGAGGAGTAAGGGCCCTGCTCGCAAGCTTACAAACTATGAGGAAAAAGGGGAGACGCAAGAGGTGAATGGTAACATATGGGTCGAAATTCATGGAGGGAAAAATGGTAACAAAATTCTCATTGGGGTCTGTTACAAACCCCCAAATATAACAGAAACCATGGAAAGTCTACTTCTAAAGCAGATAGATGAAGCTGCAACCCATAATGAGGTCCTGGTTATGGGGGACTTTAACTACCCGGATATTAACTGGGAAACAGAAACCTGTGAAACCCATAAAGGCAACAGGTTTCTGCTAATAACCAAGAAAAATTATCTTTCACAATTGGTGCAGAATCCAACCAGAGGAGCAGCACTTTTAGACCTAATACTATCTAATAGACCTGACAGAATAACAAATCTGCAGGTGGTCGGGCATCTAGGAAATAGCGACCACAATATTGTACAGTTTCACCTGTCTTTCACTAGGGGGACTTGTCAGGGAGTCACAAAAACACTGAACTTTAGGAAGGCAAAGTTTGACCAGCTTAGAGATGCCCTTAATCTGGTAGACTGGGACAATATCCTCAGAAATAAGAATACAGATAATAAATGGGAAATGTTTAAGAACATCCTAAATAGGCACTGTAAGCAGTTTATACCTTGTGGGAATAAAAGGACTAGAAATAGGAAAAACCCAATGTGGCTAAACAAAGAAGTAAGACAGGCAATTAACAGTAAAAAGAAAGCATTTGCACTACTAAAGCAGGATGGCACCATTGAAGCTCTAAAAAACTATAGGGAGAAAAATACTTTATCTAAAAAACTAATTAAAGCTGCCAAAAAGGAAACAGAGAAGCACATTGCTAAGGAGAGTAAAACTAATCCCAAACTGTTCTTCAACTATATCAATAGTAAAAGAATAAAAACTGAAAATGTAGGTCCCTTAAAAAATAGTGAGGAAAGAATGGTTGTAGATGACGAGGAAAAAGCTAACATATTAAACACCTTCTTCTCCACGGTATTCACGGTGGAAAATGAAATGCTAGGTGAAATCCCAAGAAACAATGAAAACCCTATATTAAGGGTCACCAATCTAACCCAAGAAGAGGTGCGAAACCGGCTAAATAAGATTAAAATAGATAAATCTCCGGGTCCGGATGGCATACACCCACGAGTACTAAGAGAACTAAGTAATGTAATAGATAAACCATTATTTCTTATTTTTAGGGACTCTATAGCGACAGGGTCTGTTCCGCAGGATTGGCGCATAGCAAATGTGGTGCCAATATTCAAAAAGGGCTCTAAAAGTGAACCTGGAAATTATAGGCCAGTAAGTCTAACCTCTATTGTTGGTAAAATATTTGAAGGGTTTCTGAGGGATGTTATTCTGGATTATCTCAATGAGAATAACTGTTTAACTCCATATCAGCATGGGTTTATGAGAAATCGCTCCTGTCAAACCAATCTAATCAGTTTTTATGAAGAGGTAAGCTATAGGCTGGACCACGGTGAGTCATTGGACGTGGTATATCTCGATTTTTCCAAAGCGTTTGATACCGTGCCGCACAAGAGGTTGGTACACAAAATGAGAATGCTTGGTCTGGGGGAAATTGTGTGTAAATGGGTTAGTAACTGACTTAGTGATAGAAAGCAGAGGGTGGTTATAAATGGTATAGTCTCTAACTGGGTCGCTGTGACCAGTGGGGTACCGCAGGGGTCGGTATTGGGACCTGTTCTCTTCAACATATTCATTAATGATCTAGTAGAAGGTTTACACAGTAAAATATCAATATTTGCAGATGATACAAAACTATGTAAAGCAGTTAATACAAGAGAAGATAGTATTCTGCTACAGATGGATCTGGATAAGTTGGAAACTTGGGCTGAAAGGTGGCAGATGAGGTTTAACAATGATAAATGTAAGGTTATACACATGGGAAGAAGGAATCAATGTCACCATTACACACTGAATGGGAAACCACTGGGTAAATCTGACAGGGAGAAGGACTTGGGGATCCTAGTTAATGATAAACTTACCTGGAGCAGCCAGTGCTAGGCAGCAGCTGCCATGGCAAACAGGATCATGGGGTGCATTAAAAGAGGTCTAGATACACATGATGAGAGCATTATACTGCCTCTGTACAAATCCCTAGTTAGACCGCACATGGAGTACTGTGTCCAGTTTTGGGCACCGGTGCTCAGGAAGGATATAATGGAACTAGAGAGAGTACAAAGGAGGGCAACAAAATTAATAAAGGGGATGGGAGAACTACAATACCCAGATAGATTAGCGAAATTAGGATTATTTAGTCTAGAAAAAAGACGACTGAGGGGCGATCTAATAACCATGTATAAGTATATAAGGGGACAATACAAATATCTCGCTGAGGATCTGTTTATACCAAGGAAGGTGACGGGCACAAGGGGGCATTCTTTGCGTCTGGAGGAGAGAAGGTTTTTCCACCAACATAGAAGAGGATTCTTTACTGTTAGGGCAGTGAGAATCTGGAATTGCTTGCCTGAGGAGGTGGTGATGGCGAACTCAGTCGAGGGGTTCAAGAGAGGCCTGGATGTCTTCCTGGAGCAGAACAATATTGTATCATACAATTAGGTTCTGTAGAAGGACGTAGATCTGGGGATTTATTATGATGGAATATAGGCTGAACTGGATGGTCAAATGTCTTTTTTCGGCCTTACTAACTATGTTACTATGTTACTATGATTTGTTGTTTGGACCAGCCATAGTGTAAGGATCGAGTGTTCATGTAAAGCTGCATGAACCAGTTAACAGCCTAAGTATGTAGCAATACAGACACAGAGGGCTATTAACTGCATAAATTGTATGAGAACATGATGCGTGGAACCTGATTTTGGTTTAACTTATATGAATGGGCCACACAGGGATAATTGCGTTGAGGCGTTAGGCCAGTCTGACCAAATGCTTTTTTAGGGCATGCTTAAAACTGTGGGGATTGGGGATTAATCGTTTTAACCTGGATAGTGCATTCCAAAGAATTGGCGAAGCACATGAAAAGTCTTGGAGACGGGAGTGGGAGGTTCTGATTATTGAGGATGCTAACTGTTGTGAATTCTGTGGCTGAATTCACTTCTGTGGTCACAAGTGGTATTGCAGTCTCTGGGCTTCCTCCCTCAGGTGTTTTGGTGAGCTCGTTGGCTGCCTTGCTATTTAGCTCCACCTGAGTCTGTCTTCCTTGCTCCTTGTCAATGTTCCAGTGTTGGATCTGAGCTACTGCATCTTTCCTTGGGCCTGCTGCTCTGCTAGATAAGTGCTTCTAGTTTGTTTTCTGTTTTTTCTGTCCAGCTTGCTATTAACTTTTGCTGGAAGCTCTGAGAAGCAAAGGGGTGCACCGCCGTGCTGTTAGTTCGGCACGGTGGGTCTTTTTGCCCCTTTGCGTGGTTTTCGTTTTAGGGTTTTTTGTAGACTGCATAGTTCTCTTTGCTATCCTCGCTCTGTCTAGAATATCGGGCCTCACTTTGCTGAATCTATTTCATTCCTACGTTTGTCTTTTCATCTTGCTAACAGTCATTATATGTGGGGGGCTGCCTATTCCTTTGGGGTATTTCTCTGAGGTAAGTCAGGCTTGTATTTCTATCTTCAGGCTAGTCAGCTCCTCAGGCAGTGCCGAGTTGCATAGGTAGTGATAGGCACAATCCACTGCTGCTTATAGTTGTGTGAGGATAGATCAGGTACTGCAGTCTACAGAGATTCCACGTCTCAGAGCTCGTCCTATTGTTTTTGGTTATTGCCAGATCTCTGTATGTGCGCTGATTACTGCACGCTGTGTTGCCTGATTGCCAGCCATAACAGCTAACCTCAGGTCATTAGCAGAACTGAGAGCACGGGTACGGTGGTAGGCTGAGACCAGGGAGGTAGATGTAGGGTGGTGCTGAGCCATGGATCGCTTTGTGAATGAGGGTAATAGTTTTGTACTGGATTCTGGAGTGGATGGGTAACCAGTGTAATGACTGGCACAGGGTAGAGGCATCGGTGTAACGGTTGGTGAGGAATATAATCCTGGCAGCCGCATTCAGGATAGATTGGAGCAGGGAGAGTTTGGAAAGAGCAAGGCCGTTTAGGAGAGAGTTACAATAGTCCGGACGAGAATGAATGAGTGAAACAGTAAGAGTTTTTGCAGAGTCGAAAGTAAGAAAAGGACGAATTCTAGAAATGTTTTTGAGATGCAGATGAGAAGAGCGAGCCAATGATCGGATGTGGGAGGTGAAGGAAAGCTCAGAATCAAGTATGACCCCAAGGCAGCGGGCATGTTGCTTGGGAGTAATGGTGGAAACACACACGGAGATGGCAATGTCAGGGAAAGAGAAGTTAGTAGAGGGAAAGAACATGAAGCGTTCAGTTTTTGACATGTTCAGTTTCAGATTGGGGGAGGACATGATGTTAGAGACAGCGGTAAGACAATCACTGGTGTTTTCTGAAAAGGCAGGTGTGAGATCAGGAGAAGTGTATAATTGGGTGTCATCAGCATAGAGATGGTACTGTAAACCAAATCTACTGATTGTTTGTCCAATAGGGGCAATATACAAAGAGAAGAGGAGGGGGTCTAGGACTGATCCTTGAGGAACCCCAACAGTAAGGGGAAGGTGAGAGGAGGAGGAGGAACCAGCAAAAGATACAGTGAAGGAGATAGGAGAAGAACCAGGAGAGAACGGTGTCCTTGAGGCCCATGGAGCGGAGCATAGTGAGGAGGAGCTGATGATCCCCAATATCGAATGGTGAGGAGAGATCCAATAGAATTAGCATGGAGTAGTGACCATTAGATTTAGCTGTTATTAGATCATTAAAGGCTTTTGTGAGGGCAGTTTCAGTAGAGTGTAAAGAGCGGAAACCAGATTGAAGAGTAACTGGTTCGAAGTTAGAGAGTGAACTAAATGCTGTGGGGGAGGGAGGACAGTGCATGGTATGAAGGGATTGGGAGATAATTTCCTGTCGGATGTGGTCAATTTTTTTTCTTTGAAATAATTGGCCAGGTCGTCAGCGCGGAGATCTGTGGTTGGGGCCTGCACTCTTGGGTTGAGTAGAGACTCGAAAATGTTGGAGACGTTTAGGGTTATTGGACAGGGAGTTGATGAGGGTGTTTAAAATAGGTTTGTTTGGAGAGGTGAAGGGCAGAGTTGTATGTTTTAAGCATGAACTTATAATGGATGAAATCTTCGGGTAGATTAGATTTTCTGCACAAATGTTCTGCGCACCTGGAGCACCGCTGCAGGAAGCGTGTTTGCAGCGTGTGCAACGGTTGTCGCCGTCTGTGCCGAGTTATTCTATGTATAGGAGGTGCAGTTTCATCCAGGACACTTTGCAGGGTTTCATTGTAATGCTTCAGTGCAGAATCAGGACATGAGATGGAGGAGATAGGGGCCAATGAGGACTGCAAGTTATTCACAAGTTTCTGGATGTTAATGGCCTGTATGTTTCTATAAGTGTGGAAAGTGGGGGTGACCTGGGCAGGGTGGCAGTTCTTGATAGAGAATGAAAGAAGGTTGTGGTCAGAGAGCGGGCGAGGGGAGTTTGTGAAATCATCCACTGAGCAAAGCTGGGAGAAGACCAAGTCGAGGGAGTTTCCGTTGTCATGCGTTGGAGAGTTAGTATGCTGCGAGAGGCTGAAAGAGGAGGTTAGAGATAAAAGGTGAGAAGCAGATGGAGAAAGGGGAAAAGCAATGGGGATGTTGAAATCACCCGTGATGAGGGTGGGGATGTCACAGGAAAGAAAGTGTGGAAGCCAGGTTGCAAAGTGATTCAGGAACTAATGAGAGGGGCCGGGAGGACGATGCACCATCGCCACTCGCATGGAGAAGGGGGATGTAGAGTCTGACAGCATGGACCTCAAAAGAAGGGAATACAAGTGAGGGTACTTGGGGGATAACCTGAAAGGTACATTTGGTTGATAGGAGCAGGCCAACGCCTCCACCTGCTCTGTTGTCCGATCTTGGGGTATGAGAAAAATGTAGTTCACTAGTTCACCATATGAGAGAGCAGCAGCAGCAGTGGTGTCTGACTGCTGGATCCAGGTTTCAGTAAGAGCCAGGAGGTTAAGAGAATTAGAAAGGAAGTAGTCATGGATGAAAGGGAGTTTATTACACAGAGCGAGAAATTCCAAAAGGCACAATTGAAAGAGGCAGAAGGCATGCATGGGATAGTAATAAGGTTAGAGGGGTTTCTGAGTGTAGCAATTGAGTGGTTAGACTTGCTATAACATGGGGGGCCGGGGTTGGGAGAGATGTCTCCAGCTACTAGGAGAAGGAGGATAGAAAGAGTGAGCAGATGGTTAAGTGATTTGTGAGAGCGTCTCTTGTGTTGGATGGTGGGACTGAATGGATCTGTTATGCAATGTGAACAGAGCGTGAGTGCTATGCATAGGAGTGGAAAGGACAGAAGGGCCAATATGGATGGAGTGAAAAGAGTTAATGCAAGGGCGGTGAATGTGAGTGAATGAAGCAGCCAGGATATATATTGTACAAATGCATATGGTGCAGCACGGTGGCTCAGTGGATAGCACTGCAGCCTTGCAGCGCTGGGGTCCTGGGTTCGAATCCCACCCAGGACAACATCTGCAAAGAGTTTGTATGTTCTCTCCGTGTTTGCGTGGGTTTCCTCCGGGCACTCCGGTTTCCTCCCACATTCCAAAGACATACTGATAGGGAATCTAGATTGTGAGCCCCATCGGGGTGATGATAATGTGTGCAAAACTGTAAAGCGCTGCGGAATATGTTAGCGCTATATAAAAAATAAAGATTATCTACTATATAAAGCTGAATGTGTGTGTGTATGTCCGGGATTGGCATCTGCACCGTCGCAGCTACAGCCACAAAATTTTGCACAGTCACACGTCTGGACCCCGAGAGCGTCATAGGCTATATTGTGAGGCGAAATTTTAACCCCGCGCGTTCCAATTCATCAAACAATTTTGCCCCTATCTACATAATGGGGAAAAAAAGTGAAAGGAAAAGTGTTGGAGGCGTCGCAGCTACAGAAACAAAATTTTGCACAGTCACACGTCGGGACCCTGAGAGCGTCATAGGCTCCGTTGTGAGGTGAAATTTTAACCCCGCGCGTTCCAATTCACCAAACAATTTTGCCCCTATCTACATAATGGGGAAAAAGTGAAAGGAAAAGTGTTGGAAGCGTCGCAGCTACAGCCACAAAATTTTGCACAGTCACACGTCTGGACCCCGAGAGCGTCATAGGCTATGTTGTGAGGTGAAATTTTAACTCCGCGCTTTCCAATTCACCAAACAATTTTGCCCCTATCTACATAATGGGAAAAAATGAAAGGAAAAGTGTAGGAGGCAAATTGAAAGCTGCCAGATGTGAACAAGGGGGACTTAAAGAATGAGAGCGATGGCGCCAAAGAGTATATACCGTACAGTTGCTATGGTGGGGCCTGGACATGGGATACTCACCACACACGGGGATATGAACACACACAAATTGCGCCACACACTACCACGTGCTTGAACACATATTACCCTCAGCACACATTTCACCACAAATACACCAACCTCGCCACATAAAAGTCAAAACACAAAAGTCGCCACTCAAAACTCGCCACGCGCAGAACTCGTCACATGCAAAAACTAGGCTCTTGCAAAACTCGCCACAAGTGCAAAATTCTCCTCATGAAAAACTCGCCACACGCAAAACTTGCACACACGGAAAAATTGCCACATGCACAAAAGTTGCAACACATGCAAAAGTTGCCTCACACAAAACTTGCACATACTCAAAAGGCACCACACATAATACTCGCAACGCGCAAAACTCGCCATGCGCAAAACTTGCTGCACACAACTTGCTACACTAACCTGTCACATGTAACTCGACACACAAAAAGTTGCTACACGCATGTTGCTACACAAAACTCATCTCACAAAAGTCGCTACATGCATGTCGCCACACGCAACTCAACACACACAACTTGACAAACGAAACTCGCCCTAAAACACACACAAGTCTGGTATTATCCTTCAAAAATAAAAATCTGATTAATAAGCAGACAAACTACAACAATTGCACCATATAGGAAATACGGCAGCTGTCAGTCACATGACCTGTTTATTATGTGTATGTGTGAGCTAATATATACTGCCAGGGGGAGGGCTTCTTGTTGGCTGGGGATTTATCAGGCTGCCAATTTAGCTTACAAATACTGAGGTAAAAATACTGAGCAAATAACGTGTGAACGAGGTCTAATACAGGAGGAGATGACACACAGGTATATACTATATACAGGGGAGATGACACACAGATATATACTATATACAGGAGAGATGACACACAGGTATATACTATATAGAGGAGGAGATGACATTTAGGTACATATATATACAGGAGGAGATGACATACAGGTATATACTATATACAGGAGGAGATGACATACAGGTATATGCTATATATAGAAGATGACATGCAGGTATATACTATATGCAGGAGGAGATGACACTCAGATATATACTGTATACAGGGGAGATGACACAGGTATATACTATATACAGGAGGAGATGACATACAGGTATATGCTATATATAGAAGATGACGTGCAGGTATATACTATATGCAGGAGGAGATGACACTCAGATATATACTATATACAGGTGAGATGACACACAAGTATATACTATATACAGGAGGAGATGACATACAGGTATATACTATATATAGAAGGAGATGACATTCAGGTATATACTATATATAGGGGAGATGACACACAGCAGGTATATACTATATACAGGGGAGATGACATACAGGTATATACTATATACAGGAGATGACATACAGATGTATACTATATATAAGGGAGATAACAAACATGTATATACTGAGGTGATGAGGTGAAAATGAGAGGTGTGAGGTGAAAATGAAAAGGTGTGAGTGCAAAATGAGAGAAGTGAGGAAAAATAGTGGAGTGATCAGAAAATGACAGATGTGAGGTTGAAATGACAAGTGTTAGGGGGGAATGAGAGGAGTGAGGGAGAAAATGAGAGGTGTGAGGGAGAAAATGAGAGATGTGAGGGGGAAAATGAAAGATGTGATTGGGAAAATGAGAGGCGTGATGGGAAAATAAGAGAAGTGAGGTGCTATAACTAACCACAGATATTTACTATGCCCAGGCAACGCCGGGCTCTTCAGCTAGTTATTAAATAAAGATGGTGAGTATTTGTTCTGTCCTAAATGAACAGGGAATAGATTTAGATTGTCTTACCTGTCTCCTGCCCTGTCTAACTGCCATGTTATAACTGCCAGTACTTTGAATAAATGTACACGTTTAATAGTGCACGAATGCGTCCCCAAGCAATGTCTAAATTTATAGAAGGCTAGCTCTTGGATCTGCCTTTTTTTTCTCCTCTTGTTAGCAATCAATCAAACTCAGTTGAGACAGCAGGACGCAATATATGTAGTGACCAGATAAACAAATGTCCAGGCCTAGAAGGATCATAAACTCCTTTGAAAACAGTTATGTGACCTCTCTGCATAAGGACAAGCATAAGTGAGTTCTCTATCTATATACAAAAACAAATGCCTACTAAGATGGCTAACAAATCTAGAAACATGCAGAATTCAATGCCGAAGATAGAATGACTCAGATCCCATTCAGGCTGCTTGCTGTCAGGGACTGGAGCAATAGACATGTAGGGTGTTTCAGTTCAGAGAATGGATGATAATTTTGCCATTCAGGCCATTCACATAAATAGCAGACTCGGCAACATGCTGTATAGACATCAAATTGCTCATTAATCATTTAGAGGGGTATAAATCCCAATGTACCAAGACACCAAGCCTTCCCATACTAGGGAGCATACAGTGAGTTACCAAAGCCAGTAAGCCCTAATTGGTTGGTATATTATATGTTTTTCTATCTCCACCTGTTTATTTATTATATATTTTTGGGTTACATAGGTGCCAAGTTTATGCTTCTACTTCCAATTCATTACATACTATTGCACTTTACATACTGCCCTACCTTGGCATGGTTTATGTGCAATTTGATGTCTATACAGCGTGTTGCCGAGTCTGCTTTTTATATGTTTATACATTTAGTCGCTATAAGTCTTTCCCAGTCAGTTTCTATCCCGCTCTCTTTTAGAGCCTAGAGTGCTGTTCACGTAGACATCACACCTTGTATCTACAAGGACATTTCATTACACCGTCACTGGGGAGTTGCTACAGGGGGTTGGCTTTATTATGGGCCATTTGGTATTGCATGTAGGTCACATGTGTGACCAATTTTAATGTTTTTAACTTGTGCTTTTAACTTGTGGTTTTCTGTGTTCTTTTGTGTTATATAAATAAAATTTGTATTTTTATATTTGATCCATGCCTCAGGTGATCCCCTCTTTATGGTCTATTCCTTGTTGTTCTTCTTTGTACTGTTGTTCATAGTATAGGCCAGGTTGGATCCCTGTATTTCTGTGGTGCCCCCTTTCTATTTACTAGATTCATCCATGTTATAACTCCCAGTACTTAGAAAAAGTACTTTGAATAAATGTACACAAATAATAGTGCATGAATGCACCCCTGCAGTTTTATTTATTTTTTAATTCTATGGAAGCATGGTTGAAAAGCAATGTCTGACGTTCATTTGTTCATTTTCATAGATTATTCATTATTACTTGTGTCAGATTCAAGTTATTTTTGTGACTATTGTGGGATTTTCTGTCATTAAACGAGGGGTAACAACTAGGGTTGAGCGAAACGGATTGTTCATTTTCATAAGTCGCCGACTTTTGGCAAAGTCGGGTTTCATGAAACCCGACCCGATCCCTGTGTGGGGTCGGCCATGTGGTACGCGACTTTCGCGCCAAAGTCGCGTTTCAGTGACGCGAAAAGCGCCATTTCTCAGCCAATGAAGGTGGACTCAGAGTGTGGGCAGCGTGATGACATAGGTCTCAGTCCCCACCATCTTAGAGAAGGGCATTACAGTGATTGGCTTGCTTTCTGCGGCGTCACAGGGGCTATAAAGGGGCATTCCCGTCGACCGCCATCTTACTGCTGCTGATCTGAGCATAGGGAGAGGTTGCCGTTACTTCGTCAGAAGCAGGGATACCGTTAGGCAGGGTACATTAACCCCCAAACCGCTTGTGCTGTAGCGATTTCCACTGTCCAACACCACCTTTTCTTAGCAGGGACAGTGGAGGCTACATTTTTTTTTTTCCTCAGCGCTGTAGCTCATTGGGCTGCCCTAGAAGGCTCCCAGATAGCTGCATTGCTGTTTGTACACCGCTGTGCAAACCAACTGCTTTTTTCAAAGCACAAATCCTGTTGCTCCTTCCTTTCTGCACAGCTTTCTTGTTTGTTTGTCCACACTTTTGACTTATTTTGTGCAGCAGTCCACTCCTTGTTATTGCTGCCTGCCATACATTGCTGAGATTACTGCAGGGAGATAGTAATTGTAGGACAGTCCCTTTTTTTTTTTTTGTTTCGTTATATCTCTTCAAGCCACTTTCTGCCACAGAAAATATACTCTAATACAGTGGCCCAGATTTATTCACTAGTCTCCCTGAAGAAAAAAAAAAAAAGGGTGCAGATTAAAATTGGCAAATCTGTATCAGTGGCAGTCCTGTGTGTGGCATCTGTGTCTCATTTTTCTGGCACAGAAAACATACAGTCTAACAGTGGGCCTGATTTCTTGCCAATTCTCCCATAACTAAAAAAAAAAAAAATAGTGGGAGATTAAGATTGCCATTTCTGCTTCAGTGCCACTCCTGTGTGTGCCACCTCTCTCAAATTGTGTGCCACATTAAACCTAGTGTGTAATACTGGGCCAGATTTCTTTTAAATTTTCCCTGACCAAAAAAAAAAATAGTGGGAGATTAAGATTGGCAATTCTGCCTCATTGACAGTGCTGTGTGTGGCATCTGTCTCTAATTTTGTGCCACAGAACATATACTGTATAAGAGTGGGCCACATTTCTTCAATATTCTCCCAGAAAAAATAAAAAGAGGGAGATTTTAATTGTTAGTGTCTGCATCAGCGTCAGTCCTGTTAGTGGCATATCTGTCTGCCACTGAAGCTGTGTACTGTTATACATTGGGCCTGATTTTCCCTGCAGTCTCACCCACCTATAAAGGGATATATAAATCCAACAGAAGTTTGAGTTCACCTTGTAACTGGTTTTACAGTAACAAATACCGTTAGTTTGGTTACGTT
Organism: Ranitomeya imitator; assembly: GCF_032444005.1. NCBI lineage: Eukaryota > Metazoa > Chordata > Amphibia > Anura > Dendrobatidae > Ranitomeya > Ranitomeya imitator. Next base: position 305,030,316 of record NC_091283.1, read on the forward strand.
TTTCAAACAATGAGGAAGTCTGGTGGAAGAGGTCGTGGCTGTGGGCGGTCATTGCCAGCTGGTAATGATGGTAGTGGTGGTGGAGCATCAGGTGGTCGTGGAAAAAGCAATATAGCACCTAAGTCTCGAGTTGTTGAGCCAGGTTCGTCGTGTGGCTACACAAGGCCTCGAACGCTCCCTTTTCTGGGAGTAGGAAAACCGCTTTTAAAGCCGGAGCAGCAAGAACAAGTTTTGGCTTTCCTTGCTGACTCAGCCTCTAGCTCTTTCGCCTCCTCTTCTGAAACTACTAAATGTAAAAGCTGCGCGTCGTTAATGGATGTTCACAGTCAGGGACAAGTCGCTTCCTTGTCTTCTTCACCAAGAACAACAGAGAAGGATGCGTCAGGCGACACAACGGGTTACTCCATGGAGCTCTTTACACATACCGTTCCTGGGTTAGAAAGTGAAACAGTTAACAGGCCATGCCCATTACAAGTTGAATCGGACATGGAGTGCACAGATTCACAGCCACAGCCAGATTACTCTGCTGTTCCTTTGACTCAGACCAGAACATTGCCCTCGCAGTGTACTGATCCAGAATCAGACCCTGATGAGACTATGGTGCCCCGTCACGAACGCTATACCACCGGCTTACACGGTAACACAGACGAGATAGATGAGGAGGTCATAGATGACCCAGTTGTTGACCCCAATTGGCAGCCATTGGGGGGACAGGGTGCAGACGGCAGTAGCTCTGAAGCGGAGGAGGAGGAGCCGCAGAAGGCATCAACATCGCAACAGGTTCCATCTGCCAGGCCCGTATCTGGCCAAAAACACGTGGCAAAACCAAAACCAGTTGTAGGACAGCGTGGACATCCGGTTAAAGAAGCTCAGTCTGCAATGCCTGAAAAGGTATCCGATAGTAGAAAGAGTGCAGTCTGGCATTTTTTTAAACAACATCCAAATGAACAGCGCAAAGCCATCTGTCAAAAATGTTCAACTACCTTAAGCAGAGGTCAGAATCTTAAAAGTCTAAACACAAGTTGCATGCGTAGACATTTAACCACCATGCATTTGCAAGCCTGGACTCACTACCAAACGTCCTTTAAGGTTGTAGCACCCTCGGCCAATGAAGCTAGTCAGCAACGCTACATCCCTTCCCTCACTGTAAGCCCACCATTTCCCGCACCACCTGCAGTAAATGTGCAGATTTCGTCGCCAGGCCAAAGCAGTCAGGGAATCACCAGTTTCGTAGTAGGAAACACTGCATGTAGGGCACTAGCAAGAATACCATCTCCAACCCTCTCTGTCTGCCATGTGCACCGGCACCCCCGCTAGTTCCACGATCTGCAGCTCTCCAGTCCAGCTCACCCTACATGAGACTCTCGTTAGGAAAAGGAAGTACTCATCCTCGCATCCGCGTACACAGGGTTTGAATGCCCACATTGCTAGACTAATCTCATTAGAGATGATGCCCTACCGGTTAGTTGAAAGCGAAGCTTTCAAAGCCCTGATGGACTACGCTGAACCACGCTACGAGCTACCCAGTCGACACTTCTTTTCGAGAAAAGCCATCCCAGCCCTCCACCAGCATGTAAAAGACCGCATCGTCCATGCACTCAGGCAATCTGTGAGTACAAAGGTGCACCTGACAACAGATGCATGGACCAGTAGGCATGGCCAGGGACGTTACGTGTCCATCACGGCACACTGGGTGAATGTGGTGGATGCAGGGTCCACAGGGGACAGCAATATTGGGACAGTTCTGCCTAGCCCACGGTCTAGGAAACAGTTGGCTGTAGGCGTTCGCCCCCCCTCCTCCTCCTCCTCGTCCTCCTGCAGAAGCGAGAGCTCGTCCACAGACCGCAGTCGCACGAGCACTCCATCTGCAGCTTTCACTGTTGCACACGAGGTGTCCCATTACGGGACAGCTAGTGGCAAGCGTCAGCAGGCTGTATTGGCAATGAAGTGTTTGGCGACAACAGACACACCGCGGAAGTTCTGTCCGAGTTCTTGCACAAAGAAACTCAGTCATGGCTGGGCACTGTACATCTTGAGGCAGGCAAGGTAGTGAGTGATAACGGAAAAATTTTATAGCTGCCATAGCCCTTTCACAACTGAAACACATTCCTTGCCTGGCTCACACCTTAAACCTGGTGGTGCAGTACATCCTGAAAAGTTATCCGGGGTTACCCGACCTGCTCCTCCAAGTGCGCAGACTTTGCTCACATATCCGCCGTTCGCCCGTGCACTCCAGCCGTATGCAGAACCATCAGCGGTCTTTGAAACTTCCCCAGCATCGCCTAATCATCGACGTTGCAACAAGGTGGAACTCCACACTGCACATGCTTCAGAGACTGTGCGAACAGAGGCGTGCTGTTATGTATTTGTGGGAGGATACACATACACCGGCAGGCAGTTGGATGACAGACATGGAGTTGTCAGGTGTGCAGTGGTCGAAGGTACAAGACCTGTGTCATGTCCTTCAGTGTTTTGAGGAATGCACACGGCTGGTTAGTGCAGACAATGCCATAATAAGCATGAGCATCCCCCTAATGCGTCTGCTGATGCAAAGTTTGACGCACATAAAGGAGCAGGCGTCTGCAGCCGAGGAAGAGGGAAGCCTTGATGACAGTCAGCCATTGTCTGGTCAGGGCAGTCTACAGGACGAGGTAGCAGGCGAAGAGGAGGGGGATGATGGGGATGAGTATTTTTTGAATGAGGAAGCTTCTCCGGGGCCAATAGCAACTGGTGGCGTTGCAAGGCCGGGTTCAGGTTTTTTGAGGGAGACAAGTGATGTAGATTTGCCTGAAACTGCCCCTCAACCCAGCACAACCGCAGATTTGACAACTGGAACTTTGGCCCACATGGCGGATTATGCCTTACGTATCCTCAAAAGGGACCCACGCATTATTAAAATGATGACCGATGACGATTACTGGTTGGCCTGCCTCCTTGATCCTCACTATAAAGGCAAATTGCAAAATATCATGCCACATGAGAACCTCGAACAAATATTAGCAACCAAACAAGCAACTCTTGTAGACCGTTTGATTCAGGCATTCCCAGCACACAGCGCCGGTGATGGCTCTCACACGAGCTGCAGGGGGCAACAGAGCAGAGGTGTTAGAGGTGCACAAATCAGAAGTGGCGTTGGACAGAGGGGTTTTCTGACCAGGTTGTGGAGTGATTTCGCAATGACCGCAGACAGGACAGGTACTGCAGCATCAATTCAAAGTGACAGGAGACAACATTTGTCCAGTATGGTTACCAACTATTTTTCATCCCTTATCGATGTTCTCCCTCAACCGTCATTCCCATTTGATTACTGGGCATCCAAAATAGACACCTAGCCTGAATTGGCAGAATATGCATTGCAGGAGCTGGCTTGCCCAGCAGCTAGTGTGCTATCAGAAAGAGTATTCAGTGCTGCTGGTTCAATATTGACCGAAAAAAGGACTCGTCTGGCTACCCAAAATGTTGATGATCTAACCTTCATTAAAATGAACCACTCATAGATTTCGAATTATTTTGCCCTACATTTCCCGGCTGACACCTAGCTTTCCTATAAAAAGGTCTCGCTTGTGGACTGGTCTTACTGACTGTTCCAATCTCTTAATTTGCAGCAGCTGTTTGTCCAGCATACAACATGTTTACACTTCCCTAAATGGGCTAACTCCCCCCACGGGGCCGTGGTCTCGCCACTTGGCGCAAGCACCCGTGAGAGTGCTGTTTGTCTGAAGAGGTGGGTGTGCCCACTTTTGGTCGACGGCACGGCCACTGGGTCCCTCATAGTACAATAAAATGTCTCTGGCGGTGGTGGCGCGCACCCAACGTCAGACACACCGTTGTAACATGAGGGGCCCTGGGCCTGTACCGCCGGCCACAAGAGAGTTCCCCCCCCCCCCCAGCTCAAACAGTGCTCTACCACTTGCAAAATTATCTCTCACAGCTCCACCAATGTTTAGTCTATGTGCTGACATCCTTCAATGCCTGGCACTGACAATACCAATTTGTTGACATGTATGATGCTAGTTAAAATAGTCAGGGTCAGTGTCCTATATTGACACCAGTAAATACTTAGCGCCAAATTACTATGTCTGAAACTCAGCAGAGGAGCCCACCCCTCTACCTACTGTAAGTATGCCACCCTTTTGTTTTTTGGTTTTGTTGTTTTGCGAGACATTAACATCTATTTATTTTTTGGGAGTACTAACTGTGTCAGACACTCCTTTCAATCGTCCTCCGCTGACCACACCAATGCTGCCTGTGTACCCCTGCCACATAATCGAAGGTGCTTTGAGCCTATTTTTTTTAATTTTAGGCCTACTAAGTGTGTGTGCGGTCTCTCCTACCATTTGTCCTCCGCTGAGCACACCAATGCCGACCGTGTACCCATAAAACTTTTTTTCAACCTGCAGTGAGCCTACTTTGTGGTGTAAGGCCTACTAGCAGTGTCTGTCTGCGCCACTTAATACAGCTGTCCTCCTCTAAAAAAAAAAAAAAAAAAAAGCCTGTCCGAATTATAAAACTGCATTGGGGCCACAAATTTCGTTGTGGTCTACAAACTGAGTCTTTCGCTCCAAGGTGTTCTCCTGATTGCCTTTACTGAGCTTCTATCTTCAGACTCTTGTTAAATAGTTTTTTAATCGAACAACTGCAGTGGGGCTACTAGTTTGGTTGGGGCCTACTAATAGTGTCTGCCGTTCCAAAGTGTTCTCCAGGTTGCCTCTCCCTAGCTTCTATCTTGAAGCTCTCATTAAGTAGTTGTTGAAACAACACTGCATTAGGCCTATAAGTTGGGTCTGGGTTGTAGAGACGGTGTCTGCCGCTCCAAGGTGTTCTCCAGGTTGCCTCTCCCTAGCTTCTATCTTGAAGCTCTCGTTAAGTAGTTGTTGAAACAACACTGCATTAGGCCTACAAGTTGGGTCTGGGTTCTACAAACGGTGTCTTCTGCTCCAAGGTGTTCTCCAGGTTGCCTTTCCCTAGCTTTTATCTTCAGGCTCTCGTTAAATTGTTTTTAACCCCTTCCCGACCCATGACGCCACGTAGGCGTCATGAAAGTCGGTGCCAATCCGACCCATGATGCCTATGTGGCGTCATGGAAAGATCGCGTCCCTGCAGATCCGGTGAAAGGGTTAACTCCCATTTCACCCGATCTGCAGGGACAGGGGGAGTGGTAGTTTAGCCCAGGGGGGGTGGCTTCACCCCCCTGTGGCTACGATCGCTCTGATTGGCAGTTTCACTTTCAACAGCCAATCAGAGCGATTTGTAATATTTCACCTATTATAACTGGTGAAATATTACAATCCAGCCATGGCCGATGCTGCAATATCATCGGCCATGGCTGGAAACACTAATGTGCCCCCACCCACCCCACCGATCGCCCCCCCAGCCCTCCGATCTGTCCGGTACACTGCTCTGGCTCCCCTCCGTCCTGTGCTCCGCTCCCCCCGTGCTCTTGTCCGCTCCCCCCGTGCTCCAATCACCCTCCCCATGCTCCAATCACCCCCCTGCACTCCGATCCACCCCCCCGTGCTCCGTTCCACCCCACCCCTGTGCTCCGTTCCACCCCCCCGTGCTCCGTTCCACCCCTCCCGTACTCCGTTCCACCCCTCCCGCGCTCTGATCCACCCCCCATGCTCCGATCCCCCCCCCTGTGCTCCCCCCACCCCATCATACTTACCGATCCTGCCAGGGTCCGTCCGTCTTCTCCCTGGGCGCCGCCATCTTCCAAAATGGCGGGCGCATTCGCAGTGCGCCCGCCGAATCTGCCGGCCGGCAGATTCGTTCCAAAGTGCATTTTGATCACTGAGATATAATCTATCTCAGTGATCAAAATAAAAAAAATAATAAATGACCCCCCCCCCCCCTTTGTCACCCCGACAATAAAGAAAATAAAGATTTTTTTTTTCCACTAATGTTAGAATAGGGCTAGGGTTAGGGCTAGGGTTAGGGTTAGGGTTTCGGTATGTGCACACGTATTCTGGTCCTCTGCGGATTTTTCCGCTGCGGGTTTGATAAATCCGCAGTGCTAAACCGCTGCGGATTTATGGCGGATTTACCGCGTTTTTTCTCCGCATTTCACTGCGGTTTTACAACTGCGATTTTCTATTGGAGCAGTTGTAAAACCGCTGCGGAATCCGCACAAAGAAGTGACATGCTGCGGAATGTAAACCGCTGCGTTTCCTGTTGTGAATTCTGTGGTCGAGCTCCCTCCTGTGGTCACAAGTGGTACTTCGGCTGATTCTGTCTATGGGCTTCCGTTGGTGGATGTGAGTGGTACTGCGGCTTCTGAGTTTCCTTCCTCAGGTGATGAGGTTAAGTCGTTAGTTGCTGCTCTATTTAACTCCACCTAGTGCTTTGATCCTGGCCTCCAGGCAATGTTCTAGTATTGGTCTTGCTTCCTCCTGGATCGTTCCTGTGGCCAGTCTATCCTGCATTAGCTAAGTTTTGCTTGTGTTGTTTTTGTTTGCTATTTTTTCTGTCCAGCTTGCTATATTGGTTTTTCTTGCTTGCTGGAAGCTCTGGGACGCAGAGGGAGCACCTCCGTACCATTAGTCCGTGCGGAGGGTCTTTTTGCCCCCTCTGCGTGGTTGTTTGTAGGGTTTTGTGTTGACTCAAAGCTATCTTTCCTATCCTCGGTCTGTTCAGTAAGTCGGGCCTCACTTTGCTAAAATCTATTTCATCTCTGTGTTTGTATTTTCATCTTAACTCACAGTCATTATATGTGGGGGGCTGCCTTTTCCTTTGGGGAATTTCTCTGAGGCAAGGTAGGCTTATTTTTCTATCTTCAGGGCTAGCTAGTTTCTCAGGCTGTGCCGAGTTGCATAGGGAGCGTTAGGCGCAATCCACGGCTACCTCTAGTGTGATATGATAGGATTAGGGATTGCGGTCAGCAGAGTTCCCACGTCTCAGAGCTCGCTCTATGTTAGTAACTATCAGGTCACTTTGTGTGCTCTTAACCACTAGGTCCATTGTGGTTCTGAATTACCTATTCATAACAGTTTCCGTACAGTTTTTCCGCAGCATGTGTACAGCGATTTTTGTTTCCCATAGGTTTACATTGAATTGTAAACTCATGTGAAACTGCTGCGGATCCGCAGCGTTTTCCGCAGCGTGTGCACATACCTTTAGAATTAGGCTATGTGCACACGGTACGGATTTGGCTGCGGATCCGCAGCGGATAGGCCGCTGCGGATTCGCAGCAGAGTTCCATCAGGTTTACAGTACCATTTAAACCTATGGAAAACCAAATCCGCTGTGCCCATGGTGCGGAAAATACCCCACGGAAACGCTGCGTTGTATTTTCCGCAGCATGTCAATTCTTTGTGCGTATTCCGCAGCGTTTTACACCTGTTCCTCAATAGGAATCCGCAGATGAAATCCGCACAAAAAACACTGGAAATCCGCGGAAAATCCGCAGGTAAAACGAATCCGCAACGTGGACACATAGCCTTAGGGTTAGGGTTGGAATTAGGGTTGTGGTTAGGGTTGTGATTAGGGTTATGGCTACAGTTGGGATTAGAGTTAGGGGTGTGGGGGGGTTAGTGTTGGAGGTAGAATTGAGGGGTTACCACTGTTTAGGCACATCAGGGGTCCCCAAACGCAACATGGCGCCACCATTGATTCCAGCCAATCTTTTATTCAAAAAGTCAAATGGTGCTCCCTCCCTTCCGAGCCCCGACGTGTGCCCAAACAGTGGTTTACCCCCACATATGGGGTACCAGCATACTCAGGATAAACTGCGCAACAATTACTGGGGTCCAATTTCTCCTGTTACCCTTGTGAAAATAAAAAAATTGCTTGCTAAAACAAAAATGATTTTTTATTTTCACGGCTCTGCGTTGTAAACGTCTGTGAAGCACTTGGGGGTTCAAAGTGCTCACCACACATCTAGATAAGTTCCTTGTGGGGTCTAGTTTCTAAAATGGGGTCACTTGTGGGGGGTTTCTACTGTTTAGGCACATCAGGGGCTCTGCAAACGCAACGTGACGCCCGCAGACCATTCCATCAAAGTCTGCATTTCAAAAGTCACTACTTCCCTTCTGAGCCCCGACGTGTGCCCAAACAGTGGTTTACCTCCACACATGGGGTATCAGCGTACTCAGGAGAAACTGGACAACAACTTTTGGGGTCCAATTTCTCCTTTTACCCTTGGGAAAATAAAAAATTCTGGGCTAAATAATTATTTTTGAGGAAAGAAAACGTATTTATTATTTTCACGGCTCTGCATTATAAACTTCTGTGAAGCACTTGGGGGTTCAAAGTGCTCACCACACATCTAGATAAGTTCCTTTCGGGGTCTAGTTTCCAAAATGGGGTCACTTGTGGGGGGTTTCTACTGTTAAGCCACATCAGGGGCTCTGCAAACGCAACGTGACGCCCACAGAGCATTCCATCAAAGTCTGCATTTCAAAACGTCACTACTTCACTTCCGAGTCCCGGCATGTGCCCAAACAGTGGTTTACCCCCACATATGGGGTATCGGCGTACTCAGGAGAAACTGGACAACAACTTTTGGGGTCAAATTTCTCCTGTTACCCTTGGGAAAATAAAAAATTGCAGGCTAAAAGATCATTTTTGAGAAAATAATTTTTTATTTTATTTTCATGGTTCTGCGTTATAAACTTCTGTGAAGCACTTGGGGGTTCAAAGTCCTCACCACACATCTAGATTAGTTCCTTTGGGGGTCTAGTTTCCAAAATGGGGTCATTTCTGGGGGATCTCCAATGTTTAGGCACACAGGGGCTCTCCAAACGTGACATGGTGTCCGCTAATGATTGGAGCTAATTTTCCATTTAAAAAGCCAAATGGCGTGCCTTCCCTTCCGAGCCCTGCCGTGCGCCCAAACAGTGGTTTACCCCCACATATGGGGTATCAGCGTACTCAGGACAAACTGGACAACAACATTTGGGGTCCAATTTCTCCTATTACCCTTGGCAAAATAGGAAATTCCAGGCTAAAAAATCATTTTTGAGGAAAGAAAAATTATTTTTTATTTTCATGGCTCTGCGTTATAAACTTCTGTGAAGCACCTGGGGGTTTAAAGTGCTCAATATGCATCTAGATAAGTTCCTTGGGGGGTCTAGTTTCCAAAATGGGGTCACTTGTGGGGGAGCTCCAATGTTTAGGCACACAGGGACTCTCCAAACGCGACATGGTGTCCGCTAACAATTGGAGCTAATTTTCCATTCAAAAAGTCAAATGGCGCGCCTTCTCTTCCGAGCCCTGCCGTGTGCCCAAACAGTGGTTTACCCCCACATATGCGGTATCGGCGTACTCGGGAGAAATTGCCCAACAAATTTTATGATCCATTTTATCCTGTTGCCCATGTGAAAATGAAAAAATTGAGGCGAAAATATTTTTTTTGTGAAAAAAAAGTACTTTTTCATTTTTACAGATCAATTTGTGAAGCACCTAGGGGTTTAAAGTGCTTACTGGGCATCTAGATAAGTTCCTTGGGGGGTCTAGTTTCCAAAATGGGGTCACTTGTGGGGGAGCGCCAATGTTTAGGCACACAGGGGCTCTCCAAACGTGACATGGTGTCCGCTAACGATGGAGATAATTTTTCATTCAAAAAGTCAAATGGCGCTCCTTCCCTTCCGAGCCTTACCATGTGCCCAAACAGTGGTTTACCCCCACATGTGAGGTATTCGTGTACTCAGGAGAAATTGCCCAACAAATTTTAGGATCCATTTTATCCTGTTGCCCATGTGAAAATGAAAAAATTGAGGCTAAAAGAATTTTTTTGTGAAAAAAAAGTACTTTTTCATTTTTACGAATCAATTTGTGAAGCACCTGGGGGTTCAAAGTGCTCACTATGCATCTAGATATGTTCCTTGGGGCGTCTAGTTTCCAAAATGGGGTCACTTGTGGGGGAGCTCCAATTTTTAGGCACACGGGGGCTCTCCAAACGTGACATGGTGTCCGCTAAAGAGTGGAGCCAATTTTTCATTCAAAAAGTCAAATGGCGCTCCTTCCCTTCCAAGCCCTGCCGTGTGCCTAAACAGTGGTTTACCCCCACATATGAGGTATCAGCGTACTCAGGACAAATTGGACAACAACTTTCGTGGTTCAGTTTCTCCTTTTACCATTGGGAAAATAAAAAAAATTGTTGCTAAAAGATCATTTTTGTGACTAAAAAGTTAAATGTTCATTTTTTCCTTCCATGTTGCTTCTGCTGCTGTGAAGCACCTGAAGGGTTAATAAACTTCTTGAATGTGGTTTTGAGTACCTTGAGGGGTGCAGTTTTTAGAATGGTGTCACTTTTGGGTATTTTCAGCCATATAGACCCCTCAAACTGACTTCAAATGTGAGGTGGTCCCTAAAAAAAATGGTTTTGTAAATTTCGTTGTAAAAATGAGAAATCGCTGGTCAAATTTTAACCCTTATAACTTCCTAGCAAAAAAAAATTTTGTTTCCAAAATTGTGCTGATGTAAAGTATACATGTGGGAAATGTTATTTATTAACTATTTTGTGTCACATAACTCTCTGGTTTAACAGAATAAAAATTCAAAATGTGAAAATTGCGAAATTTTCAAAATTTTTGCCAAATTTCCGTTTTTATCACAAATAAACGCAGAATTTATTGACCTAAATTTACCACTAACATGAAGCCCAATATGTCACGAAAAAACAGTCTCAGAACCGCTAGGATCCGTTGATGCGTTCCTGAGTTATTACCTCATAAAGGGACACTGGTCAGAATTGCAAAAAACGGCAAGGTCTTTAAGGTCAAAATAGGCTGGGTCATGAAGGGGTTAATATAACACTGTATTTGGCCTACTTGTTTTGTTGGCCCTACTAACGGTGTCTGCCGCTCCTTGATGTTCTCCTACACTGAACAAACCAGTGCCGCCTGTTTACTTCTGTTACCAATTTTGAACTGCATTTAGCCTACTTACTGATTTGGGCCTACTCACTGTGTCAGCCTCTCATTACAGTTGTACTCCACTGAACAAAGCAATGCCCCCTGGTTAGTCCTGTTACCAATTTTGAACTGCATTTAGCCCACTTTATTATTTGAGCCTATATCTGTGTTTCCTCCTCATCCTGCCCATTGCCCAGCCAGTGATAGATGAGTCTGCTGGTACATTGACCCAGAACGTTACATTCCCCATGCACGTTACACAGCCAGAATGTGACTCTGCTGAAAGTCAGGTTCCCCTTCCCGCATACCATACCACCTTACACGGGGACAAAGAGGAAGGTGCAGATGAAAGTGCAGGTTCCTTCATCAGGTGGGGGGAGGAATACTGGTTGGCGACGTCACTGGCACAGGGCCCCTCATAGTACGCAAAAGTGTCGCTGCCGGTGGGAGGCGCCCCCGCCGTGCAAACACACCACCGTACTTTGAGGGGCCCTGTGCCAGTGCCAATGCCAACGAGTGGGCCCCCCTTGTTTGCTCAGGATCACAGCACTTGCAAAGTTTAAATACTTACCTCTCCCTGCTCCACTGCCGTGACGTGGTCCAGATTTCCTGGGCCCACTAAATACTTGAACTAGCCCTACCCCCCACAACTTTAGCCAAATGACCCCCAATTTCCAATGCCTTACTATTATTAAAAGGTAAATTAAGATTGACAAGCTTCAGTAACAAGAATGGATGTTTTTGCCATTAAAATGGGCACTGTAGGTGTTTTCCTGGCCTCCACTCACTGCCAACTATGCTCCCCCATTGACTTGCATTGGGTTTCGTGTTTCGGACGATCCCCGACTTTTTGCGATAATCGGCTGATTCCACTCGACTCGACTTTTGAGATAGTCGGGTTCCGCGAAACCCGACTCGACCCTAAAAAACTAAGTCGCTCAACCCTAGTAACAACAATTTTAACCACGTGTGTAGGAGGGCTGAATATTTTGATTCTACAGCCACTTTCCACACTTTCCAGAAATTAACATGCAGTGGAATTTGGAGAGTGAAAATTACACATTTGCCATTTTATTACCCAACACTTAGTGCCCAGATTGTGTTCACTATAATATTCCTAAATACAGGGATCCTAAATTTCGTTTTTGCACACTGCAAGACTCAGGAGTGAGAGCGGATTTTGCTGGATTGGTTTATAGAAACCCTGTTGCTTTTTAACAGCTTAGAGCTACTAATAGTGTGGGAACCTCTATTTTTCCATTGACAGATGATGGACCTGAGTGGGGACTTGTTTTTGTGAGATGAGATTTGATATTATTTTCGACTACATAACATTGTGTAACAACTCTGCTGGCATCACGGCATGGCTTCACATCTCTCACACAATCTTACCCACTGCTCCAGGCCATGATGTGGTTTCTGTTTCATGCCAGCTCCATGTTCTGTGTCTCTGCTCTGTGCATGCTTCATGGCTATTTGTATAGGGGGCCGGCGCCTGAACTCTCTGGTTGTTATAGGAATCAGGTGCATCTGTCTAATCAGTTCCTGACCAATTACCAAGAGGCCTCCTGTATATAGTGCAGCTCCACCCTGTGCTCTGGGCCTGTGCAATGTGTTAGCTCAGTTAGTGTTTAGCTGCTGAGTTTGCCTGGCCTTGCTCTGAGTTACTCCCTCTCTGGAGGCTTTTCTCTGTGCTATTGCCTTGATCTTGTAGTCCGCCCTCCAGGAGGCAGAATATCCTGGTCCCTGTGTCTTTGTCCCTGTGTCTTGTTCCATTGCCTTGTCTGTACTTTGTCTTTTCTCGGTCTCCTTGTCTGTGGCTTCCTTCCCTGCTTTGTCTTTCCTTGTGTTCTCAGTCTGTTTACACTCCGCACTCTTGCGGCTCTGCACTCAGTCCTTGCTTCGCACTCTCTGGCTTTGCTCTGTGGCTCCGCTCTTTGCGGTTCTATCTGGCTCCGCTCTTTGCGGTTCTATCTGGCTCCGCCTCCTGTGTTTCTGCACTTGGCTCTGTCTCTGCTCTTGGCTCCGCCTCCAGCGTCTCCGCTCTTGGCGTTACCTCTAGCGTCTCCGCTCTTGGCTCCGCCTCCAGCGTCTCCGCTCTTGGCTCCGCCTCCAGCATCTCCGCTCTTGGCTCCGCCTCCAGCGTCTCTGCTCTTGGCTCCGCCTCCAGCGTCTCAGCTCTTGGCTCCGCCTCCAGCGGCTCCGCTCTTGGCTCCGCCTCCAGCGGCTCTGCTCTTGGCTCCGCCTCCAGCGGCTCCGCTCTTGGCTCCGCCTCTTGCGGCTCCGCCCTTGGCACTGCCTTCTCCTCTTCTCTTTGCTCCACCTTCTACTCGTACTCAGCCTCCTGCGTTTCTGTTCTTGGTTCTAGCTCTTGTGCTTTCGCTCTGCATCCGCTCTTGCGGTCTTTCTCTACTTGTTACTTAGTCCTCCTGTCTGAACAGGTTCCAACCTGTTTCACATACCTGCCTGCAGACTGGTCCCTACCGGTTCTTCCTATGTTCCAGCCGTACCCGCCTGCCTACCAGAGAGCCAGCCGTGTCCGCCTGCCCGCCAGTGTCTCTGTTGTACCCGTCTGCCTGCCTGTGTCCCAGCCGTGCCCGCCTGTCAGCCAGAGTGCCAGCCGTGCCCGCTCCGTTCCTTAGTGGGATCAGCAGCCACAGCCAGACATCACCCTGGAGTGGCACCTAGTAGCTTCCTATTGTACAAGTCTGACCTCACCATCAGAGGCTCCAGCGAACACCTAGGAAGCTACTTAGTTACGCCCCTTCCAGGGAAGTTTGGTCTGTGGTCCAGTGGGTACACACCCCCGTATGCCCGTGCCAACCAGTCTGGGCGCGTGCGTGACAGTTTGCACAGGCCATGGTCCCTGCTGAGTCCCATGTGCCTTCGCTCTCGGAGCAAGATGAACTCTCTTCTTGCCAGTATTGGCCTCCGAGGAAAATGTTTACCCAGTCTGAAAGCCAGTCCTTCACTGCTCCATCCCCTATTGTCATCTCTAATGAGCTGTTTGATCGAATTCAAGCCTGCGCTCCTAATGACGAATCCAAGCCAGCAGATCCTCCATGCTACTATGGGGACCCAAAGCAATGTCGTGTGTTCCTGGAGCGGTGCTTGTATTATTTCAAGTGGCATGCTACCCAATTCCCCACTGACTGGTTGAAAGTAAGTTTCTTAATGGCCTACCTTAGAGGAGATGCTTTGATGTGGTGCGACCCCCTTTGGGAAGCAGGGGACCCCATCATCTTGAATCTGCCGGCCTTCCTGGTGGCCTTCTGTAAAGCCTTCGATGAGCCAACTACTGCATCTCCTGAAAAGTCTTCCCCTTCTAGCTCACAGAGACGGTCCAGACGAAAGAAACCTGTAGGTAAACCGTCACTTCCATCCATGACCGTCCAAGACTCATCTGTTCCACAACCCGCCAAAACGGCCACCCGACCAAGATCCAAGAGGTCTAATAAGAGGGGTCTGGCAAATCTGCAGTCTGAATCTGGTGCTGAGATTGTAATACGGTATCCCTGTGGTTGTAAAGAACATTCAGATGGTCTTTGCCCTGTGAGGCCTGTACTCCAAAACCCTGGGCCAGTAGGAGAGGCTGCCCCTGGCGAGAGTACTTCCTTTCCGTCAAAGTTAATGACTGTTTCTCTGCCTTCTGGGAGCTTTGGTGTGTTTGAGCCGCCTATCATTCGGAGTCAGTGCATGGTCTCCGTTCTACAGCTCCAGAACCCGGTGTGGGCGTTGCCTGATAATGGCCGAGCCCTGCTAAAGAGCAGTCTGGTCCTGCTAGGACAACTACAGCTCCAAGTTGGAGCCTTATACACGAAGAAGTTTGTTTTCCGTATGCTGTCTGTTATGCCCATGGGACATTCTGAGCCAAGGACTCTACCACCTGCTCTGGTCAAGAGTTCCAGTAAAGTGCTTCGTTTGAACTTACCCAGTCTTGAGAAGTGTCTGGTTCCCATGCATCAAAGACTCTCAGCAGTGTCATCTTCTTCAGCTGGTCTGCTAGTCGTCGAGTCAAGATGTGCTGACGTCACCGAAGATGGGGAAACGGTGACGAGGTCTCCACACATCTCCAGCGACTATACCAGTAAACAGTTAGTCGTCGAGTCAAGGTGTGCTGACGTCACTCAAGATGGGGAAACGGTGACGATGTCTCCACACATCTCCAGCGACTATACCAGTAAACAGGCCTTTCCCCGGGAAGGAACAACCACGGGAAGGGCAGCATCCTATGAAGGAAAGCCACCTATGCCAAGCATGGTATCCATCCACAGACAGCTGTTTCGGGGTGTTTGCCCCTCATCAGTGTGGAGTAGGAATCTGGCTATTAGGAGCAGTGCCTAGTAAAAAGGCCAATCATCTGTGCCTTTATAGCCTTTTTACTAGGCACTGCTCCTAATAGCCAGATTCCTACTCCACACTGATGAGGGGCAAACACCCCGAAACAGCTGTCTGTGGATGGATACCATGCTTGGCATAGGTGGCTTTCCTTCATAGGATGCTGCCCTTCCCGTGGTTGTTCCTTCCCGGGGAAAGGCCTGGCTATTCACTGCTTGCGTCGAGAAACACGTGATGGTGTCTCCGCAGCTTCTTTACATGCATCTGCATATTTCCCATAAGGGATGGGGGCAGTGTTCTGGAATCACTGCGTTGAGAAACACGTGATGGTGTCTCCGCGGTGTTGGATGTTTTGGTCTCCCCGAGGCCAATCATCTGTGCCTTTATATACCAGTAAACAGTTAGTCGTCGAGTCAAGGTGTGCTAACGTCACTGAAGATGGGGAAGCGGTGACTATCTCTTCACACATCTCCCACGACTATTCCTGTAATCCTTTCCTAGGAACATCCCCGCCGTTTGGACGATTTCTTCTGGATAACGGGCAGAGGATGGTTCCTATGTGGATACCTTCAGCGTCCTTGTGGCCGGCTGGTGACGATTTCAAAACAGAAGTTTGTTCACCTCAATTTTTCTCTGACCCGATGGAGCTGTTGTTCTCCACTCTCATCTCTAATGACTTTTCTTGTGTTCCGTACCTAAGAACATCTCTGCTACCTGTCGGGCAAAAGTTGAATCCTATGAGAAGGCTTCCAGTTTCCATGTGTCCGGCTGGTGAAGATGTTAAGACAGCAGCATTCAATTCCCTGTTAGCTGTCTACCTGAAGGAGGTGGTCCAGCTCATTGTGGAAGCTAACCCTGTTGAGCACCAAGAGACTTTGTTTTATGAGATTCCTGGTGACCCGCCTGCCTTATTCTACCCTGAAGATGTCATGTTGGCCTGGACTATGTGTGCTCCTATCCTTCTTCTACAAGTTATTCTGGCGGGCTTGAAGAAGAGGGGCCGTAAAGGGGGGGTACTGTAACAACTCTGCTGGCATCACGGCATGGCCTCACATCTCTCACACAATCTTACCCACTGCTCCAGGCCTTGGTGTGGTTTCTGTTTCATGCCAGCTCCATGTTCTGTGTCTCTGCTCTGTGCATGCTTCATGGCTATGTGTATAGGGGGCCGGCGCCTGAACTCTCTGGTTGTTATAGGAATCAGGTGCATCTGTCTAATCAGTTCCTGACCAATTACCAAGAGGCCTCCTGTATATAGTGCAGCTCCACCCTGTGTTCTGGGCCTGTGCAATGTGTTAGCTCAGTTAGTGTTTAGCTGCTGAGTTTGCCTGGCCTTGCTCTGAGTTACTCCCTCTCTGGAGGCTTTTCTCTGTGCTATTGCCTTGATCTTGTAGTCCACCCTCCAGGAGGCAGAATATCCTGGTCCCTGTGTCTTTGTCCCTGTGTCTTGTTCCATTGCCTTGTCTGTACTTTGTCTTTTCTCGGTCTCCTTGTCTGTGGCTTCCTTCCCTGCTTTGTCTTTCCTTGTGTTCTCAGTCTGTTTACACTCCGCACTCTTGCGGCTCTGCACTCAGTCCTTGCTTCGCACTCTCTGGCTTTGCTCTGTGGCTCTGCTCTTTGTGGTTCTATCTGGCTCCGCTCTTTGCGGTTCTATCTGGCTCCGCCTCCTGTGTTTCTGCACTTGGCTCCGTCTCTGCTCTTGGCTCCGCCTCCAGCGTCTCCGCTCTTGGCGTTACCTCTTGTGAATTCTGTGGCAGAGCTCCCTCCTGTGGTCACAAGTGGTACTTTGGCTGATTCTCTCTGTGAGCTTCCGTTGGTGGAGGAAAGTGGTACTGCGGCTTCTGAGTTTCCTTCCTCAGGTGATGTGGTGAAGTCGTTAGGTGCTGCTCTATTTAACTCCACCTAGTGCTTTGATCCTGGCCTCCAGTCAATGTTCTAGTATTGGACCTGTTTCCTCCTGGATCGTTCCTGTGGCCTGCTGCTCTGTATAGCTAAGTTCTGCTTTGCTATTTTGTTTGCTGTTTTTTTCTGTCCAGCTTGTCTATTTGTTTTTTACTGCTTGCTGGAAGCTCTGGGACGCAGAGGGTGTACCTCCGTGCCGTTAGTTCGGTACGGAGGGTCTTTTTGCCCCCTTTGCGTGGTTTTTGTAGGGTTTTGTGTTGACCGCAAAGTTACCTTTCCTATCCTCGCTCTGTTCAGAAAGTCGGGCCTCACTTTGCTAAATCTATTTCATCTCTACGTTTGTCTTTTCATCTTAACTCACAGTCATTATATGTGGGGGCTGCCTTTTCCTTTGGGGTATTTCTCTGAGGCAAGGTAGGCTTATTTTCTATCTTCAGGCTAGCTAGTTTCTCAGGCTGTGCCGAGTTGCATAGGGAGCGTTAGGCGCAATCCACGGCTGCCTCTAGTGTGGTTGGAGAGGATTAGGGATTGCGGTCAGCAGAGTTCCCACGTCTCAGAGCTCGTTCTATGTTTTTGGGTTATTGTCAGGTCACTGTATGTGCTCTGACCTCTATGTCCATTGTGGTACTGAATTACCTTATCATAACAGTACTGGAGGCCCAAAGTACTAATGATTCTCAATAGAGGGAAAAAAGAAGTTCTGAGACCATTTTTTTTTCTCTGCACTGTGTTTTGCCTTTTTTTCCCCTAGACATTTGGGTGGTTCAGGACACAGGTGTAGCGATGGACATTAAAGGTCTGTCTTCATGTGTGGATCAGCTCACGGCAAGAGTACAAAATATTCAAGACTTTGTGGTTCAGAATTCTATGTTAGAACCGAGAATTCCTATTCCTGATTTGTTTTTTGGAGATAGAACTAAATTTCTGAGTTTCAAAAATAATTGTAAACTATTTCTGGCTTTGAAACCTCGCTCCTCTGGTGACCCAGTTCAACAAGTTAGGATCATTATTTCTTTTTTAAGTGGCGACCCTCAGGACTGGGCATTTTCTCTTGCGTCAGGAGATCCTGCATTAAAGGGAACCTGTCACCCCGTTTTTGAAAGATGAGATATAAATAGTGTGAAATAGGGGCAGAGCTGGGCTTTACATTAGTGTCCTTTTGGTGCCTTTATTCCCCCGGGATGCTGCTGAAATACCTTTGTGAAGTGTCCGTTTTGTCCTGTCAGTCAAGTTGGTCAGGTCGAATGGGCGTTGTAAAATAGCGGTTCCTCCCCCTGATTCTCGGCTTGTCTTTCGTAAACGCGATCTGTGAATAGCACAGATCGCGCTTTTTCTTAGCGCCTGCGCAGTGAATTTGCCTCCGGCGCCTGCGCATTATGTTTTGCCCATCTGTGGGCAAAGCATAATTGACATCATTGCGCATGCGCGGGCCTTCACTTTAGCCGGGGTGCCCCGGAAGTTGTCATATCGGCAAAGTGTTATTCTGGATGCCGTATCTCATCCCACACTGCGAGCGTAAGGCAGGCGAGCGATCTTGGCACAAAACTTACGCTCGCAGTGTGGGATGAGATACGGCATCCAGAATAACACTTTGCCGATATGACAACTTCCGGGGCACCCCGGCTAAAGTGAAGGCCCGCGCATGCGCAATGATGTCAATTATGCTTTGCCCACAGATTGCCGGAGGCAAATTCACTGCGCAAGCGCTAAACATAACGCCAACGGCGGAACTAAACTTCGCAGGGAATTGCATGAGGTGGGGGAGGAACCGCTATTTTACAACGCCCATTCGACCTGACCAACTTGACTGACAGGACAAAACGGACACTTCACAAAGGTATTTCAGCAGCATCCCGGGGGAATAAAGGCACCAAAAGGACACTAATGTAAAGCCCAGCTCTGCCCCTATTTCACACTATTTATATCTCATCTTTCAAAAACGGGGTGACAGGTTCCCTTTAAGTAATATCGATGCGTTTTTCCTGGCGCTCGGATTGCTGTACGATGAACCTAATTCAGTGGATCAGGCAGAGAAAAACTTGCTGGCTCTGTGTCAGGGTCAGGATGAGATAGAGGTATATTGTCAGAAATTTAGAAAGTGGTGCGCTCGCAGCTATTTTCAGAAAAGGTCTCTCTGAAGCCCTTAAGGATGTCATGGTGGGATTTCCTATGCCTGCTGGTCTGAATGAGTCTAT
Organism: Ranitomeya imitator; assembly: GCF_032444005.1. Taxonomy (NCBI): domain Eukaryota; kingdom Metazoa; phylum Chordata; class Amphibia; order Anura; family Dendrobatidae; genus Ranitomeya; species Ranitomeya imitator. The sequence goes on from NC_091283.1 coordinate 305,049,604, forward strand.
GTCTTTGGCCATTCAGATCGGTCGACGCTTGCGTGAGCGTAAATCTGTGCACCATTTGGCGGTATTACCTGAGCTTAAACCTGAGCCTGTGCAGTGCGATAGGACTTTGACCAGAGTTGAACGGCAAGAACACAGACGTCTGAATGGGCTGTGTTTCTACTGTGGTGATTCCACTCATGCTATCTCTGATTGTCCTAAGCGCACTAAGCGGTTCGCTAGGTCTGCCACCATTGGTACGGTACAGTCAAAATTTCTTCTGTCCGTTACCTTGATCTGCTCTTTGTCATCATATTCTGTCATGGCATTTGTGGATTCAGGCGCTGCCCTGAATTTAATGGACTTGGAGTATGCTAGGCGTTGTGGGTTTTTCTTGGAGCCCTTGCAGTGTCCTATTCCATTGAGAGGAATTGATGCTACGCCTTTGGCCAAGAATAAGCCTCAGTACTGGACCCAGCTGACCATGTGCATGGCTCCTGCACATCAGGAGGTTATTCGCTTTCTGGTGTTGCATAATCTGCATGATGTGGTCGTGTTGGGGTTGCCATGGCTACAAGTCCATAATCCAGTATTAGATTGGAAATCCATGTCTGTGTCCAGCTGGGGTCATCCTAGGGGCTCTGGTGAGGGTTCGGTGACCCCTCCTCAAGGGGGGGGTACTGTTGTGAATTCTGTGGCAGAGCTCCCTCCTGTGGTCACAAGTGGTACTTCGGCTGATTCTCTCTGTGAGCTTCCGTTGGTGGAGGAAAGTGGTACTGCGGCTTCTGAGTTTCCTTCCTCAGGTGATGTGGTGAAGTCGTTAGGTGCTGCTCTATTTAACTCCACCTAGTGCTTTGATCCTGGCCTCCAGTCAATGTTCTAGTATTGGACCTGTTTCCTCCTGGATCGTTCCTGTGGCCTGCTGCTCTGTATAGCTAAGTTCTGCTTTGCTATTTTGTTTGCTGTTTTTTTCTGTCCAGCTTGTCTATTTGTTTTTTACTGCTTGCTGGAAGCTCTGGGACGCAGAGGGTGTACCTCCGTGCCGTTAGTTCGGTACGGAGGGTCTTTTTGCCCCCTTTGCGTGGTTTTTGTAGGGTTTTGTGTTGACCGCAAAGTTACCTTTCCTATCCTCGCTCTGTTCAGAAAGTCGGGCCTCACTTTGCTAAATCTATTTCATCTCTACGTTTGTCTTTTCATCTTAACTCACAGTCATTATATGTGGGGGCTGCCTTTTCCTTTGGGGTATTTCTCTGAGGCAAGGTAGGCTTATTTTCTATCTTCAGGCTAGCTAGTTTCTCAGGCTGTGCCGAGTTGCATAGGGAGCGTTAGGCGCAATCCACGGCTGCCTCTAGTGTGGTTGGAGAGGATTAGGGATTGCGGTCAGCAGAGTTCCCACGTCTCAGAGCTCGTTCTATGTTTTTGGGTTATTGTCAGGTCACTGTATGTGCTCTGACCTCTATGTCCATTGTGGTACTGAATTACCTTATCATAACAGTACTGGAGGCCCAAAGTACTAATGATTCTCAATAGAGGGAAAAAAGAAGTTCTGAGACCATTTTTTTTTCTCTGCACTGTGTTTTGCCTTTTTTTTCCCCTAGACATTTGGGTGGTTCAGGACACAGGTGTAGCGATGGACATTAAAGGTCTGTCTTCATGTGTGGATCAGCTCACGGCAAGAGTACAAAATATTCAAGACTTTGTGGTTCAGAATTCTATGTTAGAACCGAGAATTCCTATTCCTGATTTGTTTTTTGGAGATAGAACTAAATTTCTGAGTTTCAAAAATAATTGTAAACTATTTCTGGCTTTGAAACCTCGCTCCTCTGGTGACCCAGTTCAACAAGTTAGGATCATTATTTCTTTTTTAAGTGGCGACCCTCAGGACTGGGCATTTTCTCTTGCGTCAGGAGATCCTGCATTAAGTAATATCGATGCGTTTTTCCTGGCGCTCGGATTGCTGTACGATGAACCTAATTCAGTGGATCAGGCAGAGAAAAACTTGCTGGCTCTGTGTCAGGGTCAGGATGAGATAGAGGTATATTGTCAGAAATTTAGAAAGTGGTGCGCTCGCAGCTATTTTCAGAAAAGGTCTCTCTGAAGCCCTTAAGGATGTCATGGTGGGATTTCCTATGCCTGCTGGTCTGAATGAGTCTATGTCTTTGGCCATTCAGATCGGTCGACGCTTGCGTGAGCGTAAATCTGTGCACCATTTGGCGGTATTACCTGAGCTTAAACCTGAGCCTGTGCAGTGCGATAGGACTTTGACCAGAGTTGAACGGCAAGAACACAGACGTCTGAATGGGCTGTGTTTCTACTGTGGTGATTCCACTCATGCTATCTCTGATTGTCCTAAGCGCACTAAGCGGTTCGCTAGGTCTGCCACCATTGGTACGGTACAGTCAAAATTTCTTCTGTCCGTTACCTTGATCTGCTCTTTGTCATCATATTCTGTCATGGCATTTGTGGATTCAGGCGCTGCCCTGAATTTAATGGACTTGGAGTATGCTAGGCGTTGTGGGTTTTTCTTGGAGCCCTTGCAGTGTCCTATTCCATTGAGAGGAATTGATGCTACGCCTTTGGCCAAGAATAAGCCTCAGTACTGGACCCAGCTGACCATTTGCATGGCTCCTGCACATCAGGAGGTTATTCGCTTTCTGGTGTTGCATAATCTGCATGATGTGGTCGTGTTGGGGTTGCCATGGCTACAAGTCCATAATCCAGTATTAGATTGGAAATCCATGTCTGTGTCCAGCTGGGGTCATCCTAGGGGCTCTGGTGAGGGTTCGGTGACCCCTCCTCAAGGGGGGGGTACTGTTGTGAATTCTGTGGCAGAGCTCCCTCCTGTGGTCACAAGTGGTACTTCGGCTGATTCTCTCTGTGAGCTTCCGTTGGTGGAGGAAAGTGGTACTGCGGCTTCTGAGTTTCCTTCCTCAGGTGATGTGGTGAAGTCGTTAGGTGCTGCTCTATTTAACTCCACCTAGTGCTTTGATCCTGGCCTCCAGTCAATGTTCTAGTATTGGACCTGTTTCCTCCTGGATCGTTCCTGTGGCCTGCTGCTCTGTATAGCTAAGTTCTGCTTTGCTATTTTGTTTGCTGTTTTTTTCTGTCCAGCTTGTCTATTTGTTTTTTACTGCTTGCTGGAAGCTCTGGGACGCAGAGGGTGTACCTCCGTGCCGTTAGTTCGGTACGGAGGGTCTTTTTGCCCCCTTTGCGTGGTTTTTGTAGGGTTTTGTGTTGACCGCAAAGTTACCTTTCCTATCCTCGCTCTGTTCAGAAAGTCGGGCCTCACTTTGCTAAATCTATTTCATCTCTACGTTTGTCTTTTCATCTTAACTCACAGTCATTATATGTGGGGGCTGCCTTTTCCTTTGGGGTATTTCTCTGAGGCAAGGTAGGCTTATTTTCTATCTTCAGGCTAGCTAGTTTCTCAGGCTGTGCCGAGTTGCATAGGGAGCGTTAGGCGCAATCCACGGCTGCCTCTAGTGTGGTTGGAGAGGATTAGGGATTGCGGTCAGCAGAGTTCCCACGTCTCAGAGCTCGTTCTATGTTTTTGGGTTATTGTCAGGTCACTGTATGTGCTCTGACCTCTATGTCCATTGTGGTACTGAATTACCTTATCATAACAGTTACCTCCAGCATCTCCGCTCTTGGCTCCGCCTCCAGCGTCTCCGCTCTTGGCTCCGCCTCCAGCGTATCTGCTATTGGCTCCGCCTCCAGCGTCTCTGCTCTTGGCTCCGCCTCCAGCGGCTCCGCTCTTGGCTCCGCCTCCAGCGGCTCCGCTCTTGGCTCCGCCTCCAGTGGCTCCGCCTCTTGCGGCTCCGCCCTTGGCTCTGCCTTCTCCTTCTCTTCGCTCCACCTTCTACTCGCACTCAGCCTCCTGCGTTTCTGTTCTTGGTTCTAGCTCTTGTGCTTTCGCTCTGCATCCGCTCTTGCGGTCTTTCTCTACTTGTTACTTAGTCCTCCTGTCTGAACAGGTTCCAACCTGTTTCACATACCTGCCTGCAGACCGGTCCCTACCGGTTCTTCCTATGTTCCAGCCGTACCCGCCTGCCTACCAGAGAGCCAGCCGTGTCCGCCTGCCCGCCAGTGTCTCTGTTGTACCCGTCTGCCTGCCTGTGTCCCAGCCGTGCCCGCCTGTCAGCCAGAGTGCCAGCCGTGCCCGCTCCGTTCCTTAGTGGGATCAGCAGCCACAGCCAGACATCACCCTGGAGTGGCACCTGGTAGCTTCCTATTGTACAAGTCTGACCTCACCATCAGAGGCTCCAGGGAACACCTAGGAAGCTACTTAGTTACGCCCCTTCCAGGGAAGTTTGGTCTGTGGTCCAGTGGGGCCACACCCCCGTATGCCCGCGCCAACCAGTCTGGGCGCGTGCGTGACACATTGATTGTTTTTTTTATTCAATATTTGGGATGCAGAATGAGCAAACTGTTGCACACTACACACTACTGATTCGTCTAATAAGGTTTTCTATTAGACTGTGAACTGTCATTGTTTTGGTAAATGATTAGTTTTTTTTACACAGCTTGCTAATTTTTATGGACAGTTTAAGTCGAAATGTTCAAAAATATAAAATTCAAGGATATTTTATTTGAAAATAATTTTTTTTTTCTTAGCAGATGACTGTACTCGGAGATCAGAGGTACAGCTGACATCTTCAATTTTTAAATCAGATGATCTCGAAATCCTACAGGATGCAACTGCATTGAATGCCATGACTTCAGATATACCATCATCCCCTCACAGCAAAGATCTGTCATCTGATCCTTTGAAACAGGTCCTGTCTTCTGATTTATTACTGACTACAAAGGAAAATGAAAGTCACAAAATAAGCATTAAAACACAATCTGCTCCTAAAGAAAAGAAGTTATTTTCACATTCAGAATATGGACATACCATAGACCAAAGAACCCACACAGGGGAGAAGCCTTTTTCCTGTTCAGAATGTAGGAAATATTTTAACCAGAAATCAGATTTGCATAAGCACCAGAGAATTCACACAGGGGAGAAGCCTTATTCATGTTTAGAATGTGGGAAATGTTTTAACGAGAAATCAGATTTGGTTGTGCACCATAGAACTCACACAGGGGAGAAGCCTTTTTACTGTTCAGAATGTGGGAAATGTTTTCACCGAAAATCAGATTTGGTTAAGCACCAGAGAATCCACACAGGGGGGAAACCTTATTCATGTTTGGAATGTGGGAAATGTTTTAACGAGAAATCAGATTTGGTTGTGCACCATAGAACCCACACAGGGGAGAAGCCTTTTTGCTGTTCAGAATGTGGGAAATGTTTTAACCGAAAATCAGGTTTGGTTAAGCACCAGAGAATCCACACAGGGGGGAAGCCTTATTCATGTTCGGAATGTGGGAAATGTTTTAACGAGAAAGCAGATTTGGTTGTGCACCATAGAAATCACACAGGGGAGAAGCCTTTTTGCTGTTCAGAATGTGGGAAATGTTTTAACCGAAAATCAGATTTGGTTAAGCACCAGAGAATCCACACAGGGGAGAAGCCTTATTCATGTTCAGAATGTGGGAAATGTTTTAATGAGAAAACAGGTTTGGCTGTGCACCATAGAACTCACACAGGGGAGAAGCCATTTTCCTGTTCAACCTGTGGGAAATGTTTTAAGCATAAATCAGATTTTGTTGCGCACCAGAGAACCCATACAGGGGAGAAGCCTTTTTCCTGTTCAGAATGTGGGAAGTGTTTTAACCAGAAAACAAATTTGTTTAAGCACCAGAGAAGTCACACAGGAGTGAAGCATTTTTCCTGTTCAGAATGTGGGAAATATTTTAACCATAAATTTATTCTTGTTGCTCACCAGAGAACTCACACAGGGGAGAAGCCTTTTTCATGTTCAGCATGTGGGAAATGTTTTGTGAATAAATCAAATCTTCTTAGTCACCAGAGAACTCACACAGAGGAAAAGCCTTTTTCATGTTCAGAATGTGGGAAATGTTTTAACCACAAATGTAATCTTGTTACACACCAGAGAACTCACACAGGGGAGAAGCCTTTTTCCTGTTCAGAATGTGGGAAATGTTTTAACCAGAAATCAGATTTGCTTAAGCACCAGAGAATTCACACAGGGGAGAAGCCTTATTCATGTTTAGAATGTGGGAAATGTTTTAACGAGAAATCAGATTTGGTTGTGCACCATAGAACTCACACAGGGGAGAAGCCTTTTTCCTGTTCAGTATGTGGAAAATGTTTTACACAGAAATCAAACTTTGTTAAGCACCAAATAACTCACACAAGGGAGAAACCTTTTTGCTGTTCAGAATGTGGGAAAAGTTTTAAGCGTAAATCAGATTTTGTTATGCACCTGAGAACCCACACAGGGGAGAAGCCTTTTTCATGTTCAGAATGTGGGAAATGTTTTAAACAGAAATCAGATTTTGCTAGTCACAAAATAATTCACACAGAGGAGAAACGTCTTTCATGCGATTAATGTGGAAAATATTTTACACAGAAATTAACTCTTAATAAACATCAGAGCAGTCACACAGGTGAGAAGCCCTTTTCATGTTCAGAATGTTGGAAATGTTTTAACCAATAATTGCATTTTCTTAAAGTGGTTGTCCACTATTAAAGCAATACCTTGTGGTTCCTAATGTTTGGCTTTGTTAACCCCTTTCCCACCTTGGACGTATCCATATGTCCCTGTAACCTGGGTCATAGTGACATCTTGATGATTTTGCACTCACACGGCCTGTGCAAGCTCCCGCTACTTTAATCTCCTAAGTGATGTGATCAAACTCACAGCAGTCCGCCTCTTTGCCTTTGGATCGGAGACCCTGCAACATCTTTTTGGGGTCCTGATCGTTGCCATGGTGACCCAATGTCGTGATGATGACCTGAGCTAGCAAAGTTGCTTTATCATAATCGGCAACTTTGTGTGTCAGAGCAGCGGTGACAGTTTGCATAGCATAGGGATGCTCCTGCATCCCCATGCTATACAAGTGATCAGCCTGGAAAAAGTGAAATTCCCATAGTGGAACAAAGTAAAAAATGTTAAAGAAAGTAAAAAAAAAAAATTATAAAAAATGTAAAAATATAAAAAAAGATCAAAACTAAAAAGTAAAAATATATTGTACCCATAAGTAAATATTTGAATAAAAAAATATAAGCAATAAAAGTACACATTTGGTATTGTCGCTTCCAGACCGAATAGACCTACCACTATTTAACCACTTTGGTGGACACCATAAAAATTAAATAAAAAAACAAGACAAACATTGCTTTGTCATCATTCCGTTGAACAAAAGGTGGGATTTTTATCAAAAATCAAAAAAATAAAACTGTGGTATCGCTGTAATCAAACTGTCTTATCAATTTTACCACATGCGGAGTGACATAACAAAAATAATCCTGAATTGCTGATTTTTGTTCATTCTTCCTCCCAAAAATCAGAATAGAATGCGATCAAAGAGTGTCATGAGTGTGATATTGGTACTAATAAAAACGTCAACTCGTCTTGCAAAAAACATGCCCTGACATGATATGGTGATGTGCAATAAAAAGCATTTTTTAAGCGTGTGACAGCAGCCAAGCAAAAAAACATATAAATCTAAAGTTGCCTAATCACTTATACCGCACAAGTAATGATGTAAAAAATAAATAAAACCAATTCTTCACCTGCTGTTTTGTTAGTTCTGTCTCCCAAAGATCGCAGTAAGGCTTGGCTCACATTTATCCTGCGCTGAGCGCTTACACCAATGTAAATCTCTGAAATATGTGATTCAGACTGAACCCCAGCAGAATATTCCCTATAGTGAGGAAGATGGAGGCACTGTGGACTCCATAGGACCTCTGAACCGGTGGTGTCCATCTTTTTAGGACTGCATAAAAGTGCTGTTGGACACAGTTTTGTGCATCTCTGAAAAGGACAACGCTGAACAGAGGCCAGACAGAGTTCAGAATAACTCTGTTGCCTCATTAAAGTGAATGGATCCCTTGGGGGTTTCATATGAATCTCGTCACTTGGAGATTTAGATGAAAACTCCATAGTAAGTACTCAGCGTAGAATGCTTTATAAATGTAATCCCATAATCCCAAACATTATGTAAAATGTTCCCAATAAAAGCTTCAAATCAATCCACAAAAAAGCAAGTTCCCACTCAGGTCTGTCATCTGTTAACGGAAATATAGGGGGCTTCCATGTTACTGGTAGCACAAAGGCTCTGGAAAAGTGAAATGGCTTCGTAACCTTCCAAAGATATTCAGCGAATTCTGCACTCTCAAATACAAATGCCTCCCCTCCCTTCTGAACCCCACAGTGTAACTAAACCACATATAATGTAGACGTTTGGCATTTCTAAAGCAACGAGAGCCCGCCTAACTTATGGCTGTGTGTCTCCAGAAGCATGAGGTGGGCATAATGTACTGGTGCCTGCAACGTACTGATGATAGCAACATACTGGTCACTACAACGTACTGGTCACTACAACGGCAGTTTGCACTTTTCACATGGCAACATTCATTGCTGCTTGTTTCTGGAAAACACCCATGGAGTCAAAATCGTCACTGCACCTGTAGATAAATTCCCAGAGGGGCATATTTTCCAAAATGGGCTCAATTGAGGGGGGATTCTGCTTTTCTAGCAATTAGGGGCGCTGTATATGGAGTCTGCAAGCTATTATAGCAAAATCTGCGCTCCAGGAGGCAAATAGCGCTCTGTCCCTTCCTTGTCTCTAGTATGGCGAAGCAGTACTGTTCAGCCACATATGGGGTATTGCCACGTTCAATAGAACTTGTGGGACAAATTAGGATGCCATTTTTACACACGTCTTGAGTGAAAATGTAAATTCTGGGCGCTAAAACAAAATTTTGGTGTTTAAAAAAGTAGGTTTTTTTCGACACTGCCCAATGATAGAAAATTATACGACATACCCGTGGTGTCAACATGATCACTGCACCCCTAGGTGAATTCGTTTAGAGGTGTAGTTTATAAAATGGAGTCACTTATGTGGGGTTCTGGCAACTCAGGGGCTCTCCCAGAGGGTCAAGGCACCCGCGAACCATAATAGTAAAATCTGCACTGTAGTATGCGGTCCTTCACTTCTGAGCTTTGCACTGTGCCTCAAAAAATTTTCCCAATTACATGTAGGGTATTGACGCACTCAGGAAAAAACGGATCTCAGTTTGTTTGAAAAAAAATTCTATTATCCCTTAGAAAAAATAATAACTTGGGGCTAAAACAATATTATAGTGGTAAAAATGTAATTGTTTCTTCACCGCTCAATGGTATAAAATTCTGCGAGTCACATGTGCTGTCAATATTATCACTGCACCCCTAAATGAATTCATAGGGAAGTGTAGTTTGTAATATGGGAGGGTTCTGTTCTGGCACCTCAACGGCTCTGCCAATGTGACATCACCCTCAAACCATTCCAGCAAAATCCGAACTCCCATATGGCACCTCTTCCCTTCTGAGCTGTGCACTGTGCCTCAAAAGTAGTATTCTCCCACATTTGGGGTATCCGCATACTCAAGAGAAATTTCAAAACAAATTGTATGGTGCAATTTCTCCTGTTACCCTTGGGACTAAAATCTCATTTTTATGAGGAAAATGTAATTTTTTATTTTCATGGCTCAACGTTATAAATTTCTGTGAAGCATCAAGGTGCTCACCACACATCCAAATACATTTCTTGAGGGTTCTAGTTTCCAAAGTTGGGTCATTTGTGGGGGTTTCCACTGTTCAGGCACATCAGGGGCTCTCAAAACGGGACATAGCATCCACTAATGATTCCAGCAAATTCTACATTCAAAAATTAAAATGACGCTCCGTCCCTTCTGAGCCCTGCCGTGCGCCCAAATAGTAGTTCTCTCCCTCACGTGGGAGTATCAATGTACTCAGGAGAAATTGCACCATACAATTTGTTGTGTAATTTCTCCTGTTACCCTTATAAAAATGCTAAATTTGAGGCTGAAATAATATTTTTGTGGGGAAAATGTGATTTTTCACGGCTCAACGTTATACACTTCTGTGAAGCCCTCAAGAATTCAATGTGCTCACCACACATCTAGATCCATTCCCCGAGGGGTCTAGTTTCCAAAATGGCATCTCTTTGAGGGGGATTTTAACTGTTTACGCACATCAAGGGCTCTTCAAACGCGACATGGAATCTGCTAATTCTTCCAGCAAATATTGCATTCAGTTAGTCAAATGGCACTCCTTCCCCACCAAGCTCTGCTGTGCACCCAAATAGTGGTTTTCCTCCACATATGCCATATTATCATGCTCAGTATGAATTGCACAACAAATTTTGGGGTCTGTTTTCTTCTTGTAAACCTTGTGAAAATAAAAAAAATTGGGGTCTAAAGTATTTTTTTTGGGGAAAAAAAGTTGAATGTTCATTTTTTTTGGTTAATTTTTTTTCCACATTTAAAAAATTCCTATGAAGGACCTGAAGAACCTGAAGGGTTAATAAACTTTTTCAATGTGGTTTTGAGCAGCTTGAGGGGTGCAGTTTTTAGAATGGTGTGACTTTTGGGTATTTTCTGTCATATAGGCCCCTCTAAATCACTTCAAATGTGAGGTGATCCCTAAAAAAAAAATTGTGTAAATTATTTTTCAAACATTTTTTGGGAAAAAGGAGAAATTGCTGGTCAACTTTTAATCTTTATAACTTCCTAGCAAAAAAAATGTTTCAGAAAAATGTGTAAAGTAGACATGTGGGAAATGTTATTTATTAAAGTCATACAGAGAAGATACAGCTGACTGTACCACTAGGACGCCAAAAAAGTAATTAACTGCTCTCCGCCAGCATCGACTCCAGCCAGTAACCGGACTTCGGGTGCTATTGCCAGAGAATTTCAACAACGTGTGGATGCAAATAGACAAAGGATGGCAGCACTCACCAGTCTTGAAGGCAGGTAATATTTTATTGTGATAAAATCTTCACGGCTCGGGGGTGCATGTGCAGATGAGTGTGCAGGTCAAACGACGGCCGTTTCGCCCAACTCAGGCGCTTCAGCAGGTAAGTGGGGAGACGAACATGACGCTGGAAGAAATATCTGCCTAGGCAGGCCCTTCTCCCGCCCCACTCCGCCCACCCACTATACAAAAACACAACACGTTAAAATCAATTAAAAACAAATGAACAAGTGACAAAACTTTGCGCTTAATATGACACAAATGTCCTATGTGTACCTCATAGTGTAAATGTTATTATTGAGAGAGAATATTTACATACAGTGGCTATTCACAACATAATTAAACCTAAGTTTGCAATTAATGCTTTCATAGTTCTAACCGATCTGAAGCAGAACTAATAGACATATTTTAAGGACTTAGTGCCGATGTTCAAACTTACCAGAAGGAACGCAGTCCTCCTGAATGCTGTAAAGCAATATACCCAGATGCAGTAACGCGGATGAAATGGGAGGGACATAGAATGCATACATCGTGTAACGTTAAAGGTAAACTAAATCCTGCATAACTTTTTATAGCAATGTGTTGCTTACAGGGAACGTGAGTTATAAGAAGATTGACATGTCCACCTTCTCATTTAGACCTAAAGGGCCCATCGCTCCTGTTTTCATTATCCACCTGGCCTCTTTTCTCAGCAGCTGGTTATGGAGGTCTCCTCCTCTCTCAGATTTAGTTACTTTTTCAATTTTTCTAAAGTTGCTATTAGAAAAAACTGGCACGTGCTGGAAAGAGATAAGGATCTGGCCAGTATAGTAGCGAAGGGCCCACTAATATCAAATAGGCGCAGCACAAAAATTAAAGATGTATTGGTGCGGAATCGCATTACACAAGAGAGGAAAAGCAATTGGTCACAAAAAAGCGTCCCTAGCGGGAACAATCGATGCGGACATTATCCATATTGTGACTACCACATAACAGAGCGACTCTTAAACATCGGACCCATTACTCATAAACTTACTCACTTTATATCATGCAAGTCAGACTATGTCGTATACGTACTTTTCTGCCCATGTGGGCGGTTCTATATAGGAAAAACCATACGGTGCCTATATATACGATTTAGGGCACATTTCAAATCGGTCACATCGGGCAGAGGAGTACCTCGACTTATTAATCATATTCGAGAGGTCCACGGGGGGAACCCAAAAGTCTTGTCCTTCGCTGGAATTGAAAAAGTAACTAAATCTGAGAGAGGAGGAGACCTCCATAACCAGCTGCTGAGAAAAGAGGCCAGGTGGATAATGAAAACAGGAGCGATGGGCCCTTTAGGTCTAAATGAGAAGGTGGACATGTCAATCTTCTTATAACTCACGTTCCCTGTAAGCAACACATTGCTATAAAAAGTTATGCAGGATTTAGTTTACCTTTAAGGTTACACGATGTATGCATTCTATGTCCCTCCCATTTCATCCGCGTTACTGCATCTGGGTATATTGCTTTACAGCATTCAGGAGGACTGCGTTCCTTCTGGTAAGTTTGAACATCGGCACTAAGTCCTTAAAATATGTCTATTAGTTCTGCATTAGATCGGTTAGAACTATGAAAGCGTTAATTGCAAACTTAGGTTTAATTATGTTGTGAATAGCCACTGTATGTATATATTCTCTCTCAATAATAACATTTACACTATGAGGTACACATAGGACATCTGTGTCATATTAAGCGCAAAGTTTTGTCACTTGTTCATTTGTTTTTAATTGATTTTAACGTGTTGTGTTTTTGTATAGTGGGTGGGCGGAGTGGGGCGGGAGAAGGGCCTGCCTAGGCAGATATTTCTTCCAGCGTCATGTCCGTCTCCCCACAGACCTGTTGAAGCGCCTGAGTTGCGCGAAACGGCCGTCGTTTGACCTGCACACTCATCTGTACATGCACCCCCGAGCCGTGAAGATTTTATCACAATAAAAAATTACCTGCCTTCAAGACTGGTGAGTGCTGCCATCCTTTGTCTATTTGCATCTAAATGTTATTTATTAACTATTTTATGTGACATATCTCTGATTTTTAGGGCATAAAAATTGAAAGTTTGAAAATTGCTAAAAAAAGTTTCACAATTAAACACAAGCTATATCAAAAGTTTTTACTACTACTATGAATTACAATATGTCACGAAAAACGTCTTTTTTCCTTATACTATTTGTATATTGTTTTGGAAAATTCAATAAAAATTATGTTTAAAAATAAAACCTGAAAGTTTCCACTTCAATTGTACTTCAATTGTTTCATATTAAATCTAAATTTGATGGCCTGCAAAGCTGAAATCAAGATTGTCACTGACCAAATATTTCTGGACCTAACTGCATTCATATATTTACACTATTTGAGCAACTATTGCATCTTTTGTCCCAACCTCCAAAACAAAACCCGAAATGTCTCCTGCCCCTTTTCCTAACTCCCAATCCAAAAATAGACAAGGACATTCCAAGTTACCAATCCTCCCTCTTTTGTAAAATTCTGTAGATAAAGCATCTTTAGCCTCGCTCTTTACCTCTCCTACAGACAAAATAGGGGGAAAACAAAAAACGTTTATTAATCAGTTATTGTTTTATTAGTTTTTTTAAAATAGGCAATTACGATAAAATGTCCCCAATCCCTTTTTCCCTGCTCCTATACAATAACTCCATTCTAGCTGCCTCACTACAGGGATCGGAGTTCCTGCACTGAGGTCCATGATTTCTGTGCACACAGCACTGTCTATAAGAACGTCCTCTATACAACAACTCCATTCTAGCTGTCTCACTACAGGGATGACTAGATCGGAGTTCTTGCACTGAGGTCCATGATTTCTGTGCACACAGCATGGTCTACAAGGACGTCCTCTATACAACAACGCCATTCTAGCGGTCTCACTACAGAGATGACTAGATCGGAGTTCCTGCACTGAGGTCCATGATTTCAGTGCACACAGCACTGTCTATAAGGATGTCCTCTAAACTAAAATTCCATTCGAGCTGTCTCACTACAGAGATGACTGGTGTATCCCCAGGGCTTCCCAAAGGTGATGGATGGTGTGAGGCGCAGTGAAGAACGAGGACACAAGGGTGCAGTCTCTTTACCTTTTTACTGAAGGTTCAGCATCCACAGTCCAGAGCACAGATCACAGGGCAGGCAGAGTTCGGCCGGTCTGAAGGCAAATCCAGAGTCCCCATATCCAGGTGGAAATCAGTAGCCTTCCTCTAGTGCCTGAGTGTTGTAGTACCTCCCTGCTGTGTGTCTCGGTAAGGTCCTCACAACTGTTGTAGATGTTCTAGATGTTATGTCTCTTTCTCTCTCTGTCCCCATGATGGTAAGGATAGGACAAACCCGTATGACTGATGGCCTGAGGTTTTTTACAGGGACACTCTCACGCCCCGGCCCCCACAGTTGCAACCGTGCCTCCTGGATATAAGGTCGGGCAACTAATATGGAACTAGCTGTCCTGCCGGTCTCTGGAGCCAGGTTTGGAGACGATTACTCCCTTGGTGTTCCGGCTACCGGCTTCTGCGCCTCAGAAAGGAGGCAGCCTTTTACAGGGCAGAACTTCTTATGGTTTCCTCTCCTTTTGCTATGACTTCATTTCTTACTCTCAGCAACGCAATTCCTTTCAATGTCTCTCTCTTTGGATGCTGCCGCATTGGTAAGCATGCGCATCTCCGTGTCCTTCTGTCTAGGCCTCTGACAGGATCCCACCCCTGTCAGGGACCCACTACCTGAGTGGAGCTCAGATAGCGGCTTACTGGGTGAAGCCCAGCTCACTTCTATTCTAACTTCCTGTCCAAACCACCAGTTTTACCTAATTGTGAGGAGTGTCCTAATAAATAGAAGCATGGCTCCCCCTGGCAGCCTGGAGTTTCCCCACCCCCATCCCCCCCATCCTGTTAAATCCAGTACTCCTGGACTGGGAAAGAAAACAACAATACATTAGCAAAAGACAAGCAAATTTTTAAATGCTATAAAACAAGTTAATTTAACTATCCTTCCCTTTATGGGAGGTGAGAACACTTGAACGTTGCAAACAATAACATATTTACATGACTGCTTGGCTCATCTTGTATTAACTATAAAATACTATTACCCGTACAGGTATACTACCGATGAAGTGCAAACATTCTTATTCTTTATTCAAGTGCAACAATTATTCTTTCGTAAGTGCAAAATTAGCAACCAACTAGCTAACTATCTAAGTAACTCACTAAATGACTCACTGACCCCCACGGGTTCACTTTATTGAAACGCAGAACAGATATCACCCCGCTTACGGGCTCACTGTATCTTTCTTCCAATTTTATTCTCAGTACATCATTTTAACTATCTAACCATAACCCCTTTCTGTCATTGGACGTACTATTCCGTCCATGTGGGGTGGGCCTTAATTCCCAAGGATGGAATAGTACGTCCAGCGCTCACGAGGGGAGCGCGGCCGATCGCGGCCGGGTGTCAGCTGCCTATCGCAGCTGACATCCGGCACATTAACCCCCGGCACACCGCGATCAAACATGATTGCGGTGTGCCAGCGGTATAGGGAAGCATCGCGCAGGGAGGGGGCTCCTTGCGTGCTTCCCTGAGACCCCCGCAGCAATGCGATGTGATTAAGTTGCTGCGAGGGTCTCTTACCTTCCTCCCTGCAGCAGCCCCGGATCCAAAATGGCCGCGGCATCCGGGTCCTGCAGGGAGGGAGAGCAGGCGCTTGGTAAGCCTGAAGCTGTAAGTCAGATCGCTGATCTAACAGAGTGCTGTGCATACTGTCAGATCAGCGATCTGTGATTTCCCCCCCGGGACAAAGTAAAAAAGTTTAAAAAAAAAATTTCCACATGTGTAAAAAAAAAAAAAATAATAATAATAATTCCAAAATAAAAAAAATATTATTCCCATAAATACATTTTTTTATCTAAATAAAAAAAAAAACAATAAAAGTACACATATTTAGTATCGCCGCGTCCGTAACGACCCAACCTATAAAACTGTCCCACTAGTTAACCCCTACAGTAAACACCATAAGAAAAAAAAAATGAGGCAAAAAACAACGCCTTATTATCATACTGCCGAACAAAAAGTGGAATAACACGCGATCAAAAAGACAGATATAAATAACCATGGTACCGCTGAAAACATCATCTTGTCCCGCAAAAAACGAGCCGCTAAACAGCATCATCAGCGAAAAAATAAAAAAGTTATAGTCCTCAGAATAAAGCAATGCAAAAATAATTATTTTTTCTATAAAATAGTTTTTATCGTATAAAAGCGCCAAAACATAAAAAATGATATAAATGAGGTATCGCTGTAATCGTACTGACCTGAAAAATAAAACTGCTTTATCAATTTTACCAAACGCGGAATGGTATAAACGCCTCCCCCAAAAGGTGGTTTTTGGTCATTCTGCCTCACAAAAATCGGAACAAAAAGCGATCAAAAAATGTCACATGCCCGAAAATGTTAACAATAAAAATGTCAACTCGTCCCGCAAAAAACAAGACCTCATATGACTCTGTGGACTCAAATATGGAAAAATTATATCCCTCAAAATGTGGTAACGCAAAAAACATTTTTTGCAATAAAAAGCGTTTTTCAGTGTGTGACGGCTGCCAATCATAAAAATCTGCTAAAAAAACGCTATAAAAGTAAATCAAAACCCCCTTTATTACCCCCTTAGGGAAAAATTTAAAAAATGTATTTATTTCCATTTTCCCATTAGGGCTAGGCTTAGGGCTAGGGTTAGGGTTAGGGTTGGGGCTAGGGTTAAGGCTACAGTTAGGGTTGGGGCTAAAGTTAGGGTTAGGGCTAAAGTTAGGGTTTGGATTACATTTACAGTTGGGATTAGGGTTAGGGGTGTGTCTGGGTTAGAGGTGTGGTTAAGGTTACCGTTGGGATTAGGGTTAGGGGTGTGTCAGGGTTAGAGGTGTGGTTAGGGTTACTGTTGGGATTAGGGTTAGGGGTGTGTTTGGATTAGGGTTTCAGTTATAATTGGGGGGTTTCCACTGTTTAGGCACATCAGGGGCTCTCCAAACACGACATGGCGTCCGATCTCAATTCCAGCCAATTCTGCGTTGAAAAAGTAAAACAGTGCTCCTTCCCTTCCAAGCTCTCCCGTGTGCCCAAACAGGGGTTTATCCCAACATATGGGGTATCAGCGTACTCAGGACAAATTGGACAACAACTTTTGGGGTCTAATTTCTCCTGTTACCCTTGGGAAAATACAAAACTGGGGGCTATAAAATAAATTTTGTGGGAAAAAAAAAGATTTTTTATTTTCACGGCTTTGCGTTATAAACTGTAGTGAAACACTTGGGGGGTCAAAGTTCTCACAACACATCTAGATTAGGGTTGAGCGAAACGGATCGTTCATTTTCAAAAGTCGCCGACTTTTGGCAAAGTCGGGTTTCATGAAACCCGACCCGACCCCTGTGTGGGGTCGACCATGCGGTACGCGACTTTCGCGCCAAAGTCGCGTTTCAATGATGCGAAAAGCGCAATTTCTCAGCTAATGAAGGTGGACGCAGAGTGTGGGCAGCGTGATGACATAGGTCCTGGTCCCCACCATCTTAGAGAAGGGCATTGCAGTGATTGGCTTGCTGTCTGCGGCGTCACAGGGGCTATAAAGAGGCGTTCCCGCCGACCGCCATCTTACTGCTGCTGATCTGAGCCTAGGGAGAGGTTGCTGCCGCTTCGTCAGAAGCAGGGATAGCGTTAGGCAGGGTCCATTAACCACCAAACCGCTTGTGCTGTAGCGATTTCCACTGTCCAACACCACCTTTTGTTTGCAGGGACAGTGGAAGCTACATTTTTTTTCCCTCAGCGCTGTAGCTCATTGGGCTGCCCTAGAAGGCTCCCTGATAGCTGCATTGCTGTGTGTACGCCGCTGTGCAAACCAACTGCTTTTTTTTCAAAGCATAAATCTTGTTGTTCCTTCCTTTCTGCACAGCTATCTTTTTTGTTTGTCTACACTTTTTATTTAATTTGTGCATCAGTCCACTCTTTATTGCTGCCTGCCATACCTGGCTGAGATTACTGCAGGGAGATAGTAATTGTAGGACAGTCCCTTTTTTTTTTTTTTTAATTCTCCTTAAAAAAATAAGTTGTGGGAGATTAAGATTGGCATTTCTGCTAGAGTGCCATCCCTGTGTGTGCCATCTCTCTCACATAGTGGGCCATAGAAAGCCTTTTTATTTTTCTGTTTTTTTTTGGGGGGGGGTTTATAAATTCTCCCTGAAAAAAAAAAAACAGTGGGAGATTAATATTGGCCTTTGGGCTTGTGTGCCAGTCCTGAGTGTGCCCTCTCTCTCTCAAATATTGGGCCATAGAAAGCCTATTTATTTTATTTTTTTAAATTTGGTTTCGAAATTCTCCCTGAAAAAATAACAAAAAACCGTGGAAGATTAATATAGGCCTTTCTGCTTGTGTGCCAGTCCTGACTCCTGGGTGTGCCATCTCTCTCTCTCAAATAGTGGGCCATAGAAAGCCTATTTTTTTTTATTTGGTTTCTAAATTCTCCCTGAAAAAATCTAAAAAAAATCAGTGGGAGATAAATATTGGCCTTTCTGCTTGTGTGCCACTCCTGACTCCTGGGTGTGCCATCTCTCTCTCTCAAATAGTGGGCCATAGAAAGCCTATTTTTTGTTTTTTTATTTGGTTTCTAAATTCTCCCTGAAAATATAAAAAAAAATCAGTGGGAGATTAATATTGGCCTTTCAGCTTGTGTGCCAGTCCTGACTCCTGGGTGTGCCATCTCTCTCTCTCAAATAGTGGGCCATAGAAAGCCTATTTTTTTTTATTTGTTTTCTAAATTCTCACTGAAAAAATAAAAAAAAATCAGTGGGAGATTAATATTGGCCTTTCTGCTTGTGTGCCACTCCTGACTCCTGGGTGTGCCATCTCTCTCTCTCAAATAGTGGGCCATAGAAAGCCTATTTTTTTTTATTATTTGGTTTCTAAATTCTCCCTGAAAAAATCAATTTTTTTTATTTGGTTTCTAAATTCTCCCTGAAAAAATTAAAAAAAATCAGTGGGAGATTAATATTGGCCTTTCTGCTTGTGTGCCACTCCTGACTCCTGGGTGTGCCATCTCTCTCTCTCAAATAGTGGGCCATAGAAAGCCAATTTTTTTATTTGGTTTCTAAATTCTCCCTGGAAAAATCATTTTTTTTTATTTGGTTTCTAAATTCTCCCTGAAAAAATTAAAAAAAAATCAGTGGGAGATTAATATTGGCCTTTCTGCTTGTGTGCCAGTCTTGACTCCTGGGTGTGCCATCTCTCTCTCTCAAATAGTGGGCCATAGAAAGCCTTTTTTTTTTTATTATTTGGTTTCTAAATTCTCCCTGAAAAAATCAATTTTTTTTATTTGGTTTCTAAATTCTCCCTGAAAAAATAAAAAAAAATCAGTGGGAGATTAATATTGGCCTTTCTGCTTGTGTGCCACTCCTGACTCCTGGGTGTGCCATCTCTCTCTCTCAAATAGTGGGCCATAGAAAGCCAATTTTTTTTATTTGGTTTCTAAATTCTCCCTGGAAAAATCATTTTTTTTAATTTGGTTTCTAAATTCTCCCTGGAAAAATTAAAAAAAAAATCAGTGGGAGATTAACCCCTCTGTGACCTTAGACGTACTATCCCGTCGAGGTGCCCTGGGCTTATCTGACCCTGGACGGGATAGTACGTCATAGCCGATCGGCCGCGCTCACGGGGGGAGCGCGGCCGATCGCGGCCGGGTGTCAGCTGCTTATCGCAGCTGACATCCGGCACTATGTGCCAAGAGCGGTCACGGACCGCCCCCGGCACATTAACCCCTGGCACACCGCGATCAAAGATGATCGCGATGTGCCGGCGGTACAGGGAAGCACCGCGCAGGGAGGGGGCTCCCTGCGGGCTTCCCTGAGCCCCCCGCAGCAACGCGATGTGATCGCGTTGCTGCGAGGGTCTCCTCACCTCCCTCCCTGCTCGAGCCCCGGATCCAAGATGGCCGCGGATCCGGGTCCTGCAGGGAGGGAGGTGGCTTCACAGAGCCTGCTCAGAGCAGGCACTGTGAAGCAGCCTGCACTCCTATCAGATCAGTGATCTGACAGAGTGCTGTGCAAACTGTCAGATCACTGATCTGTGATGTCCCCCCCTGGGACAAAGTAAAAAAGTAAAAAAAAAAATTTCCAAATGTGTAAAAAAAATAAAAAAAAATATTCCAAAATAATGAAAAAAAAAAAAAATATTATTCCCATAAATACATTTCTTCATCTAAATAAAAAAAAAAAACCAATAAAAGTACACATATTTAGTATCGCCGCGTCCGTAACGGCCCGACCTATAAAACTGGCCCACTAGTTAACCCCTTCAGTAAACACCGTAAGAAAAAAAAAAAAAAAACGAGGCAAAAAACAACGCTTTATTATCATACCGCCGAACAAAAAGTGGAATAACACGCGATCAAAAGGACAGATATAAATAACCATGGTACCGCTGAAAGCGTCATATTGTCCCGCAAAAAAAGAGCCGCCATACAGCATCATCAGCAAAAAAATAAAAAAGTTATAGTCCTGAGAATAAAGCGATGCAAAAATAATTATTTTTTCTGTAAAATAGTTTTTATCGTATAAAAGCACCAAACCATAAAAAAATGATATAAATGAGGTATCGCTGTAATCGTACTGACCCGAAGAATAAAACTGATTTATCAATTTTACCAAACGCGGAACGGTATAAACGCCTCCCCCAATAGAAATTCATGAATAGCTGGCTTTTGGTCATTCTTCCTCACAAAAATCGGAATAAAAAGCGATAAAAAAATGTCACGTGCCCAAAAATGTTTTCAATAAAAACGTCAACTCGTCCCGCAAAAAACAAGACCTCACATGACTCTGTGGACCAAAATATGGAAAAATTATAGCTCTCAAAATGTGGTATTGCAAAAAATATTTTTTGCAATAAAAAGGGTCTTTCAGTGTGTGACGGCTGCCAATCATAAAAATCCGCTAAAAAACTCGCTATAAAAGTAAATCAAACCCCCCTTCATCACCCCCTTAGTTAGGGAAAAATAAAAAAAAATGTATTTATTTCCATTTTCCCATTAGGGCTAGGGTTAGGGCTAGGGCTAGGGTTAGGGCTAGGGTTAGGGCTAGGGTTAGGGCTAGGGTTAGGGTTAGGGCTAGGGTTAGGGCTAGGGTTAGGGCTAGGGTTAGGGCTAGGGTTAGGGCTAGGGCTAGGGCTAGGGCTAGGGTTAGGGCTAGGGTTAGGGCTAGGGTTAGGGCTAGGGTTAGGGTTAGGTCTAGGGTTAGGGCTAGGATTAGGGTTAGGGTTAGGGTTGGGGCTACAGTTAGGGTTGGGGCTAAAGTTAGGGTTAGGGTTTAGATTACATTTACAGTTGGGAATAGGGTTGGGATTAGGGTTAGGGGTGTGTCAGGGTTAGAGGTGTGGTTAGGGTTACCGTTGGAATTAGGGTTAGGGGTGTGTTTAGATTAGGGTTTCAGTTATAATTGGGGGGTTTCCACTGTTTCGGCACATCAGGGGCTCTCCAAACACGACATGGCGTCCGATCTCAATTCCAGCCAATTCTGCGTTGAAAAAGTAAAACAGTGCTCCTTCCCTTCCGAGCTCTCCTGTGTGCCCAAACAGGGGTTTACCCCAACATATGGGGTATCAGCGTACTCAGGACAAATTGGACAACAACTTTTGTGGACCAATTTCTCCTGTTACCCTTGGGAAAATACAAAACTGGGGGCTAAAAAATAATTTTTGTGGGAAAACAAAAAGATTTTTTATTTTCACGGCTCTGCGTTATAAACTGTAGTGAAACACTTGGGGGTTCAAAGTTCTCACAACACATCTAGATAAGTTCATTGAGGGGTCTAGTTTCCAATATGGGGTCACTTGTGGGGGGTTTCTACTGTTTAGGTACATTAGGGGCTCTGCAAACGCAATGTGACGCCTGCAGACCAATCCATCTAAGTCTGCATTCCAAATGATGCTCCTTCCCTTCCGAGCCCTCCCATGCGCCCAAACGGTGGTTCCCCCCCACATATCGGGTATCAGCGTACTCAGGACAAATTGGACAACAACTTTTGTGGACCAATTTCTCCTGTTACCCTTGGGAAAATACAAAACTGGGGGCTAAAAAATAATTTTTGTGGGAAAACAAAAAGATTTTTTATTTTCACGGCTCTGCGTTATAAACTGTAGTGAAACACTTGGGGGTTCAAAGTTCTCACAACACATCTAGATAAGTTCATTGAGGGGTCTAGTTTCCAATATGGGGTCACTTGTGGGGGGTTTCTACTGTTTAGGTACATTAGGGGCTCTGCAAACGCAATGTGACGCCTGCAGACCAATCCATCTAAGTCTGCATTCCAAATGATGCTCCTTCCCTTCCGAGCCCTCCCATGCGCCCAAACGGTGGTTCCCCCCCACATATCGGGTATCAGCGTACTCAGGACAAATTGGACAACAACTTTTGTGGACCAATTTCTCCTGTTACCCTTGGGAAAATACAAAACTGGGGGCTAAAAAATAATTTTTGTGGGAAAACAAAAAGATTTTTTATTTTCACGGCTCTGCGTTATAAACTGTAGTGAAACACTTGGGGGTTCAAAGTTCTCACAACACATCTAGATAAGTTCATTGAGGGGTCTAGTTTCCAATATGGGGTCACTTGTGGGGGGTTTCTACTGTTTAGGTACATTAGGGGCTCTGCAAACGCAATGTGACGCCTGCAGACCAATCCATCTAAGTCTGCATTCCAAATGATGCTCCTTCCCTTCCGAGCCCTCCCATGCGCCCAAACGGTGGTTCCCCCCCACATATCGGGTATCAGCGTACTCAGGACAAATTGGACAACAACATTTAGGGTCCAATTTCTCCTGCTAACCTTGGAAAAATACAAAACTGGGGGCTAAAATATAATTTTTGTGGAAAAAAAAATATTTTTTATTTGCATGGCTCTGCGTTATAAACTGTAGTGAAATACTTGGGGGTTCAAAGCTCTCACAACACATCAAGATGAGTTCCTTAGGGGGTCTACTTTCCAAAATGGTGTCAATTGTGGGGGGTTTCTACTGTTTAGGTACATTAGGGGCTCTGCAAACGCAATGTGACGCCTGCAGACCATTCCATCTAAGTCTGCATTCCAAATGGCGCTCCTTCCCTTCCGAACCCTCCCATGCGCCCAAACGGTGGTTCCCCCCCACATGTGGGGTATCAGCGTACTCAGGACAAATTGGACAACAACTTTTGTGGTCCAATTTCTTCTCTTACCCTAGGGAAAATACAAAACTGGGGGCTAAAAAATAATTTTTGTGGGAAAAAAATTTTGTTTTATTTTTATGGCTCTGCATTATAAACTTCTGTGAAGCCCTTGGTGGGTCAAAGTGCTCACCACACATCCAGATAAGTTCCTTAGGGGGTCTACTTTCCAAAATGGTGTCACTTGTGGGGGGTTTCAATGTTTAGGCACATCAGTGGCTCTCCAAACGCAACATGGCGTCCCATCTCAATTCCTGTCAATTTTGCATTGAAAAGTCAAACGGCGCTCCTTCCCTTCCGAGCTCTCCCATGCGCCCAAACAGTGGTTTACTGCCACATATGGGGTATCAGCGTACTCGGGACAAATTGGACAACAACTTTTGAGGTCCAATTTCTTCTCTTACCCTTGGAAAAATAAAAAATTGGGGGCAAAAATATAATTTTTGTGAAAAAATATGATTTTTTATTTTTACGGTTCTGCATTATAAACTTCTGTGAAGCACTTGGTGGGTCAAAGTGCTCACCACACCTCTAGATAAGTTCCTTAGGGGGTCTACTTTCCAAAATGGTGTCACTTGTGGGGGGTTTCAATGTTTAGGCACATCAGTGGCTCTCCAAACGCAACATGGCGTCCCATCTCAATTTCTGTCAATTTTGCATTGAAAAGTCAAACTGCGCTCCTTCCCTTCCGAGCTCTCCCATGCGCCCAAACAGTGGTTTACTGCCACATATGGGGTATCAGCGTACTCAGGACAAATTGGACAACAACTTTTGAGGTCCAATTTCTTCTCTTACCCTTGGAAAAATAAAAAATTGGGGGCAAAAATATAATTTTTGTGAAAAAATATGATTTTTTATTTTTACGGTTCTGCATTATAAACTTCTGTGAAGCACTTGGTGGGTCAAAGTGCTCACCACACATCCAGATAAGTTCCTTAGGGGGTCTACTTTCCAAAATGGTGTCACTTGTGGGGGGTTTCAATGTTTAGGCACATCAGTGGCTCTCCAAACGCAACATGGCGTCCCATCTCAATTCCTGTCAAGTTTGCATTGAAAAGTCAAATAGCGCTCCTTCCCTTCCGAGCTCTCCCATGCGCCCAAACAGTGGTTTACTGCCACATATGGGGTATCAGCGTACTCAGGACAAATTGGACAACAACTTTTTGGGTCCAATTTCTCCTGTTACCCTTGGTAAAATAAAACAAATTGGAGCTGAAGTAAATTTTTTGTGTAAAAAAGTTAAATGTTCATTTTTATTTAAACATTCCAAAAATTCCTATTAAACACCTGAAGGGTTAATAAACTTCTTGAATGTGGTTTTGAGCACCTTGAGGGGTGCAGTTTTTAGAATGGTGTCACACTTGGGCATTTTCTATCATATAGACCCCTCAAAATGACTTCAAATGAGACGTGGTCCCTAAAAAAAAAATGGTGTTGTAAAAATGAGAAATTGCTGGTCAACTTTTAACCCTTATAACTCCCTAACAAAAAAAAAAATTGGTTCCAAAATTATGCTGATGTAAAGGAGACATGTGGGAAATGTTACTTATTAAGTATTTTGTGTGACATATCTCTGTGATTTAATTGCATAAAAATTCAAAGTTTGAAAATTGCGAAATTTTCAAAATTTTCGCCAAATTTCCGTTTTTTTCACAAATAAACGCAGGTACTATCAAAGAAATTTTACCACTATCATGAAGTACAATATGTCACGAGAAAACAATGTCAGAATCACCAGGATCCGTTGAAGCGTTTCGGAGTTATAACCTCATAAAGGGACAGTGGTCAGAATTGTAAAAATTGGCCTGGTCATTAACGTGCAAACCACCCTTGGGGGTAAAGGGGTTAATATTGGCCTTTCTGCTTGTGTGCCACTCCTGACTCCTGGGTGTGCCATCTCTCTCTCTCAAATAGTGGGCCATAGAAAGCCAATTTTTTTTATTTGGTTTCTAAATTCTCCCTGGAAAAATCATTTTTTTTAATTTGGTTTCTAAATTCTCCCTGGAAAAATTAAAAAAAAATCAGTGGGAGATTAATATTGGCCTTTCTGCTTGTGTGCCAGTCTTGACTCCTGGGTGTGCCATCTCTCTATCTCAAATAGTGGGCCATAGAAAGCCTATTTTTTGTTTTTTTTATTTGGTTTCTAAATTCTCCCTGAAAAAATAAAAAAAAATCAGCGGGAGATTAATATTGGCCTTTCAGCTTGTGTGCCAGTCCTGACTCCTGGGTGTGCCATCTCTCTCAAATAGTGGGCCATAGAAAGCCTATTTTTTTTTTCTTATTTGGTTTCTAAATTCTCCCTGAAAAAATAAAAAAAAATCAGTGGGAGATTAATATTGGCCTTTCTGCTTGTGTGCCAGTCTTGACTCCTGGGTGTGCCATCTCTCTCTCTCAAATAGTGGGCCATAGAAAGCCTATTTTTTTTTTATTATTTGGTTTCTAAATTCTCCCTGAAAAAATCAATTTTTTTTATTTGGTTTCTAAATTCTCCCTGAAAAAATAAAAAAAAATCAGTGGGAGATTAATATTGGCCTTTCTGCTTGTGTGCCACTCCTGACTCCTGGGTGTGCCATCTCTCTCTCTCAAATAGTGGGCCATAGAAAGCCAATTTTTTTTATTTGGTTTCTAAATTCTCCCTGGAAAAATCATTTTTTTTAAATTTGGTTTCTAAATTCTCCCTGAAAAAATTAAAAAAAAATCAGTGGGAGATTAATATTGGCCTTTCTGCTTGTGTGCCACTCCTGACTCCTGGGTGTGCCATCTCTCTCTCTCAAATAGTGGGCCATAGAAAGCCAATTTTTTTTATTTGGTTTCTAAATTCTCCCTGGAAAAATCATTTTCTTTAATTTGGTTTCTAAATTCTCCCTGAAAAAATTAAAAAAAAATCAGTGGGAGATTAATATTGGCCTTTCTGCTTGTGTGCCACTCCTGACTCCTGGGTGTGCCATCTCTCTCTCTCAAATAGTGGGCCATAGAAAGCCAATTTTTTTTATTTGGTTTCTAAATTCTCCCTGAAAAAATAAAAAAAAATCAGCGGGAGATTAATATTGGCCTTTCAGCTTGTGTGCCAGTCCTGACTCCTGGGTGTGCCATCTCTCTCAAATAGTGGGCCATAGAAAGCCTATTTTTTTTTCTTATTTGGTTTCTAAATTCTCCCTGAAAAAATAAAAAAAAATCAGTGGGAGATTAATATTGGCCTTTCTGCTTGTGTGCCAGTCTTGACTCCTGGGTGTGCCATCTCTCTCTCTCAAATAGTGGGCCATAGAAAGCCTATTTTTTTATTTTATTTGTTTTCTAAATTCTCACTGAAAAAATCAAAAAAAATCAGTGGGAGATTAATATTGGCCTTTCTGCTTATGTGCCACTCCTGACTCCTGGGTGTGCCATCTCTCAAATAGTGGGCCATAGAAAGCCTATTTTTTTTATTTGGTTTCTAAATTCTCCCTGAAAAAATCAATTTTTTTTATTTGGTTTCTAAATTCTCCCTGAAAAAATAAAAAAAAATCAGTGGGAGATTAATATTGGCCTTTCTGCTTGTGTGCCACTCCTGACTCCTGGGTGTGCCATCTCTCAAATAGTGGGCCATAGAAAGCCTATTTTTTTTATTTATTTGGTTTCTAAATTCTCCCTGAAAAAATCAATTTTTTTTATTTGTTTTCTAAATTCTCCCTGAAAAAAAAAAAAAAAGTGGGAGATTATTATTGACATTTGTGCTTGAGTGACAGTCCTGCGTGTGTGGCATCTCTCTCATTTGGTGCCACCGAAAACAGAGTGTGTAACATTGTGCCTGATTTTCCTTGCGGTCTCACCCACCGGTAAAGGGATATCTAAATCATACTGAAGTTATAGCTCACCGTGTAAGTTTTTTGACAGCAACAAATACCGTTACTTTGGTTACGTTTTTAAAACAATGAGGAAGTCTGGTGGAAGAGGTCGTGGCCGTGGGCGTTCATTGTCAGCTGGTAATGATGGTAGTGGTAGTGGAGCATCAGGTGGTCGTGGGAAAAAAAATATTGCACCTAAGTCTGGAGCTGTGGAGCTAGGTTCGTCTTCTGGCTACAGAACGCCTCCAACGCTCCCTTTTCTGGGAGTAGGAAAACCGCTTTTAAAGCCGGAGCAGCAAGAGCAAGTTTTGGCTTACCTTGCTGACTCAGCCTCTAGCTCTTTTGCCTCCTCTTTTGAAACTGGTAAATGTAAAAGCAGCGCGTCGTTAGTGGATGTTCACGGTCAGGGACAAGTCGCTTCCTTGTCCTCTTCAGCAAAAACAACAACAGAGAAGGATGCAGCAGGCGACACAACGGGTTACTCCATGGAGCTCTTTACACATACCGTCCCTGGCTTAGAAAGTGAAACAGTTAACAGGCCATGCCCATTACAAGTTGAATCTGACATGGAGTGCACTGATGCACAGCCACAGCCAGACTACTATGCTGGTCCTTTGACTCAGACCACAACATTGCCCTCGCAGCGTACTGATCCAGAATCAGACCCTGATGAGACTATGTTGCCCCGTCACGAATGCTATACCACCAACTTACACGGTGACAAAGACGAAGTTGCACACGAGCTAGAAGAGGAGGTTATAGATGACCCAGTTGTTGACCCCGATTGGCAGCCATTGGGGGAACAGGGTGCAGGCGGCAGTAGTTCTGAAGCGGAGGAGGAGGGGCAGCAGCAGGCATCAACATCGCAACAGGTTCCATCTGCCGGGCCCGTAGATGGGACAAAACGCGTGGCAAAGCCAAAACCTGTTGGAGGACAGCGTGGCCATCCGGTTAAAGCTCAGTCTGCAATGCCTGAAAAGGGATCCGAGGCTCGAAAGAGTGCAGTCTGGCATTTTTTTAAACAACATCCAATTGATCAGCGCAAAGTCATCTGTCAAAAATGTTCAACTACCTTAAGCAGAGGTCAGAATCTGAAAAGTCTCAATACAAGTTGCATGCATAGACATTTAACCACCATGCATTTGCAAGCCTGGACTAACTACCAAACGTCCCTTAAGGTTGTAGCACCCTCGGCCAATGAAGCTAGTCAGCAACGCTACATACCTGCCGTCACTGTAAGGCCACCATTTTCCGCACCACCTGCAGTATCTGTACAGGTTTCTTTGCCAGGCCAAAGCAGTCAGGGTCAGGGAATCACCAGTTTCGTAGTAGGGAACACTGCATCTAGGGCACCGGCGGAAACAATACCGTCTCCAACCGTCTCTCAGTCTGCCATGTCCACCGGCACACCCGCTAGTTCCACGATCTCCAGCTCTCCAGTCCAGCTCACCCTACATGAGACTCTGGTTAGAAAAAGGAAGTACTTATCCTCGCATCCGCGTACACAGGGTTTGAACGCCCACATAGCTAGACTAATCTCGTTACAGATGATGCCCTACCGGTTAGTTGAAAGCGAAGCTTTCAAAGCCCTGATGGACTACGCTGAACCACGCTACGAGCTACCCAGTCGACACTTCTTTTCGAGAAAAGCCATCCCAGCCCTCCACCAACATGTTAAAGAGCGCATCGTCCATGCACTCAGGCAATCTGTGAGTACAAAGGTGCACCTGACAACAGATGCATGGACCAGTAGGCATGGCCAGGGACGTTACGTGTCCATCACGGCACACTGGGTGAATGTGGTGGATGCAGGGTCCACAGGGGACATCAATTTCGGGACAGTTCTGCCTAGCCCACGGTCTAGGAAACAGTTGGCTGTAGGTGTTCGCACCCCCTCCTCCTCCTCGTCCTTCTGCAGAAGCGAGAGCTCGTCCACAGACCGCAGTCGCCCAACCACTTCATCCGCAGCTGCCACTGTTGCACACCAGTTGTCCCATTATGGGCCAGCTACTGGCAAGCGTCAGCAGGCTGTATTGGCTATGAAGTGTTTGGGCGACAACAGACACACCGCGGAAGTTCTGTCCGAGTTCTTGCAGAGAGAAACGCAGTCGTGGCTGGGCACAGTAGATCTTGAGGCAGGCAAGGTAGTGAGTGATAACGGAAGGAATTTCATGGCTGCCATCTCCCTTTCCCAACTGAAACACATTCCTTGCCTGGCTCACACCTTAAACCTGATGGTGCAGTGCTTCCTGAAAAGTTATCCGGGGTTATCCGACCTGCTCCTCAAAGTGCGTGGACTTTGCTCACATATCCGCCGTTCGCCCGTACACTCCAGCCGTATGCAGACCTATCAGCGGTCTTTGAATCTTCCCCAGCATCGCCTAATCATAGACGTTGCAACAAGGTGGAACTCAACACTGCACATGCTTCAGAGACTGTGCGAACAGAGGCGGGCTGTTATGTTTTTGTGGGAGGATACACATACACGGGCAGGCAGTAGGATGGCAGACATGGAGTTGTCAGGTGTGCAGTGGTCGAAGATACAAGACATGTGTCAAGTCCTTCAGTGTTTTGAGGAATGCACACGGCTGGTTAGTGCAGACAACGCCATAATAAGCATGAGCATCCCCCTAATGCGTCTGCTGATGCAAAGTTTGACGCACATAAAGGATCAGGCGTCTGCAGCAGAGGAAGAGGAAAGCCTTGATGACAGTCAGCCATTGTCTGGTCAGGGCAGTGTACAGGACGAGGTAGCGGGCGAACAGGAGGAGGAGGACGAGGAGGATGATGGGGATGAGTATTTTTTTAATGAGGAAGCTTCTCCGGGGCCACTAGAAATTGGTGGCGTGGCAAGGTCGGGTTCTGGTTTTTTGAGGGACACAAGTGACGTAGATTTTCCTGAAACTGCCCCTCAACCCAGCACAACCGCAGATTTGACAACTGGAACTTTGACACACATGGCGGATTATGCCTTACGTATCCTCAAAAGGGACACACGCATTATGAAAATGATGAACGATGACAATTACTGGTTGGCCTGCCTCCTTGATCCTCGCTATAAAGGCAAATTGCAAAATATTATGCCACATGAGAACTTGGAACTAATATTAGCAACCAAACAATCAACTCTTGTTGACCGTTTGCTTCAGGCAATCCCAGCACACAGCGCCCGTGATCGTTCTCACACGAGCTGCAGGGGGCAGCAGACCAGAAGTGTTAGAGGTGCAGAAATCAGAAGTGGCGTTGGACAGAGGGGTTTTCTGACCAGGTTGTGGAGTGATTTTGCTATGACCGCAGACAGGACAGGTACTGCTGCATCAATTCAAAGTGACAGGAGACAACATTTGTCCAGTATGGTTACTAACTATTTTTCATCCCTTATCGATGTTCTACCTCAACCGTCATTCCCATTTGATTACTGGGCATCCAAATTAGACACCTGGCCAGAATTGGCACAATATGCATTGCAGGAGCTTGCTTGCTCAGCAGCTAGTGTCCTATCAGAAAGAGTATTCAGTGCTGCAGGTTCAATATTAACCAAAAGGACTCGTCTGGCTACCCAAAATGTTGATGATCTAACCTTCATTAAAATGAACCACAACTGGATTTCCAATTATTTTGCCCCACCTTGCCTGGCCGACACCTAGCTTTCCTGTGAAAAGGTATTGCCTGTGGACTACTCTGAATGACTTTACCAATCTCGTAATTTGCAGCAGCTGATTGTCCAGCATACGACATGTTTACACCTCCCTAAATGGCCAAACTCCCCACACGGGGCCGTGGTATCGCCACTTGGCGCAAGCACCCGTGAGAGTGCTGTTTGTCTGAAGAGGTGGGTGTGCCCGCTTTTGGTCGACGGCACTGCCACTGGGTCCCTCATAGTACAATAAAGTGTCTCTGGCGATGGTGGTGCGCACCCAACGTCAGACACACTGTTGTAACATGAGGGGCCCTGGGCCTGTACCGCCGGCCACAAGAGAGTTCCCCCACCCCCAGCTCAAACATTGCTCTACCACTTGCACAATTATCTCTCACAGTTCCACCAATGTTTAGTCTATGCGCTGACATCCTTAAATTCCTGCCACTGACAATACCATTGTGTTGACATGTATGATGGTACTTAACATAGTCAGGGGCAGTGTCTTATATTTACCCAAGTAAATACTTTGCGCCAAATTACTAGGTCTGAAACTACGCAGAGGAGCCCACCCCTGTACCTAATAATTGCACCCTTTTGTGTTTTCGTTTTGTTGTAATGCGAGACATTAACATGTATTTATTGTTTGGGACTACTAATTGGCAGACACTCATTACAATCGGCCTCTGCTGACAACACCAATGCTGCCTGTGTACCCCTGCAAGAGAATTCAAAGTGTCTACAGCCAAATTTTATTATGTTAGGCCTACTACGCCTGTCTGCGGTCCCTCCTTCCACTAGGCCTCCACTGACCAGACCACTGCTGCCCGTGTACCCCTGGAACCAATTTTAAAGTGTCTACAGCCCAATTTTATTATGTTAGGCCTTCGAAGCCTGTCTGCGGTCCCTTCTTCCACTAGGCCTCCAGTGACCTGTCTACTGCTGCCCGTGTACCCCTGGAACCAATTATAAAGTGCCTACAGCCCAATTTTATTATGTTAGGCCTTCGAAGCCTGTCTGCGGTCCCTCCTTCCACTAGGCCTCCAGTGACCTGTCTACTGCTGCCTGCGTACCCCTGGAACCAATTATAAACTGCCTACAGCCCAATTTTATTATGTTAGGCCTTCGAAGCCTGTCTGCGGTCCCTCCTTCTACTAGGCCTCCACTGACCTGTCTACTGCTGCCCGTGTACCCCTGGAACCAATTTTAAAGTGCCTACAGCCCAATTTTATTATGTTAGGCCTTCGAAGCCTGTCTGCGGTCCCTCCTTCCATTAGGCCTCCAGTGACCTGTCTACTGCTGCCCGTGTACCCCTGGAACCAATTATAAAGTGCCTACAGCCCAATTTTATTATGTTAGGCCTTCGAAGCCTGTCTGCGGTCCCTCCTTCCACTAGGCCTCCAGTGACCTGTCTACTGCTGCCCGTGTACCCCTGGAACCAATTATAAAGTGCCTACAGCCCAATTTTATTATGTTAGGCCTTCTAAGCCTGTCTGCGGTCCCTCCTTCCATTAGGCCTCCACTGACCAGACCACTGCTGCCCGTGTACCCCTGGAACCAATTTTAAAGTGCCTACAGCCCAATTTTATTATGTTAGGCCTTCGAAGCCTGTCTGCGGTCCCTCCTTCCACTAGGCCTCCACTGTCCTGTCTACTGCTGCCCGTGTACCCCTGGAACCAATTTTAAAGTGCCTACAGCCAAATTTTATTATGTTAGGCCTTCGAAGCCTGTCTGCGGTCCCTCCTTCCACTAGGCCTCCACTGACCTGTCTACTGCTGCCCGTGTACCCCTGGAACCAATTATAAAGTGCCTACAGCCCAATTTTATTATGTTAGGCCTTCGAAGCCTGTCTGCGGTCCCTCCTTCCACTAGGCCTCCACTGACCTGTCTACTACTGCCCGTGTACCCCTGGAACCAATTTTAAAGTGCCTACAGCCCAATTTTATTATGTTAGGCCTTCGAAGCCTGTCTCCGGTCCCTCCTTCCACTATGCCTCCACTGACCAGACCACTGCTGCCCGTGTACCCCTGGAACCAATTATAAAGTGCCTACAGCCCAATTTTATTATGTTAGGCCTTCGAAGCCTGTCTGCGGTCCCTCCTTCCACTAGGCCTCCACTGACCTGTCTTCTGCTGCCTGTGTACCCCTGGAACCAATTTTAAAGTGCCTACAGCCCAATTTTATTATGTTAGGCCTTCAAAGCCTGTCTGCGGTCCCTCCTCCCACTAGGCCTCCAGTGACTTGTCTACTGCTGCCCGTGTACCCCTGGAACCAATTATAAAGTGCCTACAGCCCAATTTTATTATGTTAGGCCTTCTAAGCCTGTCGGCGGCCCCTCCTTCCAATAGTTCTCCACTGACCAGACCAATGCTGGCCGTGTACCCCTGGAACCCAGCTGAAAGTGCATGGAGCCTCCTTTTTTTCTTTGTTTTATATTTAGAAAGCCCAGATGAACTACGCTGTACCACGGTTCAAGCTACCCAGTCGACATTTCTTTTGCGAGAAAAGCCATCCCAGCCCTCCACCGGCATGAAAAAGTCTGCATTGTCATAGCACTCAGGCAATCAAACAGTAGAAAGGTGCACCTGACAAGAGACGCATGGACCAGTAGGCATGTCCACAAAAAGTTACGTGTCCATTACGGCGCACTGGGTTAATATGTTGGATGCATGGTCCACAGGGGACAGCCTACAAAGTCTGTCTGCAGTCCTTAATTCAAATTGTCCTCCGCTGACCACACCACTGCTGCCCGTGTACCCCTGGAACCAATTTTAAAGTGCCTACAGCCTAATTTAGTTATGTTAGACCTACTATGCCTGTCTGCGGTCCCTCCTTCCAATACTCCTCCACTGACCACACCACTGCTGCCCGTGGACCCCTGGAACCTATTTTTAATTGCATAGAGCATCTTTTTTAATAGTAGGCGTATAAAGTCTGTCTGCGGTCCACTATTGAAATTGTCCTCCACTGACCAGAGCAATGCTGCCTGTGTACCCCTGTAACCTTTTTTAAACTGCATTGAGCCACATTTTTGGTTTAAGGCCTACTACCTGTGTCTGTCTGCGCCACTCAATACAGCTGTCCTCCTTTGAAAAAAGCTGAGCGTCAATAGTCTTGTTTTTAGCCTCTAGGAATTTGAAAACTGCATTGGGGCTACTACTTTGGTAGGGCCTACTAACGGTGTCTGCCGCTCCAAGGTGTTCCCCAGGTTTCCTCGCCATTGCTTCGATCTTCCGACTCTCGTTTAGTAGTTGTTGAAAACTACACTGCATTAGGCCTACAAATTGGGTATGGGGTGTAGAGACGGTGTGTTCCACTCCAAGGTGTTCCCCAGGTTTCCTCTCCATTGCTTCGATCTTCCAACTCTCGTTTAGTAGTTGTTGAAAACTACACTGCATTAGGCCTACAAATTGGGTATGGGGTTGTGACACAACACTCCGGGATCGCCTTTGCTGGGGTCAAAGGCCACGTGGTTTGTGCATTGAATCTGAGGCGTACAGCAGATTTTCTGAGCAGGCTGACCTCAGGTCAGATTTATTAACGTGAAAGCAACATAAATAAAACAAAACATAAAAATAAATCCTAGCCTGTCTGGCGCTAACTAAACCAACACGTTGCTATCTCAACAACTGGGGGGCTTCTCCCACCCAGCTAACATCACACGATTCTTGAGCACAGCTCTCACTCACGTTTGTCTCACACAGACAGGCAATCTGTGTGCCCCAGGCTGACGCTGGAAACCCCAAGCTGGTTATCCTTTATTCCTGCACTTGTTAACCCATTAGCATCCTGAAGATACTGAGTGGCCAAATTCACATAGGACAAATACCTGGGCGAGATATACCTGCCCCCAACTACCACACCGACATGAGTCTTACATATCCCCCCCCCCCCTTGCTCAGACCACTCCGGTCGAGCAAGAACACTCTTGAAACAGTGCACTCGGGACAGGGCATCGGCGTTCCCCATCTGCACCCCAGGTCGGTGCTCCACCGTAAAAGAGTAAGCCTGCAGGGCAAGGAACCACCGGGTTACCCCACTATTCCGGTCCTTGTGGAGGTGCATCCACTTGAGAGGGGCATGGTCCGTGACCAGCCTAAACTTCCTACCGGCCAGGTAATACTTGAGGGAGTCGAGAGCCCATTTAATGGCTAGGCACTCTTTTTCAACCACCGCATATCTCTGCTCATGTACATTTAGTTTCCGACTGAGGTAGAGGACCGGGTGTTCGACTCCGTCCCTCACCTGGGAAAGTACAGCTCCAACACCAGTATCAGAGGCATCAGTTTGTACCACAAACTCGCTGCTGAAATCAGGAGTCACTAGTACGGGCTGAGAGCACAAAGCCCGTTTCAGGCTGTGGAAGGCCTCTTCAGCAGCTGAGGTCCATTTTACCATGACGGAACCCTTCCCTTTGGTAAGATCCGTCAAGGGGGTAGCCATGGCTGCAAAATTGGGTATGAACCGGCGATAATAGCCGGCAATCCCCAGGAAAGCTTGTACTTGTTTTTTGTTCACTGGTTGTGGCCAGCCCTGGATTGCCTGTATTTTGTCGATCTGGGGTTTAACCACTCCTCTGCCAATCACGTAGCCCAAGTATCGGGCTTCTTCAAGCCCGATGTGACATTTCTTGGGGTTTGCCGTAAAGCCTGCATCTCGCAGGTCATCAATCACCGCTTGTACCTTCCGAAGGTGAGTTTCCCAGTCCATGCTGTAAATTACGATGTCATCCAGGTAGGCAGAAGCGTACTGTCTGTGGGGCCTCAAGACTCGATCCATCAATCTCTGGAACGTTGCGGGAGCTCCGTGAAGTCCAAACGGCATGTAGACATACTGGAACAGACCTTCCGGTGTAGCAAATGCCGTCTTCTCTCTGGCCGCCTCGGCCAGAGGGATCTGCCAGTACCCCTTTGTTAAATCCAGGGTCGTAATGTATCAGGCTTTACCAAGCCGGTCGATCAACTCATCGACTCGGGGCATAGGGTACGCATCAAATTTAGAAACCGCATTCAGTTTCCTAAAGTCATTACAAAACCGTATGGAGCCATCCGGTTTAGGTATCAACACGATTGGACTGGACCAGGCGCTGTGCGACTCCTCAACAACTCCTAAGTCCAACATTGCCATCACTTCCCGGGAGACGGCTTCACAGCGTGCTTCCGGAATCCGGTAGGGCTTCACATGAACTGTGACGCCAGGCACTGTGACAATCTCATGTTTCACTAGCTTAGTCCGGCCAGGTTTTTCCGAGAAAAACTGTCGGTTCTGTAACAAAAACTGCTTAACCTCAGATTTTTGTCATTCCGAGAGAGTCTCGGCAACCTGCACCTCCGGTAAGGTAGGTGAACCAACCGGACGGGGCAGATCCGCCGTTAGGGCAGAGCGGTCTTTCCAGGGTTTTATCAGATTCACATGATAAATCTGTTCTGGTTTTCTCTTACCAGGCTGGTACACTTTATAGTTCACTTCACCAACTCTTTCCAGGACCTCAAATGGGCCCTGCCATTTCGCCAGAAATTTACTATCCACCGTAGGGATTAGGACCAACACCCTATCCCCGGATGCAAATGTACGGACCTTAGCGCCTCTATCATAACTTTGCCTCTGGGCTCCCTGGGCCTGTAACATATGGTCCCTAACAATGGGCATGACAGCGGCAATACGATCCTGCATTTGTGTTACATGGTCAATCACCGTTTTAAAGGGAGTGACTTGACCTTCCCAGGTTTCTTTTGTGACGTCCAACAGTCCCCGGGGACGGCGGGCGTACAACAGTTCGAAAGGCGAAAACCCTGTGGAAGACTGGGGAACTTCCCTAATGGCAAACAGTAAATAGGGTAACAAGTAATCCCAGTTCTTCCCATCTTTGTCTATCGCCTTCTGGAGCATCTGTTTTAAGGTTTTGTTGAACCGCTCAACCAGGCCATCTGTTTGAGGGTGATAGACAGACGTACGCAACGGGTCTATTTGTAAGAGTCTGCAGAGCTCCTTCATTACCCTCGACATAAAGGGAGTCCCCTGGTCGGTGAGTATCTGTTTTGGAATTCCCACCCGACTAAACACTTGTACCAATTCCTTGGCGATCGTCTTGGTAGCTGTGTTACGCAAATGGATGGCTTCCTGGTAACGAGTGGCATAGTCCACGATGACGAGGATATGTTGGTGCCCACGTGCGGATCGGGGAAGGGGCCCAACCAAATCCATTCCAATTCTCTCAAAAGGGACTCCAATGATAGGAAGGGGTACCAAAGGGCTACGGAACCGAGGTTTAGGTGCCGCGATTTGGCACTCTGGACAGGACTCACAATAGTTACGCACATCACTATGTATTCCAGGCCACACAAAACAATGCAATATCCTTTCTGTGGTTTTCTGTACCCCCAGATGTCCCCCCATTATATGTCTGTGGGCCAAGTCCAGTACCTTCCACCGATAAGGTTTGGGTACCACTAACCGTTGCACTGTGTCTTCCCCTGTTTTTTCTACCTGGTAGAGCAAATCATTTTCAAGAACCATATATGGGTACACTAGCTTAGTGTCAGGTTCTACGGGTACCCCATCTATCATTTTTACATTTTTCCTAGCCGGAGTCAGGGTAGGATATTTCATTTGCTCGCTGTGGAAGTCATCCACCTGGACTCCCAAATCTGGCAGGCAGGGTGCCGGATAGCTGTCTGCCTCCGCCTCTCGCTGAGGTTCCTCAGTTTCCTCGTTTCCCCCGCCATGACGGAGAAGGGTACTGAAGGT
This sequence comes from Ranitomeya imitator, assembly GCF_032444005.1. NCBI lineage: Eukaryota > Metazoa > Chordata > Amphibia > Anura > Dendrobatidae > Ranitomeya > Ranitomeya imitator. The sequence continues at coordinate 305,086,920 of NC_091283.1, forward strand.
TAGATTCACTAACCTCCCCAGCAACATCTTCCTGTGGGGTCTCCTCTAGGGACTCGGGACCTCCAGAGGGCATGGGAGAAGATTCACGGGTACAGCTACCGTGAAGGAGCAACTGATTCTCCCACAACTGCCAGAAATAGGGAAAATCCCTGCCCAGGATTACATCCTGTAACAATGCGGGAACGAGTCCCACTTTGTGCTGAACTGACCCATAGGGAGTGGAAATCCATATGACCGCTGTTAAGTACGAGCAGGTGTCACCATTCACACACGTTACAGAAAACTTGTCAGACGGACCAGATGGAAGTGCCACCAGACTAGCTTTCACCAGAGTCACCACACTTCCAGAGTCTAGTAATGCCACAACATTTTTCCCATCAACAGATAATTCACACAGGTGTTTCGCTGTATCATTTTGACCCGCATTCACACTCACTAGCCGTGTAACCAAAGACATGCGTTTTTTAGAGTCTATAACGTCGCACTGCATGGGTTCAGCGGTAATGGGACAGTTCGCAGAAACATGGCCCTTCTCATGGCAGCGGAAACACCTAACAGGTCCCCTACTCAGACCACCGTCCAATACTCTCGGTCTCGGAGTGCGAGCAGTCCCGGGTTCCTCCCCCACAGTTTTAAGCGATTTTCCTTCACCCGTAGTCCCTGGAACAGTCTTACCGGTTCCACGAGGAGGAGGCACAGACCGGGGGCTGGCGGTGTCGTCGGGAAGTCCTTCTGCCATGGAATAACGCTCGACCAACTCCACAAGTTGATCCGCTGTCGTGGGATTTCCTTGGCTTACCCACCTTTTCAGCGCTGGTGGTAGTACTCTCAGGTACTTGTCCAGGACAACCCGCTGGATTATTTCGGGTATTGTCAGTACCTCGGGTTGCAGCCATTTCTTTGTCAAGTAAATCAGGTCGAACATCTGAGACCGCGCCGGTTTATCTTGCTGGTATGTCCACTGATGTACCCTCTGTGCCCGGACAGCCGTCGTCACACCCAGCCGGGCCAGGATCTCAGCTTTCAGCTTCTCAAAGTCCTGAGCGACCTCCAGGTCCAAATCGTGGTAAGCTTTTTGGGCCTCGCCGGAGAGAAACGGGGCAATCAAATCGGCCCATCGTGCCTTCGGCCACTTCTCTCTCAATGCCGTCCGCTCAAACGTTGTCAGGTATGCCTCAACGTCATCTTCTGCAGTCAGCTTTTGCCAGTATCGACTCACATGGATCCTTCTGGACTCTGCTTCCGGGTCAGCGTCAGGCATGCCCACCAGGCCCTGCGCCACCTGTTGGAGAAGTTGGCGGTCTGCAACCGTCATGTCCACTAACTCCTTCAGCTGTGCGGCCATCAAGCGATTAGCTTCGTGCTGTGCGGCAGTGGCCTGCTGCTGTACGGCAGTGGACTGTACTAAGGCTTTCACCACGTCTTCCATGCTGTCGCCTGTGCCACGGTATGCCCGCGTTCTCCACCACAATGTGACACAACACTCCGGGATCGCCTTTGCTGGGGTCAAAGGCCACGTGGTTTGTGCATTGAATCTGAGGCGTACAGCAGGTTTTCTGAGCAGGCTGACCTCAGGTCAGATTTATTAACGTGAAAGCAACATAGATAAAACAAAACATAAAAATAAATCCTAGCCTGTCCGGCGCTAACTAAACCAACACGGTGCTATCTCAACAACTGGGGGGCTTCTCCCACCCAGCTAACATCACACGATTCTTGAGCACAGCTCTCACTCACGTTTGTCTCACACAGACAGGCAATCTGTGTGCCCCAGGCTGACGCTGGAAACCCCCAGCTGGTCATCCTTTATTCCTGCACTTGTTAACCCATTAGCATCCTGAAGATACTGAGTGGCCTAATTCACATAGGACAAATACCTGGGCGAGATATACCTGCCCCCAACTACCACACCGACATGAGTCTTACAGGGTGTAGAGACGGTGTGTTCCACTCCAAGGTGTTCCCCAGGTTTCCTCTCCATTGCTTCGATCTTCCGACTCTCGTTTAGTAGTTGTTGAAAACTACACTGCATTAGGCCTACAAATTGGGTATAGGGTGTAGAGACGGTGTGTTCCACTCCAAGGTGTTCCCCAGGTTTCCTCTCCATTGCTTCGATCTTCCGACTCTTGTTTAGTAGTTGTTGAAAACTACACTGCATTAGGCCTACAAATTGGGTATGAGGTGTAGAGACGGTGTGTTCCACTCCAAGGTGTTCCCCAGGTTTCCTCTCCATTGCTTCGATCTTCCGACTCTCGTTTAGTAGTTGTTGAAAACTACACTGCATTAGGCCTACAAATTGGGTATGGGGTGTAGAGACGGTGTGTTCCACTCCAAGGTGTTCCCCAGGTTTCCTCTCCATTGCTTCGATCTTCCGACTCTCGTTTAGTAGTTGTTGAAAACTACACTGCATTAGGCCTACAAATTAGGTATGGGGTGTAGAGACGGTGTGTTCCACTCCAAGGTGTTCCCCAGGTTTCGTCCACATTGCTTCGATCTTCCGACTCTCGTTTAGTAGTTGTTGAAAACTACACTGCATTAGGCCTACAAATTGGGTATGGGGTGTAGAGACGGTGTGTTCCACTCCAAGGTGTTCCCCAGGTTTCCTCTCCATTGCTTCGATCTTCCGACTCTCGTTTAGTATTTGTTGAAAACTACACTGCATTAGGCCTACAAATTGGGTATGGGGTGTAGAGACGGTGTGTTCCACTCCAAGGTGTTCCCCAGGTTTCCTCTCCATTGCTTCGATCTTCTGACTCTCGTTTAGTAGTTGCTGAAAACAATACTGCATTAGGCCTACTAGTTGGGTTGGGGCCTTCTATCTGTGTCTGCCGCTCCTTGCTGTTCTCCTACAGTGAACAAAGCTGTGCCGCCGGTTTACTACTGTTGCCAATTTTGAACTGCATTTAGAATACTTACTGATTTGGGCCTACTCTCTGTGTCAGCCTCTCATTCCAGTTGTCCTCCACTGAACAAAGCAATGCCCCCTGGTTAGTCCTGTTACCAATTTTGAACTGCATTTAGCCCACTTTATTCTTTGGGCCCATATCTGTTTCCCCCTCATCCTGCCCATTGCCCAGCCAGTGATAGATGAGTCTGCTGGTACATTGACCCATAACGCAACATTCCCCGTGTACGCTACACTGCAAGATTGTGACCCTGCTGAAAGTCAGGTCCCCCTTCCCGCATACCATACCACATTACACGGGGACAAAGAGGAAGGTGCAGCTGAAGGTGCAGGTTCCTTCATCAGGTGGGGGGAGGAATACTCGTTGGCAACGCCACTGGCACAGGGCCTCTCATAGTACGCAAAAGTGTTGCTGCCGGTGGGAGGCGCCCCCGCCGTGCAAACACACCGCTGAACTTTGAGGGGCCCTGTGCCAGTGCCAATGCCAACGAGTGGGCCCCCCCTGCCTGCTCAGGATCACAGCACTTGCAAAGTTGAAATACTTACCTCTCCCTGCTCCACTGCCGTGACGTGGTCCAGATGTCCTTGGCCCACTAATTGCTTGAACCAGCCCTACCCCCCACAACTTTAGCCAAATGACCCCCAATTTCAAATGCCTTACAATTATTATAAGCTAAATTACGATTGACAAGCTTCAGTAGCAAGAATGGATGTTTTTGCCAATACAATGGGCTCTGTACATGTTTTCCTGGCCTCTACTCACTGCCGACTATGCTCCCCCATTGACTTCCATTGGGTTTCGTGTTTCGGTCGATCCCCGACTTTTCGCGATAATTGGCCGATTCCACTCGACTCGACTTTTGAGATAGTCAGGTTTCGCGAAACCCGGCTCGACTCTAAAAAGGTCAAGGTCGCTCAACTCTAATCTAGATGAGTTCCTTAGGGGGTCTAGTTTCCAATATGGGGTCACTTGTGGGGGTTTCTACTGTTTAGGTACATTAGGGGCTCTGCAAACGCAATGTGACGCCTGCAGACCAATCCATCTACAGTCATGGCCAAAAGTATTGACACCCCTGCAATTATGTCAGATAATACTCATTTGCTTCCTGAAAATGATTGCAAACACAAATTATTTGGTATTATCTTCATTTAATTTATCTTAAATGAAAAAACACAAAAGAGAATGAAGCAAAAAGCAAAACATTGATCATTTCACACAAAACTCCAAAAATGGGCCAGACAAAAGTATTGGCACCCTTAGCCTAATACTTGGTTGCACAATCTTTAGCCAAAATAACTGCGACCAACCGCTTCCAGTAACCATCAATGAGTTTCAATGCTCTGCTGGAATTTTAGACCATTCTTCTTTGGCAAACTGCTCCAGGTCCCTGATATTTGAAGGGTGCCTTCTCCAAACTGCCATTTTTAGATCTCTCCACAGGTGTTCTATGGAATTCAGGTCTGGACTCATTGCTGGCCACCTTAGAAGTCTCCAGTGTTTTCTCTCAAACCATTTTCTAGTGGTTTTTGAAGTGTGTTTTAGGGCATTGTCCTGCTGGAAGACCCATAACCTCTGAGGGAGACCCAGCTTTCTTACACTAGGCCCTACATTATGCTGCAAAATTTGTTGGTAGTCTTCAGACTTCATAATGCCATGTACACGGTCACGCAGTCCAGTGCCAGAGGCAGCAAAGCAACCCCAAAACATCAGGGAACCTTCGCCATGTTTGACTGTAGGGGCCGTGTTATTTTCTTTGAATGCCTCTTTTTTTCTCCTGTAAACTCTATGTTGATGCCTTTGACCAAAAGCTCTACTTTTGTCTCATCTGACCAGAGAACATTCTTCCAAAAAGTTTTAGGCTTTTTAAGGTAAGTTTTGGCAAACTCCAGCCTGGCTTTTTTATGTCTTGGGGTAAGAAGTGGGGTCTTCCTGGGTCTCCTATCATACAGTCCCTTTTCATGCAGATGCCGATGGATAGTACAGTTTGACACTGTTGTACCCTCGGACTGCAGGGCAGCTTGAACTTGTTTGGATATTAGTCGAGGTTCTTTATCCACCACCGCACAATCTTGCGTTGAAATCTCTTGTCAATTTTTCTTTTCCGTCCACATATAGGGAGGTTAGCCACAGTGCCATGGGCTTTAAACTTCTTGATGACACTGCGCACGGTAGACACAGGAACATTCAGGTCTTTGGAGATGGACTTGTAGCCTTGAGATTGCTCATGCTTCCTCAAAATTTGATTTCTCAAGTCCTCAGACAGTTCTTTGGTCTTCTTTCTTTTCTACATGCTCAATGTGGTACACACAAGGACACAGGACAGAGGTTGAGTCAACTTTATTCCATGTAATCTGGCTGCAAGTGTGATTTAGTTATTGCCAATACCTGTTACGTGCCACAGGTAAGTTACGGGTGCTATTAATTACACAAATTAGAGAAGCATCACATGATTTTTAGAACAGTGCCAATACTTTTGTCCACCCCATTTTTTTATGTTTGGTGTGGAATTATATCCAATTTGGCTTTAGGACAATTCTTTTTGTGTTTTTTCATTTAAGACAAATTAAATGAAGATAACAATACCAAATAATTTGTGTTTGCAATCATTTTCAGGAAGAAAATGAGTATTATCTGACAGAATTGCAGGGGTGTCAATACTTTTGGCCATGACTGTAAGTCTGCATTCCAAATTATGCTCCTTCACTTCTGAGCTCTGCAATGCGCTCAATCGGTGGTTCCCCCCACATATCGGGTATCAACGTACTCAGGACAAATTGGAGAACAATATTTAGGGTCCAATTTCTCCTGTTACCCTTGAAAAAATATAAAACTGGGGGCTAAAAAATAATTTTTGTGGAAAAAAAATATTTTTTATTTGCACGGCTCTGCGCTATAAACTGTAGTGAAACACTTGGGGGTTCAAAGCTCTCACAACACATCTAGATGAGTTCCTTAGGGGGTCTACTTTCCAAAATGGTGTCACTTTTGGGGGGTTTCTACTGTTTAGGTACATTAGGGGCTCTGCAAACGCAATGTGACGCCTGCAGACCATTCCATCTAAGTCTGCATTCCAAATGGCGCTCCTTCCCTTCCGAGCCCTCCCATGCGCCCAAACCGTGGTTCCCACCCCCAACATATGGGGTATCAGCGTACTCAAACTTTTGGGGTCCAATTTCTCCTGTTACCCTCGGGAAAATACAAAACTGGAGGCTAAAAAATAATTTTGTGGGAAAAAATGTTTGTTTTATTTTTATGGCTCTGCATTATTAACTTCTGTGAAGCACTTAGTGGGTCAAAGTGCTCACCACACCTCTAGATATGTTCCTTAGGGAGTCTACTTTCCAAAATGGTGTCACTTGTGGGGGGTTTCGATGTTTAGGCACATCAGTGGCTCTCCAAACGCAACATGGCGTCCTATCTCAACTCCTGTCAATTTTGCATTGAAAAGTCAAACGGTGCTCCTTCCCTTCTGAGCTCTCCCGTGCGCCCAAACAGTGGTTTACCCCCACATATGGGGTATCAGCGTACTCAGGACAAATTTTACAACAACTTTTGGGGTCCAATTTCTCCTGTTACCCTTGGTAAAATAAAACAAATTGGAGCTGAAGTAAATTTTTTGTGAAAAAAAAGTTAAATGTTAATTTTTATTTAAACATTCCAAAAATTCCTGTGAAACACCTGAAGGGTTAATAAACTTCTTGAATGTGGTTTTGAGCACCTTGAGGGGTGCAGTTTTTAGAATGGTGTCACACTTGGGTATTTTCTATCATATAGACCCCTCAAAATGACTTCAAATGAGATGTGGTCCCTAAAAAAAAATGGTGTTGTAAAAATGGGAAATTGCTGGTCAACTTTTAACCCTTATATCTCCCTAAAAAAAAAAATTTTGCTTCCAAAATTGTCCTGATGTAAAGTAGACATGTGGGAAATGTTGGAAATGTTACTTATTAAGTATTTTGTGTGACATATCTCTGTGATTTAATTGCATAAAAATTCAAAGTTGGAAAATTGCGAAATTTTCCAAATTTTCGCCAAATTTCCGTTTTTTTCACAAATAAACGCAGGTAATATCAAAGAAGTACAATATGTCACGAGAAAACAATGTCAGAATCACTGGGATCCGTTGAAGCCTTCCAGAGTTATAACCTCATAAAGGGACAGCGGTCAGAATTGTAAAAATTGGCCTGGTCATTAACGTGCAAACCACCCTTGGGGGTAAAGGGGTTAATTCTACCATATTAGCTACATACTACCAGCTATGTAAACATTATTACTATCTACTTTCCAAAGGGACAGCGGTCAGAATTGTAAAAATTGGCCTGGTCATTAACATGCAAACCACCCTTGGGGGTAAAGGGGTTAATTCTACCATATTAGCTACATACTGCCAGCTATGTAAACATTATTAGTATCTACTTTCTCTTTATTACATTACCTCACTATCTATTATATTACTTCTATAATATATTAACTTTTCAACACAGTGCAACAAGTAACCAATCCCTTTAAGGGCAAAGTGAAGTCTTTTCTGAGGTAGTGCAAACAATCACATCATCAATATTCAAGTCTATTTAAAGGTGACGTGACGTGAAGTGAGGGGCCTGTGACGAACCCCCAACGTTGGTCTTGGGTGGGCTACAACAGGGGTCCCCAGCTCCAGTCCTCAAGGCCCACCAACAGGTCATGTTTTCAGGATTTCCTTTGCATTGCACAGGTGATGCAATTATTACCTGGGCAAGACTAAGGAAATCCTGAAAACATGACATGTTGGTGGGCCTTGAGGACTGGAGTTGGGGACCCCTGGCTACAAGACGTGTAATCCTGACCCAGAATTCTGCTGCACCAACGGGTTTTTCTTCAGGTTTGCAAAGTAAAGCAATTATTACAGCAAGATTTAACAGCAGTTTCTGTTAAGAGGCAGTCTCTGTAAAAGCCTCCTTTGTAAAACCAGTAGAAAGCACCTTTAAGAAGGTGCAAATATGTACAAGGACAGTTTGTGATCATGCAACGGTCCATGATTCTGCAGTTCTTTGATAAAAGAAAACTTGTGCAAAAACTTAGGATCCCTTTAATAGGGGATCCCTTTAAAAGTTAACCCTAGACGGGTTTAAAGGCAGGAAAGTAAAATATTTTTAGGTACTATTTACATTCAGTCAGTGTTCCGAGGCTTTATTGCAGTTCTGGAGGTAGCACTGGTGGAGGTAGCCCTGCTGGATACTGGCGGCTACCAGGTGCTACATAGGGAGCTCCCCCACTCCAGATGGGTGTCTGAGTACCCACTGTGTTCCGTTCAGGGGTAGCCAAAGCACAGGCCACCACGGGAGTTAGCTCTGTAGCCACAACAGTGGTAGTAGTTGTGACAGTTCATATGGTGGTCCTAATAACAGTACATGCTGGAGTAACAGTGGTGGAAGTGGTGGTCGCAGTGGCCCTTATACATGTGGACGCAGTGGTTACAGGAGTCGGCACAGCTGGAGTTCTGGCATGGTGTGTCACAGTGTCTCTTTTCTTGTGCACATCTAGGGCGAACCAGCCTTTTTAACCGAAATGTCTGGTGTAGGTGACTGTGTCTCCCGGGTATAAGTCTCTGTCTGGGTGGCCTTCCCAGAGGTGTGATTCTACGTCCCTCCTATTCACAAAGACTTCGGCATATAGTCCTAGCTCCTTGATAAAGCCCCATCCTCCTTGGAGTTTAAAGGCTACGACTGTGCCCTGCCTACGCGGGGACTGACTGGTTGATGGTACGGTCCTTGCGGGCCTGGGCTTTGACTTGCAGGTCGCGTTTATCGAAGGCTCTATGTTGGGCCTGGTGTCTCTCTTCCTTTTCCTCCCACTTGCGGGCAAGCTGGCCCTGGTAGTCCTCCCAACTCAAAACCTCCACAGTCTCGCCTGTTTGTTTTGCTCCCCCGGGGAACCCCATAAAATCTGGTCCGGGATTCACCCAGCGGTATACAGTCCGCTCTGCATATACTTCACCCATCCGGGTGGTATGCGCAAACGAGGCCTGCATGAACTGCTCCATCCCCGTGGCCTGGTCCCAAGGTTCGAGACGCTGCAGGCCGTGGGTACTGCGAGGAGGTGGCACTGCTACGGGGCCTATTAGCAGGTCTTCGGTCACCGGGGCAGGGTCAGCGTTCTTACCTGCCGCAACGGTGTCTTCGACGTCGGCTGGCTCTGCTGGCAACGGCATCTGCAGCGGTGTTGGCAGCGGCTCCTGGAGCAGTATCGGTGGCGGTGCCTGTGGGTCCCCTGCAGGTGGTGTCTGGTACGGGGCCTTGGTCTTCACCCGCAGCGGCAGAAGATGTTCAGTCAGCTCATCCACTCCAGCCTGCAGGGAGTCGGCATCAGCGGTGGAGGCCTGGTTGTGGTGCCTCTCCGGGGAGCTGGGGAAGTCCTCTACTCCGACCCCACGCTCTGGCTCTGGGCGGCTGGCCATGGCGTCCTCCACCTGGCTGGATCCTTCCTCATCCTTTTCCCGCTCTCTCCTCCGTGGGCGGTTTCTGTCTCTTTGTCTCCATAGATCTTTATTTTAAACACTATTATTCATATCGTCTCTGCAGCAAACGCTGCTGCAGGGAAGATATGAATCGCGGCTTCAGCACCAGTGGGGGGGACAGCGCTTAATGTAGTGCTGCCTCCTGCACGGCACATGGACTGCACACGGACAACGTCCGTGTGCGGTACGTGTTTTACACGGACCCATTGACTTTAATGGGTCTGTGTAATACGTGCGCTCCCACGAACACTGACATGTCTCCGTGTTTGGCACATGGAGACACGGTCCGCAAAAAATCAATGACATCTGCACAGATGCATTGATTTTTATGTGTCTACGTGTGTCAGTTTCTCCGGTACGTGAGGAAACTGTCACCTCAGGTACTGGAGACATTGACGTGTGAAACAGGCCTTAGATAGCGTTGTTATATACACTGGGCCTAAATAGTGGTTCAGTCTCCCCCCAAAAAAAAGAGGGAGATTCAAATTCTCAGAAAGTGGATATACTTCTGTCCTGTTAGTTTGTCATATATCAGCCAGCCACTTTCTGCCACTTACAGTGTGTTGTTTTTTGCACAGGGCCTGATTTTTTCTGGAGTCTCCCCCCCAAAAAAGGGAGATTTAAAATCTCAACACATTTATATACACCTTCTGCCTTGTTTTACAGTACCATATAATGGTTGCTATTTTGGTTAGATTTTCCAAAAAATTAGGAAGTCAGGTGAAAGAGGCCGTGGGCGGTGGTTGCAAGCTGGTACTGGTGGTGGTGGTGCATCTGGTGGTAGTGGCAAAAGCACAATAGCACCTAAGGCTGGAGATGTTGAGCCAGCGTCATCGTCTGGCTACACAAGGCCTCAAAGGCTCCCTTACCTGGGAGTAGGAAAACGGCTTTTAAAGCCGGAGCAGCAGGAAAAAGTTTTGGCTTTCCTTGCTGACTCAGCATCTAGCTCTTTCGCCTCCTCTTCAAATATAAAAGCAGTGAGTAGTCAGTGGATGCTCCCGGTCAGGAACAAGATGTTTCCTTGTGTCCTTCACCCAAACCAAAAGTGAAGGATGCGTCAGGTGACACTACAGGTTACTCCATGGAGCTCTTTACACATACCGTGCCTGGGTTAGAACGGGAAATTGTTAACTGCCCATTACAAGATGAATCGGACATGGAGTGCACTGATGCACAGCCACAGCTAGATTATAATGCTGTTCCATTTATTCAGATCACTACATTGCCCTCGCAGTGTACTGAGCCAGAATCTGACCCTGATGAGACTATGGTGCCCCGTCCCGAATGCTACAGCACCTTACATGGTGACACAGAGGAAGGTGCACATGACATTGAAGAGGAGGTGATAGATGACCCAGTTGTTGACCCAGATTTGCAGCCATTGGGGGAAGAGGGTGCCGCTGCCAGTAGCTCAGAAGCAGAGGAGGATGATCCGCAGCAGCCATCTACATCGCAACAGTTGTAATCTGGCAGGCCCATATCAGGCCAAAAACGTTTGTCAAAAACAAAAACAGTTTTAGGACAGCGTGGCCATCCGGTGAAAGTAGCACAGCGTGCAATGCCTGTAAAGGTATTCCATAGTAGGAAGAGTCCAGTGTGGCAATTTTTTAACCAAGATCCGAATGATCAGTCAAAAGTTATCTGTAAGAAATGCTCAAAGACTTTTAGCAGAGGGAAGAATCTTCAAAATTTAAATACAACGTGCATGCTTAGACATTTAACCAGCATGCACTTGCAAGCGTGGACAAACTACCAAACATCCCGTACCGTTGGTGCACCTGCTCAGAATGAAGGTAGTCAGCAACGCTACATTGCTTCCCTCACTGTAAGCCCACCGGTTAGGACACCACCAGCAGCAAATGTGGAGGTATCGTCGCAAGGCCAAAGCAGTCAGGGAATCACAAGGTTATTGGTAGGAAACACTGTATGTAGGCCAACATCGAGAATACTATCACCAACCCTCCCTCAATCCGCCATGTCCACCACCACCACCACCACCGCTAGTTGCACCATATGCACCTCTCCAGTCCAGCTCACCCTACAAGAGACTCTCGTTAGGAAAAGAAAGTACTCATCCTCTCATACACGTACACAGGGTTTGAATGCCCACATTGCTAGACTAATCTCGTTAGAGATGATGCCCTACCGGTTGGTTGAAAGCGAAGCTTTCAAAGCCCTGATGGCCTATGCAGTACCACGCTATGACCTACCCAGTCGACACTTCTTTGCGAGAATAGCCATCCCAGCCCTCCACCAGCATGTCAAAGACCGCATTGTCCATGCACTGAGGCAATCAGTCAGTAAAAATGTGCACCTCACAACAGATGCATGGACCAGTAGGCATGGCCAGGGATGTTACGTGTCCATCACGGCACACTGGGTTAATGTGGTGGATGCAGGGTCCACAGGGGACAGCCACAGTGGGACAGTTCTGCCTAGCCCACGGTCTAGGAAACAGTTGGCTGTAGGCGTTCGCCACCCCTCTTCCTCCTCCTCCAGAAGCGAAATCTCGTCCACAGAGCGCAGTCGCACGACCACTCCATCCGCAGCTGCCAGTGTTGCACACGAGGTGTCCCATTATCGAACAGCTAGTAGTAAGCATCAGCAGGCTGTGTTAGAAATGAAGTGTTTGGGTGACAATAGACACACCGCGGAAGTATTGGCCGAGTAATTGCAACAACAAACTCAGTCATGGTTGGGCAGTGTACATCTTGAGGCAGGCAAGATAGCCAGTGATAACGGAAGGAATTTTATGGCTGCCATAGCCCTTTCAGAACTTAAACACATACCTTGCCTGACTCACACCTTGAGTGCAGTGCTTCCTCAAAAATTATCCGGAGTTACCAGCCCTGCTCCTGAAGGTGCGAAGACTTTGCTCGCACATCCACCGGTCGCCCGTATAATCCAGCTGTATGCTGAACCAACAGCGATCGCTGAATCTTCCCAGCACCGCCTAATAATCGACGTTGCAACAAGGTGGAACTCCACACTGCACATGGTTCAGAGGCTGTACGAACAGAGGCGTGCTGTAATTAATTTGTGGGAGGATACACATGGGCAGGCAGTTGGATGGCAGACATTGAGTTGTCTCGTGTCCAGTGGTCGAAGCTCCAAGACCTCTGTCAAGTCCTTCAGTGTTTTGAGGAATGCACATGGCTGGTAAATGCAGGCGACACCATCATAAGCATGAGCACCCCACTAATGCGTCTGCTGATGCAAAGTTTGACGCACATTAAGGAGCTGGCGTCTGCAGCCGAGGAGGAGGGAAGCCTTGATAACAGTCAGCCATTGTCTGCTCAGGGAACTCTCCTGGATGAGGTGGCGGACGAAGGGGAGGAGGAGGAGGAGGAGGATGATGGGGATGAATATTTATGGGAGGAGGATGCTTCACAGGGGGCAATAGAAACTGGTGGCGTTGCAAGGTTAGGTACAGGGTTTTTGCGGGACACAAGTGATGTTGATTTGCAAAAAAGTGCTCCTCAACCCAGCACAAGCAGTGAATTGACACCTGGAACATTGGCCCACATGGCTGAGTATGCCTTGCGTATCCTAAAAAGGGACCCCCGCATTATCAAAATGATGACCGATGACAATTACTGGTTGGCCTGCCTCCTGGATCCATGATATAAAGGAAAATTACAAAATATCATGCCACATGAGAACCTTGAGCAAATATTGGCTACCAAACAAGCAACTTTTGTAGACCGTTTGGTTCAGGCATTCCCAGCACACAGCGGCGGTGTTGGTTCTCACACGAGCCGTAGGGGGCAACATAGCAGAGGTGTTAGAGGTGCTCAAATCCGAAGTGGCGTTGGACAGAGGGGTTTTATGACCAGGTTGTGGAGTGATTTCGCAATGACCGCTGACACGACAGGTACTGCTGCATCGATTCAAAGTGACAGGAGACAGCATTTGTCCAGTATGGTTACGAACTTCTTTTCCTCCCTTATCGATGTTCTCCCTCACAGGTCATTCCCCTTTGATTACTGGGCATCTAAAATAGACACCTGGCCTGAATTGGCAGAATATGCATTACAGGAGCTCGCTTGCCCTGCTTCTAGTGTGCTATCAGAAAGAGTCTTCAGTGCTACTGGTTCAATACTGACCGAAAAAAGGACACGTCTGGCTACCCAGAATGTTGATGATCTAACCTTCATTAAAATGAACCAATCATGGATTTCAAAATATTTTGCCCCACCTTCTCCTGCTGACACGTAGCTTGCCTGAAAAATGTCTTGCTTTTGGCCTCCTCTTACTGACTTCTCCAATTACGCCATTTGCAGCTGCTGAATGTCCACCATAGGCCATTTTTATACCTCCCTAAATGGGTTGACTCCCCCCACAGGACCGTGGTCACCACCTGGCGCAAGCACGCGTGCGAGTGCCGTTTGCCTGGACAGGTGGGTGTGCCCACTCTTGGGCGACGGCACTGGCACAGGGTCCCTCATAGTACAATGAAGTGTCTCTGACGGTGGTGGTGCACAACCAACGTCAGACACACTGTCATAATATGAGGGGCCCTATGCCAGTACCGCCGCCCACAAGAGAGTGTTCCCCTCCAGCTCGAACAGTGCTCTACCACTTGCAATACTTACCTATCCCTGCTCCACCACTGTGTAGTCTGTGCTGTTAAATCCTTCAATGGCACTGCCAATACAACTTTGTTGAATTGATAGATGATAGTTAAAATATATAGGGGCCCTGGCCTCCATTTTGACCAGTTAATACTTTGCGCCTACTACCACTGTCTGCTACTCAGCAGAGGAGCCCACCCGAGTACCTACCTATGCCTCCTGTTTAGTCCTGTTACCAATTTTGAACTGCTATTAGCCTACTTTTTTATTTTGGGCCTACTAACTGTGTCTGCGCCACTCATTACACTTGTCCTCCACTGAACAAAGCAATGCCTCCTGTTTAGTCCTGTTACCAATTTTGAACTGCATTTAGCCTACTTTTTTATTGTGGGCCTACAAACCGTGTCTGCGCCACTCATTACAGTTGTCCTCCACTGAACAAAGCAAAGCCGCCTGTTTAGTTCTGTTACCAATTTTGAACTGCATTTAGCCTACTTTTTTATTGTGGGCCTACAAACTGTGTCTGCGCCACTCATTACAGTTGTCCACCACTGAACAAAGCAATGCCGCCTGTTTAGTCCTGTTACCAATTTTGAACTGCTTTTAGCCTACTTTTGTATTTGGGCCTACTAACCGTGTCTGCGCCACTCATTACAGTTGTCCTCCACTGAACAAAGCAATGCTGCCTGTTTAGTCCTGTTACCAATTTTGAACTGCATTTAGCCTACTTTTTTATTGTGGGCCTACAAACCGTGTCTGCGCCACTCATTACAGTTGTCCTCCACTGAACAAAGCAATGCCGCCTGTTTAGTCCTGTTACCAATTTTGAACTGCATTTAGCCTACTTTTTTATTGTGGGCCTACAAACCGTGTCTGCGCCACTCATTACAGTTGTCCTCCACTGAACAAAGCAATGCCGCCTGTTTAGTTCTGTTACCAATTTTGAACTGCTTTTAGCCTACTTTTTTATTTTGGGCCTACTAACTATGTCTGCTTCCACTCATTACAGTTGTCCTCCACTGAACAAAGCAATGCCACCTGTTTAGTCCTGTTACCAATTTTGAACTGCTTTTAGCCTACTTTTTTATTTTGGGCCTACTAACTGTGTCTGCGCCACTCATTACAGTTGTCCTCCACTGAACAAAGCTATGCCGCCTGTTTAGTCCTGTTACCAATTTTGAACTGCATTTAGCCTACTTTATTATTTGGGCCTATATCTGTGTTTCCTCCTCATCCTGTCCATTGCCCAGCCACTGCTAGATGAGTCAGCTGGTACATTGACCCAGACCACTTTATTCCCGTTGCGCTCTACACAGCCTGAATCTGACCCTGCTGAAAGTCAGGTTCCCCTTCCCGCATACTATATCACCTTACACGGGGACAAGAAGGTGCAGATGAAAGTGCAGGTTCCTTCATCAGGCGGGGGGGTCTTACACGTTAGCGACGTCACTGGCACAGGGCCCCTTATAGTACGCAAAAGTGTCTCTGGCAGTGGGAGGCGCCACCCGCTGTCAAACACACCGCTGTACTATGAGGGGCCCTGTGCCAGTGGCAACGAGTGGGCCCCCCTGCTTGCTCAGAATCACAGCACTTGAAAAGTTGAAATACTTACCTCTCCCTGCTCCACCGCCGTGACATATTCCGCGTTTCCTGGGCCCACAAAAATCTTGAGCCAGCCCTACCCCCCCCACAACTTTAGCCAAATTACCCCGTTTTCAATGCCTAACTATTATTATAAAGTAAATTAAGATTGACAAGCTTAAGAATTAAGAATTGATGTTTTTTGGCATTAAAATGGGCACTGTAGGTGTTTTCCTGTCCTCCTCTCACTGCCTACTTTGATTCCCCATTGACTTGCATTGGGTTTCGTGTTTCAGTCGGCCCCCGACTTTTCGAAATAATCGTCCGATTTCACCCGACCCGACTTTTGACAAAGTCGGTGTCACGCCGTAAACGGCGATAAAGGGGCAGGACGGCGTACTGGAACCCACACCTGTCCCTACCACTTAAATGGGGCCCTGGCTTTCCCTTATCTCGGGGGTACCTATGATGGTTAGGAGGCCCGAGCCACCCGCGTATCCCTGTCTCCTGTGCAGGCCCTATCAGGGGCCCCCTCTCCCCCCAAAGGAGGTGGACTGCACCAGTGTAATAATACAACAAATAACAGGGTATACAGACAAGGTAACTAAAAATCTCAAACTCACCAAATGCTCACACAACCAGAGGAAACACAGAGAAGGAATAAACTTAGGAAGGAAAACAGGTTTAACATGCAACCAAAACTGCAGACACCAATCTCTGTAAATAAACCTCCAACACCAACACTATGCTCCTTCAACCTCCAAGCCAGGCAGTAGAACTGATCACTGACACTAGCTGAAGTCAGGACTGGGTCTATATAGAGGATCAGATTACAAAATCCAATTCAGCTGAGAGACCCAGCTCTCAGCAACCTAGCAATAAGGTTAACTCCTGCACTGCTGGCACAAAGCAGCTAGGTCAGAATACAGGTGAAGAGCTTCTGTTCACTGTGTGTGAACGAGGCCCAGAGCGCTGCGGTTCTCTGGAACCTCTCTGTCGCGGTAGCCCCGTGACAGTCGGGTTTTGCGAAACCCGACTCGATCCTAAAAAAGTAAAAGTCGCTCAACTCTAGTGATTACTATGGGTCATAATACTAAGAGCTGTTTTTTTTAAATGCCGCCCCAAAAAATCCAAAAGCTAAGAAAGCAAAAACTGTCTCAAGCAGGTGAGACAAGTGAACAACGCAAAAAGGAAATAAATGAGACAGGCTGAATCAAGGAGAGCTGAAACATCTGAACAAAAGGATGAATGTCGTCAAAATGACGAAGGCAAGCTGACTTGAGTTTGGAAGTGTTTCACTACGACCCAATTCAGGACTATAGGTCACATCTGAAAGTCATAATAAGCAAAATGGACGCAATATAAGAACACAGCCAAGCGAAAAAGTTTAACTATAAATCTCAATGGTAAAGTCAGTTTGCCACCTTTAAGTCTACCTCCTGAACAACTTTTTTCATACGTCGGGAACAAACCATGAGTCTAAGCATGTAATACAAATTATTATGAGATACAATTCATCTTTCCAGATAACCTCCCTTGGTACAACAGCTGGACTTAAGGAAGAAGATTTATGCTGACTTTTAAAGTCCAGGGACAAATATATCACAAAATAGGTTTGATGCTTCCTGTAGGAAATCAAAACCCAACATTTTTACAAATTTACTGTTTGGGAGATGAACAGATGCAATCTGATGTGAAGTTATACCTGAGACAAAAAGACATTGTTTTGAATTTGCTAAATTTTTTCCATCAACTCGGTCAGTTAGTAAATCTTTTTAATACAACCTTAGAAAGAATGGCAAGTGTGAAATATAAGGTTGTAATAAGAGCAGACAAGACACCGGTTGGTGGCACAAAAGGAGATTTATTTCTCCCAGTGTTAATGAAGTAGCTATTGTAATGGTTGGACGGGAATTTCTAAGCCGAGATATAATTATTCAGCGACGGTGAGAACATCTTCAACATATTACAGAAACACATAGATCATATGATGCTCTGTAATATCCTATAATATTGTGGAATGGCCAAGATGGCGATCACTATAATCTAACACAGGCTGATCCCAACACTGCTAGGCCGACCAATAAAATATCAGCTACGGACTTCTACACCTACCAAATAATGACCAGACAACAATGTAGGCGACTTTCTCATCAATGTATAGTAGATCTGTATGCCAAGGGGGACAGCGAGCGTCTTCTGTAGATACAACTGAACCAACAAACACTTACAGGGAGGCCATGCCAAAAGCGTGGTCTGATGGAAGATGGTCCACACTGGGACATGACATTGCAGGAGGCGTCCCTCACTCGCTTTCCACCTCATCTTCTAACCTGCTCCCTATAATGACTACAACCTGTGCACCTTCCAATCCCCGGGCTCTGTGGGACAAATACACAGAATATCCTATAGAAGATATTCATAGAGAGCACAGGAGAGCTAATCCGGACTTAGACATAAATGTCACTGCCGACAGATTCACCACAGTCCTCCTGACTCTAGAAGAAAGGAGCCAATGTATCAGTAGTGACCCTCTAATAGCATCAGGTTACCGGCACCAGCTCCACCAGCCTTTGTGTTATGGGCAGAGATATTCTGGGAGAGAAAAGCCAGGATTTGGGAAAGATGAGAGGATTTGTCCCAGTAAATAAACCTCTTCTGGTTGATGACCACAGATTGGGGTATTTGGCAATTATGGCTCAGATTCCAGGTGGGAATAGGAGACGGTTTTCCTTGATGCCCCTGGAGGTTCCGGTAAAACATTCTTATTAATTTGCTGCTCTCAGAAATTCCCTCAATCAATAACATTGCTCCGGCCGCTGCATCGTCTGGGGTTGTGGCCGCTCTTTTACATGGAGGCCGCATGGCTCAGTCAGCACTAGGATTACCCCTGAATCTAGCGCTCTTGGAAACTCCCGTCTGTAATATTGCTAAGGTCTATGGCTGGTTTCACATTTGCGTTTTTTTCTGCGTTTTTGCACAAAAAAACGCATGCGTTTTTTCCCTATACTTAACATTAAAAACGCATGCGTTTTTTTGCATGTTGCAGAAATGCAACATGTAGTAATTTTAGCGTCGTTTTTTTGCCGCAAAAAAAACCTATTGATGTCTATGTAAACGCATGCGTTTTTAAGCACATGCGTTTGCATGCGTTTTTATAGAAAAACACAAGAATACACACTGATAAGCCACCCCCAAACCCTAGGGATCCTAACCCTAACCCGAGGGGTTAGGGTTAGGATCCCTAGGGTTAGGGCTAGGGCTAGAGTTTGGGTTAGGGTTAGAGTTTGTGTTAGGGTTAGAGTTTGTGTTTTAGGGTTAGGGTTAGAGTTTGTGTTAGAGTTTGTGTTAGGGTTAGAGTTTGGGTTAGGGTTAGGCTGGAGTCACACTAGCGAGTTTTACGGACGTAAGAGCGCAGAAAATAGTCCGTAAAACTTGCCAAACAAACGGCACAATTATTCTCAATGGGTCTGCTCCTATCAGCCGTATATTACGGATCCGTATTATCCGGCTTTCTACGGCCGTAACAAATCGCAGCATGCTGCGTTTGTCAGCGTATTGCGCGAATAATACGCCAATGAAAGTCTATGGGGGAGCGTAAAATACGGAATGCATACGGACCATGCGTGTGACTTGCGAGAAATACGCTACTCACTGGCAGATGTCCGGAAATGTCCAAAGGCCTCAATCAGGCAGGTGAGACATGCTAATTAGCTGAAAAAGCCAGACAGTGAACCCGGAAGTCTGCTGCACGCCTCCACGGAGTGAGATCTTCAAGATGGCACACATCATAAATGTTGATCTCCTCATCATATTGGTGCAAGAAAGGCCTGTTATCTGGGATCAGAGGGATCCAAACTATGCCAACAGGGCACAAAAAGAGGCAGCATGGAGGAGTGTGTGTGGGTCCCTCTTCCCAAATTATGAGCAGCAGCCACGTGAGGCACAGCAGCAAATAAGTAAGTACACTCATGTTTGAAATTTAATGTTCTTGTTAAACAGCAGGACCTTAGTACTTTGAATTTTTAAACATTAATTTATTAATGAATGCACAAATTAATTGAAAGCAGACCAGTACGTACATGGTGTAGTATATGATAAACGGATTTCAATAATGTTTTTAACAGATCTCCCTTACTAACATTGTTTGCAAGTAATTGTTCTTTCTGGGATAAAGGGTAGCGGACTGTGTCCTTGTGGCCTTACTTTAGAATTGTCTTATGTTTTCAAATTAACTAATAAATGTCTTCTACAAATGCATATTCCTATGCTAAAATAAAATATGTGTAGTCAATTACACCTTGTGAGACCACTCTGCATAATGGCCTAATCAATGTGTGTAATATTTGTTGTTTCAGTGGGTGATGTTACAACCAGATGGCGGAGCATCCGCGACCAATATAGGAGGGAGAGGCAGCAGCGGGAGAGGAGTGGAGCAGGCGCACCTCCCAAGAAAAAAAAATATATTTATTTTGACAGGCTCACTTTTTTGAACCCCAGCATGGACCTCAGGCCGTAAGTACAAACATCACAACCCCTTTTTTTGAAAAAAAAACCCATAAACATTTGTACTCAAAAACATTTTTCTTTACAGAACACAGTCCAACCTCACTGACAGGGAGACAGGGTCTGACTCAGAATTGGTCATAGACCCAATGGGTGAAGGAGAAGAGGTGGCTGGTCCATCTTCTGCTCCCTCAGGCTCCATCCCTCAAGCATCCTCCTCATCTGGCCAGCCAGCTCCAGCAGAGCCAGAACAACAGGAAGAGGCCCCACAGTTGCCATCAGCAGCAGCAGCACCACCACCACCTAGCCAGGATGACCCTGGAAACAGCAGCAGCCCTACTGTTACCCTAGAGCGCTCACCACGGGCTGCAGTCTTTTCACAGCATGCTCGCCTCAGGAGAAAGCTCCTCCAAAGCCGGAGAAACGTGGATGCTGGTGTGATGAACTATCTGGCAAGGGTTCATGAGGATGATGGGGAGGAGGGCTTTACCAGGAGCCTTGCCCAGTATTTAAGGCCAATAGAACGTGAGTTGAGGCTTTGTGTGAGAGGGTGCATTCAGATCCTGATTGATGCATGCACCCCCCCAAATAACCCATACCAACTTATGGAAATTATTGAACAGTGGCAGATGTCACCTCAAAATATCCTGCGGCCTCAGAGATTACAAGGCATGCATGCTCATGAGGGATCTGAAGCACCCCCTCCACGTCAGCCAACACCTCAACCACAACCCACACCCAACCCACCATGGCAACCTCAGTACCATATGGCCGGATATCGTCAACCATCCCAATATGGCCACTTGTCCACACCCAGTGCTGGAGGCTGGTCCCAACCTGGGTTTGGACAATATGGCCATTTTGGTTTGGGGTATGATTCCAGGCCATATGTTCAGCAACATCAGGGGCTACCTATAAATCCTTATCAAAATATGCCAACTGTCCAGCATCATACCAGGCATAATGTTCCTCCAGCCACTACCACATCCTCACAGGGTGCAGGACAATTGGGCCTACAAAGGCCACCTGATGAGGACCCTGAGCAATCCACATCTCCACCACCTACCTACCAAGACTTGTGATTTTTTTATTTTTTTTTATTTTGTTTTTACATTTTATTATTTTTTTAATTTTTTTGTTTATACAATCTTGAGGTTGTTTGTGCTGACATAGCACTTTGTAATGCTGCTGATGTAGTATGTTTATATTGCCCCCCAAAAAAGGGTAATGAAAATATATTTACAAAAAAAGGTTATGACAAAACAATAACCAACACTAAAATTTTGATTTAAGTAAAAAGTATTTTGCAAAAAAGCAACATCTGGTTGTGGACAATTCATTATTCCATCACACACACATGATAGGATCATAACCATATGAAAATTATATAAATACAACAGACAGATTTTTGAAAATGGTAATAAAAATATTTTATATTGAAAAATAAACATACTAAATTGCATATTCTTGCCAGGGAGTAGCACCTTGAGGACTCAAAAAATAATTGGTGAAAACATCCCGAACTTTGAGGCCAGAAAGGGGACGACGCGGAGGAGGGACATATGGGGTAGGCAGAATAACATTGTTCATGAGGTGATCATCAATATTAGGTGAGGAACAATCATGTATGCGTGTAAAATTATGTAAAATAACACAGGCTTTGATAACTTCATTGATTGTAGCCTCACCAAGCTGAATGGCAGACTGAAGAACACGCCATTTGGCAACAAGAATCCCAAAGGCGCACTCCACCAGTCTCCGCGCCCTGGAAAGTCTCAGATTAAAGACCCTCCGCCGGTAGTCCAGGTTGCGCCTGGGATAAGGCCTCATGACATGCGTCGTAAGTTGGAAAGCCTCATCTCCAACCAAAACAAAAGGCACTGCTTCCGCATTGGAGCCTGGCAGTTGTTGTGGTGGTGGGAGGTTTAGCTGCTTATCACGTAGCCGCCGACCCATTATGTACGAATTGAAGACCCTACAGTCTCCAGTTCACCCATAGGCCCCAATGTCTACAATTATAAACTTGTAGTTACTGTCAGCAACAGCTAACAGAACTACAGAGAAAAACTGCTTATAATTGTAGAATTGGGAGCCAGAGTTCGGCGGCTTACGCACCCTGATATGTTTCCCATCCACAGCTCCAATGCAGTTAGGGAAGTCACAAGTGTCCTTGAAACCACTGGCGATTTTTAGCCAATCCTCCTGTTTGGGCTCAGGCATAACCACATCATGAAGTTTCTCCCATATTTGGAAACAGGTTTTACGAACATTGCCTGAAATTGTTGAACGCCCAATAAGGAACTCCAAGTGTAGTCCCGCATAGGACAAGCCTGTGGACAGGAAGCTGAAAAAAAAAATATGTATTAAACATGAGTCCAAAGAAAACATGAAGCACAAGTGTATAGTATATTTACAAAGACTTTATGTACAATCTAAAATTGTCAAGTTCCCATGGTTACTTTAATACAACATTAACCACAGTTTTTTTTATGTGCTTGGGCCATAATGTCAACCTAAACTTACAGAAACCTACTAGAAGACAACACATAAAAAAAAAAATATCATCAACATACAGTATGTGAGAATGTTGAATACATACCGTAAGGTTAGGAGCAGACGCTCCTCAGCAGAGATGGCTTTTCTCATCCTTGTGTCCTGATAGGTGAGCTGTTATGACCTGGTGGTCAGGACAATAATGGACCTGGTGGTTAAGAGCACATGGAATGACCTGATAGTTACTGATAATAAAGGACGAGCTCTGGGACGTGGGAACTCTGCTGACCGCAATCCCTAATCCTATCAAACACACTAGAAATAGCCGTGAATTGCGCCTAACGCTCCCTATGCAACTCGACACAGCCTAAGGAACTAGCTAGCCCTGAAGAAAGAAAAATAAAGCCTACCTTGCCTCAGAGAAATTCCCCAAAGGAAAAGGCAGCCCCCCACATATAATGACTGTGAGTAAAGATGAAAATACAAACTGTTGTGAATTCTGTGATCAAGCTCCCTCCTGTGGTCACGAGTGGTACTGCGGCTTCTGAGTTTCCTTCCTCAGGTGATGAGGTTAAGTCGTTAGGTGCTGCTCTATTTAACTCCACCTAGTGCTTTGATCCTGGCCTCCAGTCAATGTTCTAGTATTGGTCTTGCTTCGTTCCTGTGGCCTGTCTGCTCAGCATAAGCTAAGTTCTGCTTGTGTTACTTTTGTTGCTATATTTTCTGTCCAGCTTGTTTTTTTGGTTTTGCTTGCTTGCTGGAAGCTCTGAGACGCAGAGGGAGCACCTCCGTACCGTTAGTCGGTGCGGAGGGTCTTTTTGACCCTCTGCGTGGTTGTTTGTAGGTTTTTGTGTTGACCGCAAAGCTATCTTTCCTATCCTCGGTCTATTCAGTAAGTCGGGCCTCACTTTGCTAAATCTATTTCATCTCTGTGTTTGTATTTTCATCTTAACGCACAGTCATTATATGTGGGGGGCTGCCTTTTCCTTTGGGGAATTTCTCTGAGGCAAGGTAGGCTTATTTTTCTATCTTCAGGACTAGCTAGTTTCTCAGGCTGTGCCGAGTTGCATAGGGAGCGTTAGGCGCAATCCACGGCTACCTCTAGTGTGGTTTGATAGGTTTAGGGATTGCGGTCAGCAGAGTTTCCACGTCTCAGAGCTCGTCCTATGTTTTGTGGTTTTTGTCAGGTCAC
The DNA here is from genome assembly GCF_032444005.1 of Ranitomeya imitator. Taxonomy (NCBI): domain Eukaryota; kingdom Metazoa; phylum Chordata; class Amphibia; order Anura; family Dendrobatidae; genus Ranitomeya; species Ranitomeya imitator. The sequence goes on from NC_091283.1 coordinate 305,110,668, forward strand.
TTGTGTGCTCTGAACTTCAAGGTCCATTGTGGTTCTGAATTACCTATTCATAACAGTACTGGAGGCCAAAAGTACTATGCTTCTCAATAGAGGGAAAAAAGAAGTTTTAAAACACTTTTTTTTTCTTTGCACTGTGTTTTGCCTTTTTTTTCCCCTAGACATTTGGGTGGTTCAGGACACAGGTGTGGTGATGGACATTAAAGGTCTGTCTTCATGTGTGGATCTTCTCACTGCAAGAGTACAAAATATTCAAGACTTTGTGACTCAGAATTCTATGTTAGAACCAAGAATTCCTATTCCTGATTTGTTTTCTGGAGATAGAGCTAAATTTCTGAGTTTCAAAAATAATTGCAAACTGTTTCTGGCGTTGAAACCTCGCTCCTCTGGTGACCAAGTTCAACAAGTTAAGATCATTATTTCTTTATTACGTGGCGACCCTCAAGACTGGGCATTTTCCCTTGCGCCAGGAGATCCTGCATTATGTAATATTTATGCGTTTTTTCTGGCGCTCGGATTACTGTACGATGAACCTAATTCAGTGGATCAGGCAGAGAAAAATTTGCTGGCTCTGTGTCAGGGTCAGGATGAGATAGAGATTTATTGTCAGAAGTTTAGAAAGTGGTCTGTGCTCACTCAATGGAATGAATGTGCTTTGGCAGCAATCTTCAGAAAGGGTCTCTCTGAAGCCCTTAAGGATGTCATGGTGGGATTTTCTATGCCTGCTGGTCTGAATGAGTCTATGTCTTTGGCCATTCAGATCGGTCGACACTTGCGTGAGCGTAAATCTGTGCACCATTTGGCGGTATTATCTGAGCATAAACCTGAGCCTATGCAGTGCGATAGGACTTTGACCAGAGCTGAAAGGCAAGAACACAGACGTCAGAATGGGCTGTGTTTCTACTGTGGTGATTCCACTCATGCTATCTCCGATTGTCCTAAGCGCACTAAGCGGTTCGCTAAGTCTGCCACCATTGGTACGGTACAGTCGAAATTTCTTTTGTCCGTTACTTTGATCTGCTCTTTGTCTTCCTATTCTGTCATGGCATTTGTGGATTCAGGCGCTGCCCTGAATTTGATGGACTTGGAGTTTGCTAGGCGCTGTGGGTTTGTCTTGGAGCCCTTGCAGTGTCTTATTCCATTGAGAGGAATTGATGCTACGCCTTTGGCCAAGAATAAGCCTCAGTATTGGACCCAGCTGACCATGTGCATGGCTCCTGCGCACCAGGAGGATATTCGCTTTCTGGTGTTGCAAAATCTGCATGATGTGGTCGTGTTGGGGTTGCCATGGCTACAAGTCCATAACCCAGTATTAGATTGGAAATCAATGTCTGTGTCCAGCTGGGGTTGTCAGGGGGTACATGGTGATGTTCCATTTCTGTCTATCTGATCATCCACCCCTTCTGAGGTCCCAGAGTTCTTGTCTGATTACCGGGATGTATTCGATGAGCCCAAGTCCAATGCCCTACCTCCGCATAGGGATTGTGATTGTGCTATCGAGTTGATTCCTGGTAGTAAGTTTCCTAAGGGTCGACTGTTTAATTTATCTGTACCTGAGCACGCCGCTATGCGGAGTTACGTAAAAGAATCCTTGGAGAAGGGTCATATTCGGCCGTCGTCATCGCCATTGGGAGCAGGGTTCTTTTTTGTGGCCAAGAAGGATGGTTCGCTGAGACCTTGTATTGATTACCGCCTTCTAAATAAAATCACGGTCAAATTTCAGTACCCCTTGCCGCTGCTATCTGATTTGTTTGCTCGGATTAAGGGGGCTAGTTGGTTCACCAAGATAGATCTTCGTGGTGCATATAATCTTATGCGTATTAAACGGGGCGATGAATGGAAAACTGCATTTAATACGCCCGAGGGCCATTTTGAGTACCTAGTTATGCCATTCGGACTTGCCAATGCTCCATCAGTATTTCAGTCCTTTATGCTTGACATCTTCCGAGAGTACCTGGATAAATTCCTGATTGTATACTTGGATGATATTTTGGTCTTCTCGGATGATTGGGAGTCTCATGTGAAGCAGGTCAGAATGGTGTTCCAGGTCCTGCGTGCTAATTCTTTGTTTGTGAAGGGATCAAAGTGTCTCTTTGGTGTTCAGAAGGTTTCATTTTTGGGGTTCATTTTTTCCCCTTCTACCATCGAGATGGACCCTGTTAAGGTCCAGGCCATTTATGATTGGACTCAGCCGACATCTCTGAAGAGTCTGCAAAAGTTCCTTGGCTTTGCTAATTTTTATCGTCGCTTCATCTGTAATTTTTCTAGTATTGCTAAACCATTGACCGATTTGACCAAGAAGGGTGCTGATGTGGTCAATTGGTCTTCTGCTGCTGTGGAAGCTTTTCAAGAGTTAAAGCGTCGTTTTTCTTCTGCCCCTGTGTTGTGTCAACCAGATGTTTCGCTTCCGTTCCAGGTTGAGGTTGATGCTTCTGAAATTGGAGCGGGGGCTGTTTTGTCGCAAAGAGGTGCTGATTGCTCGGTGATGAAGCCATGCGCCTTCTTTTCCAGGAAGTTTTCGCCTGCTGAGCGTAATTATGATGTTGGCAATCGAGAGTTGCTGGCCATGAAGTGGGCATTCGAGGAGTGGCGTCATTGGCTTGAAGGAGCTAAGCATCGCGTGGTGGTCTTGACTGATCACAAGAACTTGACTTATCTCGAGTCTGCCAAACGGTTGAATCCTAGACAGGCTCGTTGGTCGCTGTTTTTCTCCTGTTTTGACTTTGTGGTTTCGTACCTTCCGGGCTCTAAAAATGTGAAGGTGGATGCCCTGTCTAGGAGTTTTGTGCCCGACTCTCCGGGTTTGCCTGAGCCGGCGGGTATTCTCAAAGAGGGAGTAATTGTGTCTGCCATCTCCCCTGATTTGCGGCGGGTGCTGCAAAAATTTCAGGCTAATAAACCTGATCGTTGCCCAGCAGAGAAACTGTTTGTTCCTGATAAGTGGACAATTTGACCTTGTCCCAGGAGAAGGCTCAACGTTTCGCTAATCGCAGATGCTGTGTGGGTCCCCGACTTCGTGTTGGGGATTTGGTTTGGTTGTCATCTCGTTATATTCCTATGAAGGTTTCCTCTCCTAAGTTTAAGCCTGGTTTCATTGGTCCGTATAGGATTTCTGAGGTTCTTAATCCTGTGTCTTTTCGTTTGACCCTTCCAGATTCTTTTTCCATCCATAACGTATTCCATAGGTCATTGTTGCGGAGATACGTGGCGCCTGTGGTTCCATCTGTTGATCCTCCTGCCCCGGTTTTGGTGGAGGGGGAGTTGGAGTGGAGAAGATTTTGGATTCTCGTGTAACCAGTATCTGGTTAAGTGGAAGGGTTATGGTCAGGAAGATAATTCCTGGGTCTTTGCCTCTGATGTCCATGCTGCCGATCTTGTTCGTGCCTTTCATATGGCTCATCCTGGTCGGCCTGGGGGCTCTGGTGAGGGTTCGGTGACCCCTCCTCAAGGGGGGGGTACTGTTGTGAATTCTGTGATCAAGCTCCCTCCTGTGGTCACGAGTGGTACTGCGGCTTCTGAGTTTCCTTCCTCAGGTGATGAGGTTAAGTCGTTAGGTGCTGCTCTATTTAACTCCATTTAGTGCTTTGTTCCTGGCCTCTAGTCAATGTTCTAGTATTGGTCTTGCTTCCTCCTGGATCGTTCCTGTGGCCTGTCTGCTCAGCATAAGCTAAGTTCTGCTTGTGTTACTTTTGTTGCTATATTTTCTGTCCAGCTTGTTTTTTTGGTTTTGCTTGCTTGCTGGAAGCTCTGAGACGCAGAGGGAGCACCTCCGTACCGTTAGTCGGTGCGGAGGGTCTTTTTGCCCCTCTGCGTGGTTGTTTGTAGGTTTTTGTGTTGACCGCAAAGCTATCTTTCCTATCCTCGGTCTATTCAGTAAGTCGGGCCTCACTTTGCTAAATCTATTTCATCTCTGTGTTTGTATTTTCATCTTAACTCACAGTCATTATATGTGGGGGGCTGCCTTTTCCTTTGGGGAATTTCTCTGAGGCAAGGTAGGCTTATTTTTCTATCTTCAGGACTAGCTAGTTTCTCAGGCTGTGCTGAGTTGCATAGGGAGCGTTAGGCGCAATCCACGGCTACCTCTAGTGTGGTTTGATAGGTTTAGGGATTGCGGTCAGCAGAGTTTCCACGTCTCAGAGCTCGTCCTATGTTTTGTGGTTTTTGTCAGGTCACTTGTGTGCTCTGAACTTCAAGGTCCATTGTGGTTCTGAATTACCTATTCATAACAACAAACACAGAGATGAAATAGATTTAGCAAAGTGAGGCCCGACTTACTGAACAGACCGAGGATAGGAAAGGTTACTGTAACAACTCTGCTGGCATCACAGCATGGCCTCACATCTCTCACACAATCTTACCTACTGCTCCAGGCCATGATGTGCTTTCTCTTTAATGCCAGCTCCATGTTCTGTGTCTCTGCTCTCTACATGCCTCATGGCTATGTGTATAGGGGGCCGGCGCCTGAACTCTCTGGTTCTTATAGGAATCAGGTGCACCTGTCCAATCAGTTCCTGACCAATTACCAAGAGGCCTCCTGTATATAGTGCAGCTCCACCCTGTGGTCTGGGCCTGTGCAATGTGTTAGCTCAGTTAGTGTTTAGCTGCTGAGTTTGCCTGGCCTTGCTCTGAGTTACTCCCTCTGAGCTTTTCTCTGTGCTTTTGCCTTGTTCTTGTAGTCTGCTCTCCAGGAGGCAGAATATCCTGGTCCCTGTGTCTTTGTCCCTGTGTCTTGTTCTATTGCCTTGTCTGTACTTTGTCTTTTCTCGGTCTCCTTGTCTGTGGCTTCCTTCCCTGCTTTCTTTCCTTGTGTTTTCTGTCTGCTTACACTCCGCACTCTTGCGGCTCTGCACTCAGACTTTGCTTTGCACTCTCTGGCTTTGCTCTGTGGCTCCGCTCTTTGCGGTACTATCTGGCTCCGCCTCCTGTGTTTCTGCACTTGGCTCCGTCTCTGCTCTTGGCTCCGCCTCCAGCGTCTCCGCTCTTGGCTCCGCCTCCAGCTTCTCCGCTCTTGGCTCCGCCTCCAGCGTCTCCGCTCTTGGCTCCGCCTCCAGCGTCTCCGCCCTTGGCTCTGACTTCTCCTTCTCTTTTCTTAGTTCCACCTTCTACTTGTTACTTGGTCCTCCTGTGTGAACAGGTCCCTACCTGTTTCTTCATACCTCATTCCTTTCTGCTTGTTTCCTTTCCTGCACCTCCTGTGTGAACAGGACCCTACCTGTTCCTTCATTCTCCTTTCCTTCTGGCTTGTTTCCGTACCTGCATCTTCTGTGTGTACAGGTCCCTATCTGTTCCTTCATCACTCTCACAATAGGACTGCACTCGGGTGTCATCTGAGTGCAGCCTGATTCATACACCACATCAACCAGTCCTGTGTATCCTGTGTTCCTGCCAGTCCTGCCGTTCCTGCCCTGCCTTCCAGTCCTGTGTTCTCTGCAGTGCCTTCCAATCCTGTGTTCCTGCCAGTCCTGCCGTTCCTGCCCTGCCTTCCAGTCCTGTGTTCCTGCTGTCCTAGCCAGTCCTGTTTCCTGCCGTGTCTCTGCCAGCCCTGAGTTCTCTGCCGTGTCTCTGCCAGCCCTGTCTCAGCCGTGCCAGCCTACTCGTCTGTGTTCCAGCCATGCTCTTCTGCCAGTCCTGCCTAATGCCCACACCAATCCTGGTGTTCCTGTCTCCCAAGTGGGATCAGCAGTCACAGCCAGACACCACCCTGGAGTAGCACCTGGCAGCTGCCTGCTGCACAAGCCTGTCCTCACCATCAGAGGCTCCAGTGAAAACCCAGGCAGCTGTCATAGTCACGCCCCTTCCAGGGTAGTCTGGTTTGTGGCACAGTGGGGCCACAAACCCCCCGAGCTCACGCCCACCAGTCAGGGCGTGAGCGTGACAGTTACTTTGCGGTCAGCACAAAAACCTACAAAAAGACCACGAAGAGGGCGCAAAAAGACCCTCCGCACCGACTCACGGTGCGGAGGCGCTCCCTCTGCGTCCCAGAGCTTCCAGCAAGCAAGGCAACAATAAAAAATAGCAAGCTGGACAGAAAAATAGCAAAATAACCAAAGAAATACAAGCTGAACTTAGCTTCTGCTGGGAAGACAGGTCACAAGAACGATCCAGGAGAGAACTAGACCAATACTGGAACATTGACAGGTGGCATGGAGCAAAGATCTAAGTGGAGTTAAATAGAGCAGCCTGCTAACGAATTAACCTCGTCACCTGTGGACGGAAACTCAGAAACACCCACCAGAGGAAGTCCATGGACAGAACCAGCCGAAGTACCATTCATGACCACAGGAGGGAGCCCGACAACAGAATTCACAACAGTGAGCCCAGGACGTAAGATCTCCAACAACATATCAAAAGTCCTTATGGTCATGCGACTATACAGGTAAAACTTGGCAGGATGTGACCTCAAAGCTGAATATAGCCTCTGAAAATGTCCTTTACTCTGGCGTTGGGTCAATAGAGGATGCACCCACAATCTTCGTCTCCTTCGTGGATCAACATTAACCGGATATGGGTGTCCAAAGCGACGTGACAACACCCAGTGAAGTAACACCCGCTAAGTTGTGCTTAAGTACACATGGTCAGACATGTTTGTAAGGTGAAAGCAACACAGCCAAAAGAAGCTCCAGAACAAATAGGGCAGATGGGAGGGTTCCACCTGTTGTTGAGGGCTTAGTGTTGTTAATGATGACTTAAATGATTTGCAGGCCAGAAAACCGTTAAATGTCCATTTTGTGATGCTGCGTGAAAAATATGCCATACGGATCACATGCGGATTACACACGCAACAGCACATGCGCAAAATACGCGACCACACCTAGGCTACGCATTAACTACGGAACTAGATTTCTTGGACATTTTGGCGTATTACACGCGTATTACGGGCGTAGAATACGTTCCGTATTGTCTTACGCCGAGTGTGACTCCAGCCTTAGAATTTGGGTTAGGGTTAGAGTTTGTGTTAGAGTTTGTGTTAGAGTTTGTGTTAGGGTTAGGGTTAGAGTTTGGGTTAGGGTTAGAGTTTGTGTTTTAGGGTTAGGGTTAGGATCCCTAGGGTTACTAGTGATCCTAACCCTAACCCTAGGTATTTCTGTTTATAGTGGGTTTTCTAGTTGATTTTGATGATTGGCAGCTGTCACACACTTTTCATCATGCGTTTCAAAAACGCAAATGCAGGAAAAAATGCTTGTAAACGCGTCAAAACGCCGCGTTTGCATTAAAAAATGCAAAAACGCATGCGCCTAAAAACGCAGCGTTTAAACGCGTTTTTGCACCAAATGCGTTTGCGTTAAAAACGCTGCAGATCAAAACGCAAGTGTGAAACCAGCCTATGAAAAATCTGGGGGGATCCAATCACTTAATGGGGGGAATTGTTCTACTTTTAGCAACGTTACCTGTTCTTAAAGGAGCAACACCAGCAGAGAAGCTGAATACATGTCAGCACAGGAGAGTCCTGCATACACTGAGGCCCCTGATCATGTGACGCCTGACTCCTCCCCTCCTGTGACCTCATCACAGGTCCTGTGCACACAGAGCAGCCATATATGTGGTGTGGGACTCTGCAGGTGGAGGTAGGTGGTGGAGATTCCTCATTACTAGGCGTGGGGGACATTAACCCCTTTACAACTGAGGCTCTTTTGGGGTCTCTGTGTGGTGTGAACAGTGATGTAACACAGAGGCATAGCTAGGGTTTTGGTTCAGGAAGGGCGAAGCTTCTGAGTGGGCCCCTAACCAGGTAACCTTGATTGCAACTCGGTGACGCGCCCTAATAGTGGAGGAGAACCTCAGCAGATGACCGCGCTGTTACTGAAGATAATCTCTATATTACCGCCATAAGGTCAGTGGTAGTTACCATACAACATCACAGCACAGTTATAGATGTGACTTACCGCTGACGTTCTTTCTGATGAAGTAGTCACTTTTCCCGTCTTTTCCATCTGGCCCAGACTGACATGACAACTTCTTCCAGCCAGGACTCGCCTGTAGAGAATACAACAAAGACACATTTCAATTCTCATATTCCAGCCCCATCACCATCTATTCCCAACCTGCACAACCTTCTCAACCTTCTGATATCCCAATACTGAGCCACTGCTGCCGTATGTGTCCTTATTACTGCCCCTGATACCCCAATACTGAGCCTCTGCTGCCATATGTGTCCCTATTACTGCACCTGTTACCCCAATACTGAGCTGCTGCTGCCATATGTGTCCCTATTACTGCACCTGATACCCCAATACTGAGCTGCTGCTGCTGTATGTGTCCCTATTACTGCACCTGATACCCCAATACTGAGCTGCTGCTGCCGTATGTGTCCCTATTACTGCCCCTGATACCCCAATACTGAGCTGCTGCTGCCATATGTATCCCTATCACTGCCCCTGATACCCCAATACTGAGCCGCTGCTGCCGTATGTGTCCCTATTACTGCCCCTGATACCCCAATACTGAGCCACTGCTGTCGTATATATCCCTATTACTGCCCCTGATACCCCAATACTGAGCCGCTGCTGCCATATGTGTCGCTATTACTGCCCCTGATACCCCAATACTGAGCCACTGCTGCCGTATGTGTCGCTATTACTGCCCCTGATACCCCAATATTGAGCCACTGCTGCCGTATGTGTCACTATTACTGCCCCTGATACCCCAATACTGAGCCGCTGCTGCCGTATGTGACCCTATTACTGCCCCTGATACCCCAATACTGAGCCGCTGCTGCCATATGTGTCATTATTACTACACCTGATACCCCAATACTGAGCCACTGCTGCCGTATGTATCACTATTACTGCCCCTGATACCCCAATACTGAGCCGCTGCTGCCATATGTGTCCCTATTACTGCACCTGCTGTGTGGTTCTCTGCGCCCTCTAAATTATAAAGCACCCCTCTATAATATGGTAATGCTGGGTGCAAGTGCCCTAGAAAACTGCCCACATTTTGCCCCCTAGAAAGTAATAATGCCCTGTGTGCCCCTTTGACAGTCACAGTAACCTGAGTTCACCTATAGCAGTAAGTGCCCACTTTTCTTTTTAAAATGTCCTGAGTCTCCCCCTGTACAGCTCCCTTCGACACAGGATGAAGCTATCTTATGCAGTCTAATGCCCCCTCACTGCATATATACTGACCCCTTAGTATCCCCCCAAACTGTTTGATAGCTCCAACAGTGTAATCTCCACACTGTATGATGGCAACCTAGATAGCCTCCATATAGTATAATGCACCAGACAATCCTCAGTATAGCCCTCAATATAGTATAATGCACTCCCCATAGGCAGACTATATAGTATAATGCACTTCCCATAGGCCTCCATGTAGCATATTGCACTCCCCATAGGCCGGCGATATATTGTATAATGCACTCCCCCATAGGCAGATTCTATAGTATAATGCAGCCTCTATAGTATACTGCAGCCCTTAATAAAATGCACCCCCATATGTAGCCTCTATAGTATAATGCAGCCCTTAATAGGCACCTCTCACCAGTTTTGGCCTATATAAGTTACAGCCATTACCTTTCAGGGCTGATATACAGCACTCTGAAATGCTGTATATCTGCCCCCAACCCAACCTGTAAGAGAAGAAACAGACCTTTTATTATACACATCTATGGGGTAGTCCGGGCTTTGGTCCGGCACCTCCCCTCTTCTTGTGATGCCACCCTCCCGCTTGCTTCGCATGGCTGACGCATCTCTGCGTCATCCACACAGACTCCTTGACACCGCAAACAAGTGTCGGGAAAGGTCAAAGAGCCCTGGCACCTGCACAGTGCAGTAATTTGCTCTGCCCTCAACAGGGCAGAGAAGTGCGCCTGTGCAGGAGAGTGATGCCGAGGAGACTGTGTGGACAACACAGTGATGCATCATCCACATGAAGTAAGCAGGAGGACGGCTATCATAAGAAGAAGGGAGGTTCTGGACCAAGAAGAGCGACACCCCTCTGACCAGACTGCCCCGCAGGTGTGTATAATAAATCATTTTTCTTCTCTTACAGGTCGGGTTAGGGGCAGATATACAGCATCACCTTTCTTTCTGGTTCCTCTACTGCTCTGAATGCCCGCACATCTCCAGACAGCTGGTGCCAGGTCATGACGTAATCGTGACCCCGTGTCAGTGTCGGTGTTGTCAGACACTGAGAGGGGGATGATGGGAGAGGGAGCGTAACGTGGTCAGCTGTATTGGCATCTAGCTTCCTCTTGTCATGCCCGTCATGTAATAAATAATCTTCCAACAGGTGAGTGTTATGAACAGGTAATTCAGAACCACAATGGACATTGAAGTTCAGAGCACACAAAGTGACCTGACAATTACCAAAAACAAAGGACGAGCTCTGAGACGTGGGAACTCTGCTGACCGCAATCCCTAATCCTAACACACCACACTAGAGGTAGCCGTGGATTGCGCCTAACGCTCCCTATGCAACTCGGCACAGCCTGAGAAACTAACTAGCCCTGAAGATAGAAAAATAAGCCTACCTTGCCTCAGAGAAATTCCCCAAAGGAAAAGGCAGCCCCCCACATATAATGACTGTGAGTAAGATGAAAATACAAACACAGAGATGAAATAGATTTAGCAAAGTGAGGCCCGACTTACTGAATAGACCGAGGATAGGAAAGATAGCTTTGCGGTCAACACAAAAACCTACAAACAACCACGCAGAGGGGCAAAAAGACCCTCCGCACCGACTAACGGTACGGAGGTGCTCCCTCTGCGTCTCAGAGCTTCCAGCAAGCAAGAAAAACCAATAAAGCAAGCTGGACAGAAAAAATAGCAAGCAAAAATAACACAAGCAAAACTTAGCTTATGCAGGATAGACAGGCCACAGGAACGATCCAGGAGGAAGCAAGACCAATACTAGAACATTGACTGGAGGCCAGGATCAAAGCACCAGGTGGAGTTAAATAGAGCAGCACCTAACGACTTAACCTCATCACCTGAGGAAGGAAACTCAGAAGCCGCAGTACCACTCTCATCCACCAAAGGAAGCTCATAGACAGAACCAGCCGAAGTACCACTCTCGACCACAGGAGGGAGCTTGGCCACAGAATTCACAACAGTACCCCCCCCTTGAGGAGGGGTCACCGAACCCTCACCAGAGCCCCCAGGCCGACCAGGATGAGCCACATGAAAGGCACAAACCAGATCGGCAGCATGGACATCAGAGGCAAAGACCCAGGAATTATCTTCCTGACCATAACCTTTCCACTTAACCAGATACTGGAGTTTCCGTCTCGAAACACGAGAATCCAAAATCTTCTCCACTATATACTCCAATTCCCCTTCAACCAAAACCGGAGCAGGAGGATCAATAGATGGAACCACAGGTGCCACGTATCTCCGCAACAATGACCTATGGAACACGTTATGGATGGAAAAAGAAGCTGGAAGAGTCAAACGAAAAGACACAGGATTAAGAACCTCAGAAATCCTATATGGACCAATGAAACGAGGCTTAAATTTAGGAGAGGAAACCTTCATAGGAATATAACGAGATGACAACCAAACCAAATCCCCAACACGAAGTCGGGGACCCACACAGCGCCTGCGGTTAGAGAAACGTTGAGCCTTCTCCTGGGACAAAGTCAGATTGTCCACTACATGAGTCCAAATCTGCTGCAACCTATCCACCACAGTATCCACACCAGGACAGTCCGAAGACTCAACCTGCCCTGAAGAGAAACGAGGGTGGAACCCAGAATTGCAGAGAAACGGCGAAACCAAAGTAGCCGAGCTGGCCCGATTTATTAAGGGCGAACTCAGCCAAAGGCAAAAAGGACACCCAATCATCCTGATCAGCAGAAACAAAACATCTCAGATATGTTTCCAAGGTCTGATTGGTTCGTTCAGTCTGGCCATTTGTCTGAGGATGGAAAGCCGAGGAAAAAGACAAATCAATGCCCATCCTAGCACAAAAGGCTCGCCAAAACCTCGAAACAAACTGGGAACCTCTGTCAGAAACGATGTTATGCATAAAGGACTGAAACACTGATGGAGCATTAGAAAGTCCGAATGGCATAACCAGGTACTCAAAATGGCCTTCGGGCGTATTAAATGCTGTTTTCCATTCATCGCCCTGTTTAATACGCACAAGATTATACGCACCACGAAGATCTATCTTGGTGAACCAACTAGCCCCCTTAATCCGAGCAAACAAATCAGATAGCAGCGGCAAGGGGTACTGAAATTTGACCGTTATTTTATTTAGAAGGCGGTAATCAATACAAGGTCTCAGCGAACCATCCTTCTTGGCCACAAAAAAGAACCCTGCTTCCAATGGCGACGATGACGGGCGAATATGACCCTTCTCCAAAGACTCCTTCACGTAACTCCGCATAGCGGCGTGCTCAGGTACAGATAAATTAAACAGTCGACCCTTAGGAAACTTACTACCAGGAATCAAATCGATAGCACAATCACAATCCCTATGCGGAGGTAGGGCATTGGACTTGGGCTCATCGAATACATCCCGGTAATCAGACAAGAACTCTGGGACCTCAGAAGGGGTGGATGATGACATAGACAGAGATGGAACATCACCATGTACCCCCTGACAACCCCAGCTAGACACAGACATTGATTTCCAATCTAATACTGGGTTATGGACTTGTAGCCATGGCAACCCCAACACGACCACATCATGCAGATTATGCAACACCAGAAAGCGAATATCCTCCTGGTGCGCAGGAGCCATGCACATGGTCAGCTGGGTCCAATACTGAGGCTTATTCTTGGCCAAAGGCGTAGCATCAATTCCTCTCAATGGAATAGGACACTGCAAGGGCTCCAAGACAAACCCACAGCGCCTAGCAAACTCCAAGTCCATCAAATTCAGGGCAGCGCCTGAATCCACAAATGCCATGACAGAATAGGAAGACAAAGAGCAGATCAAAGTAACGGACAAAAGAAATTTCGACTGTACCGTACCAATGGTGGCAGACCTAGCGAACCGCTTACTGCGCTTAGGACAAACGGAGATAGCATGAGTGGAATCACCACAGTAGAAACACAGCCCATTCTGACGTCTGTGTTCTTGCCTTTCAGCTCTGGTCAAAGTCCTATCGCACTGCATAGGCTCAGGTTCATGCTCAGATAATACCGCCAAATGGTGCACAGATTTACGCTCGCGCAAGCGTCGACCGATTTGAATGGCCAAAGACATAGACTCATTCAGACCAGCAGGCATAGGAAATCCCACCATGACATCCTTAAGGGCTTCAGAGAGACCCTTTCTGAAAATAGCTGCCAGCGCACATTCATTCCATTGAGTGAGCACGGACCACTTTCTAAACTTCTGACAATAAATCTCTATCTCATCCTGACCCTGACACAGAGCCAGCAAATTTTTCTCTGCCTGATCCACTGAATTAGGTTCGTCGTACAGCAATCCGAGCGCCAGAAAAAACGCATCAATATTACATAATGCAGGATCTCCTGGCGCAAGGGAAAATGCCCAGTCTTGAGGGTCGCCACGTAATAAAGAAATAATGATCTTAACTTGTTGTACTGGGTCACCAGAGGAGCGGGGTTTCAAAGCCAGAAATAGTTTAAAATTATTTTTAAAATTCAAAAACTTTGCTCTATCTCCAGAAAACAACTCAGGAATTGGAATCTTAGGTTCTAACATAGGATTCTGAACCACTAAATCTTGAATATTCTGTACATTTATAGCAAGATTATCCATCAAAGAGAACAGACCTTGAATGTACATGTCCACACCTGTGTTCTGAACCACCCTGATGTAAAGGGGAAAAGAAAGACAGAACACAGTGCAAAGAAAAAAAAATGGTCTCAGAACTTCTCTTTTTCCTCTATTGAGAAGCATTAGTAGTTTGGGCCTCCAGTACTGTTATGAACAGGTAATTCAGAACCACAATGGACATTGAAGTTCAGAGCACACAAAGTGACCTGACAATTACCAAAAACAAAGGACGAGCTCTGAGACATGGGAACTCTGCTGACCGCAATCCCTAATCCTAACACACCACACTAGAGGTAGCCGTGGATTGCGCCTAGTGCTCCCTATGCAACTCGGCACAGCCTGAGAAACTAACTAGCCCTGAAGATAGAAAAATAAGCCTACCTTGCCTCAGAGAAATTCCCCAAAGGAAAAGGCAGCCCCCCACATATAATGACTGTGAGTAAGATGAAAATACAAACACAGAGATGAAATAGATTTAGCAAAGTGAGGCCCGACTTACTGAATAGACCGAGGATAGGAAAGATAGCTTTGCGGTCAACACAAAAACCTACAAACAACCACGCAGAGGGGCAAAAAGACCCTTCGCACCGACTAACGGTACGGAGGTGCTCCCTCTGCGTCTCAGAGCTTCCAGCAAGCAAGAAAAACCAATAAAGCAAGCTGGACAGAAAAAATAGCAAGCAAAAATAACACAAGCAAAACTTAGCTTATGCAGGATAGACAGGCCACAGGAACGATCCAGGAGGAAGCAAGACCAATACTAGAACATTGACTGGAGGCCAGGATCAAAGCACCAGGTGGAGTTAAATAGAGCAGCACCTAACGACTTAACCTCATCACCTGAGGAAGGAAACTCAGAAGCCGCAGTACCACTCTCATCTACCAAAGGAAGCTCATAGACAGAACCAGCCGAAGTACCACTCTCGACCACAGGAGGGAGCTTGGCCACAGAATTCACAACAAGTGAGATAGATCTTCCATTTGGTGAATCATCACTGTTCCTTCTACGCTCGTTAGATACACTTCTCTTTTTTTGCTTGGATACTCCATAAGTGACCCCATTTTGGAAACTACATCCCTCAAAGAATTAATCTAGAGGTATAGTTTTATAGTAACGATTATAACGTTTTTAGTTTTACTAGTGTATGAATTTATAATTTGGTATTATGTGTAAGATGCGTAGAGTACATCAGATTATAAAAGTGTGTTGTGTCAACAGTGTAAAAACTAATTTTATTAATTTATGGATGTGTGGTATGCTTTGAAGCAATCCTTAATTCAAAGACCAGGTTTCACAATGGTAAATTGTGTCCTTTTGGATTCCCCTCTTGGAGCATACTCTGCACCATTTTTGTGATCTTCCTTTCTTCACAGTTTGGGGAATCGGTCCTGGAAAATGTTGACCTGGGACAATACGGGCACTATCAGTTTCAGAAGTACCGGAACCCTCGCCTCACTGAGTGCTAAATATTAAGACCTTGATGACTACCTCCTGAAACTGAAGGAAGGTCCCTGTATTGCCTGCAGATGATCAGAACAGCACAAAAACATTGTATGGTGCTATCTATGCAATGTGCACAACCAATTTTTTGTACCATACTTTGGCTTTTCGCATGGCACTGTATGGTTGGAGGACCTGATCTGAGAGATCTACATGCCATGTACCGATTGTAATCCAAGTTACAATCTGGCTTTGGGACTTGTGTTGTGGTACCACGAACAGTGACAAGGGAGCTGTTGTCACGCTGTATGGTGGTGAAGATTAGGACATCCCTTTTGTCTTTATACTTGACCACCAGCATGTTGTTTTTGCATTGGGCTCGGCTTTCTCCATTTTTCAGCATTTGCCCAATTTGTGGCTTAGGCAGGCCTCTCTAATTTTTTCACATGGTGCCGCAGGCAACTGTACTTCTGACAGAGAGGGCCTTGAACAGGGGGATGCTGGTGTGAAAGTTATCAATGTAGAGGTGATAACCCTTATCCAGCAGTGGGTGCAGCAATTCCCACACAATTTTCACACTCACCCCCAGGCCAGGATGGCAGTCAGGGAGGTTAATCTGGGTGTCCTTTCCCTTGTAGGCCATTAATCTGTGTGTGTACCCTGATGTACTCTCGGACAGTTTGTACAGTTTAATTCCATACCTGGCCCTCTTACTGGGCAGGTATTGTTGAAATTTTAGCCTCCCTTTGAAATGAACCAGAGATTCATTTATAGTGATGTTCCTTTGGAGGTTGTACGCCTCAGCAAATTTTCTACTGAAGTGTTTAACCACTGGTCGAATTTTATGTAGACGATCAAACTTCGGATCGTCTCAGGGGGAACTCTGCGCATTATCACCATAATGCAATCATTTTTGGATCTCTTCAAATCGTGTACTTGTCATGGCCATACAGAATACTGGTGTACTGTAGAGAATATCAGTACTCCAGTAATGCTGAAGCCCTGGTTTTCGGATTATGCTCATATGCAGCACAATTCCCCAAAATGTCATGATCTCTGCTGCATCTACAGGGGTCCATCTGTTGTATGTTGACGTGGGATTTTGGGTGAAAAATAGAGGGACATACAAGTTTATCTGGGCCACCATAAATTTATTATCTCCTCCCTGAAAAAGAATTTGAAGAAGTCAATTTCAGTGAGGCCAGTGGTGTCAAACTGGATTCTTGAGCTGCTGATGAAATCCGGAATGACGGGCTGATAATTTTTAGGGGGTGCAGTCTATGTGGGATTGATTGTTGGAGGGGTTGCTTGTGTCTTAGAGCACCTTACTAGTGGTCCTTCCTAACTAGATGAGGAGGACTAAAGGAATGTGGGATCTTCCTCACTGGCTGAATCCATGTCGGAGGCAAGAAAAGCATATGCCTCCTCTGGTAAATAGCATCTTGACGAATGGGACATTTTTATTTTATCTTACACACACATTCCTGGGGTTTTGAAAGTGGTGCTTTACACGTGTAATGTATGGAGCTTGTGTATAAGATACTATTTATTATAAAAAATAGAGAGAAACAATTTAGAAGAAGCACTTATCAGAAAAAATTGAAAAGAAAAAAATACCGTATATACTCGAGTATAAGCCGAGATTTTCAGCCCAAATTTTTGGGCTGAAAGTGCCCCTCTCGGCTTATACTCGAGTCAAGGTGGGCGGCAGGGTCGGTGGGTGAGAGGGCGCTGAGGCATACTTACCTAGTCCCAGCGATCCTGGCGCTGTCCCTGCCGTCCCACGGTCTTCGGTGCTGCAGTTCTTCCCCTCTTCAGCGGTCACGTGGGACCGCTCATTAGAAAAATGAATATGCAGCTCCACCTCCCATAGGGGTGGAGCCGCGTATTCATTTCTCTAATCAGCGATGCCGGTGACCGCTGATAGAGAAAGAGGATGCGGCACTGAAGACCAGCTGTGACAGGCAGAGTGAGCGTCAGGATCGCTGGGACTAGGTAAGTATTTTATATTCACCTGTCCGCGTTCCAGCCGCCGGGCGTCGCTCCATCTTCCCGGCGCCTCCATCTTCCCGGCGCCTCCATCTTCCCGGCGTCTGCGCTCTGACTGTTCAGGTCAGAGGGCGCGATGACGCATATAGTGTGCGCGGCGCCCTCTGCCTGATCAGTCAGAGCGGAGAGAGATGCCGGGAAGATGGAGGCGCCGGGACCGGACGCCGGGAGCTGCAAGCAAGAAAGGTGAGTATGTGTTTTTTTTTTTTTTTATTGCAGCAGCAGCGGCGGCACAGATTTATGTGGAGCATCTATGGGACAAAATGAACGGTGCAGAGCATATATGGGGCACAGATATGGGGCAATAATGAACGGTGCAGAGCATATATGGGGCACAGATATGGGACAATAATGAACGGTGCAGAGCATATATGGGGCACAGATATGGGGCAATAATGAACGGTGCCGAGCACTATATGGGGCAGATATGGGACAATAATGAACGGTGCAGAGCATATATGGGGCACAGATATGGGGCAATAATGAACGGTGCAGAGCACTGTATGGGGCACAGCTATGGGGCAGTATGAACGGTGTAGAGCATATATATGGCACAGATATGGGACAATAATGAACGGTGCCGAGCACTATATGGGGCAGATATGGAACAATAATGAACGGTGCAGAGCATATATGGGGCACAGATATGGGACAATAATGAACGGTGCCAAGCACAGTATGGGGCACAGCTATGGGGCAGTATGAACGGTGTAGAGCATTGTATATGGGGCACAGATATGGGGCAATAATGAACGGTGCAGAGCACTATATGGGGCACAGCTATGGGACAAAATGAACGGTGCAGAGCATATATGGGGCACAGATATGGGGCAATGATGAACGGTGCCGAGCACTATATGGGGCACAGCTATGGGACAATAATGAACGGTGCAGAGCATATATGGGGCACAGATATGGGGCAATAATGAACGGTGCAGAGCATATATGGGGCACAGATATGGGGCAATAATGAACGGTGCCGAGCACTATATGGGGCACAGCTATGGGACAATAATGAACGGTGCAGAGCATATATGGGGCACAGATATGGGGCAATAATGAACGGTGCAGAGCATATATGGGGCACAGATATGGGACAATAATGAACGGTGCAGAGCACTGTATGGGGCAGAGCTATGGGACAAAATGAACGGTGCAGAGCATTGTATATGGGGCACAGCTATGGGACAAAATGAACGGTGCAGAGCACTGTATGGGGCACAGCTATGGGGAAATATGAACGGTGCAGAGCACTATATGGCACAGCTATGGGGAAATAATGATCTATTTTTATTTTTGAAATTCACCGGTAAATGCTGCATTTCCACCCTAGGCTTATACTCGAGTCAATAAGTTTTCCCAGTTTTTTGTCGCAAAATTAGGGGGGTCGGCTTATACTCGAGTATATACGGTAGATGTAAAAAAAAAAATTGTATAAAAAAATTAAAGACGTTCACTACACTAAAGCCTTTCCTATAAATTTACCCGGCACTAATATTCTTTTTTTTTTTTTTTTGCAAAAGAACAACCGACATCACCATCAATACACCATACGCTTCCCCCGATGCACTACCTAAAAATTTACTCAAAGCAAATAATTATTTTTTTGTGCTAATGAAAAACGAACATCACCAAAATAACAACATACGCTCCCCTAATGCACTCGCTAAAAATTTACTTGAAGCAAATGATTACCGTATTTGTTTGGAAAAGAAAAATGAACATCACCAACAATGTGACGTACGCTCCCCTAATGCATTAGAAATTACCCGGCAATCTTTTTTTTTTGTGCAAACAAAAGACGCTACCTCGCTACCTATGCAGCTACTCTGTCCAATTTTTTTCTTTAAAACAAAATCGGTCATCACCAAACACTGTGACATCCGCTACACTAACACTATTCTGTGCAATTTTTTTTCTCCAAAATTACACTGTACTAACTACTATTATTTTTTTTTCTAAAAAAAATAATTGAAAGTCAATTACATGCGACATCTTCTAACTAAAAATGTCCCTTTATTGACACATTACCGATGCGGGGGGTTACAGACCCCTGGGAAAGCGTGCAGGGATGGTCTGCTATCCCATCTTAACCCGATCACTGCACGATGCAGCGCCGAATATATACTACGCTTTTGGGAGCTCAGCAGTATATATACAGCAAATGTTGAGAAGGGGTTAACTTTTTAAACCTATTAAATAACTAAAAAAACTGACGTGGGGTCCCCGCAACTTGTGATAACCAGCCAAGGTAAAGCAGACAGCTGGGGCTGATATTAAGGTCGATGGATTTTGGTCCCTACCCAGCCTAAAAATACTAGCCCGTAGCAGACCCAAAATTGGCACATCACATTAGATGCACCAATTCTGGCATTTTGCCTGGCTCTTTCCAGGTGCATGGGCAATCGGGGTAATATTTTTGAGGGTTGATGTCAGTTGTGTAGTGTAGTTATCAAAAATTGGAAGGGCCCCCACGTCATTTTTTATTTAGTACCCAGGAGTGACCTTGGAGTCTGATATGTGTCCAGGTGTCTTCACCATGCTGTTCACATTCCATTTGAGCACTGATTCCATCCATTTCAGTGATTTTCCTGCCCCCCAAGCCCTCCTGTTAGGGTTTTCCGTTAAAATGCTTTTTCATTGACTTCGATTATAGTCGATACTCGAGTCTGAGCGTCCAACCTGCTTGATTTAAATAACGCGCACTCAAGCATTTTAGTGCTCGCTCATCACTAGTGGATACAATTGATAACACCAGGGAATTTGCAGGAATATGTGGCGAATACTCTCTGGCTATTCTGCTTTCTGGACTGGTTCCTCCAAAACGTCCTATTAAACAATCCAGGAGAAGATCTTGTCAGAACCGTGACGTGAGATTCATCTGCTGTCGGCACAAGCAGTGTTTTATAGGGACATCATGGAAAGGGAGATAAAGTGTGAAAATGCACTTTTGGTGATTATTCTGGGTCGGATGCCTTTTTTAAGCATGCGTCATATCCCTTGGGTGTTCCTTATATAGTGATTGTCAAATGACAAGAAGATACCAAATGTCAGAACCAATACACATACGGTGGGTACGAAAAGTATTCAGACCCCTTTCAATTTTTCACTCTTTGGTTCATTCCAGCCATTTGGTAAATTCAAAAAAGTTCATTTTTTTCTCATTAATGTACACTCTGCACCCCATCTTGACTGAAAAAAACAGAAATGTAGAAATTTTTGGAAATTTATTAAAAAATAAAAACTGAAATATCACATGGTCGTAAGTATTCAGACTCTTTGCTCAGTATTGAGTAGAAGCACCCTGTTGAGCTAGCACAGCCATGAGTCTTCTTGGGAATGATATGAGTCTCACAGAGGGCAGTGGGGTACTCGGTACCGGGTCCGGTCGCAAAGGGGCATGTCACGGTGGCTGCAACCCGGTCCGTGGCCCTGGGCCTCAACGTTAAAGGGGAAAATGTTTTAAGGGATAAATGTTCAAAGTTTATCATGATGCCACCTGTGGGGTTCAGTCAGTAGTGGGACCGATGCTGCATTAAAGGAGCCCCCTGGGGGATGTTGCGGCAACACAGATGTTACACTTCCCACAGGTGAAGCGGGATCCCCAGGGGTCCTATGGTGTATGGCGTGGATGGTATAGCTGGTGAATAAATGGAGGAGACAAGTTGTAAGTCTTTACCTGGTTTACTCTGGATGACTGTCCACAGTCCAGGGCACTGGCAACAGGTGAATTAGGAGTCCAGGCAGTCAAGAGACAAGCGGAATCCCCTTGGCAGGTCAGGTAGGAGCCCTCCGCTCTGTGCTTGCTATATCTGAGGTCCCTGCTGCCACTAAGTGCTCCCAGCAAGTCCTAATTCTTTCCCCTGTCCTGGAACAAGTACCTGTATGGTAGGCAGCTTGAGCAGTGCCTACTGGGGTCTTTTCACGGTGACTCCAGGCGCCAAGGTGCTGCTGTACCACAGGTAAAAATGGGCAAAGTCCATGTAATTCTATGCCCTCTGGTTATGCTCTGTGTCTTATAGCTCCACAAAAGCCTCGGGTTCCCGATACCCAGTTTCTGTGCACTGACTCTGTGGAGGCCTTCTTCTAGCCTCCTGGAGTCCTGTATCTCCACTGTGCTCCGTCCCTGTCTGTCCTCGCACACAGACTTTCTGTACAGATTAATCTAACTCCTCCTCCAAACCAGGATCTTTATACAGGGAAGCTGCCCTAAAACTGGGTTTTGAGCTCCCCCTCCTGGCCTGGATTTAGAAGGTGTTGTATGAGTGATAACCTGCTAAAGGGGATCTCACTTGTCTCCAGGCATAGTACTCCCCTCCCCGAGAGGAAGGCAGCACTACTGTGGTACCCTAAGTCCTGGGGTGCCACAGATGCAACAGGTTTTTCACACCTGGATTTGGGTATCATTTGCCATTCTCCCTTGCAGATCCTCTCCAGTTCCATCAGGTTGAATGGAGAATGTTGGTGGACAGCCATTTTCAGGTCTCTCCAGAGATGCTCAGTTGGGTTTAGGTCAGGGCTCTGAAGCCACTCCTTTGTTGTTTTAGCTGAGTGCTTAGAGTCATTGTGTTGTTGGAAGGTGAACCTTCGGCCAAGTCTGAGGTCCAGAGCACTCTGGAAGAGGTTTTCATCCAGGATATCTCTGTACTTGGCCACACTCCTGTTTCCTTCAATTGCAACCAATCATCCTGTCCCTGCAGCTCAAAACCACCACTATAGCATGATGATGCCACCACCATCTTTCACTGTTGGGATTGTGTTTGGAAGGTGATGAGCAGTGCCTGGTTTTCTCCACATGTACCGCTTAGAATTATCACCAAAAAGTTCTATCTTCGTGTCGTCAGACCAGAGCATCTTATTTCTCATAGTCTGGGAGTCTTTCATGTGTTTTGTAGCAAACTCTATGCAGGCTTTCATATGTCTTGCACTGAGAAGAGGCTTCCGTTTGGCCACTCTGCCATAAAGGCCCAACAGGTGGAGAGCTGCAGTGATAGTTGACTTAGTGGAACTTTCTCCCATCTCCCTACTTCATCTGTGGAGCTCAGCCACAGTGATCTTTGGGTTCTTCTTTACATCTCTCACCAAGGCTCTTCTCCAATGATTGCTCAGTTTGGCTGGACGGCCAGGTCTAGGAAGACTTCTGGTGATCCCAAACTTCTTTCATTTATGGATTATGGAGGTCCCTGCGCTCTAAGGAACCTTGAGTACTGCAGAAATTCTTTTGTACCCTTGGCGAGATCTGTGACATGCCACAATTCTGTCTTTGAGCTCCTTGGTTAGTTCCTTTGACCTCATGATTCTCAGTTGGTCTGACATGCACTGTGAGCTGTGAGGTCTTATATAGACAGGTGTGTGCCTTTCCAAATCAAATCCTATCAGTTTAATTAAACACAGCTGCACTCCAATGAAGGAGTAGAACCATCTCAAGGAGGATCACAAGGAAATGGACAGCATGTAACATAAATATGAGTGTCTGAGCAAAGGGTCTCAATACTTATGACCATGTGATATTTCAGTTTTTTCTTTTTTAACAAATTTGCAAAAATGTCTACATTTCTGTATTTTTCAGTCAAGATGGGGTGCAGAGTGTACATTAATGAGAAAAAAATATAAACTTTTTTGAACTTACCAAGTGGCTGCAATGAAACAAAGAGTGAAAAATGTTGAGGGGTCTGAATACTTTCCGTATCCACTGTACGTGACATAAAGATAATAAATGAAACGAAAAAATAAGGAAAGAAGCAAACAACCACTACACATCCACAGAGTGACAGGGTTATTACTTATTAAAGCAAACCTGTCACCAGGTTTGGCCGATACGAGTTACGGCCACCACCTTTCAGGGCTTATCTACAGCATTCTATAATGCTGTAGATAAGTCCCTGATCCGACCTGCAAGAGAAAAAAAATAACTTTTATTATAGTCAGCTGCGAGGGATGTCGCAGGTCTTGGACTGGCGCCTCCCATCTTCTTGCGATGCCGCCCTCCTGCTTGCTTCTTGGCTCCTTGGCATCACATTCCTGCGTAGGCATACTTATCTGCCCTGATGAGGGTAGGGCAAAGTACTGCACTGCCCAGGCGCTGGGCCTCTCTGACCTTTCCTGGCTTTGCTCTGCCCTCAACAGGGCAGATAAGTACACCTGTTCAGGAGCGTGATGCTCTGAAGCCATTAAGCGAGCAAGACGGCAGCTTCGTAAGAAGATGGGAGGCGCCTGACCAAGACCTGCACCATCCCTCAGACCGCCCCACAGGTGACTATAATAAAAGTTATTATTTTCTCTTGGAGATCGGATTGGGGGCTTATCTATAGCATTATACAATGCTGTAGATAAGCCCTGAAAGGCACTGGCTGTAACTCGTATCGGCCAAATCTGGTGACAGGTTTCCTTTAATACTAGAAATATATTGCACAGGGGATATCACAGCCAATTCCCACAAGAAGAATCCTGGAAACACAGAATTAGAAATGATTCTCCGCAGTTTCTATAGGACTTAATACATTACTGATTCCGGAGAGTATTAGAAATATGGCAGAAAACAAGAAGGAAGAAAGTTCAGAGAAGGAGCTTCATAGAAAGACATTGAAGTTACAGACGCCATTTAACCCTTTGGGAGAAAGTGATTCCAGCAGTTTACCGAGTAAATCCCACCAGAACTGTAGCAGATAAAGACCCCAATATCCACAGGTGTTCCTTCTAATTGGGGGGAAACTATCACCTCTAATAATCCTCGGACAGTTCTGACAAAAACACGGAAAAGTGCCCCTTTATGGAGGTGACAGAAAGTCTGTTTAGTCACTTTAGCTTCATAGTATCAGCTCTAATCCAATGGTGAGAGAGCGATTTACCCTGAAGAGTCACAGATTGTGGGGTTGTTATAAA
Organism: Ranitomeya imitator; assembly: GCF_032444005.1. Lineage (NCBI taxonomy): Eukaryota > Metazoa > Chordata > Amphibia > Anura > Dendrobatidae > Ranitomeya > Ranitomeya imitator. The sequence goes on from NC_091283.1 coordinate 305,134,732, forward strand.
ATGTTATATTTAGGGGGTTTTGTGTTGTCTCCTTATAATAATCATAATGTTTTTTTTTTCCTTTTCCGCTGATAGATACAAACGACCCAACTATGACGGGAACCAAGGAAACATGTATTACTCTCATAGTATGGGGACCCTTTTTTGGCACCCACACACCGTATAATGTTCCCACAGTACCACCATCCGCAATATTATTTTTGTAGTCAAGATAACGGAATGGAGAAATTCAGCACTCGCACCTTTTAGAAGATGCTTCAGTCCTTCTACCGGTTCATGTTCATAGACCAGTGGAACATGGATTAGTAGAAGTGCAAATTAAGTCCAAAATGTACGTTGTCCATCGTTTCTGTTTTTGGAAATCACTGCGCCTGCCGTCACGCTGTTAGCACTGTTGCACTTTTTGTCATTGTCCTGAATCAAATAAAAATTAAAAAGGACTGAAGTATTTTTTGTAAAAGGGGTTAGTGCTGACTTTCTTTATTCTTGTCTTGATTAGGCCGGGGTCATACTAGCGTACAACACGGATGAGTGCTATGTGAGAAAACATCAGACCAATGTTACTCTATGGGCCAACTCACGTCTGCGATTATTTTCTCATGCCGAATCAGCATGAGAGAACAATCGCAGCATCCTGCGATTGGCACCGAGACTTGGCCGAGTCTTGGCTCACTCGCAACCATATAAGTCTATGGGTGTGAGTGATGCATCGCACAGCACTCGGATATCATCTGAGTGCTGTGTGATATACAACGACCCCGGCAATGGAGGAAATGGAGAAATTAGTTTTGTCGCCTCCCCCGCTGCTGTGCTCCGATCCTCTCTGTGCGAGACGCTGGGAGCACAGTAGCATGACACTCAGCTCCTGCTCGCAGCATAGCAGGAACAGAGGGTCATTAGCATATGGCATCCGATGCTCTCTCGGCCTTATAAATAGTCAGACGTCTATGCATCACCCTGAAGATTTATTATAGTGGAGGTTGTAACATTGGTTCAAGGTGTCCATATACTGGGTCAAAACTTTGTATTTAGTGCAACAACACTTCACTAACTTTTTTTGGAATATTTTCACACCTGTTTTTTTGTGTTTTTCATGTAATAAATGGAAGTCTACATGGAGTCATTGGCATCAAATAACTCCTGTCTTCATGTTCTTACAAAAAAGGTTTTATAAAAGCCTCAAACTTCTGTGTGTGATTCAGATATGAGATCTAAAGTGATAGAAGATTACAGTGCGGGGAAGACAGGAAACCTTCATATAGACGGCCGGTGGTGATGGAGTCAGTGACGGACTCTGGCCAAATATGTTTCTAGAGCCGTAGTAGAAGATGAAGATGTCGTCCTCATCATGAAGTAGTTATTTCTCCTGTCACGTGTAATGAATATCTCCTGCAGTATTGCTAATGCCGATTTCAGTGTCGGTAAATGAGACGAGAATTAGCGTTATGGAAGATGAGTCTATGAGAAACGTATTCAGCTGCCGACTCCGAGGAAGAAACTGCTTGTTGTCTGTGGCCTAAAATATATAGGTTTTATTAGTAAATGTCAGGGAAAAAACAGAATGTTGTAAAATAATAACAATACCATTGCTGCTTTGGTCCCCTGCCATTTCCTAGTCATTTCCAATGAACTTTGTGATTGCTACAGCCAATCAGTTGCCGAATCAGTGAGTAACATAGCCAGTGATTGGGAGCATGGAGGAGATGTCTTAGTCAGCAATTAACTTATGTTCGAGTCCATAAAAGACTAGGGAATACAACATCTACACGTTCTGTCTCCTCACATGTTTCCCTTATTATTTCCAGTAATTGTATTATTACACAGGATTTCTATAATGTTACATCGGCTCATCTTCTTCTCATTCAGGTCTCTACAATATCGGATCCTCTCAGTGAAGATCTTCTGTATAAGAGAATTTTCCTGATTTACCCATCAAGGATGGATATGGACAGAGACAAGATGGCGGAGAGGATATTACACCTCACCCTACAGATCCTCTTCCGGCTTACTGGAGAGGTGAGAGATTCTGATGACATCACATTACATCATTCCTATCTATGGGAATAACAGATGGACAGAACTGGAGAGGTGAGGACTCTGGAAATGTCTGTAGTGAGATTTATTAATGTGTCTTTCTATAACCAGGATTACACAGTAGTGAAGAAGACCTCTAGTGAGCACTGTCAGGACCCTGTGTCTGAGGGATGGGGAAGACCCCTGAGCCCAATCACGGGGCCTCCACCTCACCCCCTGATACATGAGGACAGCAATGACCAGAAGATCCTAGAACTCGCCTACAAGATGATTGAGCTGCTGACTGGAGAGGTGACACTGCTGGGAATGCTGGTACATAACAGTAGTGCTATGAAGGGATCGGGGGGATGATGGTATCATTGTATGTGTCAGGTTCCTATAAGGTGTCAGGATGTCGCTGTCTATTTCTCCATGGAGGAGTGGGAGTATTTAGAAGGACACAAAGATGTGTACAAGGATGTCATGATGGAGGTTCCCCAGCCCCTCACATCACCAGGTAATAGACAGGACTAAATACACACGGCCTTTTATTATCTGTATGTAAAGAATTAATTCAGTCCCTATATGTGTTTCCTCCAGATCTATCCAGCAAGAGGACAACACCAGAGAGATGTCCCCATCCTCTTCTTCCACAGGACTGTAAACAAGAAGATCCCAATGTTCATCAGGATCATCAGGTAGATGGAGAGAAGGTGACATGAGATGATGATGATGTGTAGACGACTGTGAAGATCTTGTGCTCAGTCTTGTTTAGCCACCAGTATCACCATATTTTTCGCTTTATAAGACGCTCCGGATTATAAGGTGCACCCCAAATTTTGAGGAGAAAAATAGGTAAAAAAATTTTAAGAAAATGGTGTTGCTTCTTATAATCCATGCGTCTTATTGCTTACCGGCGATGGTCGCTACGGTGAAGCGGGGACCCAGGGTCGCTGCTGGAGGAGGCAGGAGTGGGGTGATGCCGCAGGCTGGTATGAAGGGGTGTCCGGTAGTGTTGCTGGTGCCTGGCGCTGCTGCCTGGTGGTCTGCGGGTGTCTCCGGTGCCCGGCAGCGCTGCGGGAGGGTGTCCAGTGCTCTGCTGGTGTCTATGGTGCTGCGGGTGTCCGGACGGCCTTGCCTGGTACTGCTGCGATGGTATCCGGTGCTGCCGGGGATCTGCCGACATTTTGTGAAAGGCACCGAGATCTCCATCTGCTCATGCGTCGCCCTGCCCGGTGGTCATTTTAGGGTTAGCCGGTAAGGTACATTTACATTATAAGACGCACCCCCATTTTCCCCAAACATTTTGGGGTAAAAAGTGCGTCTTATAATCCGAAAAACACGGTATATGTTTTATACTTGTGTAATGAGAACGGTGGAGATGGCAGGATTAGAGCTGATCATAGATGTGACTTCTCCATCTGTCTGTGACTCTTACAATATTTGTTTCAGGGTGAAGATCTGACCCATATTAATACTACAGAGACCTATGTGATGGGTGATGAGCGGTGTAAAGAGGAGATTCCTACATATGACTACCCAGGTGAGTAGTGACCACTAAATACAGAGAAGTCACAGATTCTTCTCAGTCCCCAGTTGTGAATGATTTATCGGTGGTGTAATCCGGCCGTATCATAATTGTGTGATCACCATTTTGCATCTAGACCACAACATTCTGCTCCATTAGGAAATGTTGAAATTACTTTGTGAAATTGTTAAATCCTTCTCTATAGAACTTACAACCTGGAGGATCCAGCTACTCCCTGGGATTAGGAGACGCTGACCGTTACCTGCCTAGTTCTGTAAATTACAAAGACAAATGACGTAGAATGTGCTGACAAGTTAGAAAATCACTTGAAAAAATATGTTATAATGGTCCTGTAAGAGAAAGCGGAAGGTAATGATGCTGTTAGCTTCCTAGATCTCTGATATCTTATTGGATGAATCTACCTTCTCTCCCTCCTGTGCTGCTGAATGTGCTCATATGGTCCTTACAAAACCAGGTCCAGTCTTTCTGGTCAAACTTTGCTTTTATGATTGAAAATATTAAGGCTGTGCACACATTCAGGACATTTCGCATTTTTTCACGTTTTTTTGCTATAAAAACGTGATAAAAATGCATACATATGCATCTCATCAATTATACACAAAAAACGCATCGCAGTGAAAAACGCATCATGTTCATTAATTTTGCGGAAAAAAAAAAGCTAAGTAGATTCGATAAACAAAAAATGTATATAGTAATCTAGTAGCCGTCCAGTAAATAAATAAATTACTAGCCCCAGATGGTGGCAACACTACTAGCGCACAGATCCCTTTATAATAAGACAGGCAGTGAAGCCCTTACCATTCAGTGGAGAGTGTCCTGTGTGAGCTGGCAGATCTGCAGATATATTGCTGTGAATTGCAGGTGCAGATAGCAGTAGAGCAGGACAGCAAATTAATCAGACAGAGCCAGGTTAAAGGGACACTGTCACCTGAATTTGGAGGGAACAATCTTCAGCCATAGAGGCGGGGTTTTGGGGTTTTTGATTCACCCTTTCCTTACCCGCTGGCTGCATGCTGGCTGCAATATTGGATTGAAGTTCATTCTCTGTCCTCCATAGTACACGCCTGTGCAAGGCAAGATTGCACCTTGTGCAGGCGTGTACTACGGAGGACAGAGAATGAACTTCAATCCAATATTGCAGCCAGCATGCAGCCAGCGGGTAAGGAAAGGGTGAATCCAAAACCCCGCCTCCATGGCTGAAGATTGTTCCCTCCAAATTCAGGTGACAGTGTCCCTTTAAATATTTTTACATAACTTACTATTTTTATAGACAAGTTAAGTAGAAATGTTAAATGACATTCAAAGATATTTTATTCAAAAACAATAATTGGTTTATATCTTGACAGATGACTGTACAAGGAGATCAGAGAAACAGCTGACATCTTCAATTTTTAAATTGGATGATTTTGAGATCCCACTGGATACATTTGAAGTTAATGCCATTACTCCAGATATACCATCATCCCTTCAGAGCAAAGATCTCTCATCTGATCCTTTGAAACAGGTCCTGTCTTCTGATTCATTAGCAACTACTAAGGAAAATCAGAGTCACGAAATAAGCAATAAAAAACGAAATACTACTAAATCAGAGAAGCCATTTTCATGTTCAGAATATGGAAACAGTTTTCCCATCAAAAAGTCTTTTCTTAAACCTCCAAAAATTCATACAGTGGAGAAAAAATGTTCTTGTTCCAAGTGTGGAAAATGTTTTAAACACAAATCACATCTTGATATACACCAGAGAACCCACACAGGGGAGAAGCCTTTTTCATGTTCAGAATGTGGGAAATGTTTTAATTTAAAAGGGAATCTTGTTATACACCAGAGAACCCACACAGGGGAGAAGCCTTTTTCATGTTTGGAATGTGGGAAATATTTTAGCCAGAAATCAAATCTTGTTACTCACCAAAGAACTCACACAGAGAAGAAGGCTTTTTCCTGTTCAGAATGTGGGAAATGTTTTAAGGAGAAATCAGCTTTGGTTAAGCACCAGAGAACTCACACAGGGGAGAAGCCTTTTTCATGTTTGGAATGTGGGAAATATTTTAGCCACAAATCAAATCTTGTTACTCACCAAAGAACCCACACAGAGGAGAAGGCTTTTTCCTGTTCGGAATGTGGGAAATGTTTTAACGAGAAATCAGATTTGGTTAGGCACCAGAGAAATCACACAGGGAAGAAGCCTTTCTCATGTTCAGAATGTGGGAAATGTTTTAACGTAAAAACGAGTCTTGTTATACACCAGGGAACCCACACAGAGGATAAACCTTTTTCATGTTCAGAATGTGGGAAATGTTTTAATTTAAAAGGGAATCTTGTTATACACCAGAGAACCCACACAGGAGAGAAGCCTTTTTCATGTTTGGAATGTGGGAAATATTTTAGCCAGAAATCAAATCTTGTTACTCACCAAAGAACCCACACAGAGGAGAAGGCTTTTTCCTGTTCAGAATGTGGGAAATGTTTTAAGGAGAAATCAGCTTTGGTTAAGCACCAGAGAACTCACACAGGGGAGAAGCCTTTTTCATGTTTGGAATGTGGGAAATATTTTAGCCACAAATCAAATCTTGTTACTCACCAAAGAACCCACACAGAGGAGAAGGCTTTTTCCTGTTCGGAATGTGGTAAATGTTTTAACGAGAAATCAGATTTGGTTAGGCACCAGAGAAATCACACAGGGGAGAAGCCTTTCTCATGTTCAGAATGTGGGAAATGTTTTAACGTAAAAACGAGTCTGGTTATACACCAAAGAACCCACACAGGGGAGAAGCCTTTTTCATGTTCAGAATGTGGGAAATGTTTTAACTGGAAATCAGCTCTTAATACCCACCAGAAAATACACACAAGGGAGAAGACTTTTTCCTGTTTAGAATGTGGGAAATGTTTCAACTTTAAATGGAATCTTGTTTTACACCAAAGAACCCACACAGGGGAGAAGCCTTTTTCCTGTTCAGAATGTGGGAAATGTTTTAGCTTTAAAGGGAGTCTTGTTAACCACCAGAGAACCCACACAGGGGAGAAACCTTTCTCATGTTCAGAATGTGGGAAATGTTTTAACGAGAAATCCGCTTTAGTTAAGCACCAGAGAACTCACACAGGGGAGAAGCCTTTTTCATGTTCAGAATGTTGGAAATGTTTTACACAGAAATCAACTTTGGTTAACCACCAGAGAACTCACACACGGGAAAAGCAGTTTGGATGTTCAGAATGTGGGAAATGTTTTAACCGGAAAGCGAATCTTGAAAGCCACCTGAGAAGCTTTTTCCATGTTCAGAATGTATGAAATGTTTAAATCAGAAATCAGATTTGGATAGGCACCAGAGAACCCACTCAGGGGAGAAACCTTTTTCCTGCCAGAATGTCGGAAATATTTTAGCCAGAAATCAGATCTTGTTATATACCAGAGAACCCACATAGGGAAGAAGCCTTTTTCATGTTCATAATATAGGAAAAGTTTTACATTAAAATCAACTCTTTAACATCAGAAAAGTTACAAAGGGGTTGAAGCCTTTTCCATGTTAAGAATGTTGGAATTGTTTTAACCAAAACATGTATTTCTTAATGGGGTTGTCCATTTCTTGTACAACCCCTTGTCATCCCTCATGTTTGGGCTATTTGAAATAAAATTATTCATACTATCTTTCCATGTCAGTGTCGTTTCAGTTGTCTTGGCACTCACGTTCCCGGGGCTCATGTGAGGTTGTTACAAAATCAGCACTGTCTTCGGATTTATTGAACATCATCAGGAAGCCAGGGCTGCGGCTGCTCTTTGACTTAGGTCAGAGACAGACTGCCGTATTTCTCTTGCGAGAATCGCATCATAAACTAGTACTGGCTGTCGGCTCTCTTGACCTGAGCTTGACAGCTGCATAGAAATACATCATACTGTCTTGCTCAGGTCAGGAGAGGTGCCAGGCCAGTCCGTGCAATGCGATGCTATTATCACACGAGTTTTACGGCCGTCTGGCTCAGCCCTTACTCTTAGGCTGCCGTCACACTAGCAGTATTCGGTCAGTATTTTACATCAGTATTTGTAAGCCAAAACCAGGAGTGGAACAATTAGAGGAAAAGTATAATAGAAACATGTGCACCACTTCTGCATTTATCACCCACTCCTGGTTTTGGCTTACAAATACTGATGGAAAATACTGACAAAATACTGATAGTGTGACGGCAGCCTTATTGTTTGATATGTCTAAAAGTGGAGACTGTAATCCATGTTTAAAAATGCACTTGCTTTCGAAACGCATTTTGTATTCTATTAATCTTTTCACTATGATTTTTAAATACATATTTCCTACATGTTTCAACCAAGAAAGAAAAAAATACTTTTTGATACGACTATATTTTAATTTTTAAAAACTAATCAGTTTATCATTTTAAACATGTCTTGGATTTCTAGAGAAGTTGGATAAACCTTTCCTTTTTCAGTGAGAAGGGTTTGTCCAAGTAGTGGACATTCCCTTTAACCCCTGGAGCTTTTTTCAGTTTTGCGTTTTCGTTTTTCGCTCCCCTCCTTCCCAGAGCCATAACTTTTTTTATTTTTCCATCAATATGGACATGTGAGGGCGTACTTTTTATGGGACGAGTTGTACTTGTGAACAACACCATTGGTTTTACCATGTCTTGTACTCGAAAACGGGAAAAAAATTCCAAGTGCGGTGAAATTGCAAAAAAAAAGTGCAATCCCACACTTGGTTTTTGTTTGGCTTTTTAGCTAGGTTTAATAACTGCTGAAACTGACCTGCCATTATGATTATCCAGGTCATTACGAGTTGATAGACTCCATATATGTCTAGGTTATTTTTTATCTAAGTGGTAAAAAAATTCCAAATTTGCTAAAAATTAAAAAATTGCACAATTTTCCAATGCCGTAGCGTCTCCATTTTTCGTGATCTCGGGTTGGGTGAGGGCTTATTTTGCATGCCGAGCTGACGTTTTTAATGATACCATTTCGGTGCAGATATGTTCGTTTGATCGCCCGTTGTTGCATTTTAATGCAATGTCACGGCAACCAAAAAAAGTAATTCTTTCTCACTACGCCATTTAGTGATCAGGTTAATTTCTTTTTTTTTTAAAAGGCGATTCTGAATGCAGCGATACCAAATATGTTAGGTTTGATTTTTCTTTTTTTAATTATTGTTTTATTTTGAATGGGGCGAAAGGGGGGTGATTTGAACTTTTATATTTTTTTAATTTTTTTCATATTTTTAAAAACAATTATTTTTTTTTTACTTTTGCCATGCTTCAATAGCCTCCATGGGAGGCTGGAAGCTGGCCTTTCCTGATCGGCTCTGCTACATAGAGGTGATGATGCTCAGATCGCCCCTATGTAGCAGAAGTACAGCATTGCTATGAGCGCCGACCACAGGGTGGCATTCACAGCAATCTGGCATCAACAAACGTAGAGGTCTCAAGGAGACCTCTGGTTGTCATGCTTACTCACCGCTGACGCCCGATAACGTGATGGAGGTCAGCGACACGCACATTTCTGGCCTGATTGCTGGAAGCGCTTGTTAAATGCCGTAGTAGAGTTTGACAGCAGCATTTAACTACTTAATAGCTGCCGCGCGCATCGCGATCATCAAAACCTCAAAAATCCCACACAGAGAGAAACCATTATCATACCTACAGTAGAGTGTGAAAAATAAATTACTAGAAAGTCGTATTTTGTTGACCATCAAAATAACTCTGACTGGGAGACATTACATACTGTATGTTATTGACAAATTGCACAAAAACATAAGTTATGTAATTAAATGAGAAAGGATAATTACTATGGATGAGCGATCGTGCTCGGTGATACTCGGATATCACTTGAGTATCAGGGTGGTTGAAAATACTCAGTGAGCATTAGCCGTTGCTAGGATTTGACGTTCGAACACCCACTCCCGCATGTTTGATGTCTGTTACACAGCCAGTAAACATGCAGGGATTGCCTGCCAGTCACTGTAATGCCGTAGCCATCTCGGTAATGGCATTACTTTGATTGGCTGGCCGTATTATTTGATCAGGGGTTATAAAAGAACAAGTGCCGCCACACTCGGCACACTGACGCCAGTGCATAGCTCAGGGACAGTTCTTATTGGAGGAAGAGAGTGGTTGTACCGTGGATAGCACTGCAGCCTTGCAGCGCTGGGGTCCTGGGTTCAAATCCCACCAAGGACAACATCTGCAAGGAGTTTATATGTTCTCCTCGTGTTTGCTTGGGTTTCCTCCGGGTACTCCAGTTTCCACCCACATTCCAAATACATACTGATAGGGATTCTAGATTGTGAGCCCCATCGGGGACAGCAATGACAATGTGTGCAAACTGTAAAGCGCTGTGGAATATGTTAGCGCTATATAAAAATAAAGATTATTATTATTGTACAGGCCTGTGTGTGCACAGTATAATGAATCAGAGTCCTTTAGTGTTAATGCTGATGCTGAACCATCATATTAACAGTCCTTGTAAGGGCTAATCTTGTGCGTTGTTGTTATCAGACACATTCTGCCTTTAGCCTAGTGAGGGACAGTTGCAGGAGCAGGGTGGCTGAATACAGTCTCTAAGCAGGGCTTAGTGCTTTGCAGTCCGTTGCTAAATATATAGCAGCGGCATTCTTTTTTGGGTGTGAAAAAATAGACTATAGTCTTATCCATAGAGTATTATGTGCTTTGTGGTGTATTTTTATTGTGTATAACACTCCAAATAAGGGTTGAGACATTTTTCTGGATTGAATTTGTCATCCATACACTTTTACGTGCTTTGTGTTACATAATGGTGATATTAAACTAAAAAAAGTGTTGACTGCTGCAGGTGACCATTTTTTTTAATTTTTAAATCAAAAATAAACTTGGTTTCCAGAGACCTAGCAATTACAAAACTCGTAACACGTGATGTAAGGGACAGGGAAGTGGAGGTGCTAACAATGGTGCATGTAGATGCCAAGGACACGAGACAGATGTGACTACGCCTCTTGCTGAAGCACAAGAACCACGCCCATCCACATCATATAGGTTCATGTCCAACCTTGCAGGAAGGTAAGGTACACCACTCCTGATGCCAGAACAGTGCGAACAGGTGGTTGGTTGGATAGCAGATAATGCTTCTAGCATGCTGATCCTCCTTCCAATTTGAGTCCCAGGAGATTAGTGATCCCACACTAGGACACTCCGAGAAGCTCTTTACAACATAATTTCTTGATTGTGACCTCTCAACCTGCATAGTCCAAGAGAATAGTCTGTTTAATGATGCACAAGTCAGGTTGTTGTTAAGTCACCAAGTTAGGAGGACGAAGATACAGCGGTGGAAGACGAGGTGGTGGATGACGAATTCACTGACCCAAGATGCAGAGCGAGGCCAGAAGCGCTGAGGTGGATGGATCGGCAGCACCGAAACAGGCAGAAAGAGGCAGTGGGGTGACCAGAGGGAGAATGCAGGCAACTGTTCCATAGAGTACCAACACTCGAGAATTTCTCCATCAAACAGTTAGAAGTTCCCCAGTCTGGGACTTTTTTAAAGAGAGTTCTGAGACCTGGCCACTAAAAGCCTAACCACTATTGGCAAAATCAAGCACATGTCATCTAAGCACCCAACGCCTGGGTCCATGATTGGTGAAGTCAGGTGACACCACTGCCTCTTCTCCTGTGCTAGGTGCTTTCCAATCTCCTGTACATGACATTGGTGCAGATGCCTCCCACCCTGCACCTGTCCTTGCACATTATGATACACCATCATTAGGTAATTCCAAATCATTGTCCCAGCACAGCGTTCAGCCAGGTTTGGCAGAGCCTCTGATCAAGGTATGCTGCATCAGTGCCCATTTCTTCAAGCCTGTTACAGTTGCTACCACTCTGGCAGTGCTGCAGGAGTGAATGCAACTGCCAGCTCACCGACTGGTATACGACATGACCACGTCCAGGAACTCCACGCGGCACATACTGGTAAGGTTTGTGAGCAGCAGAGGCCAGTTGTGCAATACCGGCTCCAACACGCCCTTCGGTACTGTAGTCAGACTCTGCATGTAACCACTAAAGAGTGGGCATGGATGTCTCACATTTGTGTGGTTCTCAAAGACTTTGAGGAGTCCACAAAGATGGTGATCTGTGATGATGCCATAGTCCATGCAACGATCCTGCTTCTGTAAATACATATCCTGGTGTGGAGTCCCATACCAGAAAAGAAGTGAAAGAGAAGAAAGTTGTTTTCAAATAAAAGAATAAATTTTATTACATAAATTTGTACATAAGACAATAAAAATAATGAAAAAGAACAGGGGGGTGATTGAAAAAACACCAGACTACCAGATATGAATTTTTATACTGTATTCTGTACTTTTTCTACGATCCTGCTTCTGTGCCTACTTAAACAGTCGCTGCTGAAAATTAAATATAAACATATTGATCTCATAGCAATAGTAATGGTAAATGAGGACATCAATGACCAGAAGATGCTAGAACTCACCTTCAAGATGATTGAGCTGCTGACTGAAAAGGTGACCCTACTGGGAATGCTGGCACATTATATACTAAAGGTACCTTCACACTCAGCAACTTTACAACGAGAACGGCAATGATCCGTGACGTTGCAGCGTCCTGGATAGTGATCTCGTGTTTGACACGCAACAGTGATCTGGATCCTGCTGTGATATCGCTGGTCATAGCTAGAAGTCCAGAAGTTTATTTGGTCGTCAGGTCGGCGTGTATCATCGTGTTTGACAGCAAAAGCAACAATGCCAGCAATGTTTTACATGGAGCTAACAACCAGCTACAACGATATGTGAGTCGCCGTTACATCACAGGATCGCTCCTGCATCGTTCTGGAGCTGCTGTGTTTGACGTCTCTACAGCGACCTAAACAGCGACGCTACAGCGATCGGCTCGTTGTCTATATCGTTGCAGCGTCGCTGAGTGTGACGGTACCTTAAAGCTTTGAAGGGATTGGGGGGATGACGGTATCATTGTATGTGTCAGGTTCCTATAAGGTGTCAAGATCGTCTATTTCTCCATGGAGGAGTGGGAGTATTTAGAAGGACACAAACCTGTGTACAAGGACGTCATGATGGAGGTTCCCCAGCCCCTCACATCACCAGGTAATAGGAGTAAATACACAAGGCCTATAATTATCTGTATGTAAAGAACTAATTCAGTCCCTGTATGTGTTTCCTCCAGACCTAGCCAGTAAGAGGACAACACCAGAGAGATGTCCCCGTCCTCTTCTTCCACAGGACTGTAAACAAGAAGATCCCATTATTCCTCAGAGATGGCAGGATTAGAGCTGATCATAGACGTGACTTCTCCATCTGTCTGTGACTTTTACAATATTTGTTTCAGGGTAAAGATCTGACCCATATTAATACCACAGAGACATCTGTGAGAAGTGATGAACGGTGTAAAGAGGAGATTCCCGCAGATAACTGCCCAGGTAAGTAGTTACCACTAAATGCAGAGTAGTTACAGATTCTTCTCAGTCACTGACTCTGGCTGCTTTATCGATGATGTAGTCCATATCACAATCAAGTGATCACCATTTTGCCTCTAGACCACAACATTCTCATGCACCCAAAACTTTTGAAATAATTTTGGGCATTTAAAGACCTTTTCTATAGAACTTACAACCTAGACAATCCATCTATCCCCTGAGATTAGAAGATGCTGACCCTTACCTGCCCAGATCTGTAAACTACAAAGCCAAAGAATATACATAGAATGTGTTGACAGGTTAGAAAATCACTTGAAGAAAAATATTATGTTGGGCCTCCTAGGGAAAACGGAGAGTAATGATAATGTTGGCTTCCAAGAACCCTGATATCTTATTGGATGAATCTACCTTTTCCCCCTTCTGTGCTGCTGAATGTGCTCATATGGTGCTTACAAGACCAGGTCCAGTCTTTCTGACCACACTTCAGTTTTATGATCGACAACACTGAATATGCAGTGAGGGCCAAGTTTGACTTTCTGTACAATAACAACAAAGTTTTCCTTTCCTGACTTTTCAATTTCTTTTCAAACGTATTAACTACACAGGATTGTGATAAACTACAAAAAAAATGACACCTGTACCAAGATATATCTCTAAGCTGTGCGTGACTGATGGATGTAATATAAGTTAATTCACTCATGCAAGAGAAGTGTTGGCATGGCTCAAGCCCTGGTTTCATGGATTCATTACACGTAATAAATTACATGATGTCTTCACTCATAAGGAATTTAGATTACTGCAGAATCTCTCCTGAAATGAGGAGCACTAATATTTTCTCTACTGTTCTGATCAGGACTCATAGTAGCTCCAATATTCCACCATAAATGAGTGCAACTCCGGTTTAGTGTTGAAGTTTTAACCTCATAGATACGTTGTTGTTGGGATGTAACTTTTTTTTATTCTATACCTTTGTTACAGGTTCATTCTGTATGATAGTTTGATTGTGGTGTGATTGGCCTGCCTCAGTTATGTTAGTCTGCAACTCCCTTTTTAGTATTTAAAAAAATGGTCTCCATTACTTCTTCCAAATGCCTGAGACCTAAATTTAGGACACCTCAGCTCTACAATCAAAGTTCTCTTTGAATGTCTAAGGCTGGTTTCACACTTGCTTATTCCCATAGTCCTATGTTTAGCAGTGGCTAAAGTCACTTCAACAATATATCAAAAAACATATTCTAGTATGGTGGCTGCCAAAAAAGAAATGAAGTAAAGAGAAGATGTAATTAAAAACTGTATATTTATTTATAATATTTAAAGTTTAAAATATTAATTGATACATATAGACAACAACGGTGGAACGGAATACCTCCAAATACCAGGGGAGACTTATCCTGCTCAAGTCCAAAGAGATGCTGTAAACTATAATTATTCAGGTCTTAGTACAATTAAAATTAGTAATTACAGCAGAAGAGGAAAAATAAAAATGCCCAGTGACAGTATATATCAGCGCAGAGAACCATGTGTATGTTGGTATATATAAGAGTGCTATGTTCGCCACATACAAGGCAGATAGAGATATACCCAGTAAAGCAAAATTAGTTGCTAATGTAACTGAGAAGTGGTAAGACCACTATACCCCTGGGCGAGGGGGAGCCTCAACAGCACTCTTACCACAGCGCATAGACTTTGGACATTTAACTACTGCATTTGCAGGTAATTGATTACATTTTGTGCCTTGCATCTTCACTTGTCGGTATATAGGTAGTATAGTGGTCTTACCACTTTTCAGTTATATTAGCAACTAATTTTGCTTTACTGGGTATATCTCTATCTGCCTTGTTGTATGTGGCGAGCATAGCACTCTTATACAGTGGGGCAAAAAAGTATTTAGTCAGTCAGCAATAGTGCAAGTTCCACCACTTAAAAAGATGAGAGGCGTCTGTAATTTACATCATAGGTAGACCTCAACTATGGGAGACAAACTGAGAAAAAAAATCCAGAAAATCACATTGTCTGTTTTTTTTAACATTTTATTTGCATATTATGGTGGAAAATAAGTATTTGGTCAGAAACAAAATTTCATCTCAATACTTTGTAATATATCCTTTGTTGGCAATGACAGAGGTCAAACGTTTTCTGTAAGTCTTCACATGGTTGCCACACACTGTTGTTGGTATGTTGGCCCATTCCTCCATGCAGATCTCCTCTAGAGCAGTGATGTTTTTGGCTTTTCGCTTGGCAACACGGACTTTCAACTCCCTCCAAAGGTTTTCTATAGGGTTGAGATCTGGAGACTGGCTAGGCCACTCCAGGACCTTGAAATGCTTCTTACGAAGCCACTCCTTCGTTGCCCTGGCGGTGTGCTTTGGATCATTGTCATGTTGAAAGACCCAGCCACGTTTCATCTTCAATGCCCTTGCTGATGGAAGGAGGTTTGCACTCAAAATCTCACGATACATGGCCCCATTCATTCTTTCATGTACCCGGATCAGTCGTCCTGGCCCCTTTGCAGAGAAACAGCCCCAAAGCATGATGTTTCCACCACGATGCTTTACAGTAGGTATGGTGTTTGATGGATGCAACTCAGTATTCTTTTTCCTCCAAACACGACAAGTTGTGTTTCTACCAAACAGTTCCAGTTTGGTTTCATCAGACCATAGGACATTCTCCCAAAACTCCTCTGGATCATCCAAATGCTCTCTAGCAAACTCCATGTACATGTACTGGCTTAAGCAGTGGGACACGTCTGGCACTGCAGGATCTGAGTCCATGGTGGCGTAGTGTGCTACTTATGGTAGGCCTTGTTACATTGGTCCCAGCTCTCTGCAGTTCATTCACTAGGTCCCCCCGCGTGGTTCTGAGATTTTTGATCACCGTTCTTGTGATCATTCTGACCCCACGGGGTGGGATTTTGCGTGGAGCCCCAGATCGAGGGAGATTATCAGTGGTCTTGTATGTCTTCCATTTTCTAATTATTGCTCCCACTGTTGATTTCTTCACTCCAAGCTGGTTGGCTATTGCAGATTCAGTCTTCCCAGCCTGGCGCAGGGCTACAATTTTGTTTCTGGTGTCCTTTGACAGCTCTTTGGTCTTCACCATAGTGGAGTTTGGAGTCAGACTGTTTGAGGGTGTGCACAGGTGTCTTTTTATACTGATAACAAGTTTAAACAGGTGCCATTACTACAGGTAACGAGTGGAGGAAAGAGGAGACTCTTAAAGAAGAAGTTACAGGTCTGTGAGAGCCAGAAATCTTGATTGTTTGTTTCTGACCAAATACTTATTTTCCACCATAATATGCAAAAAAAAATGATAAAATAACAGACAATGTGATTTTCTGGATTTTTTTTTCTCAGTTTGTCTCCCATAGTTGAGGTCTACCTATGATGTAAATTACAGACGCCTCTCATCTTTTTAAGTGGTGGAACTTGCACTATTGCTGACTGACTAAATACTTTTTTGCCCCACTGTATATACCAACATACACATGGTCCTCTGCGCTGATATATACTGTCACTGGGCATTTTGTGGCAGCCTGTTCCACTCATTGATCACCCTAACTGTCAACAACTTTTTTTCTAATATCTAATCTATGTCTCCTCTCATTCAGTTTCATGCTTCTAGTCTTTCCTTGTGCAAATGAGAATAAAGATGATCCTTCTACAATGTGACAGACCTTGAGATATTTGTAGACAGCTATTAAGTCTCCTCTCAGTCTTTTTTTGCAAGCTAAACATTCCCAAATCCTGTAAACGTTCCTCATAGGACATGGTTTACAGACCAGTCACCATTCTGGTTGCTCTTCTCTGAACTTGCTCCAGTTTGTTGAGGTCTTTTTTAAAATGTAGTGCCCAAAACTGGACACAGTATTCCAGATGAGGTCTGACCAAAGAGGAGTAGAGGGCAATAATGACTTCACATGATCTAGACTCTATGCTTTTGTTAATGCATCCCAGAATTGTATTTGCCTTTTTTTGCTGCTGCATCACACTGTTGACTCATGTTCAGTCTGTGATCTATTTGTATACCCAACTCTTTTTCACATATGCTGTTGCTTAGCCCTATTCCTCCCATTCTGTATATGCTTTTTTATTTTTCTTGCACAGATGTAGTACTTTGCATTTTTCCCTGTTAAAAACCATTCTGTTAGTTGCTGCCCACTGCTCCAGTTTATTTATATCTTTTTGAATCCTCTCTCTCTCTTCTCTAGTATTAGCTATCCCTCCTAGCTTTGTGTCATCAGCAAATTTAATCAGTTTACCCTCAATTCCTTCATCTGAAAAATTGATAAAGATGTTGAACAATACAGAGCCCAGGACAGAGCCCTGTGGTACCCCACTTGAGACATTCTTCCAACTGAATGTGCAGCCATTTACGACCACTCTTTGGGTTCGATCGCTAAGCCAGTTATAAATCCACATAACAGTTGCCTTGTCCATTCCATGCTTAGTCATTTTTTCAATAAGGATTGTGTGAGTTACTTTGTCAAATGCTTTGCTAAAGTCAAGATATACTATATTTATAGCATTTCCCTGATCCACCCAGTCAGTGATTCTGTCATAGAAGGAAATTAAGTTAGTCTGACATGACTTATTAGTTACAAACCCATGCAGACTCTGTTTAATCACTTCATTCTTATCCAGGTACTTACATACATGTTGTTTAATAATTTGTTCAATGATCTTTCCTGGTATAGACATCAGACTCACCAGCCTATAGTTCCCTGGGTCCACCTTCTTCCCCTTTTTGAAGATAGGAACATTTGCTCTTCTCCAGTCTTCTGGGACTTCTCCTGTTCTCCAAGAATTTTCAAAGATTATTGCTATCTCCTTCAGTACTCTGGGGTGTAATTCATCTGGACCTGGAGACTTGAATTCATTTATGTTAGCTAAGTGTTTCCTCACTGTCTTTCTGTTTATAGATAACCTGGATTATTATATTCCCTTAATAGGACAGTGAAAATCAGTTGATGTTACATTTTCTTCCTGAGAGAAAACAGATGCAAAATAGGAATTTAAAAGTTCGGCCTTCTCAACATCCATCAACATTTCATCATTTCCATCCTGTAAAAATCCTATAGCATCTTTGACTTTTCTTTTACTTTTGACATATCCCCCAAATCCTTTTTTATTGCTTTTGACGTCCCTTGCAAGCCTTAATTCATTTTCAGCTTTAGAAAATTTGTGCCCTGCAGGTTCTGCAGACAGCATTATATTCTTCTTTAGATATGTCTCCCTCTTTCCATTTGATAAACATTTCTTTCTTCCTTTTTAGCACGTGTTTAAGTTCTGTATTCATCCATCCTGGTTTACTTAAATGCTTCCTATTCTTCGCTCTTTTCGGAATTGTTAACGATTGTGCTTTGAGAATCTCATTTTTCAAGATTTCCCATCCTTCCTGCACATTTTTGTCCTTAAGTATATCCAGCCATTAGATCCCTCCGATTCTCTTTTGGAGTCCCTTTAAAATCTGCCTTTCTGAAATCTAACCTTGATGTCTGAGTCTTCACAGGTCTTCCTCCTCTAGTTATCCTAAAATAGCATGGTCGCTACCTCCTAGGGTCCCAGACACTCTTACCTCCTCAACAATTTCCTCCTTGTTTATAAGGATTAGATCCAAGGTAGCAGATCCCCTTGTTTTCTCTCCTACCTTTTGGAAGATAAAATTGTCAGCAAGAGAGGATAAGAATTTCCTTGACCCGTTAGTTTTGCCTAAGAGAGATTCCCAACAAATGTCTGGATAGTTGAAATCTCCCATTATTATTATTATTATTATTATTTATTTATATAGCACCATTGACTCCATGGGGCTGTACATGAGAATGGGTTACATACAAGTTACAGATATCACTTACAATAAACAAACTAACAGTAAGTTCATAAGTTCACAGCACACAAAATTAAGTATTAAATTATAGAAGCGAAATCAAGCATTCATTGATCTTACATATGATGTGGTCCGTGTGGAGATTCTCAAGGTATGAGGATCTGCTGAACAGAGTCGGGTCTGCTTTATATACCATTTTTGACCCATAGACTTACATTGGTTTCTATTTTTTATCTCATAACCACATATGGTGATCTGCCACTATGTTCATAGCTTTTACCATATTAGAAGAACACTAGTAACTTGCAGAATATGCATATTAGTTCTGTACATTACCTCATTTTAAAATGCTTAAGCATATAGCTTGTGTGACCTTTAAAAGAACCATTTATTATCTCCATATAGCCACATTTTGGCAGTTCTGACAAGTGTCCTTTAACTATGACATACAGAGCACAGATGTATCTAGCAAGGTTCTCACAATAACTCAGTCACAAGTCAGAGTCTCTGCTCTCTAGTTAGACTCTGTACACGTTAAGTAATCTTCTATATTTTTATTATTGATATATTAATATTTTACAGAGGGACATGCTGGAACTCTGATTAGCAAAGAGAAGAAATGGGTTATTGCTGCCAGAACCCCTAAAATTGATTCCATCTTAAAGAGACATGCTGGAAAAGGGGCAATTGTGGATCAAGCCACTAGGTGGGGCAGCACCTATTTAATGATAGAGCGATTGCTTGAGCTGAAACCCTTCCTTGTAGATATGGCCAACCTCAGGTAACACTATATGTAGGTCAATGGATACAGGTGGCTGAATTGAAGGAATTACTTCATCACCCATTTACAGGGACTAAAAAGTTACAAGCTGAGGATTTAACTTGTGGCATTTTTATAAAGGAGTGGAAGAACTTGTTGTTTTGCCTGTCCCAAAGAGAAGGTTTAATCGCAGATGGCATTGCTGCTTCAATGAAACTGAGAGAGACACTGCTATTAGAAAATGAAATTCTTCTGGCAGCTGTTTATGTGGACCAGAGTCATTGTATATTGCAGGACGATCAACAGCTACTAAAGGAAAAGTTTTGAGATAGCAGTTAGGATGAGTGGGCTACAGGACGACCAAGAGCAAGAGGACTCGAGTCCTGCCACTGCTGCTGTTGCCGTTCCTTCATCCTCATCAGATGTGGAGTTTGATTTTGACAAGTATTTGGACGACATGGAGCAGGCAAAGAGTTGCTGCAGGGAAAAAGATTCCACTCCCATAGAAAACAGATTGACCATATTTTAGCAAAATTTTTCACTTGTTCTCAAAGAAGTGGAAAAGTTCAGTCATTCCAACTGACAGTGCACAAGGCAATACCTTGAAATTGTTAGAGATGTCGCCCATGTGGTTACTGCTTTGCCACCAACCTAAGTTAGTGTAGAGAGCTTGTTCTCTAGCCTTAAAATAATTAGGTCAGATTTGAGGTAATCTATATATGAATTTGTTCTCAGAACAATTTCATAGACTGCAAAAATATTATTTAGTACAAGTACGTTTTTGTTGAAAACGTTTTTTTTCCACTTACTGCAGAGTGTATAATAAATTGTGAATATGCAAAGTTTTTTGTTCTAAAGTTGTATTCCAATAAACATATTTTATGTTCTATCTAAATAGCTTGATTATTGTATCATAATAAAGATTAACAGCCTGATGCTACCATTTTACTACAGTAAATTTAACACTTAAACATGAGCCATGTATGAAGGAGTCGGTGTTGGATTCTGTGTCATGGGAATTGATGAATCGGAGGTTTGGCTTACCGACTCCACAGCCCTGGTAACACCCTTTTTTGTAAGAATCACATGTTGTAAATGCATTTTGTTGCCAGACAAGAGTCTTCCTCTTTTTTAAGGTATTTTCATCCATTTCGAGTTCCGTGAGATTCCTGGGCCGATCTGCATCCTCTGCTATTTTGACATCTAGCCATTGATTTTCAATGATGTTCAGATCAGGGGACTGTGAGGGCCATTGTAAAAACTTCAGCTTGTGCCTTTTGAGGCCATCTATTGTGGATTGTAACATGTGTTTAGGATCATTATCCATTTGCAGAAGCCATCCTCTTTTCACCTTCAGCTTTTTTACAGATGGTGTTATGTTTGCATCAATAATTTATTGAAATTTCATTGAATCCATTCTTTCCTCTACCCAGGAAATGTTCCTCATGCTATTGGCTGCAACACAACCCAAGCATGATTGATCCACCCCCATACATAATGGTTGGGTAGATGTTCTTTTCCTGAAATTCTGTGCCCTTTTTCTCCACACATACCTTTGATCATTGATGCGAAATAGTTCTATTTTAACCTCATCAGTCCAAAGAACTTGTATCCAAAATGCATCAGGCTTGTTTAGATGTTCTTTTGCATACTTCTGATGCTGAATGTTATGGTGAGGACACAGAAGAGGCTTTTTTCTGATGACTCTTCCATGAAGAACATATTTGTGCAGGTGTCTCTGAACAGTAAAACAATGTACCGCAACTTCAGAGTCTGCTAAATCTTTCTGGAGGTTTTTTAGGCTATGTGCCCACATTGCGGATTCGTGTGCGCATTTTTCCGCACCATTTTTGAAAAATCCGCTGGTAAAATGCTCTACATTTTACCTGCGGATTTCCTGCGTTTTTTGTGCGAATTTCACCTGCGGTTTTACGTGCGAATTTCACCTGCGGTTTTACACTTGCGGATTCCTATTGAGGAGCAGGTGTAAAACGCTGTGGAATCCGCACAAAGAATTGACATGCTTCGGAAAATACAACACAGCGTTTCCGCTCTGTATTTTCCGCAGCATGTACACTGCGGATTTTGTTTTACATAGGTTTACATGGTACTGTAAACCAGATGGAAAACTGCTGTGAATCCACAGCATCAAATCCACAATGTATGCACATACCCTTACAGTCAAGAGAGGTGCAGATTTGCTTTTCTAGCATTCCTACAAACAGCTCTCATTGAAATTTTGCTTGATCTTCCAGACCGTACCTTGTACTCCATTGATCCTGTTAAATACCATTTCTCAATTACATTCCGAACTGAGGAAATGGCAACGCTTTGTGATATCTTTAACATTAGGCCATTTAGAGATCTTTCCATCTTCAACTTGCTTCATTGCTCACAATAACTAATTTTGACCAGGGGTGCCAAACTTTTACATGCCACTGTAAATGCTTCATCCAGTTGGTGTTCAATATTTAATAGGGTATTGCTATAAAACTTAATGAAAGTTCCATGAATTTCTTTGAGCTGCTATTGCAAATATTTCCCAGTTATTGATGAACTCCTGGTCCTCAATAAGAGAAGAAGGTCTCACACGTATCCCCAATCCTCTCAGGATTAATTGTTGGGGAAGATCATTTCCAGGAAAGCTTTGTTCCACCAGGTTCTGCTTAATTTAAAGAGTAGATTGTTTTAACAAAACATTAAAATCCTTCATAGGCCGGGATCACACATACGCGAGATACGGCTGAGTCTCGCAGGTGAAAACTCAGCTCTGGAGCCGGCACTCCGGAGCGGAGCATGCAGCTGCACAGCAATACATGGAGCCGCATGCTCTGCTCCAGAGTGCCGGCGCCAGAGCAGGGTTTTCACCTACGAGACTCGGCCGTATCTCACGTATGTGTGATCCCGGCCATACTCTGAGCCCCAGAGCCTCCATTTGTTGTTGGTTTGTTATTGGAAACTGGATTTACGTGACCGAGCCAAGAACGTTCCTGGGCTTTGTAGTCTATGGTCTTTAGCAAGACGCCTTGTGCGGAGCAGAGTATAATATTAGGAGGAAGGAAAAAGACACAAGACGATAATACACAGATGGGAAAAATAGAGAGGAAATATTGGAGAACAAAACATGTGATATTTAGATGGATCCAATCATTGTTTTAAACAAAATCTACTTATTAAATGAACCAAAACATGGAACAAAGCTCTGCTCTGTACACACACGGCTCCGCTACATACAACTTGTAACCACACGGCTCTGCTCCGTACACCTCATACACACTTGGCTCTGCTCCATACACCTCATACACACACGGCTCTGCTCCATACACCTCATACACACACGGCTCCGCTCCGTACACCTCGTACACACTTGGCTCTGCTCCATACACCCCATACACACACGGCTCCGCTCCGTACACCTCGTACACACACGGCTCTGCTACATACACCTTGTACACACACGGCTCCGCTCCGTACACCTTGTACACACACGGCTCCGCTCCGTACACCTTGTACACACACGGCTCCGCTCCGTACACCCCGTACACACATGGCTCTGCTCCGTACACCCCGTACACACACGGCTCTGCTACATCCACACTGTAAACCCCTCCTGAGTCACCCCACACATAAACTTCCCCTCATCCAGCACCATGACAACCAGCACAGCACAGTCCTGCATACACTGAGGCTCCTGATCATGTGACCCCTGACTCCTCCCCTCCTGTGACCTCATCACAGGTCCTGTGCGCACAGAAGACAGAACTGCCATATAGGTGGAGTGTGGCTCTACGGGTGGAGGTCGGTGCTGAAGGCTGCATTATTCTCTATGTGGGGGAGGTTCAGCATCAGGACTGTAGCAGGTAAAGACCCCAATATCCACAGGTGTCCCTTCTAATTGGGGGGAAACTATCACCTCTAATAATCCTCAGACCGTTCTGACAAAGGCTACGTTCACATTTGCGTTGTGCGGGGCTGCGTCGGCGACGCACCGCACAACGCAGACAAAAACGCAACAAAACGCACGCTAAAATGCTGCGTTTTGCGACGCATGCGTCCTTTTTTGCCGAAATTGGGACGCAAAAAAAATGCAACTTGCTGCGTTTTCTGCACCCCACGCTTGCGTCCAAAAAAACGCATGCGTAGCAAAACGCAGCACAACGCATGTCCATGCGCCCCCATGTTAAATATAGGGGCGCATGACGCATGCGTCGCCGCAGCGTTTCCCGACGCTGCGTCTGGAAACGCTAATGTGAACGTAGCCAAACACAGTAAAGTGCCCCTTTATGGAGGTGACAGAAAGTCTGTTTAGTCCCTTTAGCTTCATAGTATCAGCTCTAATCCAATGGGGAGAGAGCGATTTACCCTGAAGAGTCACAGATTGTGGGGTTGTTATAAAATGTTATATTTAGGGGGTTTGTGTTGTCTCCTTATAAGAATCACAATGGTTTTGCTCCTTTTCTGCTGATAGATACAAATGACCCAACTATGAAAGACGGGAACCAAGAAAACCTGTATTACTCCCATAGTACGGGGCCTCACACAGTGTAATGTTCCCACAGTACTGCCATTCCCAGTTTTTTTTGGGAGGGGGTTTTCATGTAATACATGGAAGCCAATAGGAAAATGCTAAAAAAAACATCAGACCCAGAGAAGAAAAACCCTGTACATGGAGACTTTGATATCAGATAATTTCTATCCGCGGAGTTTGAGGAAATCTTTTCTAAAAGCCTCAAACTTCTGTGTGTGAATCAGACCTGAGATGAAGATGTCGTCCTCATCATGAAGTAGTTATTTCTCATGTCACGTGTAATGAATATCTCCTGCAGTATTGCTAATGCCGATTCCAGTGTCGGTAAATGAGACGAGAATTAGCGTTATGGAAGATGAGTCTATGAGAAACGTATTCAGCTGCCGACTCCGAGGAAGAAACTGCTTGTTGTCTGTGGTCTAAATATATAGGTTTTATTAGTAGATGGAAAGAAGAAAACTAAATACTGTAAAATAATAAATCTCATATGTTTCCCTTATTATCTCCAGTAATTGTATTATTACACAGGATATTTATGATGTTACATCGGCTCATCATCTTCTCATTCAGGTCTCTACAATATCGGATCCTCTCAGTGAAGATCATCTATATAAGAGAATTTTCCTGATTTACCCATCAAGGATGGATATGGACAGAGACAAGATGGCGGAGAGGATAATACACCTCACCCTAGAGATCCTCTTCCGGCTTACTGGAGAGGTGAGAAATT
The DNA here is from genome assembly GCF_032444005.1 of Ranitomeya imitator. Taxonomy (NCBI): domain Eukaryota; kingdom Metazoa; phylum Chordata; class Amphibia; order Anura; family Dendrobatidae; genus Ranitomeya; species Ranitomeya imitator. The sequence goes on from NC_091283.1 coordinate 305,159,538, forward strand.
CTGATGACGTCACATTACATCATTCTTATCTATGGGAATAACAGAGGGACAGAACTGGAGAGGTGAGGACTCTGGAAATGTCTGTAGTGAGATTTATTAATGTGTCTCTCCATAACCAGGATTGCACAGTAGTGAAGAAGACCTCTAGTGAGCGCTGTCAGGACCCTGTGTCTGAGGGATGGGGAAGACCCCTGAGCCCAATCACGGGGCCTCTACCTCACCCCCTGATACATGAGGACATCAATGACCAGAAGATCCTAGAACTCACCTACAAGATGATAGAGCTGCTGACTGGAGAGGTGACACTGCTGGGAATGCTGGGACATAATACAGTAACACTATGAAGGGATCGGGGGGATGACGGTATCATTGTATGTGTCAGGTTCCTATTAGATGTCAGGATGTCGCCGTCTATTTCTCCATGGAGGAGTGGGAGTATTTAGAAGGACACAAAGATCTGTACAAGGACATCATGATGGAGGTTCCCCAGCCCCTCACATCTCCAGGTAATAGACAGGACTAAATACACACGGCCTATAATTATCTGTATGTAAAGAATGAATTCAGTCCCTGTATGTGTTTCCTCCAGATCTATCCAGTAAGAGGACAACACCAGAGAGATGTCCCCGTCCTCTTCTTCCACAGGACTGTAAACAAGAAGATCCCAATGTTCCTCAGGATCATCAGGTAGATGGAGAGAAGGTGTCAGGAGATCTCCCCTATGATATGTGTAGATGGCTGTGAAGGTCTTGTGCTCAGTCTTGTTTTAGCCACCATTGTTCTATGTTTTATACAGTGGCATGTAAAAGTTTGGAAACCCCTGGTCAAAATTAATGTTATTATGAACAGTTAAGCAAATTGAAGATGAAATATACATAGTAACATAGTAACATAGTTAGTAAGGCCGAAAAAAGACATTTGTCCATCCAGTTCAGCCTATATTCCATCATAATAAATACCCAGATCTACGTCCTTCTACAGAACCTAATAATTGTATGATACAATATTGTTCTGCTCCAGGAAGACATCCAGGCCTCTCTTGAACCCCTCGACTGAGTTCGCCATCACCACCTCCTCAGGCAAGCAATTCCAGATTCTCACTGCCCTAACAGTAAAGAATCCTCTTCTATGTTGGTGGAAAAACCTTCTCTCCTCCAGACGCAAAGAATGCCCCCTTGTGCCCGTCACCTTCCTTGGTATAAACAGATCCTCAGCGAGATATTTGTATTGTCCCCTTATATACTTATACATGGTTATTAGATCGCCCCTCAGTCGTCTTTTTTCTAGACTAAATAATCCTAATTTCGCTAATCTATCTGGGTATTGTAGTTCTCCCATCCCCTTTATTAATTTTGTTGCCCTCCTTTGTACTCTCTCTAGTTCCATTATATCCTTCCTGAGCACCGGTGCCCAAAACTGGACACAGTACTCCATGTGCGGTCTAACTAGGGATTTGTACAGAGGCAGTATAATGCTCTCATCATGTGTATCCAGACCTCTTTTAATGCACCCCATGATCCTGTTTGCCTTGGCAGCTGCTGCCTGGCACTGGCTGCTCCAGGTAAGTTTATCATTAACTAGGATCCCCAAGTCCTTCTCCCTGTCAGATTTACCCAGTGGTTTCCCGTTCAGTGTGTAATGGTGATATTGATTCCTTCTTCCCATGTGTATAACCTTACATTTATCATTGTTAAACCTCATCTGCCACCTTTCAGCCCAAGTTTCCAACTTATCCAGATCCATCTGTAGCAGAATACTATCTTCTCTTGTAACTGCTTTACATAGTTTTGTATCATCTGCAAATATCGATATTTTACTGTGTAAACCTTCTACCAGATCATTAATGAATATGTTGAAGAGAACAGGTCCCAATACTGACCCCTGCGGTACCCCACTGGTCACAGCGACCCAGTTAGAGACTATACCATTTATAACCACCCTCTGCTTTCTATCACTAAGCCAGTTACTAACCCATTTACACACATTTTCCCCCAGACCAAGCATTCTCATTTTGTGTACCAACCTCTTGTGCGGCACGGTATCAAACGCTTTGGAAAAATCGAGATATACCACGTCCAATGACTCACCGTGGTCCAGCCTATAGCTTACCTCTTCATAAAAACTGATTAGATTGGTTTGACAGGAGCGATTTCTCATAAACCCATGCTGATATGGAGTTAAACAGTTATTCTCATTGAGATAATCCAGAATAACATCCCTCAGAAACCCTTCAAATATTTTACCAACAATAGAGGTTAGACTTACTGGCCTATAATTTCCAGGTTCACTTTTAGAGCCCTTTTTGAATATTGGCACCACATTTGCTATGCGCCAGTCCTGCGGAACAGACCCTGTCGCTATAGAGTCACTAAAAATAAGAAATAATGGTTTATCTATTACATTACTTAGTTCTCTTAGTACTCGTGGGTGTATGCCATCCGGACCCGGAGATTTATCTATTTTAATCTTATTTAGCCGGTTTCGCACCTCTTCTTGGGTTAGATTGGTGACCCTTAATATAGGGTTTTCATTGTTTCTTGGGATTTCACCTAGCATTTCATTTTCCACCGTGAATACCGTGGAGAAGAAGGTGTTTAATATGTTAGCTTTTTCCTCGTCATCTACAACCATTCTTTCCTCACTATTTTTTAAGGGGCCTACATTTTCAGTTTTTATTCTTTTACTATTGATATAGTTGAAGAACAGTTTGGGATTAGTTTTACTCTCCTTAGCAATGTGCTTCTCTGTTTCCTTTTTGGCAGCTTTAATTAGTTTTTTAGATAAAGTATTTTTCTCCCTATAGTTTTTTAGAGCTTCAATGGTGCCATCCTGCTTTAGTAGTGCAAATGCTTTCTTTTTACTGTTAATTGCCTGTCTTACTTCTTTGTTTAGCCACATTGGGTTTTTCCTATTTCTAGTCCTTTTATTCCCACAAGGTATAAACCGCTTACACTGCCTATTTAGGATGTTCTTAAACATTTCCCATTTATTATCTGTATTCTCATTTCTGAGGATATTGTCCCAGTCTACCAGATTAAGGGCATCTCTAAGCTGTTCAAACTTTGCCTTCCTAAAGTTCAATGTTTTTGTGACTCCCTGACAAGTCCCCCTAGTGAAAGACAGGTGAAACTGCACAATATTGTGGTCGCTATTTCCTAAATGCCCAACCACCTGCAGATTTGTTATTCTGTCAGGTCTATTAGATAGTATTAGGTCTAAAAGTGCTGCTCCTCTGGTTGGATTCTGCACCAATTGTGAAAGATAATTTTTCTTAGTTATTAGCAGAAACCTGTTGCCTTTATGGGTTTCACAGGTTTCTGTTTCCCAGTTAATATCCGGGTAGTTAAAGTCCCCCATAACCAGGACCTCATTATGGGTTGCAGCTTCATCTATCTGCTTTAGAAGTAGACTTTCCATGCTTTCTGTTATATTTGGGGGTTTGTAACAGACCCCAATGAGAATTTTGTTACCATTTTTCCCTCCATGAATTTCAACCCATATGGACTCGACATCCTCATTCCCTTCGCTAATATCCTCCCTTAAAGTGGACTTTAGACAAGACTTTACATAGAGACAAACCCCTCCTCCTCTCCGATTTTTACGATCCTTTCTAAACAGACTGTAACCCTGTAAGTTAACTGCCCAGTCATAGCTTTCATCTAACCATGTCTCGGTTATTCCCACTATGTCAAAGTTACCTGTAGATATTTCTGCTTCTAGTTCTTCCATCTTGTTTGTCAGGCTTCTGGCGTTTGCGAGCATGCAGTTTAGAGGATTTTGTTTTGTTCCAATCTCCTCACTGTGGATTGTTTTAGAAATGTTCTTACCTCCCTTCTGAGTATGTTTTCCTGGGTCGTCTTTGTTCGAGTCTAATGCTTTTCTTCCCCTCCCCTCTTCTTCTAGTTTAACGCCCTCCTGATGAGTGTAGCGAGTCTTCTGGCGAATGTGTGTTTCCCAGGTTTGTTGAGGTGTAGTCCGTCTCTGGCGAGGAGTCCATCATACCAGTAATTCACACCGTGGTCCAGGAATCCAAATCCTTGTTGTCTGCACCATCGTCTTAGCCAGTTGTTTGCATCAAGGATCCTGTTCCATCTCCTGGTGCCATGCCCGTCTACTGGAAGGATAGAAGAAAAAACTACCTGTGCATCCAGTTCCTTTACTTTCTTCCCCAACTCTTCAAAGTCCTTGCAGATTGTCGGTAGGTCCTTCCTTGCCGTGTCATTGGTGCCAACATGTATCAGAAGAAATGGGTGGACGTCCTTGGAGCTGAAGAGCTTTGGTATCCTATCGGTCACATCCTTGATCATCGCACCTGGAAGGCAGCATACTTCTCTTGCAGTTATGTCCGGTCTGCAGATGGCTGCTTCTGTGCCTCTCAGTAGTGAGTCTCCCACCACCACCACTCTTCGTTGCTTCTTGGCTGTACTTTTTGCTGTCACTTGTTGCTGTGTGCCCTTTTCTTTTTTGCTTGCTGGTATTGCTTCATTCTTAGGTGTGCCATCTTCATCCTCTACAAAGATTTGATATCGGTTCTTCAGTTGTGTGGTTGGTGATTTCTCCATGGTCTTCTTGCTTCTTTTGGTCACATGCTTCCACTCATCTGCTTTTGGAGGTTCTCTGACACTTTTTTCACCTTCTGTGACCAGTAGAGATGCTTCTGTTCTGTCTAGAAAGTCTTCATTCTCTTTGATGAGTTTCAAAGTTGCTATTCTTTCTTCCAGACCCCGCACCTTTTCTTCTAAAAGGGCCACTAGTCTACACTTCTGACAGGTGAAATTGGATTCTTCTTCTGGTCGATCTGTGAACATGTAGCACATGCTGCAGCTCACCATGTAGGTTGTCACATCTGCCATGTTGCTCCTAGATCCTGCTGACTTGCTGTGTGTTTTCCTTCTTGTGTAATCTACTGAGCCAAGCTCTCTTGCAATAATGATCTTTAAAAGACCTAAAGGTAAAGATGCAGTAAAGAATAGTAATAACGGTCCTAGGAGCGCTGGAAATGAGACCAAAACAAGGATTTTAGTATTGAACTACAACGCGTTTCAACAGTTAAACCTTCTCCATCAGGTGGAAAAACTTCCACCTGATGAAGACGGTTTAACCGATGAAACGCGTTGTGGTTCAACACTAAAATCCTTGTTTTGGTCTCATTTCCAGCGCTCCTAGGACCGTTATTACTATTCTTTACTGCATTTTGTATCCTCCTAGAAGGTTAACGGCTGGAGCTGCGGTGGACCTTTTTGCCTTCAATTTTAACTGTGACCCTCACAGCGCTCCCTAGTGACCGCTTTCTTTTCCCTAGAATTTCACTAAAGGTAAAGATGACACATTTCCTTTGTATTTAGGCAAAAAAAATTGTCATCTTTCACGTTTTAAAAATTACAAAAAGGAAAATGGGCTTATGCAAAAGTTTGGGCACCCTTGAAGATTTGAGTGCTCAGATAACTTTTACCAAGGTTTCAGACCTTAATTAGCCTGTTAGGGTTATGGCTTGTTCACTATTATTGTTAGGAAAGGCCAGGTGATGCGAATTTCCCATCTTTATAAAAACCTAGCCTCCTCTAACCTTGTGCCAAAAAACAGCAGCCATGGATTATTCTAAACAGCTGCCTAGCACTCTGAAAATGGTGGAGGCCCACAAAGCAGGAGAAGGCTATAAGAAGGTAGCAAAGCGCATGCAAGTTGCCCTTTCCTCAGATCAAAATGTAACAAAAAATGGCAGTTAACAGGAACTGTGGAGGTCAAGATAAGGTCTGGAAGACCGAGCAAAATTTCTTTGAGAGCTTCTTGTAGGATTGTTAGAGAGGGAAATCAGTACCCCACCACCACCACCTCCACTTGACTGCAAAAGACCTTCAGAAACGGTTTGCAGACTCTGGAGTTCTGATACATTGTTCTACTGTTCAGAGATACCTGCACAAATATGGTCTTCATGGAAGAGTGATCAGAAGAAAACCTCTCCTGCATCCTCACTATAAAATTCAGTGTCAGAAGTATGCAAAAAAAATCAAAACAAGCCTGATGCATTTTGGAAACAAGTACTGTGGACCAGTGAGGTTAAAATAGAACTGTTTAGCCACAATGATCAAAGGTATGTATGGAGTAAAAAGGACACAGAATTTCAGCAGAAGAACATCCAGCCTATCATTAAGCATGGGGGTAGATCAATCATTCTTTGGGGCTGTGTTGCAACATTTCACGGATAGAGTGAAGAATGGATTCAATGAAATTTCAACACATTCTTGTTGCAAACATATCATCTGTAAAACAGCTGAAGTTGAAAAAGAATGTCTTCTTCAAATGGATAATGATCCTAAACACACGTCACAATCCACAACAGACAACCTCAAAAAGGCGCAAGCTGAAGGTTTTACAATATCCCTCACAGTCCCCTGATCTGAACATCATTGAAAATCTGTGGCAAGACCTCAAAATAGCAGAGGAAGCAAGATGACCAGGAATTTCAATAACTGGAAGAATTTTCCAAGTAAGAATGGATGAAAATTCCTCAAACAAAAATTTAAAGACGCTAGCTGCAAAAAGTGTTTACAAGCTGTGATATTTGCAGAAAGGGTTGCTACTAGGTACCAACCATGCACGGTCCCCAAACTTTTGCATTGGCCCACTTTCCATTTTGTAATATTTTAAATGTAAAATATATATTTTTTTTGCCTAAAATTCAAAGGGAATGTTTCATCTTTAACTTTAGGACTTTTAGAGATGATTTCATCATCAACATGATTAAATGTCCACAATAACAATTATTCTGACCAGGGGTACCCAAACTTTTTACATGCCACTGTATACAATGAATTCTCCTGCTCACTCTAAGTTTAAAGGGAACCTGTCACCCCCTCAGGCGTTTGTAACTAAAAAAGCCACCTTGTGCAGCACAAATGCTGCATTCTGACAAGGTGGCTCTTTTAGTTATGATGCCTGCACACGCTGAAATAAACGTTTATAAAAAGTGCCCCCTCATACCGTGAAATGTTCCCGGAGGTGGGTCTTTCCCCCCTAATCAGACGCAGCACAGCCGTCACTCCGGACCTGTGCGCGCCGGGCGCCACCTCCTCTTGCTGCATTATCGTCTCCGGCGCATGAGCTGTAAGTACGAAGGGCCCGGAAAAAAAACTTAATGCGCAGGCGCCGGGGACGATAATTCAGCAAGAGGAGGCGCCGCCCGGCGCACAGGTCCAGAGTGACGACTGTGCTGCGTCTGGTTAGGGGGGAAAGACCCGCCTCCGGGAACATTTCACGGTATGAGGGGGCACTTTTTATAAACGTTTATTTCAGCGTGTGCAGGCATCATAACTAAAAGAGCCACCTTGTCAGAATGCAGCATTTGTGCTGCACAAGGTGGCTCTTTTAGTTACAAACACCTGAGGGGGGTGACAGGTTCCCTTTAATAACCTTCTTTAACCGTATGTTACTTTTTAGCTACTGACAAGGGTGATAGTCCCGACCCATATAGGCCACACCACTAGCTCTACTGCGAACACAGGCCTTAGCAGGGGTCTCTGGCTTTTCCCGCTAGGCTGCAAGTCCTCCTGATAAAGTCTATCAAGGCTCGCTGGTCCGCCTTTGC